>NC_142337.1:53420000-54620000 GCF_054954075.1 Amborella trichopoda
TGGGCTCATTTTTTCTTGTGAGCCAACTGGCTCACAGAATCATTTTCATATATATATATATATATATATATATATATATATATATATATATAGGAAAATTCTTCCCAACGTCTATAAGCGAAAATGAACAGTGATTTCACCTACTCTCATCACCGTCCAAAGTTCATCGCATGGTCACGATTGTCCAGTAGTATTTTATTTTTCTTTTGTTTTTTACAAATCGGAATGATCTGAAATTTAAAGAGTGTACATCTTAGTGAGGCACATCTAATAAAAATATAAAAAATAATAATTCAAGAAAAATAAATTGACCAAAATAGGCCCAAAAAGTTTCGAGGGTATTTTGGTCAAAGTTTTTCATGTAAAATACTTGTTCGATATTTTTCATAGATTCTTCTATTTTTTATGAACAAAAGTTCCAAATTTCAGATCATTTCGATTTGTAGCAAAAAATGAAAAATAAAATACTATCGGACAATCGTGATCGTGTGATGAACTTTGGACAGTGATTAGGGTAGGCAAAATCACTATTCATTTTCGCCTATAGGCATTTTGTAGTATCATATATATATATTAATCATCTAGTAACTACATATAGTCCTGATCCACCCAAAGATACTCTAGAAACCGCAGAAAACAAACCACTTCTGATAACTGAACAGTCTCCTTCAGTTAACCTTTTGGATAAAATCATTATACAAAAATGGTTTGTTCAAGTAATTATCATAGTCGCAGAAGATTATAGATTTCAAACAGCAGCCTTAATAGATTCAGGTGCTGATTTAAATTGTATCAATGAAGGACTGGTACCAACAAAATATTTTGATAAAACAACTCAAAATCTCAATACTGCTGATGGCAGTAGACTCTTTATAAACTATAAATTATCTAATGCCGCAGTATGCAACAATCACCAATGTATCCAAACACCATTTATTATGGTAAAAGGACTCAGCCAAGCAGTTATCCTTGGAGTCCCATTCCTTACATTATTATATCCATTATCTATAGACCATACAGGAATCACTTCCAAATATCAAGAGGTACCCATACACTTTGAATTCATTCATAAACCTAAACTCAAAGAAATAACTAGTGTTAAAAGCCAATTACACAATAAAGAAAAATTTCTATATACTTTAAAACAAGAAATTAAATATAAACATGTGGAAGGACAATTACAAAATCCCTTGATACTACAAAAGATTTAACAACTCCAACAACAGATAGAAGCCTCTATCTGCAGTGAACATCCCAACGCTTTCTGGGAAAGGAAAAACATAGTATCAGCCTCCCATATGAACCTGGATTTGATGAAAAACAAATTCCTACTAAAGCAAGACCAATTCAAGTGAATACTACTCTACTTGATATGTGTAGAAAAGAAATTGCTGAACTCCAAATAAAAAAGCTTATCAGATCAAGCTCATCACCATGAAGTTGTGCAACTTTCTATATCAATAAAAATGTTGAAAAATAATGAGGAGTTCCAAGACTGGTTATCAATTATAAGTCATTAAATAAAGTCTTACAATGGATAAGGTATCCAATCCCTAATACAAAAGATTTATTAGATCGAGTAGCAAATGCTTGTATATTTTCCAAATTTGATATGAAGTCAAGATACTGGCAAATACAAATCCAAGAAAAAGATAAATATAAAACAACATTCAATGTTCCATTTGGTCAATATGAATGG
The DNA here is from genome assembly GCF_054954075.1 of Amborella trichopoda. Taxonomy (NCBI): domain Eukaryota; kingdom Viridiplantae; phylum Streptophyta; class Magnoliopsida; order Amborellales; family Amborellaceae; genus Amborella; species Amborella trichopoda. The sequence goes on from NC_142337.1 coordinate 53,421,700, forward strand.
AATGTAATGCCATTTTGGAAAATGCCCCATCTGAATTCCAGAAAATAATGAATGATGTTTTCAATGCTTATTATCACAAAGTATTATGTTTATTGGCTGCAAAGAGCTGTAGTGCAAGTGATAATGGTGTTTCTTCGTCGTTGGCGTTAGTGTGGCTCCCCCTGCAAAAATTCACGGGTTAAAAAATCAAGAAGAGAATTGGCAGAACCGTGAAGATGTTCAATGGTGAAATCAAAGGTAGAAAGAATTGCCTGCCAGCGAGCAAAGATTTGTTTAGAAACAAGATTTTGAACATCTTTTTACAGAATATCTTTAGCAGCTTTGCAATCAGTGCGTATGAGAAAATGTTGATTGAGAATATCACTTTTAAATTTTGTGACACAATGGACAATAGTAAGTAATTCATTTTTTACCGTAAAATAATTCTGTTGGGTTGGATTCCAGGCTTTAGAAGTATACCTGAGTAATTGTTCATGACCATCCACTTGTTGTTTTAGGATTCCTCCTAAACCCAACTCTGAAGCATCACATTCAATAATTTTGAAAGCAATAGGGTGAGGAAGAGAAAGACAAAGGAGAGTTTTGACTTTCTTTTTCATTAATTGTACTGCTTTAGTATGAATATCTGTCCATGGTGGTGGATTCTTTTTTAATCTGTCATGTAGAGGTTTAGCATCTATAGCAAGATCTTGATAAAAATCAATAACATAATTAAGACATCCTAAGAACCTTTGGAGTTGTTTTTTATCTAAAATTTGATCAGAAAATTTATCAGCAAATTGTAGTGATCTATCTATAAGAATAATGGTGCCATGATGGATATTATGTCCTAAGAATCTAATAGTTGTTTTCAATAAAGTAATATATATATATATATATATATATATATATATATATATATATATATATATATATATATATATATATACCAAGGACATTAAATACCAAAGAGTTTAAAATTAAAACCTATCATTACTTTGAATATATTAAAGCATGGGATGAAGTACTCTCCTATCAAAACACGAAGACCTCGCATAGTTGGTATGTTCAGTTCAAATTAACTGAATTTATAGAATTCCCTAACTGGTTTAAAAACTAATTCTCTGATGGGGATCATGTGAACAAGTCCTTCCTGAAAAAATTGGGAAAGCAATTAAAATGAATAGTAGGCTTTTAGAAAGTTTAAAAATGAATAGTAGGCTTATGGAAAGATCTGGATGCTATTAAAGCTATTAATAGTATCCATTTGCATAGTATATATAGGGCAATGATTTCATGCATCGGTTTCATAATAATATAATGCAACAATCTTCAAAAACCATGTTAGATTCATTTGTTTGATCCAAATTTTTAAAATATATACTCTTTTCATTCTGATGAACAATCACAAAAAATAAAAATTTTAAAACGCAATCTAGAAAGTATTTTTTAGCCCAATTAACACAGTTCGTCCATTTTGATAAGATGCGTAGATCTAATCCTTAGAAGGATTTTTTTCTTTTTCAATTTTTTTAGATGGCTTTATAATCGTTAGATGTACAATTTTAGAAAAGAAAAAAAGTGATTTTTCTTGAAATTCACCAAATGAATGGTCTACATTTGTTGTTAGAGAGGACTCAATTTGACCATATCTAGGGTTCAAATTGAACTTTTTTTTGGGGAGGATTGATTATTGAGATGAAGAAAGTGTATATGCAAAATTTTGAGTCAAACAAATACCACAAACATAGTTTTCTAGAAGTGTGGATGCATTATACTATGATCCAAAATAGGGAAAATTACAAAATCCCCCACAAAATGGACTTTTTACACACTTGACCCCACCCAAATTCTAGCAACTTCATGTTTCCTAGCAAATACCCCCTATACAAAAAGTTAATTTTTTTGACAAAAATACCCTTTTCTCATGTAACAAATTGTTGTCAGATCCCAATGAAAGGAAACGCCAGACCGCACTTGTACAATGCCGGACTGCTCACTTCAAAACGTCGTACCGCTACTTCAAAATGTCGTACCGCCCCTTCAAAATGCCGGACCGCCATATCAAAACATCGGATTGCCCCTTTAAAATGCCAGAACGCAACTTCAATATGTCGGGCTGCCCATACCAGCAAAAAATAATAGCCGGACCGCCACCATGAAACACTGAACTGCCACCATGAAACGCCGGACCGACCATTCCAGCATAAATAATCGCCCCCCTGTTCAAAATGTTGGACCGGCCTCTCCAACGAAAATAACTTGTTATGTGAGGGAAGGGTGTTTTCGTCCAAAAAAATTAAACTTTTGGATGGGGTATTTGCTAGGAAAAGTTGGGTGGGGTGCATAAAAATTCTATGTTGTATGGGGGTATTTGCTTGGAAAAGTTGGGTGTAGTCAGATAACACATGGCCTCTACAGGATCCCTGATTGCAACTTCAATAAGATTGATATATCCATGGTTCCATCCAAATTGCTCGGAACTGTTATTGAATGAGCACATCCAATTGTCGAAATCCCTCCATTATCTAAAAGATGAGTATGGCTTTGATCTCCAAGAATCACTTCACTTCCTCTAATCTCACAATGAACCATAACACTAATGAGATTAGTCATTGTACCAGAAGGCACAAAAAGGGCTGCTTCTTTACCCATAATTCTTGCCATTCCGGTTTCGAGCTTTTGAGTTGTTGGGTTGAAACCCAAGACATCATCATCGACCTCTGCGTTAGCCATGGCTGCTATCATAGCCTCAGTTGGCTTTGTAACTGTATCAGAGCTCCAAAACCCAAAACAACCAAAATCCCAAAACAAGAGGGATGGGCAACAAGAGATGTGTATAGAGAGGGGTTAAGAGGGGTAGTCAAAAGAGAGATTGAAAGAGAGGGGCGAGTTTCAGAGAAATTGAAAGAGAGGAGCAGTGGGCCAGCGAGGATTTGAGAGATAGGGTCATCGAGGGTTTGAGAGAGAGGAGCTCGCCAGAGATAGATGGAGAGAGATGAGTTATAGAGCTTAAGAGAGAGAGAGAGAGAGAGGTGGGCGGGAGATGGAGAGAGAGAGAGTTCCCATCGCGTGAGAGGGAGAGATGAGACGCTGCCATCAGTTGGTTTCTTTTCAATGCTGTAGGGCTCTTGGGATCAGGATAAACAATCACAAATGTTGACGTACGAAGCCCCATGCGTGAGTGGACATACCAAATCCTTTCCTATATATATGTATATATATATAGAAAGAATTAGGTAGGAACCATAGTGCCAGTGAAATAGTTTGACGAATTCGCACCATGATCAACAATCCCCAATGGAAAATCGTCCGGTTTTAAAACACTAATATTAACCATCACATGCTCTTTGAAGGATTCATGAAATTAGGAAGAAAATAACGTACAATATTGAATAATGTCTGTGATTTGGTTGCTTAGTTCACCCCCAACTCAGACAAAATAACCATGCTTTTACCTAGTCATTACTTAATAATCAAACAAGTACTTACAATGAGAGCACAATCAAACAAACACATAATCAAAGAGACATAATTGTGGGAAGTCACGATCAGAATGGCTAGATAACAGGGTGGCCAGTTGGTGTCGTGGTCTAAAAAAGTCATGAGCCAATCTAATACTCCAAACTCCAAAGGGATTGCTAAATTATTCGATCGAATACAAACAACACACTCTCTCTCTTCCCCCTTGTGGCGGCGCCTCTCCTGCTGGCCCCATCATGTGCCACCGCATCTCTCTCTCCTCTACCCCTGTCTTTCTCTCCTCCACGCCCTCTGCTTTATCTCTCTACCCCAAATTCTCTCTCCTCTTTGGGCTGGCAACGGGTCACGCACCCTACAGCCCGCTCTGGTCTGGTCGGGCTTAAGAGAGGATCAAGCCGGAGTAAATAAAAATAAAATAAAATTGATAAAAAAAGTAAAGTTTGGGCTGAGCCCAACTGCATTAAGCCTCTCTTGACCTGGCCAAGCTTAGTTATTAGTTCACATTTTGTTGATCAGGTCTTAATTTTATTTTATTTTTTCGAGCAAACTACTTACAGACATTATTAGAGGGGGTTCATTACCAAATAGGTATTTATTTGTCTAAAATTATAAATACCACCGTATCTGTGATTATCGTCGTCATCATCATTAATAATATTTTAAGTTACTTTCTTTTCTATATCGGGGTTTCTTCGCAGGCTTTCTTGACTGCCCAAGTGTACCAGGCCGGGCCACCCCGCCCGTTGCTACCCTTCTCTATTTATATGATCTCTCTCTGCGATCAAAATATTCTCATTCCCATATTCTCTCGACATGTCCTTTTTTTTTCTCTCCATGTTCTCTCTCTACATATTCGTTCTCTCTCTTGTAGGAGGTGATGTGTCATCAGTTGATCCACCAACCAGCCAGCCCGGCTAAAACGGGCGTCGGCAGGCCCGTGGGGCCCATGTGCCTCACATGTCCACGGCATCAGCAATGGGCTGGCGCCACTCTCACTCCTCTGCTTTCTGTCACTTTTTCTCTCTGTTCCACCACCACTTCTCTTTCTCTCTCTTGGTCGCTATAGATGAAGGAAACCCACATTGTAATTTTGGAAATGCTATAGCCTGGATTGAGCTTCTTCTTCAGTCGAGCAACTAACCTCGAGGTATGCCCTAGATTTTGAGAGCTCAATCGACTGTGTTTCCTCCATTGACAAGCTTGAAGCCATGGATCCGAGCACTCTTCTTGATTATGTGGTCTTTCAGCTTACCCCAACTAGAACCAGGTGTGTTCAATGGCTGAAGCTCTAGAGTTTTGCTTCCTCTGCAGTCTGGCGGCTAATTCTATTGAATTTTGGGTGTGAAAGTAATTCTCTAAGGCAACGAGAAATAATTCTCTTGAATTTGGGTTTGTAATTTGCAGGTGCGATCTGGTTGTGTTCTCAGGCGGCAAAGGGGAGAAGCTTGCCTCTGGTTTGTTTCAACCCTTTGTTACGCATTTGGAAGCGGCTAGAGAGCAGATCTCGAAAGGGGGGTACTCAATTCGATTGCAGGTTCCTAGTGGCTCAGAGAGAGTTGCGACTTGGTTTACAAAAGGCACATTGGAAAGGTATATCTGCGATTGCCTTCTGCAATGTGGTGAATTTTGGGGCTTTGAAGAGTGTGAATTATACTGGGTGTGGACAATGATGTGTTTTTCCTGATAATTCTGTTTCTTACTGTGAAAATTATGCAGATTTGTCAGGTTTGTTAGCACACCAGAGGTGCTAGAAAGAGTGTGGACAATTGAAAAGGAGATTGTTCAGATTGAAGATTCTATCGAGGCTCAGTCGAAGATGCTCTCTTCGGTTAGTTTCTCCTTGCTTTTCTGATTGAAGTTTGGGAGTTAGTCTTATCTTTGTTGTCTGGGATTTCAGGTTGATGGCTCGCTTTCAAAAGCCTTGGGAGCTGGACAAACAGTGGAAGGTATTATTCGAACAGCTTGTTTTAATTTGTGTGGTTAATTTTCCAAGAAATATAATTTGGATCTTTCAAAATTGGACGTATCACCTTCCAAATTTACCTCCTGTGCGTAGACAAATTTCAAAAGTTCTAAGGATTGGAATTCAGTTCTTTTTATTTTTTCCACATAATTGGGCAATGAATGACTGTGTAGCTAAACAGTTCTGAGCAGATCTGGATTTAATCACTTTTTGTTAGCTTTGATCTTCTAAATTTATTTTTTGTATCATATGAGTTGGTGATTCACTTGTAACATTTAATTTGTTGAGTAAAGTCGATTTGCAGGCAGTAGTCCAATTCTTCGACAGTTCGACCAATTCTAGGAAATGATTTGTGTGATTAAAAAATTAAATGCTCCTGAGCCTAATCTTAGAACATGCATTTGAATAATTTGATGTACAGGGTTAGATAGTTGCATATTAAATGGCTCATACAGTGCTTTGTGAGTAGGGATAAACCAGGATTAAGTTCTTTCTTTCAGGTTTCAAATTGTATTCAACACCTCAGTTTTCACAGTAGATGTCAAGACTTATCTTTGAGAAATGAAGGCCAAAACATTATGGGGTACTTTTTGTGAATGGCCACTCATTTCTGTCTGCTATAGTTTGTGTATTATTTGTACAAAGAATTATGTATTGGTTGTCATCCTACTTAAAAATTGTATCCATTCCTCAAAATCTACCCATCCAGTACATGTTAATGCTGTTCTTGTTGATCTTTCTTCAATACTGGATTTTGCAATGAGTTTTGGCCATCTTTTTAAAGACTTCATATGCCAAACGTGACGTATCAATTATCTTACCATGTTCTCCTTTGCATTTGATGGATTCATAAGAATCTTAACTAATTGAATGTAATTCGAACAGACCATGAGGTAACGGTTGATTCCGCCTCTGAGAAAGCGATCGTTCCATTTAATAAGGTATTTCAAGAACTCTGTGTTGAGGGGTAGAGAGTACAGTGGAACATTTGAGCCTTACCTTGAACTTTCTTGTAATGTACATATGCATGAGCAAACACCAGGCAACAAGTGAGGCAAATGGCAGTGAACCTAAACAAGGAGAATCCAAGTAATAACTATCTCCCTTGGATTGATCATATTTGTTTAATTATTCTGCTTCAAGAAAGAAATGTTGTCATGGTTTCAGTAATATATAATTGATTTATTCTATCTTCCTTGTCATATCTGTTCTCCGGCAGACAACGTCTTCTACAAGTTCTGGAGACCAGAAAAGCTGTACTTCATAGAGAGCAAGCAATGGCATATGCACAAGCTTTAGCTGCTGGATTTGAGATGGATAACATAGATGATCTCATCTCATTTTCTAACATCTTTGGAGCTTCCCGAATGAAGTGAGGGTTCCTCTACTCTTATGACTCTTGTTTCGTAATACTTTCTTCTCACTATCATTATCCATTTGCATTCTTCACTAAGCTGGTCTAAAATAATTGCTTTCATTGAGATCCCAAAATCTTATGTAGTTTATCATGGCATTTGATCATAAACAGATCCCATTCCTTTGGGTGATTCATGTAAGATTCTCTGATATAGACTAAATTCAAAGCAAACTGTTCTGGTGGGGATTACTTGGAAGGGATTGTTGATACTTATTGACAGGCACAATTTGTTAACAGTTGTGTGTTGCGAACTACAAAATGTTTCCAATTCAATCACTTCTTTTCCAGTGAGTAAACATAGATTTATTATTCTATATCAATGTAGGGAGGCATGTATGAACTTCATAGAGTTAGTCAAGAAAAAGCATGATTCTGGTGTCTCAATGGAAGAATTGGTCGCAATGGCAGCTTCTGTTCAGTCACAGATGCCTTACATGGGAAATTCTGGTGTTGTGCTTACAAGTGACTCTCTTATTAGTCAAAATGGCCTGCCACGCATTAATGGTAATGAATCTGAGGCCAGTGACTCTGTAGAGGCCGTAAGAGTAGCTGATTCGGTTGGGAATATAAGTTCCAATCAAGGTATGCATTATTGTAGTACTGATATTGTACAGTATTACCAACTTTGCTCTCAGTTGAGTAAACGTCCTATAATTCTATGGAATATAGAGTACGGAAAAACCAAATCCTGTTGAGTTGTACTGTCTAATGAATTGAACAGTGATGAAAAAGGGTGACCCACTATGGTGATCATGACTTGTGCTGGTTGGTCCCACTCTATCTCCATCACCACTCATCATTTCATTGGATGTTATGACCGATGGACTATGGTGTTTTCATAGTCCATTCTATAATAGTATGTTTTCTCTTCGGATGAATTCCTACCAATATGATGAAATATCTTTGATTGTACAGATAGCAGGCCCCCCATCAACGGGCAGTTCCAGTCCGGAGGGGACAATATCCATGTACAGTTTCAAACGCCAGCTGGGCCTCCACAGTACATGTACAACTTTCAGGGTCCAGTTTTACCTGCACCTCCATATCAAGGATACATGATTCCTGGTTATTATCCTGGATTTTCTGGAAATGTACCATGGTCACCATATAAGGAAGATCCCCACCATGGTATTGGTCCAGAGTTTGATTCTTGGGCAAAGCATAAGAAACGTTCAAGCATAAAAACTAAGTCTATGAGTAAAGAGGGACCCGAAACCTCTGAATCTACTTCAGGACCTCAAGATGGGGGTAGCGACCAAGATGATTCTAGCCCAGAAAGTGGATCTGATGCATATTCCGAGCATAAAACCTCATTAGATAGAGAATCTGCTTCAAGGGGGGAATCCCAAATGAAGAAGCCTGGTAAGAAGACATCGAAAATGGTGGTTATCCGCAATATCAATTATATAACATCAAGGAGACGGGGTGGAGAAAAGGAAGACAATTCAGATGAAGATTCATCTGAGGAGGATGTTATTGATGGTGACGACCTCAAGCAGCATGTAGAAGATGCCTTCAATTCTCTTGAGAAGCATCATAAATCATCTCAAAAAGTTCATAAGAAAGGAAGTGGGAAAAAACATTCTTCTGATGGATTTGATGGAAGTATGTCAATCATGAATGGTTCAGATGGAACAACCCATGCCGTGGAAAACCAAAGTGGAGATTGGCATGCCTTTCAAAACCTTCTACTGCAAGATCGAGAGTCACATTCTAATACATGCGAGCCTGACTTCAGTAAAAACACACATGAGGTTAATGAACGACAAGTAGATATCCAGGGCCTCCAGGCTGAGCTTTCTTCTAGGCAGTCTGGTTCACAAGATGGAGTAGGCAAGCGTGGTATTATGGAGCCAAATGACTTCATTTTAACTGGGAGAAGTGAGGAATTCAAAGCCAATGGTCATATGGATAATTTTGAATTTGAGAAGAACCGCACTACATCTATGAGCATAAAAAGGATGGCTGATGGTGAGATGTTATTCTTACCACAGAGAATGCATTCTTCTGGTGTTGTACAAGATGGTTTAATGGACCTCAATAAAGAATCCCCAATTTCCAAGAATAAGAGAAGTGAAGATTCATTTGTTATCACCCATTCAGAAAGATACATGGATGGAGGGGAAATAACAGATTTCTCTGTACTAGAGGATCGTGGTCACTACATTGCAAAAAAAGAGAGAGAATTGGTCGATGACTCCTTTGTGGTCCCAACTAGAGATACAGCAGATATGCGAAATAATAATAGTGAGTGGAAAACAGAAATAAGCTTTGATGTGGATGGGCCTTCACCAGCCCAACAGAAAACTGGGGCACCAAATGTTGCAGGCGACAATAAGCCAGTAATATCACCCTCCCCTGAACCTGATCTCTATATTATGCGACATCGTGACTCGGGGGTTGAATCAGTTGATTCGTCTTGGACTCCTGCATTATATTTTGGTATGGACACTTTGGTTAATGGCGCTGAGAAGCAGTCCAGTCCCCAAAAGGATGGTAATATCAAGGATACTGTATCTCCTAATGGAAGCGGTGTCGGTGACAAGAAACAGGGACAAGCGAAGAACGGAACGAAGACTAAAGTTGTTAGTGGAACGCTTCCGAAAACAAAATCCGAAATAATTTCGAGGAAAGGAATAAATCCAAGCAGGAGTATACCTCAAAAGAGCAAAAGGGAGAAGGTACTTAAACATACCTCTTCATATATTTTGTGAAATGGAGCTGGAATGACAAATCAACCAGTATTCTCTAACTTTATCAGCAATTATCATCCTAGTGTCACTGTCAAGGAAAATTAATGAGATGTGCCTGCCTCTCTCTCTCTATATATATATCTATTGGGTGTGTGTGTTCTTGAAGTTACTGTTGCTAATATTTTCTAAGGAATTTTATGGGAATATTAGTCTCCATGCTTATCATTACTGCCAAATGAAAAATCTTCTCTTGTAAAATGACAAGCAGGAAGAAGAGGAAAGAAGGCGAGTTGAAGAATTGCGAATTCAACGCCAGAAGAGAATTGCCGAAAGAAGTGCTGCTGCAAGTCCTAACAAATCAACAACTCCATCAAAGCAAGACAATGCAACAAACAAAACACCAAAGAGATTGCCTTCAAATGCTCATAAAAACGATAGCAGAACACCTCGATCCAAAACTTAAAAGAGTTCTTGGGGCACTGTTTTTGTATAAGAATGAAAGGAGGCTTCTTCCCAATTTGTTAGGTGCCATTAAATTGTTGTCGTATGGAGGTGTTCATGAAACATTTTGTGATTGTTTTTTCCATGTACAAGGTATTTTTTCATGCACAATTATCATAAGATGCTGAATGCATGCATGCATCAGAGACAGATGACCAGTGATTGGAAATGTAGAAGCAAGAGTGTGGAAATCCAAATTGTATGTGTGTGTATGTGTATGTGTATTGTTTTACCAAGTAGTGGTTCGAATATTGTTCTTCACAGTGAATGTATTCATTTATTTGAATAATGCATAATATAAAATACCAGTTGAGTGGTTTGAGACTTTTGAATTCTATCATTTGCAGGGAATATTTTCATTTCTATTAATGATAAATATGCAGTATGAGGTATGAATTGGTTGCAATGGTAGCTTATATCTGATCGCTCTGGCATAACAGCCTGAATTAGCAAAGCAACTAGTTCAATATTCTTAAATAGTTGTTATAAATGGTAGCGTATTTATTTTATTTTTTTGGGTAGTGCAGTGGGGATGGCCCTTCCTACTCGTGGTAGAAATAGAACTCAAGACATCATTTTCTGGCACCCCGCCACCCCGACTACTAGCCTTAAGCCCATTCCTAATGGCTGCGTAGTTTATGGATGTTTGTTATTTTAATTTGGGTTTGATCATGTTCTTTCATCTTCTTTCTTTTCAGATAGTATATTATTAGATCAGAAGGGCAAGTATCTTCATCTTCCTGGAAGCGTTGCAGGCATTTGCGATTTCTTCCCCTGTCCTGTTAAAAAGGAAAAAGAAAAAAAGCCAGGCCCCTGCAATGGTGAACCTGCAAGAGCAGTTTATATGCATGGTCTTGTGCCCAAAACACATATCCGTATTTTGAATTTCATAGCTGAAGATCTTCACATCGTCTGTGGATCACCATGCATCCAAAAGGAAAAAGATTTTAGAGCTTTTGAAACCCTTGATCTGATTGTCAAAAAATGATCTTGTAATTTGTAAACCTTCTAGAATAAGAAATACTAGAAGCCCAAACGGCCAAAATGAAAAATTCATATATGAATAGCTAGCATGTGATGGAATTCATTTCTCTAAAAAAGGAGTCTAGTTAATGTCAATTTTTTCATAATCTAGGTACTCTAAATAAAAACAAAAAATATGAACACAAAAAAAAGTTCGGGCAAAATGTATCTCGTCAGTCTCAACTTTCAAATCACCTCCTCTCCTACAATTTGCCTTTGAGTTTATGCTACAATATAAACTCTTGGGCTTTTATAAAAATCAGAAGGCATGTTCCTTCAACATGAAGTCACAGTGAATAGTCATGTTTCTTTCCTTTACCTGGGGAACGAACCTCTCATTCAAGTGTCGTATTATTCGATCATATTATTGGTGTGCATCGAACAATCAAGGATTCATTTTTTCCACTGTTTTGTTGGATTCCAATGATAAATTCACACAAGATCCTCAATGTACACTGAGATTCGTTCTAATGGGGGAAAACATTGTCATGAGAAAAACGTCATTAAGATGTGCTTTAAAACAAAAGAACATTATTTTTCTTGTGCATTTATAAATGCATATGTGCTCTTCACTAGAATGACATAACAATTGCCTTTGTGCTCTTCAGCGAAATCATTACCTCTCTGCTCTTCAAAGGAAGTAATTATCATTTGCATATTATTGTTTTGTGCTTATTTCACCCATCCAAAACCAAACAACTCAGAAATATTAACTTTTAATTACCAGCATAATGTCTTCCACTCTCATATAACAAACTCAACCAACTTACGAGTGTTAACTAACAAACTCAACCAACTCACAAGTATTAACTCTCTGTTTTTTGGGTAGATTAGTAGGAATCACATGCCTTATGCCCCTACCCGTTGTGGAAAGAGTTAATTTTTGAAACTGTTAGTGAGAATAGATGTTGTGGCCTTTAACTAGGGCTCGGGTGGTACTACTACCACGAACCCAGCCCCCTTCTCACAAGTATCAAACTCTTAACAACTGAATTAGATAATTTCATAGATTTGGTCACAATTATTGTCATTGTGATGTTATCGGCGAGAATTTTCTTAGGATATTATTATTTGTGTCTTTTTTGTGGGGGATTTATCAGAATTTTACTGGGAAGTTAGGCAATAAATATAAAGTTCCCTTTCATAGTCTTTTATTTTGTCAAGTCTGTAAATTTTTTGGCTTTCTTTAGATATTTTAGTGAATGTCTGAGTAAGTTTTAAATCACTTTCAAAAGTTCCAATACAGGTGATAGATTTTAAGGTACTTCTTAGGCAACTATGATTATTTTTTAAATTTTAAGGCCACTATGATTATTTTTTAAAGTCTGATATATTTAAGGTTTTCAAAAAAATTTACATTAAAAATATTAAAATGATAGAATTTGGCTTCTTCATTTTCTTTTTGGGTTGATCAGTGGTAGCAATCAAACTACAGATAAATTTTTTACTTTTAGATGATTGATAATTACTAGTTAGAAAGTGTTTAGAGCAGTGTTCACGAAACCAACCGGTCAGAACTGGAACCGGCTGGTTAGATCGGTACCGACAGGGTGCTGATTCCTGTTAAGGCTGGTTTTACGGTACTACTAAAAAAATGAAGCTTCCAAAAAAAACCGGCCGGTTCGATATCGAACCGGTGATATATTTCCAAAACCGGCCGATTTTTTCATAACCGCTCCAGTTCAGTCGATATAACGTTAAAACGACGCACTTAAAAATAACATTTGTTATTTGTAGCAGAGCCTGTTATTTTGGGCAGAACCCGTGATCCGCCCTTTTGCAACCTTTTTTTTATGCGTTTTACTGCAGTTTTTTGTTTTTTTCGCTCAATTATTGTACTATACCTTCAAATCTTCTATGTTGAATTAAAAACTCCAAAATTATTTCGTTTTTAGCAATTTTTAGGTGTGTTTTTTGGTGTTCTTCAATTTTTTATGAAAAATCCGCCAATCTAAGGATTTTGAAGTGCTTTTTCATTTTTTTTCGATAAAAATTGGAGGATTTTAATGATCACAAAGATATTTATATTTCTAGACTCCTGATTTCATTGAAATGGAGAGATTTGAAGCACAATTTTGAGATTGAAGCAAACAAGATAAGTTCGAACCCAATTTTTTTAGTTTTTTCTTAATTTTACAGCCTTTTTTAGGATTATTCAGACAATATTTGACTGATATTATTGATTGCATTCAACAAAAGAACGCATTTGAGAACAAAAACAAAGATTTGGAGCTCGATTTTAGGAATTTAGGGTTTCCTGAAAAAAAATTGAAGAAATACATGGAGAAATACATATATATTTTTTTATTGCAGGAAACTCCATGGAAAATACATATATAATTTTTTTGTTATATTTTTGACGTGTTTGTGATAATTGAAAATCTGGAATTGCATTTTTGGTTGATATTCGATATATTTTTGTCAAAATTTGATATATTTTCTACGGTAATTCTTAGGTAGAAGAATTCATGCTTGCTTTTCATTTGGATGATGGACTATCATAGTTCATCTATGATGCTTGTGATGGCTTTTTTTGGTTCTTTATACAATGGTCTATTGAATTGATTTTTCACCATTAGGGGTAAGTTACAATGTAATGCAAGTTATGGTACTTTTTGACAAAAAGAAGTCAAGTTTGGAGTGCATGACTTAAAAGTAATGTTTGGTTCTTTATACAGTGTTTTATTGTTTTTGTCATGTTAGAGTTGACTGCCCCTATGAATGTAACCAGAGTTTGACCTCAAGTACTGCGTATTTCATTTTTCATATCAAATAATACTTCAACAATCTCATTGACAAGGAGACAAAAGAAGGAAAATTCCTATTCACCGGCTCTCTATTCTTCTAGCCATAAAATATACCATATATCAACAATGTCTTCATAAAGAGGAAAAAAATAGAAGGAAATTCTTATCACCCAGGAATCTCTTTATTCTTAGCCATAGAATGCTTCAGCAGTGTCCTTGATAAGGAGGCAAGAATCGCCTAACCTCTGTTGAATAAATTCATGTCTGGGCTTATATGTTGGAAAATTGAAGTCCCGTAACATAGAAGAAGACTAACCCTCATAAACTCCTACCTCAACCTAATCATACTTCTCTACTATTTCTTTGGGTAAATCAGTGGGGAGAAGGCCCCTATCAATTTTCTTTGGGTAAATCAAGGGTTATGCATTCTTAAGTATTGCTTTGTTTTTTTTTTCTTTTTTTCTTGTTCATATACATGTAAATTAATCTTTGTTGTGATCTCGCCATTCTTACAAAGTCCCCTTGATAGAGTGATCTTCCCAAATAAATATTTTTTTAATGAACTTTTATGTTCAGGAAAATTTACAAGAAAGTAATAAGATGAGGAGGAGAGATGTGACATGGCAGTATGGCACAAAAATGAATAACAAAGAAAGAGTTCGATGTAATTTTTGTAACAAAGAAATGGGTGGTGGTATTTACCGCCTAAAAGAATACCTTGATTGGGTAAAGGGTAATATTATCAGTTGTAAAGAAGTGCCATCGGAAGTAAAACAACAAATGTTAAAATTAATTACAGAAAAAAAATGAAAAAAGTTGCAGAGAGAAAGGGATGCAGAGGAAATAGGAAGGGGGTACGAAAATCCAATAGATGAGGAAGAGGAACAAGAAGCAGAATTCGATGCGCAAACAGAATAAGATCGTCAGTCTCCAAGAGCTGAATTATAGACAAATAGAAATTCAAGATATGTGTAGGAGAAGGAATGGAGTATCCAGTAACTGTCAGCCTCAAGAACCTGTAGTACTAGGTAGGGGAGGATGCGGGGCCTTCATTGCTTAGGTCCACATCTAGTAGATTTAGGTGTAGTTTCTCTAGTCGCCCATCCTCTTATAGTCGGTCATCTACTACTCAACGACATAAACTCATAGATGTTCCACCAATGACCTGCGAACCCTCTGGATTTGGTCCCCACAAGCCACAATATCATCAAAATAAAATAAAATTTCCATCAACAGGTATATTAATAGAAAAGATTCGCATATTTTGGTATGCTAATGCACTGCCATTTAATTCTACGAGCTCAGACTTCTACCCACAAATAGTAGCTTCTATAGCTGAGGTAGGGACGGGTGTTAGAGGTCCAACTGCGAAGGAGTTTGCAGGGCCATATTTAGGAGTTGTTGTTCATGATGTCGATAAGCATATTGCGTAGTTCAAGGTCTGTTGACTAGGTAGAGGAGTGATCATCATGACTGATGATTAAAAAGACAAATCCCATAGGTATCTTGTCAATTTTTTAATAAGTTTTCCTAAGGGCACTATTTACCACTCTAACATTGATTTATCAAGAAAGAGTCATACTGGGAGACTGATATGCACACACTTGGACAAAATTGTAGATGAGGTTGGGCTTGAAAGTATGGTCCAAGTAGTGAGTGATAATACCGCGAACTACAAAAAGGCAGGCTTGTTGCTAATGGAGAGAAGACCCAATCTTTATTGGACTCCTTGTGTTGCCCATTGTGTTATTTTGATGCTTAAAGAAATAAGGAAGCTAAAGAGGATTAAAACTTGTATTTTGAAGTACAAGTTGATTACAAAGTTTATATACAATGACACGTACCTTTATGCATTGATGAGGGAGCATGGCATGCGAGAGATTGTCAGGGAGTCCACTACTAGGTTTGCTATAACGTTCGTTACTATACAATCGATATTGGTCAACAAGGCAGTATTGAGGTTAATGATACGCTCTAATAAATGGCAGACTGATAGGGCAGCAATGAGTCAACATGAAAGGCAAGTTGAAACTATCCTTGTCGATCGAAGGTTCTAGGCTCGATGTAACCATGTAATTTATATAACTGAACCTCTAGTGCGGGTGTTGAGGTTAGTTGACTCTGATGATAAACCCACAATGCGGTTTCTGTTCGATGCAATGAGACGTGCAAGGGAAGCTATATATGATAATGATATATGGACTGAAGAGATCTTGGAGATCGTTGTTCGTAGGTGGAGAGACCAACTGCATCGAGATATCCATGCAGCAGATAATTTATGATTCATTGTCGCAATTCATGATTCTTTTTCAACTCCGAGTAAAGTTATTGTAATTAATAATATAATAAACCATGTACATGATTCTTTCTTAATCCACAAAATTGTACTCCAATGCCACCTTAGATGATGCAGATATCATGGAGGGGGTTAGAATCTGCATCTACAGGCTTGAGCCTGATGTTGAAACTCAGATGGAGTGTATGCAGCAGGTAAACCTTAATCAAAACGTGTCTGTAATAAAATTTCAATTTAGAATAATAAATTGCATTGTTATGTTGTACTAATTTCTTGTATATACATCTTGTTATTTCTAGCTTATCATGTACATGAAAATAATGGGGAATTTGCATGCAACAATGCTAAAAAAGCAGTTGAAAAATTGTACCCAGGTTAGTTTAAGTTAAAACTTGTAATAATTTAGTATAATACTATTTGTGGTCTTTTTAAATCAATTTATTTTTTATAGTTAAGTATTTCTTTGTTTGTCTGTGTCAGCACAATGGTGGACGATACATGGAATTCGAACAAAGCAATTGCAAAAGATTACAGTTAGAATTTTGAGTCAAACCTGTGCTGCCTCAGGCTGTGAGAGAAACTGGAGTACATTTCAGTGGATGTTCACGTCGAGGCGGAATAGGTTAAAGACTCAGATGTTGCACAACTTGGTGTATATTCATTACAATTTGAAATTGAGAGAGAGACATATAAGGAGGACGCCAGCAGACTACACACTGATCAACCTTGATTACATCTTCTGGAGGGACCTCGCTGATGAGTGAGTATTACTAAGGACTTTACTACTAGACCAGGATTTTTTTAGTGGGGCAATTGTCGATTTGGATGATAATGTGGATGTTGCAGCATCCAATGAAGGAGACATGGTAATAGACATGGATGACAATTATACACAAGATGAAGATGAGTCACAGGATGATGAGGAGACAGATGGGACAATAGAAAACAACTGGCGAGATCCAGTCATCTAGGAATGTGAAGGAGCACAACATGATATGGTGCCCGATGAACAAGAAGATTTAATGAGATTGGCTCGGGGGAAAGTCCAGGCATCGAGGCGTAGCAGTTACTCGACAAGGAAGAAACGAAGCCGTAACCATCGCCATAACTTGGATATTCATGATGATGATAATATTGAAGCTGTTGAGGGCCATAACATAGAACAGGGTCAGGGTAACACAGAACATAGTGGGGGAAAGTACGAAGGCTGGACGAGTCTAGGAGACTTTGGCCAAGGGGGAACCATGGGAAATGTTCATGACTGGCGAGGGGACACCACTGCCGCATTACAGACTCCACCAGGCCTTACTCAGATTTTTCACCCTGTAAACCCTAATAGTGAAATACAACAATACTATGATCCCCCTCATCACTCTCATTACTACTAGCCATTGTTAGTTGGACTTTGTAACTTCATTAATTGAATTAATGTTAAATTATAAATTGTCTTACATATCTTCATAGTATTCAAATATTAATTATATAAAAAGTTGTTTCGATTTTTTTTTTGCAAGATAAATGTATATAATATGATAGTATACACTTAATTTAAGTTTTTCTATTTTTTTTATTTTTGGAGGTTTTTGACCCATTTTTTTTTAAATAAAAATCAACTTGATCGGTTAGTCTGGTTAACTGCCCCGGTTAGTCGGGTTCCGGTTCAAACGCTCCCAACCTCTTGACCGATTAACCATTCCGGTTCAATTTTGCGAACACTAGTTCAAAGTTAATGTGTTCAGGTTACGGTTTTTGGAGAAAGAATTGTGGGGTTATACATGGGGCTATTTTGGTAAAAATAATAATAATTTTTTTCCTTGGGGATGGCTGTAAAAATAAATAGTAATTTGGTTAGTTGTATAGTTTAAAAAACCATGCATAGAAAGTATCATCCATGGGGTTACACATAATGGGAACGTTTTTTATTGACCCTACCTATATATAAAGCATATTTGACCCCAGTTCCTAACTGTTTGATCAGAATGGATAGCTGGGATTGTTCATGTCAGGATGTCATGCCAATAGGTTTTTAATCTTTTTTCTACAAAATATTTTAAAGTGAAAATTTGGGACGTCTTTCTTATCATTGGGGTACACCTAAGGGAAAAAAATTATTTCTAATAAAAATAAATGACCAAAAAGCCCCTTAATCTTACACTGTTATTCTAATAATTTTCTATCACCAAAAATATTTTTATTATTTTATCATGGGTGCCCCTTTTAGATGCATGCATGCCTCAAATTTTGCTGCAAACTAATTTATCAAAACACTCTGAGCCATCTGATCAAGATCCAACACTCAAGAGCCAACTCTATTCAGGTCGGACATTTGAGAGCCAAGGACACATATGCTTTATATGTGGAATGAAAGGCTTTGACTTTCCCATAAATAAATCAATTTTAAAGGAGGTTAAGGAATTGAACATTGAAGTTGAACTTACAAGAAAGCTTTTTCAAAAGAAAAATTTATCTTTTTCTTTAATAAATTTATTGAATTCCACTTGAAAGTTTAACTATTGAATATTTTGAAATCACCAATGATTTTACAAATTTCAAATATAATGTTAAAAGTTTATATTAAGTGTCAAACTTATGCTATTGAAGTAAGACACACCTTAAGAGCCTTTTGGAAAAGGTTGTTTTGATGCTAAAAAAACCTCAACTAGATCATCTCGACATTGAGATGTATAAATATTATAAAAGAAAGAGAGATTTCAAGTCATAAGAATAACGCATTATCTAGACCGCCCACCTTCGATTGTACATAGATTTTCTTGATCTACTTTATTTTCAGAGCTTTAAATTTTATAATTAGCGGGTGCCGATAGATTTTCACATTAGCATAAGACTTTCTGGCATCGCAATTATATCTTAAGCCACAGTTTTGACTTGTGCCTTACATCGATGTCTATGGTTTATGCCCAATACAAACCTCAATCCTTTACAAGTTCAAAACCTAAGTATAGTTTGATCGATTTTCTTTTTATTTTAAAGAAATACAAAATTACTTTTTTTCTTGGAGTGCGTATAATACACATTTATTCCCTTGGGCAAAACAGTTATTTTTGAGATTTTTTTTTTGAAATTTTGAAATTTTGGTGGTCTGCTGGCCCTTGTACGTAGCCCTATGTGACGTACACCTGTGTGCTCACATGTGACCCGTAGGCCATTAGTGCGTAATCGGATAAAGCAAAGTGGTGCGGTGGGAATGGTAAACCAGCAAATTAATTTGCAGGAGGTAAACAACGAGGGCTTGCCTCAAAATTGAAGCAAATGGGTCAGACATGCCCATGTCGTAGCCCCTTTAGATCACGGCTTTTTGACGCCATAGAAAGCCTTATGATGTTCGTTGTCCAGCGGGATGCGATGGCACCTAATCTCAGAGATATCTCCCGAAAGGGTAGGGAACCGGACCTATGCCTTCACTACCAGCAAACTTAGAGCATGGTTTGACTATTGCTCCCTTGCACGTTTGGTCCCACTCAATTGCACACTCATGGGATGCAATGGACCTAGATGTGGGCTAGGTCTAGATAGGTTGGGTAGGAATAGGTTTTGTTTGAAATTAACTGGGATGGGCGAGCTAGAGTGGGCTCAAGAGAGTAGGTTCGAGTTGGCTTGGAGATATGGGGTTAGGCGAGTTGGCTTAGGTGGTTTGAGGAAGCTTAGGAAGGTTCAAGTGAATTGGAATGTTTCGGTAGGTTCGAATGGGTTGAACTAGGTGGTCTCAAATAGGCCTAGGTAGGTTCGAATGAGTTGAGAGGGTAGGGTTAGGTGTGAGCAAGAAGGCTTGGGTAGGTGGATTAGGTCAAGCGGGCTCGAGCCAGTTTGGGTAGGCTAGGGTTGAGTGGACCTAGGTGGGTTTGGTTGGGTTCAAGTGATCTAGTTTGCGTTTGGTTAGGGTTGAGGTTAAGGAAATGGTTGGTTTATGATTATAGTTTTGGTAACCTTGGTTAAGTGGGGTTGGGCTTGGGTTGAGGTAACTAGGGTGAGGTTAATGGCTGGTTAGGGATTGGGTAGGGTATGATCTTATGCAAAAACATTTCTCTCTCTCCTCTCAAGCATGCAAACAGTAATCAACTCCCAAATTTTATTAAAATGAACTCCAAACTTCCCAGCCCTTACAAATGAGGGGCTCAACCCCTTTTATAGATATCGTACAAACATAAGTGGATAATTAAAAGAAGGGGAAAAAGACGGGTGTAAAATTAAAATTTTCGGCCAAAAGGAAAATTGACCAAATGTAGAGTTGAGAAAGTTCTAAATTCCCCATCTAATCCTTCCCAAAGGTTTCCCATCCTATACCTATAATACAGGGCTTTGAATCTTAATATTCGGACATTGAACTGAGCGATATTTCATGATAAGAATGTAGATTTGATAGGACTTCTACGATTGATTTTACCAAAAAAATGCGAAGATTTGAGTGTGTTTTGAGTGTTTTATGGTTTCTTGGTTCATCTGCTCTTTTCCATATACAAATTCTTCATTTTCCAGCATAATTTGGCCCCGATTTTTTATTATGTATGACTGGAAATGGTAGAGCGCAATCCCTCGAACATTATGGGCTATAAATCTTTCCAAAAGACCCCTGAAATTCGAGTAAGTTACAAGAGCAATATCCCAAGCCCAATTTTTGTGGGATTTGTGTGGAGATATGACGATAGGCATTACAATTATAACACGCGTGGCCTGTGAGCTTCAAAACCCTAAATAGTATGAAACACCCCATGTTTTGAAAAGTGTGACCTGGAAAGGTCTGTTTGCACAAAAGTTGGGGCTTAAGGGTTTTTTGGCCTTCTAAATTCATTGTGAGGGTGTTGAGGCCACTAGAGATCAAATTTTAGGGGTTCTACAGCAATATTTCTTTTTTTTTTTGTCCCTACACATGTCATGTACAGTGCCTATTTATCTTAATTTCCTTATTTCTCCATGTTTTGACATCCGATTGAGCCAAAATTTGACATCCGATTGAGCCAAAATTTGAGAAGCAACTTTAAGTTAATAGGACCTATATTTAGGTCCCTTGGGTTCCAAATTGGGGTCATTGGTGTGCTTTTCAGGATCAGGGCCTTATTGTGCACTCCATGGTAGTTCAAGGCTAGAAAGGCATGGGCATGTCGTGGCTTTTATTAGGTGAATCCTTGGCTGCAGAAAAGTGGGGACTTCATTTTTTTTGAGCCCGAGTGAATCTTGAACGGGACTCATCCGTTCCTCCACGGCTTTTTTGGACATATTTGTTGCCTGAAAGCCATGCTTGCAACCGTTGCCTCTTTTATTTGCATGGGGTACGGTGCATAAAAAATACAGCAAATATTCAAGATCTATATAATTATTATTAGATAATTATTTTCAAAGAAAAATTGAATTTGGAATTTGGAATTTTCGAATATTTAGATCATTCTTTCCAAAAATTAGATGGTTTCAATGCAATATTGGGATTCATGTTGTTAAAGTTCAATTTTTTGTGCCTTTTTTAGGCACAGAGGGAATTAGAGTTCGAGTTTTTATCCTTTGAGGTTGGTTATGGGTTGTAAAAATCGCATCCCAAAATTTAAGATCTATAAAATATTCTTATTGTAAGTTTTACCCCATGGAGGATATGAACAATAAAAAATCTTGTACGATGAATACATAAAAGTACGATGATTTTCATTCTCACCACTAACACCACCCCCGTTAATACCTTAAAATATATATATATATATATATATATATATAAAAAAAAAAGACGTCTGAACTCCGCAAAAATAAAAGGGCTAAACTCGTGGAATCTGGTACCTCTTTGCATTGCAACGGTGGAGCCCGCACAAGTATACTTTACGCGTAGAAAGGTCAGAGTGGTTTCGGTTGGCACTAGAAGGACGTGGGGTGGGGTGGGGTCCAGCCCTTCCATTTCCCTTTGTGGCTCACTAGCCGTTACGCCGTTTCAAAACTTGCGGAGGAAAAAAAATTCCTCCTATTTCTCTCTCTCTCTCTCTCCTCCCCTTCCTCTCTCTCTAACTTTTCCTCTTTTTCTCTCTAAAATCTAAAAAGAAACTAGAAACCAGCTCCGGAACAGTGCGCCGCGCTTCTCATATAATAATAATAATAGAGCCCAAGACAAACGATTGTGAACAGAGGAGGAGTTTGAATTTGAATTAACGGAGACCTGCATTGAATCCCGGAACAGGGTCGGGTGAAGAGAGAGCGGCAGAATTTTGGGGATTCTATTAATTTGATGCTCCTTTTCCAATCCCCTATCGTTATCACTGATTCTTTGTTTTTTCAGAAGCTCTCCTGGTTCCGTCTTTTCTCTCTCTTAGTCGTTTCTCTCTCTTGGGATTCTTCTTCTTCTCTTTCTTTCTCTGATTTTTGTTTAAAGAGCTGAGTCTCTCTAAAGGTGACCTTTCCTTTTGGAAAGGGGATATGGCATTGGTTACCAGTGATGCGTTACCGTCACACTCTTGGGTTTTGCAACAATCCAAGGTAAGTTTTTTTTCCTTTATCTCTGTTGTAACAGTCCAATGTGAGTTTCTATTGAGTTTGGATCAGTTTTCATGGTTTTTCTCCTTTTTTTGATGATGGGTTTTCATGTTGTCGCTGTTATATGTTTGGGTTTTCTTTTTTCTGACATGGGATTTGATCGTTCCTGTTCTAATGCCTACATTTTTCTTATTCTGGTGATGTTTTTCCCCCTTCTTTTCTCTATGTGGTCGCCATTGTTTTTCTCATGCTCAATTAAAAAGACACTGAACCAAATGCAGGCATGGAAGGAAGCCCATGGTTCAAAGAGTCGATGGTCTGATAGCTCGAATTTTGCGTGGCCTGGCAACATTCAATCAATGGTTGAGTTCCAGAAGAAGGTGATGGACTTTAGGGATGTCATGGATCTTCCACCTCGCAATGGTTCTACTCCCTTAAACGAGGTACATTTTGTTACCCTCAAATCCAATTTAGCATTCAGAGATCTGGATGGACAATCAGAGAAAAGGTTCAAAAAAAAAGTTGTTTTGATACAAAAAAAAACCAATATGACATGGATGTGCCTTCTGACGTTCCAAGCTTATTGCAGTTATTGATTATGACAGTGGAAGACCTTTACAATTTGTATCCAAGACATGTATATCGTGATTCCACATTTGAGAAACCAACACCCATTCATCAGGTTCTTTTAACATTCTTCCCATAATTTAATACCTGTGCAATGTCTTCTATATTCAGTGATTGGGATAAGGCTTTAACCATAAAGGTTCTCAATTTACAGGTGTTAGGACATGTCTTCGAGGCCTTGAGGTCTGTTGAGAAGTGTTGGGCAGAGACAAACCCCCAATATAGAGCTAAAGAGGATGTCTTGACTACTGAGAATCTCACTGTGGATCAACTAAGTACACATTTCAATCAACTTTTCCTTTCTTTTCTTTTTTTTCATCAAGAAAGCTAATGTTAAGAAGAGAATAAGAGGCATATCTGATCACCCATTAAACTTGTCTCAATTTTAGGCGAGAGAATTTCGCATAAAATGGATTTCATGAGTGTCAGTGCAAAGGACATTTTCGACCTGATGGAAGAAGACGATTCAAAGAAGGTCTCAAGGGTTCCCTCTTGGAGAATGGTAGGCATTGGACACTCCTACTCTGATGGAAAAACCTCCTGTGATTCTCCTAGGACACCCACCTCAGTCCTACCTGAAACAACCCAATATTCAGTTAATTTGGGGCAGATTTTGAACTCCTGTGCATCCCCACCTATGCTTTTGCCTCTAAGACTTGAAGCTGTGGGCAAGCTCAAGCCCATTGATGTGAAGAGGCTCTCTTTCCATATGTTTCCCCTTGCCCAAGATCACAACTTAACCCATGACTCCAAGAAGAAAGAGGAAAACAATTCCCCAGACATGGAAATGGAGACTGATAATAACCAAGTGAAGAGCCTTGCTGTCCCTTTGAAAACCCAAGTTCCACCACCACCACCAACACCGCCATCAACTCCTATGAAGGTGGGCCCTACTCCCCCTCCACCACCACCACCATTGTGCTCACCAAAATTGGGACCCTCCCACCCACCACCACCATCCCCATTGATCACATCGAAAGCTGGGCTTGCGCCCCCACCACCCCCTCCGATCCCATTGAAGTCCGGAGCTGCACCTCCACCCCCTCCTCCACTGGGCGTTTTAAAGGCCCTTCGACCTAAGAAAAACAATACCAAACTGAGGAGATCAACCCAAATCAGTAACCTGTATAGGCTACTCAAAGGCAAGGTGGAAGGAGTGGGTCGAGATGCGAAAGCATCTCACGCTCGCAAGTCTCATCAATCGGCTGACAAGAAACAGGGTATGGCTGCTGCACTTGCTGAGATTACAAAGAGGTCGGCCTATTTCAAGCAAATAGAGGAGGATGTGGAGAAGCATGCAACTTCTATAATAGAGATGAAATCGGCTATTGAATCTTTCCAAGGAAAAGACATGGGACAGTTGGTGAAGTTTCATCAGTATGTGGAGCTTCATCTTGAGGACTTAACTGATGAAACCCAGGTGCACATTATAAAAAAAGAAAAGTATATGATTATCTAATGGAGTATATTATATGGATGTTCCAAAGAGGCACCCACCTCCAGTTTTCTATGATGGAAAGAGGTCACTAACTGTAACTTGGTAGTTATCCCCGTATTATGAGTAGTTTCCTATCCATCATTAGTAATGGATGGTGGTATGCTCTTTTGAAGTACGTATACTATATATGCTCCATTGGTTTATGGTATAATTATCCATTATTCAAAACCTTATGATGATCATGGTCAATTCTCTAGTTTAGAAATTGAGTCCTCAGACCCTGAACTTTGCAGGTGTTGGCAAGGTTTGAAGGATTCCCCACCAAGAAGTTGGAGACACTAAGGACTGCATCAGCTTTATATTCAAGGCTCAATTCCATTGCAACCAGCCTTGAGAGCTGGGAACCTGTGGCTCCAACAGCTCGTCAGCTCGATAGGGTTGAAAGCTTCTTTAACAAGGTTGTGAAAAAAAATGAATGTAGAAAATGGTGTGGCTCTTATAGCACCTTTTGAAGATGTATGTAATAAGAATAGGATAACCCTTGTAAAGAGAAAAAGTGTATGGAGAGCTAATGGTCTAACAATCGACTTTCTTTAAATAGTGGATGTCACATCCCAGTAGTTCTTCACCAACTTTCTCCCTCTACAAATTGTCTTCTTAATTTGAAGACTATCTCATGTAGTTTCCTTTGTGTGATTCCACGAGTTGCCATCTGAGAACAACTATTTCCAGCGCACCACATCAGTTGGAATTTGGTTTTAGTCTCACTATTTATTTCTCTAACATTGGGAAATTCCTTATGTTCAGATCAAAGTAGAAGTGGATGCAGTGGAACGAAGTAAGGATGAGGATTCCAAGCGTTTCCAGAGCAATAACATCACCTTTGACTTCAATGTTCTTCTTCTGATCAAGGAGTCAATGGTGGATGTTTCTTCCAACTGCATAGAGATGGCATTGAAAGTAAAGTCACTAACTTCCTCGTATTCATTTTTATTAGTACCTCTTCATAGTTTATCTTGCAATATGGCCATCCTTGGTTTGAATGTTCTGCGACATAGCCAACCTTTTTCTCAATCTGATTGAATTATTATTGTACAGGAAAGTGAAGAAGCAAAAGCAGCAATCTCTGCAGGGCTAAAGGATGCTGAAAATCGAATTAAGTCCTCTTCTCAAATGCTTTGGAGGGCTTTCCAATTGGCCTTTCGGGTGTACCAATTCGCTGGTGGGCAGGATGACCGTGCAGAGGAGCTGACTGGTAAGCTGGCCAAGGAAATTGAGAGCTACCCTCCCCAATGACTGAAAGTAGATCAGAAGAGGGGGAATTGATTTAGTTAGAACTTCTAAAAATTATTTTTTCTGGTGGTGCATTAATATATGCTCATTGATTGGTTGTCTTCAATTCTCCATAAAGCAAGACCCTATTGCTATGAGAATTATGCTCGATCCTCTCGGGTTCTCTTCCATATATGCTATGTATATTGTCTACATCCTCATCTTTCTTAGCTAAGAGACGAAGGTTGTATGTGCGGTTATGGTATATTGGTGTGCGTTGTCTTGGTCTCATAGACGTTAAATTGTTCAGCATGAGTTCTGTCTTGGTCTGATAGACATGTAATGTTGTTCTCCATATAACTATGAAGGGTTCAGAAGCTATTATATCAGATGGCTTCTTTATTATTAGTTGATGAGTTCTCATTCTACTTGGCTTGTTTCTTTAAAAATTTGTTGAAGCTATCATGTATGAAACCGGGGAATCATTGTTGCCACAAATGTACAAGGAACTTGACGATTGTGATTTCAAGCAATTTTGTGGGGCATGGAAGAGAAATCCGAGTTCTCAGCTCCTCTTCCTAGTGCAATCATATGAATTTAAAACTGGGCCCAATCAGCGATTACAAGATTCCCTATGCACAACATATGACAATCAATGTCCTTAGACAACATTTAGTATGACATGAAACCACCACAGAGAAGCCGTATAACACACGCACACACAGACACGGGCACACACACGCGCGCACACACACACACTGTTGGGTTGGAGGCAGAATGTTCTATGCCATCTAACGAGTGGACAGCGGGTAGGGTGGTTCCACTCAGCGGGCATTGAAGATTCCCCTGCCACACATCCTATGGTGGGAAGAGCAGACTATCCATAGGAAGTCCCTCCTGCCTGAGCATGGAAGTTTGCTGTACCCCAAACAAATGATCAAGGACATTGTCAAATAAGCAAACTGTCACATAGAACCTAAGAAACATGTGCGCTTGCAACAAAGGGCTAGACTGGAAACCACCCCTAAATGCATTTTGGCACTGCAGGCAGTATTTTTAATATTCCCTTATTTGTGGCTTGGGGGAGTCACATTGGATTCCAGGAAGTATGTGTTGGCAGACATTCAAAATGCCACACTTATTTTAAGTCACATTTGTGTGTCTGGTTGATAACTAATGATCAAAATATGAGTCAATTCCCAAACTAGCCCTATGCCAGCTAGGTCTAATGCAAAATCAGAAGTGCAGTAGCCGAATTCACTGGAATCCAAAAGGAATATGATAAAAATGTCAAGAAAAAAAAATCACTCTTCTAATTTTAAGAAACCTATTGGTGTCTTTTGTCACAATACCTTGACTACTTACTTTCATTTTCTTTGCTTTTTTTCACTAGGATGATGCATGGTTACTTGTCTCCTTTGTCATCCTGGCAAGTATATCTTAGTGAATATATAAAATAGGTGTACTCTATGGCCTTCACTGGCATTGATCTGCATTGATAGAATATCTAATGATGTATGTTGGAAATGGGAGCATGAAACAAGGTAAAATAAGAGACAAATGAAGTTTCAATGTCTTTGATCCCAGATGCGATATATCATTTTCTCAAGACAATATTTACCCTACTAATAAGAATCAATGCGCATCTAAGTTTCTACCTGGCAAATTTATCCTTAGGATATATAAGAGCAGGGGATTGCAAAGACTCTGTTTCTAATCAAATGCACAAGTACTATGAGATCTAGAGCACCAAAGTTACCCCTTTTTAGACAGAAAAAGTTCTCATAAAATGCTTTGAAAGACAAAAAAATTGTATGTTTATTTTTCTTTTATACAAAATGGAGGAAACACATCCCTATTTATATATATAGAGAGAGAGAGTGCTTTTTCACCTACTCCACAAGATTGCATAAGTTAATAATTGTCTCTTGAAATTTCAATGGTCAATACGGTATATGAGTTGCACTTATCATACAACATGATAACCAACATTCTAGGAAACCAATCAACACGCTTTTATGCTTGAGCCAACAGTCATACGGTACGTCTTTGGGTTCCAAAAAACCAACTGTCACATGCTATGCACACGTCTTCACAAGTAGAATACAAGTACCAGAGCACACAAATCAATAGGGGGGTGCACTATTTCATCGCAATTGGGCAAGTTCACCGGAGGGGCACATCACCTGGATGCCTCTAAGATCTACCAGTGGCGATGCTCATTATGGTAAAAGAAACGAGTCATGAGCTTGATCTACATAGTGCGCAGTTTAAGGACACCTCATATGTTGATTTGAGCAGGCGAAAAGCAAAAATGTGCTAGCAAGTGCCCTTGCACACACGCTTACATGTTCGAATGCTGAACATGCTTTGTATAGCCTTCTTTCCCGTTGGTTCTTAGAACACAAGTGAATATAACATCTACATACGTAAAGAAGGCTTCCCTCATCCACATCCTCAATGTGTGGGATAAATAAACTCATTACTTCTCTCTTTACAAATAGGACAAAACACACTTTCCAAGACATTACACTTTCTAAAATACTATGTTTACAAAGCAAATATTATTTTAAAATAACAAATAATATTTTTCAAATAAAAATACAACAATTTCCTCTTTATTTCAAAATAATATGAGAACATTAAGCAACATGTCATTTGCATGTCATAAACCTATCTTTTGATTTGAACCTCCATTTAGTGTCTACACTATAAAGTACATCAAGCTCCATGATAGCATATAACTTTGAACCAACGGTCTTATCCAATATACCAATAGCACAACACACAAATGACACACTTTCCAATGACCCTTTATACTGCTAGCTTGTTATGGGCCTTGAGTTTATGACGTGATTTTTGTGAGTGCTCTAGGCACGAGTATATCGCATAGGAAGTGTCCTCACTTCTATACTCATATAGGTGAATCTATCAAGGGTGACCCTGCATATAAAATATCATAGCTATACTAGTTATAGACAACATTAAGAGCATAGCTCAACCACCCCTCATATAGGTCATTATGTTTAATGATCCAACTAGCCATGCAAACAACTTGTTTTTATTACATTAAATTTCAACCTCTTGAGCTAACAAAAGTCCTAGATTGGGTTCCCACTATTAATGGTTACTCTATGGACTTTAGCCCCATTGTAGTTGATATCCGACTAATGTCTTTTCTTGCAAGGCCTTTTGCCAATGGACCAGCCAAATTTTCTTTTAACCTAACAAATTCTAAACTTACCATTCCATCTTTTATTAACATTTGGATGGAGCCATCTCTACAAGCAATATTTCTAGATTTGCCATTATATAAATCATTATTCGCTCGAGCAACTGTCATATGGATATCACAATTAATTGTGATTGCTAGTGTCGGTTTGGGCTAATATGAAATTCTTTGAAGTGAATCCTCAACCATTCCACTTCGCCATATATAGAATCTAGTGCAATGGACTCTATCTCTATAGTAGATTGAGAAATTCACATTTTGTTCTTGGTGCCCCATGATACCGTTCTATCACCTAAAGTCAATACCCATCTGGGTGTCGATAGTGATTCTTTGGGTGCATTTGACTCATGGAGCTTTTGAGAGTGGGAGGGACTTTTCCACAATTAGGGAAGGCTGCTCTTCCATCATTTTTAACGGAATGGATGCCTTTTAAAAATGAATTCATTTTAACACTAAAAAAAAGTTGTATGGAAGGCCGCCCTTCCACTTTATAGCTTCCACACGATAATATCAAACATGGAAGTGGGACATTTGACTCCCTCTTCAAGAAACTCCCACTTATCAAACACGCCCTTTGAGGTTCGTGCTCCAACTTGCATCACTACTCCTTCCGATACTGCAAGTGAACCAGTATGGTGTATGCCAAAATTGATAGTTCCTTTGAGATATCTCAAAACTTGAAAGATTGTACCCCAATGCTCTGTATTTTGGTAGTTACCCACTATACACGCAATATCCGGCCTTGTAGAACTCATTGCATACATCAAACTACCTATTACTCTTGCATACTCAATTTGAGAAATACATATCCCTTCATTTTTCATTTTTATGTGAGGATCCGTTGGTTTTAGTGTTGTCTTACAATCTCCATGCTCAAATTTATTGAGCATCCTTTCTATACAGTGAGGTTGGGTCATCGTCCTTCCTCACTATCTTGATACCAAGTATCACATTAGCCACTCCTAGATCCTTCACATCAAAGCAAGATCCGAAGCCAACTATTAACATATCATCAAAGTACAGACATATTATGATACATCTTTAATTAATCTTCTTACAATATACATATTTGTCTGTCTCACTCCCCTTACATCTATTTGACAATATTACATTATCGAATTTTTTATGCCATTGTTTTGGAGCATGTTTCAGCCTGTACAAAAATTTAGCCAACTTGCACACTTTGTGTTCAGGGCCTGGCTTTGTACAACTCATCATTTAGGAGAGTAGTATTTATATCTTTGGTGAATATTAGACATTTAACGGAGACAAGAGTAATTAGTACATGTACAGATGATATACTTGCTACAAGAGAATAAGGGCCAAAATAATATATACCCTCTTTTTCTTTCAAACTGTGGTAGCTAATTTAACCTTATACTTGTTAATGGATCCATTGATATTTCTTTTCCTTTTAAAATCCATTTAATTCAATAGGTTTAGAATTGGGTGCAAATTTACTAACTTCCATATAATATTAGTAAGAGTTGACTCCATCTCACTATTAATGACGTCTTTCCAAAAGATAGCATTATGAGATGCTAGTGCTTCTTATAAAGAGGAAGGTTATTCCTCCTCATTTGAAGCCATGAGTATTTTACCTAACACTCTCTTTTTATTAGCCTCCCCCAAGTAAATGTAAAAATCAGGCCAGAAATGATGTAGTGGATCCTTTTTAGCTCTCATACTTCTCTTTACTTCTACAACCTCTCCAATGGGTTCATTCCATGTTTCTTGTTCATCTCTTATTAAAAGGGGATCAAAACATTCTCGTTCACTTTTATGAGTTAAAATTCTTATAGAATTCTACATCTCTAGATTCAGGTAATGATTAAAAGTACATCTAAAGGTTCGGGGTCACAAGTTATTTGTAGATTCGGTAATTTTACATATACCAAACAACCTCACACTTTGAGAAAAACCAAGTTTTGTTTCTTATTGTTCTCTATTTTCTTAAAAAATATTCGATTTAATATGAGGCGCACAGAAAATAAAGCCTCACAAACAACAATGATAAAGGCAAACTAGAATTGATGGTCATGGCATTGTGACCATTTCAATCAATTTTTTAATTTTTTTCTCTCCGCTAAGCTAGTTTGTTGAATGATGTATAGAATCGTAACTTGGTGAACAATCCCATTGTTTTCACAAAAATTTGAAAACCCACCCCAATTGTTTCTTAAAATCTTAATTTTTCTCTCAAGTTGATTTTCAACTTTGGCGTTATATTTTGAATTATCAAATGTCTCATCTTTATTTCTTAACATATGTGTACCGAGAGAAATCATCAATGAATGTGAGGAAATACATGTTTCCTCCTCTAGTGAAGACACTATTTATGTCACAAATATTATTATGTAAATGCGCTAATAACTCATATTCCTCTCTATTGAAGGGAAAGGCTTTACTGTTGTTTTGGCTTGAACGTAGGTTTCACATTTTTCATCACATAAATGACCACATTCAGGGATTTAAGCCTAACATAACCACGATTTTGATTAAAGTAGAATTCAAGTGACCTAGTCTAGCATGCCATAAATTAGAAACATTCATAAGAAACTTGGAAGAGTTTTGTAGTTCATTACTCAAGTCGAGTTTGAACATCCCATTGCATGGGTACTCTTGGCCAACAAAAACACATCTCTTGGCAAAATGACCTTATCAGATCTTAGGATCATCCTGGTTCCCCCTCATTTTTTGAACATAAAACACGCTCTCCAAAGTGAGAATTTTATCCGAATTGAATTTCAGGTCCAATGTACAGTACCAAGCATCCATGCTAAGGCTTTAAATCCCGGTTGGGGTGAGTTCATGTCTTCTATTGGTTCATAGGTCTAATCCTAGTTGTCACAAGCATGGATGATAACACCTGAATCTACCCACCAACCAAAATCATTCCTAATTAAATTGACCGTGGTGATCATAGTCACATATTTTTCTTTGGCAGTTAAGTTTTATTGCTGTAATGGCTTTACAACCATCTTTTAATGTCAGCATTCTTCAAAGTGGTGCACAGGTTTCTCATAAAGTTAACAAATGCATTTCGGTTTAAATTTTTGTCCTTAGAGATGTCTTTTTGTTGTTTAAGAAAGAAAGTTAGAGCCTTGTCCTTAGATTTATGTTCTGCAAGGTTTGCGTTGAACTAGAAGTCTCTTGCCAACTAAGTTTCCACGGCTACATCTTTCATTTCCTAAAGGATATTCTCTTCTTTAAGACTAGTAAACCATTAAAGTTGAACAAGATGAACATCAACTTATGTTTCATTTACTTTTGGTTCTTTCTCCATGATGGGAGTACTTATGAACGATGGCTCCCACTTGGAAAGTGATGCAAATAAAAAAATAAAACAAATTAAATTTGTCCATTGTTATCTTTTTTTTATTGGGTAGAATTTTTCATGTGGGATAGTAGGTTTGGGTGCATCATTTGTTTAGTGAATAGGGTGTGGTATGAGTGTTTTAGGAAAGTTTAATCTTTTATTTGGTGTGAGTTAATTTTTTAAAGCTTATCTTGTATTAACGTGACTTAAAATGGGAAAAACCTATTTTCATAAACTTGGAGTTTTAATTAGAGATTTACAAGAGATATATGGACACTCACTTAGGGAGAAGAAGAGATTGAGAGGAAGAAGATATTTGAATAAGAATTGAGAAATTTAAGAGATTTAGATAGAGAAGATATTTACGTGGAAATTAGAGAGAGGGAGAGAGAGAGAGATAAGGGAGAATGAAAAGATGATATATATTTAATAATATATTCATGTTATAAAATATATTTATATATTATATTTATGTAAGGAAAATCGTTTCATGCGGGCTGGACCAAATTTCAGAAATGCGGTCCAGAAAGTGTAAAGCGTCCATCTTAAAGATGGATGCAAGTAGGTGTTTCATTTAAAAAAAATGAAAACTAACGTTCCAAATGTTTTCTTGCTAAAATTATGATTTCTAGTTTTTAAAATTTATTTATTTATTCATATTCATGATCTCCATGTTAGAGATTATATATCCTTGAAAATTAAGTCTTATAATCCATCTCAAAAATAGATATATTAAGAGGCCCGCATTTCTACATATGCGGGCTTGGCTGCATAGAAACCGGGTCCTTTATGTAATATAACATATTTATATAATATATTTATTATATAATATATTAATACATATATTTATGATATAATTATTAATATATAAATATTAATATATATTAATACAATATATTCAAACATGGGCACCTAGAACTTCCTTAACATTCCAGCAGGTTATCAAACACATTACCCATAACTTATTTAAGCCTTCCATAACAAATAAATTCACTTCCCAGCAAAGAAGAACTTATTGTTTTCAAGGAACGTTTATCTTCTAGCAAAAAAATGAGAAAAAAAATAAATTACAGTAGGTATTTAATTTAAGGAGAGAGATTGTTGAAAAGATTTAAGGAAGTGACTTTGAAATTTTTGAAAAGAAATACAACACTTGAACTGTTTTTTTAGAAAGAAAGAATAGGTAGAAGGGAAAGGGGAGAGAGATGAGAATGGTCTGAGGCCTTGGCAATAGTATTGCTAAGCCCATGATAACGTCTTTGGCTCCATTCTCATCAAAGGATACGGACCCAAATCCCTATTGGCTTACCATTTTTTAGAATTGCTTGAGGCCTTGGCGATAGCATTGTCGAGGCCTATGAGGAGGTCTCTTACTCCATTCTTACTAAAGGGTAGCAGCCCAAATCCCTACTAACCGACCACTTTTTTTTGGAAAAGGGGCTGAGGTCGTGGTGGTAGCACCTCACACCGTAGTCACCACATTGTGGTTTCCATTCCAACCACTAACACCACCCCACTAGTACCTTCAAAAAACTAACTTGAAAAAACCGGTAGGGGCCTGTCTTTCCCACTGAATTACCCAAAAAAAAAAAGAAAAAAAGAGAGATATTATGAGAAAAATTTGAGATAAAAAGAGAGAGAGCTGAGGAGAGAGAGAGGGAGAGGGCATAGAGAGGGAGTGAAAGGAGTATGCAAGAGATTTAAAGAGAGATAAAAAAGAGATATTTAAGTAGAGATTTAAAGAGAAAGGGATGAGTGAGAGGGGAAAAAGAAAATGAGATAAGATAGAAACTACGGTAGTTATTTAATTTAAAGAGAAAAATTTAAAGAAGTGGGAACCTATGACTTTTTGAAAGAAAGAATAGGAAGAGGGACTTCTCCTATTCTTATAAAATAATGCACTTCTCCTTCTCGCTTAATATATTCTAGAAATAAATAAAATGTAATTAGATTAAACGGCAAATGGCACAAATAAATATAGTACCAAACTAAAATAAATAAATAAAAGACTCATTTTGTTACCTAACATTTTAAATGGTGTTTAAATTTGACAGTGTCCAAAGATTTATGATTAACTAGTATAGTAGTTGTAAATCACGATCTGGCAAAAAAAATGTCAAAATTAGAATAAGACAAAATAATATTTAAAATACGCATATAGACTTTAGAAGGTAAAAGGGAGAGATACCGTGAGAAAATTTTGAGACAAAAATAGAGAGAGGGTGCATGGAGAGAGAGAGGGAGAGAGCATGGAGACAGAGTGAAAGGAAGAGAATGAAAAAAATTAAGGAGAGATAGAGAGAGATTTAAAGAGAGAGGGGCGAGTGAGAGGGGAGAAAGAAATGAGAGGAAAGAAATTATGATAGGTATTTAATTTAAAGAGAGATTGTTTGAGAGATTAAGGAGGTGGGAACCTTTGGTTTTGAAATTTTTTAAAAAAGAGACAACAATTAAACTTTTTTAGATAGAGAGAGAATAGGGAGAGGGACACATGTCATAAAATAATGCACGTCTCCTTCTTGCTTAATATCTAGTAGATAGAAATAAATAAAATATAATTAGGTTAAATGGCAAACAACATCAATAAATATAATATTATATTACAACAAATAAAATAAACTCACTTTGTTACCTAATATTTTAAAAAGGTGTTTAAAATTTAACAACATCTAGACATCTATTATTAACTAGTATATTAGTTGTAAATCACAATCTCACAAACAAAAAAATGTCAAAATAAGAATAAGACAAAATAAAATAAAAAATACATACACACAAAGTGAGGGACTTTAGAAGGAAAATGGGAGAGATGTCGTGAGAAAAAAAAAGAAAGGGTGCGTGGAGAGAGGGAGAGAGCATGTTGAGGAGAGAGAGTGGAGAGGGAGTGAAAGGAGGAGAAAGAAAAGATTTAAGGAGAAATAAGAAAAAAATATTCAATGAAAGATTGAGAGAGAGATTTAAGGGGAGAGGAGCAAGTGAAAGAAATAAGAGAGTAAATAAATTATGTTAGGTATTGAATTTAAGGAGAGAGATAGTTGAAGATATTTAGTAGGTAGAAACTTTTGGCTCTCAAACTTCTAAAAATAGATAAAATTGTTGAACCGTTTTTAAAAAAGCAAAAAAATTAGATAGAGGGACATTTGTCATTAAAATAATGCACCCTCTCTCTCTCTACCCTTTATGTCCGGACCGCGTTTCCTTCTCACCATGAAGAAAACTGTGTCCTTCCTGGACCAAGTCACCTAAGGCTTGGCTCCTACTTCCACCACACACTTGTGACCATTTGCTAACCCGCCACAAACAAAGATGCTCTAGACTCTAGAGAGAAAAAAAACGCAAAAAGAGAGAAACAGAGGAGGGAGGGGCCAAAATGAGGTTTAGGAAAAACGCTGAATAACATCTCTCCCTCATCTGACCACATAAACCCAAACAAAACACAAACCCCAAACATCAAAGCCATAAGCAAAGAAGAAAAATGATGGGAGCTGACGCTTATAATCGCCAACAATACAACCAACATGAACGCATGGATACAGAGCCCTCCTCATACCCAAGCTATGCCCCCCCTTACGTCCTACTCTCCGAGCAAAACAAAGACCCATCCCTCCGGCCCCCTCCCCACAGTCGCAACATCCCCCGCTACTACTCCCGCACACCCTCTCGTGGGTGTGGTTGTTGCCGCCTCCTCTGTTGCCTATTGTGCACCATTTTCATCTTCTTGTTAATCATAGCCGGCTTCCTAATGTTTCTTTACCTCTATCTCGTCCCCAAACTCCCACAGTACTCAGTCCAGCACTTCGGGGTTTCTAGATTCGAGCCCAACTACGAGGACCTTAGCATCTTCACCCAATTCTTGGTTAGTATTCATGCTCATAACCCAAATGAAAATATTGCCATTATTTACGCGACCAACAGCAAGGTCTCCGTCAAGTATTTGGGGGAGACATTATGTGATGGGAAATTGCCTGCATTTTATCAAGGGCACGTTAACACGACGGTGATGGATGTGGTGCTTAGCGGCACGAGCCCTTTTGGAATGGGGTTACAGGCTGCATTGATGGATCAACAGAGGACTGGTAAGGTTCCATTGGACATAAATGTTGATGTGCCCGTGCAGGTCGAGCTCTCGGGGTATAGGATGCCGAAGTTGACGGTGATAGTGAGGGCAGCCATTGTTGTCGATAGCCTTGCGCCTCACAAGAAGGTGAATATACGCTCGAGTCGGTATAAGTTTAATGTTAAGTTTTGAGGAAACGTAGTTTCTTTTTCTCTCTCTTGACTGATTTGGTTCTCGTACTGGTTAGGTCCATAAATTCTCTTGGGTTTACTCATATCTAGGCTTTTCATTGTTTGGTTATGGAAAAGTGTATAGATCCTTCATCAGAAAATATGAAAAATTTACGAAGGTTTTACTCTGTTTTGAGTTTCTGTCATATTTCTTCATTCTTTTTTATTAGTAAAAATGAGTGGAATTTTGTCCCAGATTGATTGGAGCTTAATTGCTTTTTTTTATGTCAAATTCGCCATGCTTATGGTTTAAATTTTAAAGAGTCATTAAATTAATATAAAGGGAAAATTACATAAAAATCCATTATACTTTGCATTATTACAGATATACCAAATAGTTTCCATTATTACATGTATATCCATTTTTTACCTTTTATAATGTAATTTTTTAAAAAATGTCACTTTAACTTTTTTTGGATGTTCAACATCCAAAATAGGCCGAAAGTTAAACGTTAAATTCCCTACTTACGGATGTTGAAAATCCAAAATTAAGGGATTTTCGGATGTTCAACATCCGAAAATGCCCCGATAGTTTAACGTTAAGTATAATATTTTCAGATGTTAAACATCTGAATTTAAGAGATTTTCAGATGTTCAACATTCGAAAATACCTTGATAGTTAAATAAACCTTCGTCTTCTCTGTTTTCGGATGTTGAACATCCAAAAATCTTTTAAATTTAGGTGTTTAACATTCGAAAATGTCATACTTAACGTTAAACTATCGGGGTATTTTAACATGCCTTAAATTTGGATGTTCAGCATCTGAAAATAGGAAATTTAATGCTTAACTTTGGTATATTTTCGGATGATGAACATCCGAAAATCCCACCAATTCGGAAGTTCAACATCTGAAAAAAGGTTAAGTAGTCTTTTTAAAAAAAATTGCGTTATAAAAGGTAAAAATGGACATACATGTAATAATGGAAACTATTTGGTATATCGGTAATAACACAAAGTATAACGGATTTTTATGTAATTTTCTCTAATATAAAATTACAAGGGATTATATGCTATAAGACTATTTATTTGAAAATAGTCCTCACCAATTTAATGCAGAATTGGGTGGCTAGGAATGCATTATGTAATTGCCCTTAATACGGCC
Source organism: Amborella trichopoda (assembly GCF_054954075.1). Taxonomy (NCBI): domain Eukaryota; kingdom Viridiplantae; phylum Streptophyta; class Magnoliopsida; order Amborellales; family Amborellaceae; genus Amborella; species Amborella trichopoda. The sequence goes on from NC_142337.1 coordinate 53,459,542, forward strand.
CAATGTGATTGGGGCAATCTTAGCCCTCCATTCAAAATGGACGGTTGGATAAGGGGAAGTTTATATAAGTTTTATGTTATAGGGGAAGCATAGAAAGCTTGTCCAATTTAGATTAGGTAACTGTGGAGCCATTCCAATTCCCATAATATCTAAGTAGTTTTTTCAAGAATCAAACCGGTTCTGTCAGCGAACTAGGCATATTAGAACTGGTGGCTCATCCGGTTCCCATATTTTTATAAAATTTTATTAATTTATTGTACTTTAAATTCTTTTTATTACATTTTTCAATAGGAAGAAATTAATTTTATTTCTCCTATTTAATTTTATTTAATTTTTTAACAAAAATAGGAACAAATTTTTTTCATTTCTGCTATTTATTTTTTATTTAATTCTAAATAAACTATTTAATTTTTTATTCATTTTTAATAAAATAAGAAAATATTTTTTCCATTTCTCCTATTTAATTTTTTAAATAAACAAGAGTAGGATGGATCACACCCGGTTTGATTGAGGAGCCACCGATTCATGTGTGCTTGTGTAGCACACGTTCCTTACGCTTCCAACCCTTGACCCTCATATACGTACTACCCCCATGTGACTAAGGGTGCCAATGGGCCGGGGGGCCTCGCCCGGCCCTCTTTTCTTCTTAGTTTTACCCTTTCTTTTATTTTATATGGCCCGGGCCATCCCAACCCTACTGTGTAGGGAGAGGATTGGACTTAGGCCACGTCCTCTTTGGTACTGTCAAGGCTGGGCCAGGTTAGGGCTGGCTCGGCCCATTGCCCTCCCTAGCGTGACCTTTGGAAGTATTATAGAACCAAGGAAAGCAGCATATGTCCCTCCACCAAAGCCCAATTTCACCAATATACAAATCCTCCCACAATAGTACTATCTAAAATTCATTCATCGCAGTCCTTTTGCATTAAAAAACGGAAAATTGTTTCATGCAGGCTAAACCATATTTCTATAATATGTGGTCCCAAGGTATAAAGCATCCATCTTAAAGATGGATACAAATAGATGGTCCATCTAAAAACAATTATAACTAACAGTTCAAATATTTTTTTTAATAGAATTATTATTTTTAATTTTTAAAATCTATTTATTTACTCATATTCATGATCTTCATGTTAGAGATTACATGTTCTTAAAAATTAAGTCCAAAAATTAATCTCAAAAATAGATTTTTAAGAGGTGACTCTTTCTACACAGACTAATGAAACCGTGTCCTTAAAATAAAATAAAAAAAGGCAATTCGAAAAGCCATCAATGAATAAGCATATTTGAGAACCAAATTCTTTCAATAGACTTCACGGAGATTTCCAATGTGGAATGGAACCAAATGGTTTCAATATCTGGAACCACTTGGTTCCTTGTATACACAGGGAGACAGGGAGATGTCTGATTTGCTTTACGAGTGTATGTACGTGCGAGAGAGAGGGAGATGTCGAATTTTCTTTTACGGGTGTATGTAAATGTAGTAGCATCCCAACACCTAGTCACCACATTGTGGTTTCCATTTCTATCACTAACATCACCACACCAACACATTCAAAAATCTAATTCCTAATCCACATACAAAAATAAGTAGGGCATGTTTCCCCGCTGAATTACCCCAAAAAAAAAACTGTATGTAAGTGTGAGAGAGTATATGTGAGAGGGAGAGGTCTAATGATGTGCGCGCGAGAAAGATCACACAAAAAATTGAAATTAGTATCATGCAATTAGAATAAAAAATCACTCTCTTTCGTTTCTTCCTAAAAATCTCAAAATGAGTTTCCAAATTTTTTTGAAGTACTATATCAAAACTAGTATTAAAACTAACATAAAAATTAATATCAATAGACACTCAGACAATAAACGTCATCTCAATTTTCATATATTTTTACAAAATAACTAAAATACATAATACACTTCCCCTTTTTTGGAACTAAAAGGACAATATTTTGATTTTTGAGGGATTTTTAGTAATTTTTTAAAATCTTTTTTAAGGCTGAATTCGGCTGATTCCACGATCTAGACCGCCAATCCGAACATATTTCTCAAATGGACGACCCAGGTGACTGCCGTGTCCGCCATGAGTGGCCGGTCGATCAAATTCTTGTTCATTCCCCTCATATGGGGACGTAAGCATAAACATCTGGCCACCAAAATTGGTGGTTTCATGCTTTTACACAAGCCTCACCACAATTTTTGGTATGGTGCAAAGTAGAAAGGAGTTTTGCTTTCTTAATAGCCATAGTGATTATGATAAAGAAATTATTATGATCTTCCTTGAAATGAAATGAAAATGATAAAATTTTGCGATTTAAGGACATAGTTATCAAGGCTGGAACGGATTAGCTAGTCTAGTCTGCAGTAGAATCTAATTCGGTTTAAACCAGTCAAATAACTGTTTAACCAGTTTTAACTAATTGGATGGTCTGTTTTTTACCAATTCGACTGGTTAAACAAAATTGAGAAAACTTTTTTTCTAACATATTTTATAGGGAAAATATAGTATGAGACCATTTACCTTTGGTACAATGTGATACATTAATATTGAGCATTGGATGTGAAATTGGGTGGATACAATTATTCCATTGATCAAGCTCAAACTTCAAAAGAAATTTTCTTGAACTTTGTGATACATCCAAGCTATCAAACTTCACATCGGATAGTTATAAGTAATTGTGACCACCTTCTATCAAAAATAAAGGATCTCATTATATACAATCCCTATTTTATATAAGATTGTATACAATGAAACCATTTACCTTTAAACAATGTGGTCACAATTCCTTATAACCATTTGATGTGAAGTTTGATATCTTGGATGTATCACAAAATTCGAGAAAAATTCTTTTGAAGTTTTAGCTGGGTAGAATAATTGCAGCCATCCAATTTCACATCTAATAATCAAGATTAATGTGACTACCTTGTATCAAAAGTAAATTGTCTCATTCTATATTTTTCTATTTTATATTTATGAACTATTATTTTTAATTTTTATATTTTAAAAAAATCTAGTCTAACGCTTTTAAACAACGGTCAAACTAGTTTTGATTAAACCAAACCTATCTCTATTTTGGTTACTGATCCGATCCTGAAAACTATATTTTTAGAATTTTTATTGTCATTTACATGGGGAATGGTCCATGGAATAGGCTCCTGCATAAGTTGTGCGAGTCTTGATCTCCTCCGTTGGAGAAAATGATATGTAGGCCATGTTATGTTTCACGAATAACGACAAGAAGTTTTGTGGAGATGCATATCACACTAATCATTCTTGGGCGCATACCATGAGCAAGATTGGTGTTATGCTTCAAAAATCCTCTCCTCTTACCTAAAAGTTAGATCCAATTAGAATTGTGTACTTAACGGGCTAGAAACAAAATCAGCAAAATTATGAACCACAATACAAGGGGGAAAATTGTTTCATTCCGGCTGGACCGCATAAAGTGTAAAGTATCCATATTAAAGATGGATGCAAGTAGGTGTTCCATCTAAAAACAATGAAAATTAACGGTCCAAATATTTTCTTACTAGAATTATTATTTCTAATTTTTAAAATTTATTTAGTTTTTCATATTTATAATCTCATTGTTAGAGATTGCATGTCCTTAAAAATTAAGCCTTAAAATCCATATCAAAAATAGATTTATTAAAAGGCCCGTATTTCTACATACGCGGACTTGGCCACATAGAAACCGGGTCCATACAAGAATGATGAATAAAGTATAAACATATGTAACATGAGAACACAAAGATTTACGCAGCTCATCCCTAAAGGCTACATCCACAAGCATTATAAACTAAAATCCACTATACTGAGGAGAGTTACATCATAAGATTTGAGACACATAGGTAACTCTCTAAATCGCCACAAATACCAATTGAGTAGCCTTTTTAGACTAGCTCTCTCCACAGACATATCTAGCAATATCCCAGCTCTATTCCATAGCTAAACTGTTATCTACGAAAAGAACTTTAAGAACAACCAAGACTTTCTTTCACTAAATGGATATATCACCCAAAATCTCTATGGGAACTTCTTTTCTACAAGAAACTAGCTTCTCACTTTGTATGATGCACCATCCCAGTATTTCTCTTTATAGAAAGCTCATTTCTCTCTATATGAAAGCCTCGCCTCTCAATGCAGAGGGCCCCTGCCTCTCGTCCTCTCTCTAGAGAAAGCCACTTTTCCCACATCTGACCGAAATGAAAAAACCCATTTATTTTCTCTCATTCCATATATATATATATATATATATATAAGGTTAGGAATCTCACACTGCATAAGAAACTCCCCATAGATGTCATGTTGTTTATGGTAGAATTTCTATTAGGAAGTAATTTTTGCGTCACATTCTCTAACAATCTCTATCTTGATAACAAAATCATGCTTGCAGATCAAACAATCCCTTTATCATTATTGAAAAAGATTGTGCTCACCATCATATTTTTGTGCCTCAAACTAAGCACTTGCATATTTTGCTATGTCCTTTCATTTTACTGAATGCACAAAAACCTTAGCCTTGTATTGAACCCTATGCTTTAATACCATTTGTTAGGATTACAAAATCCTCTTAGATACAAAAACATGAACTCAAAAAGTTAGATCTCACCAAGATAGTGTACTGAAGCAACAAGCAACAAAATTCGCTAGAGTAAAAACTATAATATGAGTATGAGATATAAAGTATAAAACATATACACTACAAGATTACAATGATTTACATGGTTCACCATGAAAGATTACATCCATGCGCATTACAAATTGAAATTCATTATACCGATAAGAATTACGCACATATTTTAGGACACAAATTTACCTCTCTAAATCTCGACAAAACTTAGTTGAGTAATTCTTTTTGACTAGCTCTCCCAACTTATATCACCCACCAATATCTCATTTCTATTCCACAGCTAAATATTGTTCAAAAAGAGAACTTTAAGAGCAACTATAACTTTTTCACTAAAAGGGAATATTGCTGAAAATTTTTGTGGAAACTATTTCTCTATATAAAACCACCCTTTCACTCTGTAAGAAGCACCATTGCAGTGTTTCTTCTTATAAGAAGCTCACTTCTCTCGACATAAAAGCATTGCCTCTCAATCCAGGAGCTCCCTGTCTCTCTTTCTCTATCTAGAAGAAGCCACTTTTTCCATATGGTGACTGAAATAGAGGACACATTTTTTTAAGTTGAACTTCCTTCGCATGAATATCACACATATATCTCAAAATCTAAAAGATATAAGCAAGAGTCTTGATTTAGTTGAACTTCTATGTTTTTATTCAATCATTACCCTACTTATGGTAGGATTTCTATTAGGTGGTGATTTATGCCAATGACACTCCCTAACAATTGGGACTACATAAATTTCTTATCATTTTCTTTATTAAAAAATCAGCTCACATTCTTTTTATGTTAGAGAATTCAAGAAAGTTCAAAAGAAATGTGAAAGCACCTATTTACATCCATTAAAGAGCATGGAAGAGTTCGAATTTTTATTAGTGCTATTAGCACCACCATTCAGCTGGACAACATATATGCATTATTGGGAAACATGGTGACAAAGATTGGAGTAGTAAATTTTTTGAAATATTTCTATAAGCAAAAAATGTGTGAGAAAAAATGCAAAACAACAAAGAGAAAGAAAGACCAAGCATGTAGCTTATTACTATTTTACCTCCTATATAGATGTAATCACATTTTGGCCATTATCGAAGGTTCTATTTTTTATTTTTGGCTGAAGAAAAGTAAAGTTTTTTCTCTATCTTAGTTCTCTAGCATGTTTTCCTATGGGAAGCCCAAAGTGAGAAACTCGTTGAATTCTAACTGACGAACAAAAAGAGAAAAGAGCAACCAATTTCTTGTAGTTATGTTATTCCTTATTTCATTGTGCATCTCGATTTTGCACATGTATCACTACAATAATTTCCCTTTGAAAAATGAAATCCATATCCTTCATGTTTTTGAGTCTAAACCAAGATAATTCTTGACACTTTGAAGCATAAGAACGCCAAAGTTTTCAAAATGGGGCAAACCATCATTGATTTTCTTCAAATGAACCAAGTAAGTCATATTTCCATATTATATCCTATTCTATTTAAGGTTTTGTATTTTCCTACGTGTTGAAGTTGATTCTTGTTTCTGTTTTCAGATTTTAAGAGTTTTCCATGTATTCTATTTTTAAAATTTAATTGCTTTGGACGCATGAAGAATTCACTTTATGATGCTTTTAACTTTTAAATTACATAAAATAACTTTTACATTAAATAAGATGACATGTGCGATTCCATTTTGATGTGTTTTCAAGTGTGGTGTCCTTCCAAAATATCTGCCTTTTGGATAAAAAATTTGATTGGTTATTAATCTCAACCACGATAATCATAGATGAAAATAAATAAATAAATATATAACTTTGACTTAATAATGTAGTATAGATAACATATACCACTTCGAGCCTTAAAAAGAGCGGTTGAGATGAACTCCTCTCGAACATTACAATATTTTTCTTTAAATTATTCACATCCCTCATCCAAGCCGGGATGTCTACTTAATATTGTAGGGTATGTGAGTAGGCTTGAAACAGGCTGGGCCTGGGTAAGCCTGGCTAGGGACTAGGTAGCTTGGCTGAGCCAATTATAATCATGCTCTTTTCATAAAATGTACAAAAAAATAAAATAAAATGAAGGGTTAGGCCTGCCAAGGCACGTGTAAGGTGGCCATTGCCCCATGTTCAAACCCGACTTGGCATTCTGGCCTAATAAGGTGGCCCGGGCCTAGGCTTCCATGCTGGGCTCGGCAGCCTAGCCTTGCGACCCTTATTTGTGCGCTTCATATTTCATAATATTCATCTATGCCTCCCCCTCTCTCTCTCTCTCCTCTCTCTCTCTCTCAATCAATCAAATGAATTTAAACCGTCGTATGTGTTGTTTTTGGGTAACTATGTGTTGTTTGGAACTTGAAAGGGGCAGAATCACCCTCCCAATGGTTCAAATTAGAAGGGAAGAAAATAGATGGAAATGATTATATAAAATATCTTAATTTTATTTATTTTTATGAGTTGGATTAATTACAATTTTTTGGTCCATACAATTAGGCACTCCTAAATAAATAAAACAAATAATCCAATAAATATAAATTGATCAAAATACCTTTAAAACATTTTGCTGTGTTTTTGTCAATTTATTTGTTTGAATTATATTTTATACTTTTTAGGGTGGCTTGTGATACACACCTATAAAATTTCATGAGGATTATATATCATGATACCATATATCTTTGTTACAATGAGGTCACAATTGCTACTAACCATTAGATGTTAAATTGGATGGCATGGGGTGTATCACAAAGTTTGAGAAATAATTTTTTAAACTTTGAGTTTAATAAAAACACACAACCACCCGATTTGAAATATGACAAATGAGAGTGATCGTAACCTCCTTGTATTAAAGTAAATAGTTATTTGTATAATTTTTCAAATTTCATTTCAAACAATGTTTAAAAAAAAAGGAAAAGTTTTATATAGAGATGAGGTTCTAAACAATCAAATTAGAACCCCCCTCAAAAATCTCATTAAAAGAGGTTGTTTTGATGCCCAAATATACTCAAATTGATCATTTCAACATCAAGATGCATGGACACATTTTTGGACCGTCGGTGTTTTGTAGATCTGCTCGATCTACACTTTTTTTTAAGCTTTAAATTTATAATTAAAGATGAAAAAATATTTTAATACTATCACAAAAATTTCCAATATTGAAACCACATTTATCGCCACTCTTTGAAGGGGCTCTAATTTGTTTGTTTAGAGCCTCAATACAAACCACACCCAAAATTAAAATCAATATACAATCACGATCATCTATTTCTTTGACCTCTAATAGGAAGCAATACAATGGTGACCAATTTATCTTCTAATGTGAACCGTCAAACTAATAACTTCGATAACCGCACCATCCCAATAAAGAAACCTAAAATATTTCGCTGGACAATTTTAGAAGTATCTACCGGAACCATCGAAATAGACGTATAGTAGGTTTAGTAGCTCCACTTTTAGGAAAGCACTATAAGTTCTTACATCGTTACCTGCCTAGAAACCTAACCAGACAAGAAAAGGTTTTGGTTTGACCAAAATTAAGCCGCATTAGTGAACGATTGATAAAGACCCGGAACGGTTAATCGGACATGGCCCAGAAGCGGTTTAATTGGCCGATTTAACCGTTTTAATTGGGCAACTTTTGGACGGTAAAAAAGTGTTGAAAAAATAAAAATGATACAAAAAATATATATATCAAATATGAAAAGCATATAAAGAATGATTAAAACAAAACACATTCAAATGAAGTTGAAAATTAATGAAAAAATAGATTTTAACGAATCAAAATTTTAATTAAAGTGAATATTAATGATAAAAATAATTTTTAATCTTTACCATAATGTAAAGAATATTAAAAAAATGTATTACAAATCAAATTCCTTATTTTTGATAATTTATATACTTTTTTTTTTGAATTTTTTTTTGGTTAAATATCAGTCGATCACCAAAACCGCCGAAACCCGATTCCGATCTAACTAGATAATTAGCAGTTAGATTGCCCGATTTTTCTAACAATGATCTTCAGTCAAGCCATCATGCATGTTTAAGCCATGAAACTGCATCAATAATTGTTGGAAGTTGGTTCTTATATCATCATCGTCACAAATAGCTTTATTTCATTTGTTACGTAAACCTATCATGGGTCATGCATCGTAAGTAGCTAATATCTCTTTTAGTTATTTCTATCTTAATCGAGAATTATCGACATTGATTCGAATATCTCAATACATCGAGATCCGAGAGGGTCAATACCGGTTGTATCAGAGTGAACCAAACATGATCCACCGATCCGACACGATTTTTGGGATGCCCAATTCAGATCACCTGTCAGTTTTTTTAAACCTTACTTCTATTTATGTCATTTTCAGTCTTCCACTTGAATTAAATCACTCCTCCTAACCGATGTATAATTACATAAATTATATTTTTAAAAATTAACAGCCTTCGGCATTGGTGTTTTGGGGGGCAGGGAAGCGAGAATATGATTCCCTTTTTTGCGTAAGCAATCAAACATGCATGTGGATCCAAAGGTAATATGTTGTGCTAATGGAAAAATATAAGCCCCTCTTGTTTTCTAAGGGAAAGTGTACGTACAACATCAGTATGTGGCATATCACGCGTTCATGGGCTTCGGCAGTGGTGTTTCATATTCCATAGATAATAGAAACAAATTTACAAATTCTAAGTTTTTGGAATGGCCACAATAGAAACACTGCCTTTTTGTTTTTTAGAGGAGAATATAATAAGGTAGGAAAATATATATTGTATGTAACAAAATAAGAAAGTATATATTATACCATTATTGTATCACCATTATATATACAATAAAAGAATGACCATAAGCAATTACGGAGCACAATTATTGTCTCAAAAGTTCATTCTCTCTCTAAAATTTTTTATGGCATCAGAGCAATAATCGATTCCAATCTCAACTTCCTATGTTAGTTGTTCCTCTATCCAAGGTAAATCTCTATTGCACTAAACTCTCGAAGCACTAAACTCTCCCTTCCATTGCATTTTCCTTTTTCTGGTTTAATTTAGCAATCGTTTACATCCCCTTTTTCAACCATTCACTAGTCAATGAAGAACAACTTTCTCTCCTTTTATATTTCTCAACCTTCTTTGCAAACCCTCCAAAGACTCTATTAGAGTTTATTATTATATATACAATAAAAGAACCACCACAGGCAATGTGAGACACAATTATTTTCGGAACAGTTCATTTTCGGCACGTATGGGATTGCATTCTAATTGCATACCATTTTTTAGTACAAATTTTACAACTTATAGTCCTGCGTTCTTTATTGGATCGGAACGTATGCCGAACCTTGCGTGAGCATTCCAACAGTATGGGCCTAGGAAGCCATTACCATCACGGGTTGGACGCGATTTTGGGATTGTAGGTCCAACCAGATTTGTCCTAATCCTAATTTTATGGGGATTTATACACCAAAAAGAAAATTATGGGTAATTTCTAACATCATTGTCCAACCCATTAGTGTAATCATGATAACCCCATGATCATACTATTGAAATGATGTATGGATTACAGCATATGGCCCTTATTTCATTTGAAAGTCGGAAAATTGTTAGGGCTCATATAATTGATTTCTACTCCCTCAGTCAAAAGACCTAATTGGGTCCTTTTTTTTTTTTTTCAACCTGAATTTTTGGGAACCACCTAAGAATTGCTATGATTATTCTTTAAAGAAAAAAAAAAAAAAAAAATTGAAATATCACCTTTTTAACACTTAGATCTCACCCTAAAAAAATGGGACAATTTCTACTTAATCTCGAGACATTATTTTTTCAAGTGCTTAGAAGGTGTAATTAAGAATTGTTTTTTATTGAGGTCCTATCCCTAAATTTTGGGACGTAGGATTTTATCTGAGGGAGTAAATGGACAGTATAGTATACTCCCAAGGAGTATCTTTTGGCAAATTGTAAATATAGCGTAGTCCTCGGGGCCAATGGCTTTTGATAACGACGAAGAGAGAGTGGACCATGAGGATGGTGGATCCCACAATCTTTCCACCGCCACACAATCCATAAATCGAGGACCACCATGCATCAAGACAACTTTGGTCTACTGTCAAGAAGATGACAACGTATTTACCCTGAAAACATAGCTTTCATTGGGGATCATTGACAACAGAGCCTTAGACAGACTAAAACTCAAAAAAACCCTAAAGGGGTGCAAACACCATGCTCCCACAGGAGTGTACTATAGACGTATTCCCTTCGGCTAAAAATTACTTGGGATAATTTTTTTCCATCTGAAATGTGGGAATCTACATAGGCATCACCCGATAATCATTTTCAAAAAGGAAATTTAGATTTAGCTTTTTTAAACTAATATCACCTTCCAAAAATGGGATGGTCTCAATTCAATCTTGGGTCGTCATTTTTTTTTTTTGTTTTGATGAACACATTAAAAGGGTTTAGTTTTTAGGGATTGTGTACTATGAAACTATTTTACCTTTTACACAAGGAGGTGGCAACTATTCTCACTCATTAAATATCAAATTAGAGAGCTTGGGGTGAGCCACCAAGGAGATTTTTTTTTTTAACTTTATGTCTAATCAAAGATACTCTTAGAACCACCCATTTTGAAGTCTAAAAAATAATAATGATTGTGACCGCCTCTTAAAAACGGTAAATGGTATTTTTATATACAATCCCTTTTTTTTATAGTTTTTCTTAGTGGCTAGATTGAAGAACTTACACCATGAATCTTGGGGTCCCAAAAATACTCAGCACATTGATTTTCATCCGAGGGAGTAAATGGACAATGTGCTCCAACAAGAGCATGAAGTTTTTGGCAACCTAAAATCATAAATTGCTATAATTCTTGTCCCGTGGCTGGTAACTCGTTACTTGTGCTTCACCATTACACTTTTTCCTCTCTCTCTCTCATCCACGAGAGATGTGTGTGTGCCAGTGGTTGAGTAAAGGCTTCAGTAAATAACTAAGAATGTTCTTGAACAACATTCGCTTTGAAAAAACTAACCCAACCCTAATAGAAACCCTTTTTCTCTGTATTAATTGGACTTTTTGTCGCTTGTGATTAGTCATTAAAAAATATGTATGAATGGGAGAAGTTGTCAAACAACGATGAAGTTTAAAAAAATAAATAAAAGGAAAAGTATAAAATAAGACAATTTACCTTTTATAGAAGGTGGTCACAATAATATTGGCATTGGATGTAAATTTAGGTGGCTACAATTATTCTATCGATCTAGCTCAAATTTCAAAAGAAATTTTTTCGAACTTTATGACACATTCAAGCTATCAAATTTCACATCAAATGGTTGCACGGAATTGTGACCATCTTGTATAAAAGATATATTGTCTCATTGTATACAATCCCATAAAAAAGGATGAGGTGCCAAACGATAATAACTTTGCCTTCTTGGGCATCCCTTTCTTTAATAGTAAATATCGAAATGGTACAATACTACACATTGGTGTTTTAAAACCGATCGATTTTCGATAAGGATCTTTGATCTTGATGGAAATCAATCAAGACTAAATCGTTTGGAAATGGTGTGGGTTCCGGCCCGGTTCCTTTTGAAACCCCCACTTTATATGATTTTTCTTGATCATTGGATGTGAAATTGGATGGCAACAATCATTCCATTGACAAAGCTCAAACTTCAAAAGAAATTTTCTCGAGCTTTGTGACACATCCAAGATATCAAATTTCACATCAAATGGTTGTAAAGAATTGTGACCACTATGTATCAAAAGTAAATAATCTCTTTGCATACAATCCCTTAATATTCTCTTATGCCATCTCTATACCCACACCCTATAAACTCTTATCTTAATTTTTTATTTGTTTTACCTATTTTTAATAAGATTTGTTTGGATCACCGATTTAGATCCGGCCCACATATCGAGGTTTTTAACATTGGTTTAACTAATAGAAGTGTGCCATGATGGCATCCATGTATTCCATTATGAAGATGGATGTGGATGTTCCATTCATCATTGTCGCATGTTTCCTCAAATCTAGTTAATTTTGACATTTTCTATTTTCAAATCCCCTTCAATTTCCTTTACAAAGTTTTATATAAAGTTACAACCTTAAATCTTAAAATTAAGGCTCAACTCAAAAATCCAAGGGAAAGGTGGTTTTGATGCTGGGAAACCTCTAATTGATCATCTCAATATCATATGCATGTGTAAAAAAAAAAAAAAATCGAACCCCAAAATAATGGATCTTACAACATATTATCTGGACCATCTATTTTCAAAATTTTCACGTGTTTAAAGATCAACTTGATTTGAACTATTTTTAGAGTTTAAAGCCTTATAACTAGAGATAAAAATAGATTCTTGAATCATCCTAAGAATTTTTAACAAATTGTATCTTAACCTAGATTTAAGAGGTGCGCATTGCCTTTAATTGTTTAAGGCTGAAACCTTGCGCAAACCGGTTAGTGCCCTCAAAGTTAAAACAATTTCAAATAGCCTTATAATCGATCAACAATCATTAGATCACACCCCGTCGCAGAAAACAACCAGATAACACTAATAGGGCCACCCCATCCCTCTCATCGTGGGAATCAACCCTTTGGCAATAAAAAACTCCCTGCGATCGAACCCAGGTCGTGGTTCGTTCCACCCACCCCTCTCATCTCAGACCACCCACGGTTCAAGGTCCAAACCAACCCCCTGACCCACAAACTCCCTCGTGCCTCCTCTCCATTTGCCACCCCACCACGCAGAGAACCTTCTCTGGCGTCTCCTTTAAGCTAAGCATAAAGCGATCTCAATCCATAAACCCAGGTGCTCTCTCTATCCGTCTCTGCCAGAATGGCACAGCTGCCGGACCCTGGGCCCAGCCACCCAGACCTGGGTGCACAGAAAGCAATAAAAAGTCGCCAAACGGGATTGATATAATGACTGCCCATGGGCTTCTTCTCTTGCTCTCTCTCTCCTCTTTCCCTCCCTCCCTCTCTCTCTCTCTCTACACTTGTAACGTGCGCCTTTACGCTTCCACTTCTTCCACAGAAGGCCGACCGCCACTGCCCACGGCGGACAAGGGCGTGCCGAGGGCTTGGCACGCGCCTCTGCACCGCTCGGGCCCTTCGTGTCCCCCACTTGACGACGGCCGCCCCCTCTCTCTCTCTAGGTGCTTTCTCTCTCTAAGCGCTCACCCAACTGTAACGAACCCCTGCACCTCGTTTTTAACGGTCCCGCCAAGTGCGGTTCGTTGCTCTCACTTGCTGCCGGGGTTGAAATTTTGAAGTTTCTAGTTTGCGCTCGCGCGCCTTTATATCTTAGGATCCGATTTGGACGGTGCCTCTGCGATCCAAATTTCAGTTACGGTGAGAGAGAGGGGCATGTAGTATTTAGATTTTAGGAGATGGTGTTGATTCTTGTTACTGGTTCTGTAGCTATGGAGGAGATATATTTGTTGATTTGCTGCGATGGTGGAGCTGAGACTGAGAGGGAGTGAGCACGGGTTGGGGTAGCCATGCTCGAGGTTCTGTTTGGTTGGCGAAAGGCTTCAAAATGGTAATTTGATCTCTGTTTTGTTTAAATTCGACTGGTTCCTTGGAATTCTTTGGTTTTTCTAATCAACAGAGTTTATCAGTTACTTATGCTTCTCTGTCTGATTTCCGGAATTTATCTGTTATTTTTGTATTGTTAACTCTCTGTCTCATGAATGCAATTTATCAGTCTCTTTGTTCCTCTATCTGTCTCAATGATCGATTTGACTGAATTTTTGAGTTAATATGTGTTTCTTTCTCACTTTATCGGATTGAATTATCGGCTACTCTGCTTCCCTCTCTATTTCTGAGCGATGTCATTGAAGTAGTCTTTGTAGCTTTATCAGTTAGTGTTCTTTCCTCTCTGGTCGCTCTGATCGATTTGATTGAATTTTTAAGTTGATATGTGTTTTTTTTCTATCTTTATCGGATTAAAGTTATCAGCTACTCTGCATTCTTCTCTATTTCTGAGCGATTTCATTGAATTTATTACAAATTAGGCTGTGTAGTCCTCTCTCTCTCTCTCTCTCTCTCTCTCTCTGTTCTATTAGAATGAATTTATAAGTATCTGCTGTTGCGCTCTCTCTCTCTCTGTTCTATTAGAATGAATTTACAAGTGTCTACTGTTGCGCTCTCTCTCTCTACTTGATGGAATTTTCTCTCTCTTTGATCCACTAGAATGAATTTATTATTAACTACTGTTGCTTTCTCTCTCTACTTGATGGAATTTGTTCTCTCTTTGATCCATTAGAATGGATTTATTAGAAACTACTGTTGCTCTGGAATTTATCAGTTACTTTCACTGTATTCTGTACTTCATTAGTCTCTCTCTCTCATTGAAGTAGGGTTCTTTCTGGCAGCAAAAGCCTGATAAGGCAGGTGCAGCGTCGTCTGAAAGTGGTCAGAAACAAGCGGGCTCAAGTGGTGAAGCAGCAACGCCGTGACGTTGCTCAGCTTCTTGAAGACGGTGACCAAAACAGTGCTCTCGCCCGTGTATCACCCCTCTCTCTCTCTCTCCTTTGTTTTAATATACTCACACTCTCTATCTTCGATCTTTTACCTTTTTATTTTTTTATCGGTCCACTACTTTGCCTTTTGACCTTTCTCCTGTGTGCTCAGAGAGGTTAGACGAATTCGTTGAATTCTGAGCATTTTTTTGCATTAATCTTTGTTTTTAGTTACGATTTTGTATCCTTTTTATATAATTTCTTGTATGTTTTCCTGCAATATATTTGTGTGGTTTTCTTTTATTAATCTCAGATAAAATAGTATATTCCAATTAAAATTAATTATCAAAAGTCTAGAAGTGTAAAGAAAAAAAATGAAAAATTGGTAAAATAGATGCGGGCTTGCGTTATTTTTCACTTTCCAAAGTTGAAAGTCACAATAGGAAAGAGACTGAACGAACCAAAGGGATCCGCTAGAGAGAGAGGCGCGGCGCAGGTGTTATTTTCCCTTTACGTGGTCGAAATTCAGAATGAAGAGAGGGACTGAACTGAATCAAAGTATTGAAGTGGGGGAAGAGAGAGAGAGAGAGAGCTTTTGAAAGTGGGAAGACCAGGTCTTTGAGCCCACGTCTCCAGTCTCCCCACCCATTCCACCTAAAATAATTTGAATTGAGAAGCGGTTTTGGTAGGAAGTAGCAGTTAGGTCAACATGAACTTTCCCCCTTTTCTCGAGCAGCACCCACTTGACAACAATGGCCTAATTCCTCCAAATCCTCCCATTTCTTCATCCGAACCTCCTCTTTCTGTCAAACTCTCTCTCTTTCTCTCAAACTCTCTCTCTCTAGAGTTTGATGAAGCTCAAAATATGTTTAGCCATACGACAGTCGCTATTCGGCTGGCCGAAGGCCACCACATGGTAATCAACCATGAATTTCCTTTGGATTTTGAATATAATTTATCAATGCTAAGCTACCAAGAGTTCCTGAACCCAATATTTGTTTCTCTTGAAGCAGCAATATCCTAATTGTGCAGCTCCAATGCCGTCTCCAACTGCTAAAAAACAAGAGAGATCATGCTATTAAACAACTCAAGGGCGATGTGGTCTGCCTTCTAATGGGTGGTCATCAGCAAAGTGCATTTGCTCGTGTATTCTCTCTCTAGAACAACCACTCTAATTCCTTCCTAACCCTACTCCCTGGACAAGTACTAGTGTCTTTGTGACAAATTTAATAACAGAATGAAGAATAAAATGTATCAAGACAAGGGAAAATTGTGAAGCATTCACCAATTTTAGCCTTAATGGTTAACAGTTAAAATTTGGAAGAAAACTGATGTGTTTCATTGAGTAATTTAACTTACAGCAGTTAAAATTTGATTTCATTGCGTAGTTCTACTTGAATACTTGCAACTTCCAAACATTGTAAGGCAAATTGCACAAACCTCCAGAGAATGAATTGAAGGATTGCTATATGCTTACGAAATGCGTAATGTGTCGAATTTCTTCCTGTTGCTCATTTGAATCATATTGAAGTTTTTGTTTTTAATGCATTCCCATAACACTTTCTTGCGATTCTCAATTGTTCTAATAATTACAACCATCCATTTGTTTTACTTTTTTCTTTGTTCTTGTTGCCTGTATTGCATGTAATGCTCGTCATTTTCTTCGATGCAGGTTGAGCAACTCTTGAAGGACCAAGACATCTTGATTGCATATGATTTACTTTATACCTATTGTGAATTCATCCTCAGCCAAATTCCATACATCCGCAAGCACAAGTACAATTTACATCCATTTATGGATTTCAATTCATCCACTCCTCTACTATGCCTCAAACAACATATCTAACTCATGAAATGGATTCCCTACAACCACTGGGTTCAAAATAAATGGTTTTGGATTTTTCAATAACTCCACATCTGTTTTATCATTTGGACCATATGTCATGAGCAAATAAATTTACATTGCAATTTGGGTTTCAGGGATTGTCCCAATGACATAAATGAAGCAGTTTCGAGCCTTATATTTGCAGCTGCAAGATGTGCAGACCTTCCTGAGTTGCAACCTTTGCGGCGATTATTTGGAGAGCGCTATGGCCATCAGTTTGCAGTGGCAGCTGTGGAATTGTTTCCTGGTAGCCTTGTGAATCGTCAGGTTTCACTCCAGTGCATCAATCTGCAGTTTCTTCAGGATTTATAATGTCTTTCATTATTTTGTGTTTGCTATTTGGAGTGGAATTACATGCACAAGGAGAGGCATGGCCACCAGTATACTAAAGCTACCCCTTCACAATAGAGGCCTAGAAGAAACCATATGCCACACCATTGATCAGGATTAAGAAATAAGAGATCGATATACAACCTTTGATTAGGCTTTAACATATGGCACAGATCTTTTGAACTTTGAGTCCCCACTCTAGACAATTATAAGATTATAGCCTTTTGACATATCAATTTTGAATATTACTTCATTAAGTTGCCATCCAGGTGTACTTAACTAGTTTATGATTTATCTAGGTAGTAACCGTGATCAACCTACCTGGGGCCAAAGGTCTCATGCTCCAGCAAGACAATTTTACGGTCATAGAAACCACAATCATCTAGCCAACAACTTAGATACTATCTTGAACAGAAACTGTTATGGGCTTATGGGGCAAAACTATCAGGGGGAGAGAATAATTTTTGATATCGGTGATAAAGTCGAGTATGACAAAGATGTTGCCTGTGTCATTCAAGTATTGGATACCACCATCATAAAATTTGCTTGCTTCATGGTCTCGAATTTGCGTTAGATACCGATTTTCTAGATATGAGCATAGATAAATTAGTTGGAGAACAACGATCAAGGGCAGGTCGTATCACGGTGTTATTTATTTTGATTTCTTGGTCTAAGGAAGTCACTTCTTGATCAACAAGGGAGTATAAACTCTAGATCATATTTTCCTAGTCTTCTCTCGAGTCTTAGACCAGGTAAATCTTCTCCATGAAAACAAGCTCTAATAGCTCAATGTTGTTTAGTGGCTCACTGAACTTGTTCATAGATAGTGTCAAGAGAATCAGTCCATTGTTCTACTTATACTAATTCATACCAATGCTAATGGTCCTGTAAAATTAGTACATTCCTGTACAAATTAGCCCTGTTCCTGTACAATTTGAATCCCTCGGTCATTCTGTCCCCAATATACCCTAAAATTGCTTTGTCCTGGGCAGTTCAACCTGGCACTGATGGATATTGTACTCTCCTTCCCACCAAGTAAACAACAGATAACAGGCCGATTATGGTTCCAATTCCCTTTTGCAACCAAAACTAAGGCATCATTACCTTGCAAAATAGCCCCCAACCCCAAAAAGTAAAGTTAGGAATTCAGGACCCTGAATATCTCTCTAGAGCATCCTCCCATGTCCCCAATTTTCATCACTTTGTTCTTCATTTTCATGTTCTTTCGCCTCCTTCCTCTGATTCAAATTTCTGAACCTTTAATCTTGTTATAGTCCCATCAAAAAGTACAATAGGGCAAAAAGTTTCACACTTTTTGGTAGGTTAAATAGAACATATGGTCATTTAGTTATTTACCGACAAAAGGGGAAGAAATTTGAAGCTTTCAGGAAATCTCACCATAACACTGATGCTTGAACTATTTTTATAGAGCACAATAGTTGCCGTGACTATCTGCTTTCTCCTTACCATGCAGATATGTGAGAAACTGTGCACTACGACGATATCAGAAGATGATAAGCTCAGATTCATATCTGACTTGGCAAGAGACTACAGGCTTCGACTGGGTCCTCCTAAGGTTGAGGATGATCAGAGGCTTCCCCTACAAGAGGTTCTTATAATTCATGTTCTTTGGGCCATTTCTTGCTTCAAATATCAGATTTCAATGATAAAAGCTCGTTTGGACTTCAAATTTTCATGTGGAGAAGTAATATTATAATGTGATGGACCATAGAATCTCTCTCTCTCTCTCTCTCTCTCTCTCTCTCTCTCTCTCTCTCTCTCTCTCTCATATTTTAGTGGACAGTGATGACCTGATGGATTATGGATTTTTCATTGTCGACAGAATTATAGCATGCATCCTCTTTTCCTTGTTTTAGGGAATTTTTGGGCTGGGCACAATCTGTATTAATGCATTAACTTTAATGCAGGTCCAGGGGTTGCATGTTAAAAAGAAAGAATCTGTGCCCAGAAGAGATGAGGAGGTTGGGGAAAGGGAGATTCAAGTTATATTTAGCAGTATCAATGGCGCAAACAGGAACTCCACCAAATTGTATGGGCCATTCCAGCATTATGGACAGAAGCACAGGGGACATCTCCGACGAGATGAGAGAGGATCAACATGGAAACAACTGAGGGAGAATTCATGCCAGTGTCGTGCTGCCTCAGACGTAACCACTAGTAATTTGAGAGATTCAAATTCTCAAGTAATAAAACCACAACCTCATGTGCGCTCCTCTGTTCTTGATGGCATGCTCAGTAAGCATATGGAGATGGATCCTGAATTTGAATTCACCCATGTTAAGGATGGATATTCTATGCAGACTTTTGTTCATGGGTTGAAATGGTCACCACAAGTCCAAGAGGGCGTCGTAGTTAATACTGATCGAGGTGAAGAATTTTGTCCAGAGTTCAAAGAAGATAGTGAAATGGGAAAGAACAGAGTTGTTAAGTTAGCATCACATGAACTACATCACAAAGAAAGTCATCTCCAACCCCAAGAGAAGGGTGATCGCATAACGAAGCAGATGCCTTTGAAAATTCAAAACCAGAAAGATGTTAGGAAGGCCACGAGAGTTAGTAGCAACACACCCCAAAGTGCTCACACAGGAGATTGCCATTTGACAATGAGCATGAAAGATGTGGAATATGCACTTTATTATGATGAGGCGGAAGAAGACAATTCGGATATGGAATGTTCTAAATGCAAGTGGAAACTGGAAGAGGGCCTGTATATAGAAATCGACCTCCCATCCGCAAAGGGAAGGATATTCAGAAGAAAGAGGACTCAGGAAAATGGTAAGGTTTTGAGTAATGGAAGAAGAAACTCCAATAATGGCAACAGAACATCATCAAGAAGGCAACGGCTAAATCAAGAGGACACCCTGTATGCCAATCGAGATTTCCCCTGCAAAATGCCCATTAGTAATGCCGAAGACCATGAATGTAATTTCGTCGACGAATTGGTTTATGATGGAAAGGGATCAGAGGATCATCCTCAATTACGCCACCCATGTGGAAGCATGAAAAGACATTCTATGGAGCATCTGGATTCCACGACCGAAAGCCTAATGAACCAAAGTTCAAATGGAAAACCTGTAGGAAAGGTTGGTACATATTTTTCTGAAAAAAATGGTACCAACCTTCGTTCTTCACACTCACATAACGGTGGCAAGTTAATCCAAACATCCAAGGAGTCTTTAAGTGGTCAGCAGGCAGGTGTAGAAATTCCTGGCAAAAGCAAGGAAGATAGAAGTACCTTACAACCTGGAGAGGGTGCCTCATCAAAACAGTTACCTCAACCTCCTTATATGAGGGCCAATACTTTGCCAAATGAACGGTCAGGATGCAGCCCCATGGTGAGACAAACTGTTAGGTCGGTTTCGTTTCAGGCCAATGATTTAAGAGATAGCCCGTCTCGTACTCCACATGTACATCCCAAGCTCCCGGATTACGATGACTTGGCCGCAAAGTTCAAGGCCCTTAAAGATGAGCGCCGAAAAAGTAATGCCTAAATGAGCAGTAGTTGTATAGTAATATGTATATTCATCCTCATTTCTTTTCTAAAAAGGAACTTTTTTTGTAATATTTTCCCATTCTCCCACCTGCAAAACTGAAATGAGAGCACAAATAATGTGTTGTGGCCATTTCCATCTATTCATTACGTATGTCCTATTTTTGTCCTATTTTTGTATTAGTAATGAGGGTTCTATATCTGTGACTAGGTTCTTCTTTTCCTTTTGATGGCAATCTGTTTTCAGATTTTTGCATGAAATGAGCAAATGCAGGGGTGCTTCTATTAATAGGGAAACCAAAGATCAGAGGCATTGCATACACCAGAAAGTCCTTTTGTATGGGTAACCATGGGAACTCATCAAGGCATGCAAACAATATTAGCCATTGTGTGTTCTATTGCGATCCGCCTGCACATTTGCACAATGATCAGATTCTGAACTAACTTGCATGAATTTCCGCAATCACCGTCCTGCTATTTTCGAGCATTAGATCAATTGATTGTTTCCATCTTCAATGAAGCTGTAGTGAGTCGATCACATGATCATTGATCAACATTATCCTGGGGGAAATTCTATCTGGCAACTTATTGCGGTCACTCGGCTTTATTCCGTTACAAGAATTTTGCATCATATTATCAGTCGATAGGCAATTCTACAGTTAATTATAGAACTGAGCAACTATAATTCTATAGATATTGAAAAGCTTAAAATTCTCATATTTCTTCTTAAGTAGTATTGTACACCCTTACAAAAGTCTTTTACTAAGGATAACTATTTGGGGTGGTAGTGTTGTGATTCGGCCAATGTTGGATGCAAGGTTTAAAAATATGAATTTACCGTCTAATGGACTAGCCTTATTCGACCTCTAATTAAGATCAATCAAATTAGGAATCTAGCAGAACAGTTTAAAAAAAATATGGAAGCGAAAAGTTGCATATAACTAGTTTTCCGCTGCTTTTTCAAAATCGAGAGAATTAGGCAGCTTTCTAATTTTTGGTGAAAATCGGCCAAACATCCTCCAATCCCTTTCTGAATTGGCAATGCCCCATTGTAATGGTATTTCTAATACACATCAGTGATTTCTAAAACCCCAGTCTCATAATTTCAGTTTCTGCTTTCGTTATGTAGCAAAATTTCATCTGAGTTACTGTCCTAATCGTTGTGGTTGGTGTAAAAGCACATCCTTTGAAGCATACACTCATAGGTTCAAATAAGGGAAAATATTTATACCTATTATTTTTAGGCTTAATATGACCGACAGTTTCAAAACATATATTGAAGTATAAAAATCCTAGGTTTTATATCTTGTAACCCCTAAAGTAATTTTACTCATTTTAATCATATTTTTTTAACTCAAATAGATTGTAGAAAGACATCTCATTCTAAATCCATCATTTCTCTCTCTTCACGTGTCAATCTTTCAAATTTCTTTCTTTCTCTCTCCCCCGTGACTCTCCCCAAGCCTCTTCACTCTCTCTCTCTCTCAGTATTACACACTCTCTATTACCCACTCTCTCTCTCCCTCTCTGCACGAGTTTAGGTGGAGATTACATATTCCATGGGATTAAAGCTTATTTGCGAAGTGTGTGGAATGTGTGATTGGTTACCTACCAGACAAATATTCAGAGTCACATTTGCACTTAGGAAAACCCAAAAAACTTGTGTGGAGAGAGAGAGAGGGGGTAATATGTGAGAGAGAAAGGATGGATTTGGAAAGGGGTAGTCATTCTACAATTTATTTTGATAAAAAAAAAATAGGATTCACTCTAGGGTTAGAAGATATAAAACATGAGATTTATATACTTCAAGATCTGTTTTGAAACCTTAGGCCTATGGAAATATGAATCTTAAAAATAACAAGGTACGAAGATATTTTCCCTTCAAATATTACCTCGATTCCTCACACCTACATATATAAAGTTTTCTACATATGTCCATTTGAGGGGGTATCATTGTAATTTAGGATGCATTTCAGTTCTTTAAAATCAATTCTAAGATATTTTTCCCGTAATATCATGAATCTCCAAGGATTTCTAATGATTGATGCTCCAATTGGAGAAAGTCTTCCTATTATTCATATTTTTATGTCATTTTTGATAAATAGATTCCAACCGAATAAGTAGAAATTTTATTCGTTTAAAATGAAGCTTCTTCACCCTTGATAATATTTCTCCTATAGATCCCAAGTTCCACCCCCGGGGAAACCCTCAATCATCTCTCTCTCTCCTTATAATTCTCAAGATTTTCTTTTTTTTTTTTTTCCCTGGAGACAAATGGCCCTTAGTCCCATATTGTTGGAAGCAGGAGGGTTTATAAACAAAAAAAAACTAATGTTCCTATATGTTTTGGATGATGTGAAGTTCAAATCATTGAAAAAACATTTTAAACATGGATTTTTTTGTAAAGTAGAGACCATTTTCTAATTTTAAAAGATAAACATGGATTCTTTTGTAAAGCAGAGACCATTTTCTGATTTTAGGAGATAATTAGCTCAGTGCCCTTTAATTCCAATCCAAATTGATATTCCTAGTCCAAATCGGCAATTTCTATATCAAATTTAGTTACCCTTGTTGGAGGCATAATTTCGGATTTGGCTTTACGCGAGCCAAACGGAATTTGCCCGATTTATTTACTAGGAAATTTATGCTACCATTCCTCTTATTTTCAAAATTTCAAACTCACCTCATTTTCCTGTTTATTAAGTACATACCCATTTTTTTGCTTTTTCAATACCCAAAATGGCTTTATTACGAACTCATAAAGGCTTTACGAACTTGTTAATGTTAGGGTGAAGCTCATTTGTTATGCACAATGATTAGGGACCTTTACGGACCTGGTAGCTCTATAAATAATTGTCATAGAGCTAACAAGTCCATGAGAGTCCCAACCACCCAAATGGTGCACTCAACCCTCTATATATCACACCCACTACAATAGAGCACAAAAGACCCACTATTACACTATTATTGGTTGTTTGATATGCCTAGAAATCTAACTAAAAAATGAAAAAATGAAAAATAATGATGGAAATGCACTAAATTGTTTACTATTGTGCTTAGGGCATGTTTAATGCCCGGAGATTTTAAGAGTATGAGAGGTTTCAAATAATGACGGGAGATTTTAAGACCACCCTTCTATTTATTTTTTATGGAATAGAAGTGTTCCAAAAACAGACCACTTTTGATGCTAAAAAGCAGAGGTATGAAAGGCCACACTTCCATGTTGTGAAATCAAACATGGAAGTGCAAGCATATGACCAAGCATCTATGTGATTCCATTAGTGTGATACAAGGTTAAAAAATGCCGATTTGGCCATATTCACCTTATTTGGATCACGTATCACTGGAGTCATTTTACATCCATTAATAAAATGGGATCTGGCCATGTCGCTACAGTGAATGACGTCACGGAGCTATAATGAACCAGTGCCACAATGTTATAAGCCGGTGAGCTACAGTGAATCGATGTCATGATGTTACGGAGATTTACTACAGCGAACCAGAATTTACCAAAATTTTCGCCACAACAAACTAGAATTTTTTAACAATTTTGGTATAAAATTTCATATATAATAAGCTTACCTCATCAAAGGGCAGGCTCTTAACCAAACATCATGCTCAACTCAAAAACACCACTCGTTTATTGTTTAAATTAAAGTTACTTTTAAAACTTTTTTTTAAGGTGGATTGCAACAACATTTCTATTACCAAGGGCAAGGTCGTCATTGATAACGATAACTTAACACATTATTTAGGGTCGTGCCAAGCGTTCAAAAAAAAAAGGGCAAGTTCGTCAACATTCGATTGCTTCTCTCTCTCTCGCTTGTTTATACAAGGCAAGTTCGTCTAAATAATCTATAAAATAATTTTTTTAGGTTAATAATATTTTTTATAATATATAAAAAATAAAAGTATATATAATTAAGTTCTAATTATATATAATTAAAGCAATAAATTATATATAATTAATTTATAAAATTTTGATTAATTATATTAAAATTATTATTATTTATTTATCTTAATAACTTGTTAAACTTATGTTATTAATAAATTATTATTTTTGCATAGATTATACTATTTTTATATTTAATATAGATTGTAATTTTAAATTAATATATTTATAACTTACACATACATTAACAACTAATTTATTATTGTATAGTGACTTATTTCATAGAGAAATAAAAAATTAATAGAATTTTAAATTGTATTAAGTTATTATTGTTACATAGAATATATAACAAGTTGTTCAGACAATTGCGAAGTATACATGAAACGATTAGATGTATTGTCGAGACAATTCAATGAGTAGCACCAACACGATGAAGAGAACGAACAACGACGTGTTTCATTTTGGTATAAGATTGTATTTTAATTGTTGTATGTTCCATTTTAGACCATGTATTTATATCCAAATTGGCTATCTGTTTTTTCAATGATATGACTGTATAGTTAATAGACATCCAGATAGGAAAACAACATCTCGGTATTTACTTATTTTTACAAAGTAATGAAAGTATATAATGCACCACTCCTAATTTTTTTTAGAAACTAAAAGAACACTATTTTAGAGATTTATAGTGTGTTTTTAAAAAACATTGGGCCCAAACTTGCTAATTAGGCCGATTCGCCAATTTGACACGTCGATCCATCGATCTAACACAGTTTTTAAGATGGATGATCAGGGTCGTCGATTTGGTTTTTTAAATATATTATAGAATAGAATATACCAAATGATGAAGTTCAAATTTTCTGGTTTCACAAAGCAAGCAAAAAAGGGTATGGGTGTATAAAGTTACAGCTTTAACCAATCAAATTAAGGTGCACCTCCAAACTTAATCATATATGTAATTTTCGTATTGAAAATTCTTAGGATGGTGCCATAATTTATTCTTGGGTGTGGTCTGTATAAGGCCAAGGATACAAGCAAAGCTTTCAAATAGTGTTGGAATATATACTTTTAATACTGAAAATCTTTATGATGGTAAAAAAAAATTATTTTTATTTTTAATTATAAAACTTAAAGCTTTTAAAACAGTGTAGATTGAGCAGATCTATGAACACTTTAAAATATTGAAAATTGAGAGTCCAAAAATATATTACAGGATGCATAATTTTCAAAATTTGAAATTTGAAGTTCATTTTTTCTTATGTCTATGAATCTTGAGGTCGAGATGATCAATTTGAGGATTTTTGAGTATCGAAACAACCTCTTCTAGTGAAATTTTTGAGGTGCGCCTTATTTGATTGTTAAAAGCCTCAAGTTTATATAAACTTTTTCCTTTATTATTGCTTTAATGATAAAATTTTAAACTCTAAAAGCAGTTCAAATCAAAGAGATGAAAATAGACAGTTTCGATAATGCATTGCAAGATGTACTATTTTTTGGATTTCAATTATCTTTTATTCTCTGTCTATATATATCTTGATGTCGAGATGGTTCAACATTTTTTGAAGGACTTTAATTCTATATTTTAAGGTGACAATTTTATGTACACTTTTTCCAAAAGAAAAATGCAGGTAATAAACAAAAAAATTAAATACGTTTAAAATTTTTGAAAGTTTAAAAAAGATTAGAAATAATTTCCAATTTTAAATCTTATTCCCCTTCAATGCCGCCGGCGCCAAAGCATATTGGATCATTGCTCTATTTATAAAGCATATGCTCCTGGGCCAATTACAATAATAGAGATCCATCTTAGTCTTCAAAAAATAGTAGATACCGATTCGGGTAAGTAAGGGAAAGTAGACGGTCTAGATTATCTAATGCGCACGTACGTATATATATGAGCCGTTCAACAGGCACACGTACAAACTCGTCAATGTGACGGGTATTTAATGGAAAAATGCCCACGCGCTGCCCACATTCTTCTCGGTCAAGATTTTAGTCAGGTTTTATTATTCCCACCCGTTTTTGAGTGAGAAATACTACAAAGGATAGGGTTTTGGTGGGTCAGCTTACTCACCTATTACCGTGCGGTCCCTTGTCTATCTACTTAATAAAAAATTATAGAAAGTTGTGTCAGGTGGCAGGGAACGCGTTCCTACATTACCGTCCCCAAGGTATAAGCATCCATGGGAAAGATGGATTTAAATATGTGTTCTATCTAAACACAATTGAAATTAATTATGTAAATGTTTTTTTATAAAGTTATTATTTTAAATTTTAAATTTTTTTTTTTTTTTCATATGATCTCCAAGATTATGTCTTTAAAAATGAAGTAAAAAAATTCATCTCAAAAATATATTTTTAAGAGGTGACTCATTTCTACATGGAAACATAAAAACCATATTTAAATATCATTAATTGTGTAAAAAACAATGCTTTATCCACTACAAGTTAAAATAAAGAAAAGAATTCAAAAAATAATATTCATATTGTATAAAAAATTTTAAATTTAAATTATTGTCACGGTTGAGTTTATGTATGGAACCCTAAAAATTTGGATCGAGCAGGCAACTTTGACGTACCTGTGGTAGAGAGACCGTACGAAAATAATAAGGGTCGACCGACTCATTAAGCACTTTTCTTACTGCAACTTGGAGCGAACGGAACGGCAGGTGGAAATGTATGCGAGTTGAGGTGTGCTGGAGAGGGGGAAAATTTGACGCGAACCAACCGTTTCTCTCTCTACATTCTCTCTCTTCCAGTCGCTTCCCCCTCTCTCTTCCAGGACTTCCCCCAAAACAATCTCTCTCTCTAAAACGATTTTGACATCGTCATCTCTCTCTCTGTGCCTGCAAGGGATTCTTAATTCTATCCATTCATTGCTTTCTAATTGGGAGTTCCCTTTTGCTTTTTTGTTCCCATGATCAGGGATCGAAGGATGCATGCTAAATTCGTTCATTATATTTAATAAGCATGGTGAATTTTGAATGAAATTATAGGACAAAAGGAATGAGAGCATGGCAATGTCAAGGGAGGCTTCGGAGAATTTCATCTCCGATGGCCATCATCATCATCATCATCATCGCTATTTTCAAATGCAATCAGATGCTGCAATTTCATCGTTCCATTCATTTAGGCAAGGCCAGGAACCTGAATGGATTTTCGAGGAATTGCCTAAGGCTACCATTGTCTCAGTTTCTAGACCAGATGCAAGTGATATCAGCCCCATATTGCTCTCTTACACCATTGAATTTCAGTACAAGCAGGCATGGATTTTGCCCTAACTTTGTTATTGAATTGCATTTCTTTGTTTTAGTTGTGTGAAATTTGAGCATTGTATGATTGCTCTGCAACAATATCTGTACGTTCATTGATGTTCTCTTGATTTGGGTTACTGTTAATTCTAGTGGTTAATGGACTTCAAAATTTTCTAATTGTATCGGTTTTTTATGTATGGAATTTGAGCATTAGTTGCTTCCTCTGCAATAATTTCTGTCGGAATATTGATGTTCTTGGTTGATGTCAATTATATATGTTAACGACATCCCAAAGGTTCTTATTGTATTTTATTTTTTTGAAATCTAAGCATTATATGATTAAATTTAACAATATATGGGGGCCTATCAGTGCTTTATTGATTTAGGTTGAGATAAGTTATAGTCATTAATGGCTTCAGGAGATTTCTTCATGGAGGTTGAAGTATATAATATATCCTAAAATGAGACCGGTAAGTGTGTGATTACATAATTGTGGATTTAATATTCATTTAGAATTGTTGTATATCTTCTGCAAAATTTAAATGATATAGGTTCCTCTTTGTGAGTTTTGAATTTGAATTTTGTTTCGATTAATTGTAGAGAAGTTCCAGATCTTAGGACTGCAAAATTGGGTGAAATTTGAATTTTAAAATGGATAATTGGGCCCTCATGTGGCAGGATTAGGACAACTGTAAAAATGTGTTCATGGCGATAGAAGGAATGATGCTTCTCAAGAAAAGGATGTATGGAATGACCACATACCTATATGTGTGGATTAATGATCTAAATTTACATTGAGTAGTCACGATCTTTGTTTTGGCAAGATCCTGAAACTAGCTCTACCTCTAGGAATGATTGGGTGAGCATGTCTCATTAGCAGCTTCAAGGTAGTTGGCATGGATTTGCTTTCCCCTGGTTTGCTCAACTTGTTAGACTAGTTCTTGTGTGCCATGGGTGTTGGAAACCTTCGCCATGTCTAGTTTCAGAAGATGATTGGTGACGTATTGAAGTCATCTTCCAAGAAAATCTGATGGGGAAGAAAATGGAAACTACTTTCACTTTCACAAAAAAATATAAAAAAAGTGGAACTACTTTAACAAGAGAATGTTGATCCCGGTGCTATAAATCCTTACATATGAAAACTTCAAGTGCCTTTTTCTTCAAATTTAGATATGTTCAAAGCGATTATTAAATTTTTTTAATGCATTGTGAGTTTTGACTTGTCAATATGCATTATGTACCTATTTATGTATTAACCCCTTTATTCGAGCAACAAGTATCTCCTTTTTTTTCCCCATTTTGTCATATTCATTCTTAGTTTACCATTTTAGTTCTTTTGTATATATTCTATTATGCATTATATATTTATTATTTATTACTATTACTAAATTCAAAGAGAAATATCAATTATCATTTTCTTTTAAAATGAGAAATAGTAATTGAGGGAAATATCAATTATCATTTTCTTTTAACATGAGAAATAGTAATTGTCCTCTCTCTCTCTCTCTCTCTCTCTCTCTCTCTCTCTCTCTCTCTCTCTCTCTCTCTCTCTCTCTCTCTCTCTCTCTCTCTCTCTCTCTCTCTCTCTCGCTCTTCTATGTGCTATCTCATCAAACCCCATCCCCCTAATCTTCTACATTCTAACACTCTATATTTTATGGTATTGAAATTTTGAACTACATCATCGATATTCGGACTTTGGAGTATTGGTTTTGGTTCTTCATTGGTGCAAGTCTCTATTTCATCAAACCTCATCCTTGTCTTCTAAAACTTAAAATTCCATAATCCTATGGTATTTAAATTTTGAACTACATCATCAATATTCAGAGTATTTGTTTCTGTCCTTCCTATAACTTAGAACATCCACACATTAAGTTGTCAATGGCTCCTACACGAATAAGTTATTAGAGCATCATACACGGTCATTGCACTCTAAGAGTTAAAATATATTTCTTTAACAAATCATTGTGACGGTAGATATTGTACAATCTTATCATATAATATTTTTCGTAATTTGTAATAACCAAAGAATATAGTAAATCTTATTATTTATACAATAATATGATATTAATTGTCATATTATTTCTGGCCATATATGTATAATATAATAAATATATAACATGATTATGCTTAATATAATGGTGATAATAATTATAATTAATTCTTCTACTTCAAAAAAATATAATTAATTACTAGTATAATTATATCCATATATGAATATTAATTATAAATAAGTGCAATACAATAAGCTATGTTTTATATAGTATTTAATAATTATAATGATATTTGTATGCTATTTTTTCCACTCACCAAAATATACTCTTGGATGCTTCAATAAAACATTTTAATGTAGTGACAATTGTTGCACTCACCAAAATATACTCTTGGATGCTTCAATAAAACATTTTAATGTAGTGACAATTGTAGAAATTTGTATATAGATGATAACATTATTGTAATTATATTCATTATTCACAATTGCAACTAAAACTATTAAAAAAATCATCATCATCATCATCAGAGCCTTATCCTAACTATTTAGGATCGGCTGCATGAATCCTGTTATGCCATTTAGCTCTATCAAGGGCCATACCCTACGTAAAACCATAAGTTCCCATATCTTATCTAACTATTATAAAAAATTATGTTGACTATAAATAATCTATTATTTGCACTTATTAGTTAATTAAAATATTGTAACCTATATGAATATTATCAATAATAATAGTAATAACATAAGGGTAATATTGTAATTGATATTATGATTATTATGAAAATAATTAGAATCATAAAGAAATATATAACACAATAATTTAAATTGGCAAAACACTCTAAATATATTAGTAATAGATGTAATTATAACTATGTAACTATCATGACATAGTAGTAAATTAATTTGTAACTTATGTCTATCTATCTATTTTATCCATCTATTTCACGTATTAAATATGAATATAATAATATCCTCTGTATGTTAATTTGCTATATGATTTTTTTAGGCGTTGTTTAAAATCTGCCATAAACCATTTATATTGGCAAATTGCAAAAAGAATATTAATTACATCAGCAAATATAGTTAGTACTATATAATTACCATTATTGTCTGATTCTTTGCCTAGTTTTGTCCTCTTAATATGTAATTGATTTCAAGTTTTGTCTTTTTTGTCTATCTTCTATAGTGATTGCAATTCAATGATCATGAATTAGTCAATCGTGAAGTGTAAAGAAAGACAATAATGTTTTAGAGAATGCTAGGTGGCCCTAGGTGGCCGGCCTAGCGCTTAGGACCGAGTGCCTAGGCAGGCACTCAGAACCTCAGGTGCTCTGAGGTGAAATGTTTTAAAAAATATGCATATCTGTGCTGTCCAAATGCACATATATGCTGTTATTTGTGTTAATTTTGTAATTCTTTTGCATTTATATGTATTATAACTAACTTTTTTTACACATGAATGTTGAAACATGTTCAGAATTTCAAATCGTTGAAAACGTAGTGAAAAACATAAACGAGTCTATAGTGTATTGGTCTCCAACTCCCCAATCCATAACTCCATAGTGGCATACAATATTTGTCTTAATATTTTCAATTTTAAAAGAAGTCAAAAAATTTGAATTTTTCGTTTTATCTTTAAAAAGAACACAAGTTCATGTTTTTTGGGGTTTTTTCAAGTTCCAAATCAATACAAACAAAGTTTGGAGGGGCTCAAATGCCGCCCCTCCTTTTTTGGGTGGGTGGTCGGTAGGGGAGGGGGGAAGAGTAAGAGAATGACATTTTTTTACCCTTAGCCGAGGTCCTTTTTCCACCCTCGGCCAAGGTGTATCCCAGGGCTGCCTAGGCGGATGCCCAGAGACAACCGAATAGGGCCCTTCCCAGGCCCTATTTGGTGCAGTTGGCCCCCTGGATCGCATGAGCAAATTTTGCATCACTGTGTATAGCCTTTTAATGGGACCTGCGAAGCATGTACATGTTACTAGTTTCATTAAAGGATTGCAAATTGTGAACTGGTCCCCTTGAAGGATTCCCAAAATTTTCATCAAAATAAATGGAATAGAAATCATGCACCGTTTCCACTAGAAGGATTCTCAATAATTTCTAAGATTGGCTATAATTGGGTCGTGGTGATTAATTAATGCCTATGTTTTGATGCATTTCAAACCATGCTGATGGCTTTATCTGGATATATTAAAAAAACTATACTTCATCGACTTCGAGCTTTGTGCAGACTTGGTTAGGAAAGTTTAACTTACACTGATTCTACTGTTTTGCCCTTAGTTATGATTTTCTTGTTAACAATTGTTTTTGTACAATTCTTTGGAAGAATCTGTTTAGTGGAATCAAGGATCTGGTTATGGGATGGTAGAGGTAGTTTCTTTCTTTCTTTGTGAGATAGTATCAGTATGGAGTAAACATGTGCAATGTGATAGCCGATTGGCATCTCAGGTTTATCTTTTTGTGGTACAAAGGAGCGTAAACTGGTCAGTGCTCATATAATGAGAAGCTGCCAACTAAAGAAAGATACGTAGTCAATTTTGATAAGAGAGTCATTTTGTGTGTGGACTAGTATTGAGCTTATTGCCTACCAGTCATTACTTAGTTTGTGTGAGGGGCCGTGAAAACAAAATGTTGTACATACTTTTGCTGCTTGAGCTCATGAACCTACAATTGGTTGCAGTCTCTAATATTACAAATGTTAATGGTGCACACTTTCTTCATCTGAAACTGTTTTTTTTAATACAGAATTTTCGATTGGGGAATACTTGAAGTATCGTCACCATTGAGAAGAATGTATAGTTTTTAATATGAAATCCTCTCTCTCTCTTTATATATATATATATATATATATATATATATATATATATATATATATATATATATATATATATATATATATATATATATATATATATATATATATATATGGGAAAAGTTTATATAAGGTTGCAAGCTTAAAATGTAGAACTGCATATGCACCTCAAAAATTCATCGGTAAAAGGTTCTTTTAATTTTGAAAAGCTTTCTAATTGAGCATCTTGATATCAAGATGTATGGCTATGGAAAAAAAACGGAGTTTGAATCCCAGAAATGGTGCATCTTATAACACATTATCTGGACCGTCCATTTTCAAGATTTTGATAGGTATATATATCTACTTGATTTTAATCATTTTTGGACTCTAAAATTTTATAATTAGATTTGAAAATAGATTTTGAGATAATCTTAATAATATTTTACATCAAAATTATATGTTATGATAAAATTTGAGGGTGCGCCTTAAATGGATTGTTTAAGGTTGCAACCTTATGGAAACCACACCCTATATATATATAGGGGAGTGATTTCATGTCATCGACTCATTGTAACACAATGAGACCACACTTCTAGAAAGCCATGTTTGTGGCATTTGTGTCACCCCAAATTTTGAATAGGCACTCTCTTCATACCAACAATTAATCCCAAGAAAAATAAATGTCAATTTGCACTTTATATATGGTCAAAATGACCCCCCTCCAACAATGAATCTAGACTATCCATTTGGTAAATTTTAAAATCGAGACCTTTGGGAACTCAAAATTGATGTTTTGCTTATAACGTGGTTCATCTAATGATAACAAAGCCAAATACAAAATTTGGAAAATGAAAATGTTCCTTCTAAGGCCTAGATTTAAGCATCTCACCAAACGGACGGCCTATGTTAATTATAGGACTTTTTAGGATGCATTTTCAGTTTTTTTTATTTTTATTTTTATGATTGTTCATAAAATGAAAAGGTATATGTTTACAATTTGGGGACAAACACATGGCCCTAGCATGGTTTTTGAAGATTGTTTCATTAAATTACTATAAATTTGTTGCAGGAAATCACTCCCCCATATATATAGGGACTCATATTTTGAAAAATTCATTTTTGAGATGGATTTTTGACCAAAGTTTTTAAAAATATATAATCTCTAAGATGGAGATCATGAATATGTAAAAACATAAATTTCAAAACTGAAAATAATAATTTTATGAAGAAAATATTTAGACCGTTGGTTTTGAATTTATTTGGAGGGACCACCCATTGACATCCATCATTAAGATGGATGTTTATGCCTCGTGGGACTCTAATGTTGGAATGCGTCCACTGATGCATATAACAACTGCCCCATATATATATATATATATATATATATATATATATATATATATAGATAGATAGGAAATGATTTCATGCAACGGTTGTATAGTAGTATAATGCAACCATCTTCAAAAACCATGTTAGAGACATTGTTTGACACAAATTTTTAAATGTACACTCTTTTCATTCTAAAGGACAATCACAAAAAAGAAATTTTTGAAAAAATTCCGTAGAAAGTGTTTTTCTAGCCCAATTAATATAAGCCATCCATTTTAGTGAGATGGTTAGATATAGGCCTTAGAATGATTTTTTTATTCCCAAAATTTTTATAGAGCATTATCATCATTAGATTAACAATGCTAAAAAAGTAATTTTGAATTTGATAAGGCCTAGATCTTGAAGTTCTCCAAATGGATGGTCGAAATTCATTGTTGGAGGTTACTAATTTTGACCATATCTAGGGTGCAAATTGAATTTTTTTTTTCGTAGGATTGATTATGAGGATGAAGAGAATGTGTGTGCAAAATTTGGGGTCATACAAATGGCAAAAACATATATATATATATATATATATATCACTTTGTCTTTTAGGTTATATCCTATTTTATATTTTAGGTTATATATATGTATATTACTTATCTCACTTTCTTTACTGGCATGCGTACTCCAAATGAACGCCATACTTTATTCTTGAGTTTCATGTTTTCTTGTTTTATATGTTGTTTTCTCCAGTTCAAATGGCAGTTGTTGAAGAAAGCTTCACAAGTTATCTACTTACATTTTGCTCTGAAAAAGCGTGCATTTATCGAGGAATTTCATGAGAAGCAAGAGCAGGTGATTGGGTGATTCATCTTTTACTATTTTGATTATTTGTTGAGTATTGTTAATATTTAATTTATTTCAGAGAATTTCCTATGGTCCGTAACTTTATCTGAATGTTGTGTTTCTGTGCAAAGTTAGAATCTGTCCCCTTGTGGCCTATCATGAAGTTCGACAAGCGATATATATCATTTGTACTTCTGAACAGTTTTTTTTTTTTTTTTTGATCGTTAACAGTTAGTAATATGAGCCTTGTATCTTCATGGCACATAAATTGAAAGCTTTTCCTTGGCTCTATATTGAAGGTCAAAGAATGGCTTCAAAATCTTGGGATGGGAGATCACACAGCTGTTGCTCAAGATGAAGATGAAGCTGATGAGGATGTTGTACCTGCACATCATGAAGAAATGTATTTATCTAAGAACAGGTGGTTTTCTAAGCCGCTTTATCTTTCTGTAATTTGCAAATTTGCAGTAGATCTAGTCTTCATGCTGTCCCTGCACATCATGAAGCCTTTGTTGGGAAAAGGCTTTGACGATGACGACGACTTAGAACGGGACAGGATTGCATGACATGATTTGTCTTGATGGCAGACTGTTAGCTGCATAGTGGTGATGTAGCAATCTTCCTTTATAATGTTACTTTTTTTTTCTTGGTTTCTGATTTCTTCCTCCAGCCACTCATCTGGCTTGAATCATGAAGATTTGCATTGCCCTCTCAATAATCATATGTTCTTGTAGGAGATGCTAAGAGTTTGAAAACACCATTCAGAAATAAAACCTGCTTCCCAGGTTTCTTTTTTGCGTTTGTATTAGAAAAGGTCATGCCAAAAACACGTATTTGGAGGCTTTCTGGTGGTAATAATAACTCCCCCCAAATATCTAGTAAATGCCATTTCTAGGCCTTTCGACTTAAATAAAAGACTCCCTCTTATACACTTACTGAGCATAATCTAGACTCTAGACTTGAGAAGGGGATCTTTCTTTTTTTTCTTCATGATCAGTGAAAAGCACAGCTTAAAGGACCTTCACGTTATGGTTTTGATGCTAAACAGTTATGATATAGAACGACTAATATCAGATTATCCATTTCTTATTGTTGAAATTACAACTGTAACTATTCATCCTTAGCCAAAGTTCTCGATTCTAGTTGTGCGAAATCAAGTGGTTTAAGAGCCAGTATTCTACCTTGTTATTAAAAAATACAAAGGTGCTTATGTTTAGTAGAAAATTCTTATAGCATGTTGCTCTAAAGTAGCACATGCTGTTCAAATTATTGTGGTGGCTCTTTATAGGAATAATTGCTTTTCTATGAAGTAAACTTGCACATGGAAACTTTCATCATCATGGTGGTTGTTCATAGGAATATCCATTATTTATGAGCTATATCTATCATTGTTTAAATGTGGCCCCATCCCTGCATGTGCGGCCACATAATGCATTATGCGCCCCAAAGCGCATCGCATAGGGGCGCATATGCACTTTGGTGGGATGCGCCCCGCATCCCACCGCATATGTGGCCACATAGTGCATATCCGCCGCATAGCTCGTCGGCGAAAATAGTACCCACGAGCATGGGTACTTTTGTCACCCCCCCTTCCAAAACCCAAAAAAAGGCCACAAATGTGGCTGTTTTTGGATCAAATGACGAGGGAAAAGAAAAATTGGCAGAATTATTTTTTGAAAAAAATTGTCGATTTGCTCTAGGTGTTGGTTGGGTTGTCGATTTGGGATTAGCTTGAGCGTTTTTTTGAAGACGTTTGATTAGATGATGTCTTCTAAGGTCTAATGTCTTCTACAAAGTTAGTTTCAAGTTTCTAGTTTCTACTTTCGATTTCTAATTTCTTATATCAGGGGATTTAGAGTCTCCGACAACTGATAATATTGGAGCAACGTCTAAAAAAACGGACCGGTGACTCGAATCGCTCTCACCCATACCCGTGTCGAATCGGAGAATAAGTAGATCGGATCAGAGAATTAGCAGAATCGGTAGATCGGATCGGAGAATCGGCAGAATCAACAATTTTTATACCAAATATTTTTCAAAAAATCACTATAAATCTCTAAAAATATTGTTCTTTTAGTTTCTAAAAGAAATTAGGAGTGGTGCATTATGTATTTTCGTTACTTTGTAAAAATACGTGAATATTGAGATGTTGTTTTCCTGTCTAGATATTTGTATAATTATTAATTATAATATAGTATAAGAATATTACATCAAAATAATTTAAAAATATTAAAAAACACTTCCATATAATTTAAAAATAATTTTAATGTATATAAAAATAATTCTATTGACATAAGTTTAGCATACTTATATTAAGTTACTAACATAAGTAAACAACAATTCCAGATAATTATGTTAATTTTTGTAAATTATTATATGAAATTTTATTTTTGTAATTATATGTAATTAAAGCTTAATTATATGTACTTTATATTTGTATATTATAAAAAATAAATAAATATAATTCATCTTAAAAAAAATTATAGACCATTTTATTTTATAGATGTCCTTGTATAAGAGAGAGAGAGATCTATTTATAGAGCATTTAATTTAAGCATCATTGTATATATGAGAGAGAGAGCGCTATTTATAAACTATTTAATTTACTTTAATCATGACTGTAGAATCACACTTGGGTTGAAAGTTTGCATGCATATAAAAATTTGCTATACATAACAAAGTTTGCACGCCATTATTAATAAAGTTTTCATTCATATAAAAGAGAGGAAAAAACCATCATTTTTGTCACGTATATATGAAAAGTTTATTCTCTTTATAGTAAGTTAATATTGCATGCAAAATTTGATGCATATAAAGTCTATAGGCCACGCATATAAAAGTTTGCATGCATTAAAGGCAGTGGGAATTGTCCCACATCGATAATGTCAAGGCGAATTCACTTCTATAAAAGGCTTTAGGCCACCAACTTTTGTCGCACATAGGTTAATTGGACTCCTGGGTGGGGGACAGTTTGACACGTCGTATTTATTGAGAGGTGGGCAGTTGCCCGTTGTTTTGAATTTTTTTTCAAAAATACCCTTGTAGAAAAATATTCAAAAATAAATAAATTAGAGTTTATTGTAACGAATCGGTGACATATCCAGCTTTTCATGAGACTCGTCGGCTCATGATGTCATACTGCCGCATAGTGACATCATCTTACCTATTTTGTACAGGAAAGATGGGGAATCCCGTTTATAGCTGAATCCAGAACGGTCTAGCCAATACTCGATTTGGATCGCCCGATTCCAGATCGGGTCACCGATGTTTTAAACACTGTATTGGAGTTAATGAATAAATTAGATACCTACTGTCACATATACCACCTCCATAATTTTTCTACACATTAACCTAGTTTTTGATATTTATTAGAATTTTTTAATTTTATTGACCGCATCGAGGTGATGCACCCGCATTTGGACCGCATCGCCGCATTTTAAAACATTGATATCTATTACATGCTATGAGTTCATCAGCATTTTGTCTTCAATTATTACCATTAGTAGTTTTTGAATAAGCAGGATGCCAGAGTCCTGACAGTAGAAAGCCAAAACCATGATATTCACCATTCTAGGCATAAAATAGTGTCATGTTACATCTCCATCTGAAATACCATGGTGTGCCTTCTTCTGGCAACAAAATCCTATGGTTACAACTTACAAGTACTGTGTTGCAACTTGCAAATATTGAGTTAAGATTTTGCACATCACTGTGTGGAGACAATAGACTGCCTTTCAGATTGATATGAACCTTGTGTTTAATGATCAAGGAAAGAACGTCATTGTGAACTGCAATTTTATTTGTCATCATTTCACCGCATGTGCTACCTTTCCTTCACTCAATGACCAAGCATCAGTTGGTGCATCTTCTTACCAAGGCAATGAGCATGGGTACATGCAGCTATATTTTGGACAAACATGGCAGGACCTAGTCGGTTTGAGGGGAAGTTTTCATTGGTTATTCAAACAGTAGGTTGGTAGAGATTGGCATAAATGAGGGGAGGATTTCTTTTAAATGTAGTTGACAGGGGCATAAATACATATTGAAGGCATATTTTTGCTGTATATGCATAATGACTCAATCCAAGTAGAAACTGAAGAACTTGTTCATAAGTTGGTCATGGTACCACAATCTAGAATATTCGGAGAACCAATAGCTCATTTGTATTGCACTCAAGTTTTGGATGCATGCTTGATGCTTCTGCTATGCACTTAGAAGTTCGTCTGCAGCTTGACAATGGATTTAACATGTGGCTTGAACTTAGCTTCATTTTTTTGTCATTTTTGTTTGAAAATACTTAGATAAAATAGGTGAAAGTCATATAGGGAATAAAAACATCTCTAAGGAATCTCAATGAAAATTATTGTGATTTAGATTGTGTGCTGCCTGCCATTTATTAAAAGCATACGAATATTAAACTATTGTGGTTTAGCTTGTGTGCTGCCTGCCACTTATCAGAAGAATACAAATATTCTTCTCATGGCATGAGTTTCTATGTATGGTCTCTGTCTTACATTGGTCATGGCTTCTTGTTTGTGTGGTCTAACCATAAGGTTTCTCTCTCCAGACAAATACACATGGATCTGCTGATTTCTGGATTGATTTTATTATGCAAATATGCAAGCAAAATATGCACTTCTGATTTGCTTTGATGGTTTGTTGTTTTCTTTGATTTATTTGAAGTGACGAAGTTTTATTTTTTGCACAGAGATGTTCCATCTAGTGCAGCTTTGCCTATCATTAAACCAGCATTGGGTCGGCAACAATCTATTTCAGACCGAGCTAAGGTGGCAATGCAAAATTACTTAAATCATTTTCTCGGAAACATGGATATAGCCAACTCCAGGGAGGTACTATGTTTTCTTTTAACTAGGAAATAAAGTTTAGCATGCAACTTGCTTAGCCTGAAACTTGCCAGGCTTCTTGTATTGATGATTGCAGGTAATTATGGATATCAGTTGCCCAACAAATTGAAAATCTGAAATTTCTCTTCCTATCCACTGCGCATTTAGTTTGTATCCATATAACTCACTTGTGACTGTAAAGATTGCAAAGTGTGCTAGATATTATTTGCACATTGGTATTTATGATTAGATTACATGAATCTAGAGAATTGGAGGGTCATTCTATTATGAAACCATTGGGTCTTTGGTAAAGTATAGTGTAGATTATTGCATTCCTTTCAACTCGAAGAATCCGTCTCACCTATCCTATATTTTGCCAAGTCCAGTATGACACGTGCACACAAGTCCGTACAATGCATGTCTCTACCATGCATACACACACATGTACATAGTTACATCATCATCATCAACATCTGAACCTTATCCCAACTATTTGGGATTGGCTACACAAATTCTGTTCCACCATTTCGTTCTATTTGGGATCGGCCATACCTCAGTCAGGCCATGATTTACCATATCTCTTCTCACTACTTTCATTCACGTCCTTTTGGGTATTCCTCTAACTCTTTTAGAGCCTTCCAATTGAATTAAATCGCCCCTCCTAACTGGTGTTGTTCTAGGTCGAAACCATAGTTCAGGATTCACGAAATAGATGTGGCAAAAGTTTTATGCTGGTTGCTCACCTAAACCTACCTTTCTCTAGGCTTGGGAATGTCATATCTGGCCTGGGACTGGCCATGGTGGATTACATTCATATATGCATGCTTGCATGCATAGATACATCCATACATATATACATACATATATGCACATATATATAGATGTACATATGTATGTATATATGTATGTATGTATGTATATGACTTTTTGATAATAATTTAACTTAAAAAATACATATGGGGGTATTGTGTGTATATATATATGTATGTATATATGACTTTTTTATAATAAAATTAACTTAAAAAATACATATGGGCGTATTGTATGAAACCATTGATTTATGGATATAATAATAAAATTAACTTAAAAAAAACAAGTGGTTTCAAATCAATGACGCACGTGTTGAAATCATAGATGTGTGCCCAATAAGGTGGACACGGGTCTATTACAAAGGGGACATGCATCTTACAACGCAGATATGTGCATGCATGTCATCCTATTGTAGTGTGGAATTGGTCTTAGCAGGTATTTATGGATTAATATTCAGATAGAATTGTCACTGATATCATAAAGTTCATCTGCTCAGTATAAATATCTATTGTTGGCCATTTCATTCTTCTCCCATGTGAAACGTATGAGGCAATCTAGCAATGGCAACCACCATATGCTTCACTTTTTCATGAAATATCTGAAATTGCGGGTGGTGATGCATGGTTACAAGGCAAAGGAAGAATATGATTCATAATCATTTCACTGAGAAATCTATCAAAACCTAAGATGTACTGATTCTTGTTTTGCTTAACATGCTGGTTTTGTATTGTGTCCTAGTCACTTTTATACTTCTTGGGCACTTCTAAATATAATATGACAATATAATGTTATGCATTAGGAATTGGTGTAGATATCTTTCAATTTGTTGGATGCTTCTATTCATGTGTTATAGAAGCTAATACACACGCACACATGTATTGATGGTTGCACTCTACACTATATATTTACTGTTGTCTCAGATAGGATACTTGTTTCCATACTCCATATCTGGGATGTCAGGAAATGCTGAGTCATATCCTCCCTAGGTCTACTTTTGGATTATCTTATAATATGCTCATATAGTTCATTTACTAAATCCATGTCAAGTCGTCCATCCTTTGTTACCTTTACATGGGCCCTACTTAGTACATTGCAGTTGCATTTATGGTTCCATGGTCATTGATGCCCAAAAACTCTGAGCAGGATTTGGATTTACTCTTTGAATGATCCCTATTGGTCTGCATTAGCTCCAAAGTTGACCGTAAAATTATGAAACAATCTGCAGATCTCTTATTCACCATATTTGGCCTGTATGGGATGATGTTTTTCTTTCTTGAAACTTCTGAAAGAGGCGTCTAATAGTCATTGTCACATGCTTCCTTGG
Source organism: Amborella trichopoda (assembly GCF_054954075.1). Classification (NCBI taxonomy): domain Eukaryota; kingdom Viridiplantae; phylum Streptophyta; class Magnoliopsida; order Amborellales; family Amborellaceae; genus Amborella; species Amborella trichopoda. The sequence continues at coordinate 53,501,373 of NC_142337.1, forward strand.
AAAAGAACCTGTATACAGTTGTGGGGAAAGTACCACATGCACAAGTCTCTACGCGCTTGGATTGCCCTGAATTTTGGAAATAGAGTCGTTTGGATTGGCAATTTGGATTTTATCACATGCTAAATCTAGATTCTGAGAAACATTTGGTAGCCTATTTTTATCCCATGTTCTTTTTAGTTGAATGCAATATGACTGTCCGTTGAATTGATAGAACCATGTGTTGGTGTTGCAATCCTTCTTTATGTGGGGAAACTTTGTTGGTTGATGTGGTCTGGTTATATTCTTTTGAAGTAAGTAGCTCATATGTGAGATTACGTGATTCAAATCACAGATCCTAGCAGACAATTATGACATTGGTTTATTCCAAGTTCAAATATTTTTGAAGTATGTATACTTGCATGATACACAAAAATTTTCCAAAAGTCTTAAGACTTTTCTTTTCTATATTTCTTATTATTATATTTTGCTCGTTCTAGACATTTTGTGTCAGTGAGACTTCCACTTAATCTGTTGATGACATTTAAAAGTATGATTGGCTATTCTTATTGCTTTCATAATTAAAGGAAAGCATTAACTTTGAGAATGGATGCAGGAGTATTGTGGACTGATCCTTTGCTTATACTTAAAATTCTGAAGAAATAATTGTCGTACATCTGATATAATTTATTGGGTCAAATCAGGGGCTGAGGTTTAGTTTCTCATGTTGTCAGTTAACTTAATAAAACAAGATCTCCCTTGCAGTTCCAATAGTGTTTTTCAAGTATTTAATTTGTTTCATATTCGTCATTAGACCTGTATCTTAATGGATTCTATCTTATGATCCTACACAAGAATGTGTACAGCACCTTCCTGTATATTCCTTTGCCCGGATATTCATCTCTATTCTATTCCGTTCTTCATGGGAACTGTGTTATTCTACTAGTTTTATGCTCTGTAACATTTTTGGATCTTTTAAAGAATCATTTATTGGCTCCTTCACGGATTTTTTTTAGATAATGTGGATTTATTCATTGAAGCTTTGTGCATTGTAGGTATGCAAGTTTTTGGAAGTGTCGAAACTGTCTTTTTCACCTGAGTATGGCCCTAAACTTAAGGAAGATTATGTAATGGTAAGACACTTGCCAAAGATTCAGAAGGATGATGACAGTAGGTGCTGTGCATGTCACTGGTTCGATTGTTGCAATGATAGTTGGCAAAAGGTATTGTCCACTTCTCTATATGCACTTGGGTTTTCTTTGCGCTCTTTACTTTACATGGTTTTGGCCTTTTCTAGGCATGAAGCATGCACTAAAGCATTGTTAGTAGGACAAATGTCGCAACTTACTGAAATAATAAGTACAAATGTAACACTAGGTTTACTGGAGAAATTCCACTCCCTTATACTCTGAGGCCTGGACCGTTTGAGGCACCCCCATGGGTTGCTTCGCTGTGCAAGGACCCTCTTGGTCTCCCATGCTACTTCACCCTCCCTAAGATACTCCTCAAATTGCCTTTCTATATGAGATGTACCTTTGACAATTTGTAGGCAACCTGAGAGCTGGCGAGCCTATGTCAATTGAAGGAAGCTGGCGATATTTATAAGTAGATTATTCAGGGGGGATTAGGCATAACGGCCGAGTAGGGTGGGCTTCAGTTTGCTTCGTTCTGCCCATTGGTAGGTTATCTTCATCATGGATGTGATGTAGGACCCCAAGGGGTTGGTTCCTACACAAGAAGAACTTTATGTGGCGGGGCTAGGGTTGATAGTTCTAATGTGAGGTTGTTGGGGATTTATGGTTTAGTTAGAACGAAATTTGGTTTAGAATGTTAGGGTTGGTGTGGATGGTTATTGGATTAATCTTGGGCATGGTTTCGATGATAGGAAGTCAGGGTTTAAGGGATAGCTTGTAATTGGAGAGGCCACGGATAAAGTTTGGGTTTGTTTAAATTTTTGTAGTGAAAAAGCATGGATATTGTGCCAGGGTTAATGGATTGGAGGTGGCGAAGGAAGAGATGATTAGAACCTGATGGTGGGGCAGCTTGAATGAGGGTTTAGATGAGGACAGGGAGGATTGGATGGGATGTGGCCATTCAGGAGATATTAGGGTTTCGTAAATCTGGAACCACAAACATTAATGGACCTGGACTGGTATACAATCATCATCAGCCTAGGAAGAGAACCTAAAGTTTGTATGGAGATAGCATCTACAATGATTAGAGCTTTTTATGGTATCAGCGCCACAATATGCTTTTGACGAATTGGAAGTTCAATGATAGAACCTACCTCCAAAGCTTAAAGAAGTCAATCATTATTCAAATTCAAAATTTGTTATGTATTTATAGATGTTTTGGATGCTTAATCCTAGCATGTCTTAGATTCAAAGCAATCCTATGCTTTTGAAAGATAGAAAAATAGGCAACCTTGATAATTCGAAAACGAAGCACCCATGACAAAAAGGAAACTACACCCTAATATTCAGAATAAGAAACTAAACAGCAACAAAACTACCCTCTCATAAAAAGGGGCAATTAAGCAAAATATGAGACTTATTAGTGGTACCATGCTCAAGGTAGGGCTTGTTGAGAGAAGGGATTGTGTCTTAGATGGGACCATGTGGCCCGCTCATTCTTTTGCTGGACCCTCCAATTACGGACTGCTTTAGCATTTTTTAAAAGTCATTCCATCATGATATGGCACCCCTTTCCTGATTTTGTAATGTAGCAAAGTGGAATTACAACTCACTTCTCATTTTCTCTTGAAATAGAATACCTTTCCATAACATTCTTCCATGTTCACTATCTCTTCTTATTTCATTCATTTTCCTTTTCATATTTTGCCGTTTTTGAAGGAACAGTCTCTCCAGTTGCTTTTCTGCTCTCATTTATTAGGAAAATATCTCTTTAAGACCATCAAAGATGTTTAGCACCCAACCCCCTTTGTTGATTTCCCATGTTCGACCTGGCCTTGACAGTACTGGTCTTGAGCTTGTTTGAAGTCGAGAACTGGGCATCATTGCTTGTCAGAAGCTCCCTATTTAGTGAGTGTCGTGGGAGCACCTATTAAATAAGTATTTAGAATAAAAGGGAAATATCATTTAAGGGGTTGAAACCCCATACAAAATCATTAGAAGGGCCAAATGATCTCAATTAGCATTTGAGGGGTTACTTTTGCTTTTTCTTTTCATGTGGGTACTTCCACAAATAATAAAATTAAAAAAAACGTAGCATTTGAGGGGTTACTTTTTCTTTTTCTTTTCATGTGGGTACTTCCACAAATAATAAAATTAAAAAAAACGTCGTAAAGTGCCGTTGTTTAGGATAGGGAAGGAGGAACAACCAAAGGCATTTCACACCACCTCTGCACCCCCCGCCCCCCCCCGCCCACTAAAGAGGCCCCAACCAAGTGACAAAGATATCTTTGGTTGTTTAGGGTTGCAAATAAGGAAAACACTGTTCAGGATTGGTAATGAGGAACACCTTGGGATACTTTTGTCATTTGATACCCCTAGTTGTTCGTCATTACCAATCGTGAACAATGTGTTCCTTGTTTGTAACCATGAACAAGCAGGTGTATCTTCCTCATTCGGTTGGGGTCTTTTGAGGTGAAATTACTTAAATGCCCTAATTGTTCCTCCTTTTCAATCCTAAACAAGGGCAAGTTGGGATTTTTTTATTTATTTGAAGTTACCTAATGAAGTGAAAAAGAAGAAGTAATCCTTCAAATGTTAATTGGCATCATTTGACCCCTTTAAACCCCTTAAATGATATTTCCCTAAAATAAATTGATATGCAAATGGAAGATAAGCGCAAAAAACATTTGAAGGATATGGATACTTGAAGTTCTCTTTCAAATTCGGTCTAGATTGAGAATATTTCCCCTTCTGTAAAATCCGAAATTTAACTTGTGATGCATTTCATAGGTCCCACAATTGAGCTTACCGAAGGAGGTGGGCTCTACCTTAACTGCTTTAATAGAAAGAGTTCCTAAGTAAATAGGGAATGCGCTTGCAAACGATTGTAGATGTGTTGGGATGGAGTTCTCTCTCTCACAAACTGCAGAACTGTGTTCTAGGAGTGGGAATGCCACCTTAGATGGAAGATCCGAGTAGTTGATCATACCCTTCTAAATGGGACTCCACTGTCTTCTAGAACCTCTATTAGCCTAACATCTTACACTTCTATCCTCTACATATTCAGGCTACTTCCTTTTTGCTTCATACTCAATGATCTTTATTGGGCTTCCTCTTTCAGTTCTTGATTCATTGACATCTCATTTCCTATATATCTCATCCTATAACTGTCATCCTAGGTCGATACTTCTAGCTCTTCCTAGATCTCATGGTAATCTTAACTTCCAACCTCTTTGATAATATCCACGCCCCTTTAGCATACCTAGGGAGTTCCCATCAACTTTGACATGTGCCCTTCGCAACACATTAATCAAAGATCGAAGTTGCATTTTTTTAATTGTGTGGTGGGAACATCACAATACCGCTATAACATATTAATCCCATTGAGAAAAACATAAATTTACTACTTGGAACTTTGCCACCAATTGTCCCTGTAATTGGTTTTAGCACTCATCAAGTGTACAAACTACGTATCCTTATAGAAGAAATGGATTTTTTTTTCTTTTCAAGGTCTGATTGTCTGTGATTGTTGTAACATTGCTCCTTTTGGTTTTACCTTCTCATGATGACCTTGAATGCACAAAAGGCTTGGTACTCCTGTCACAATCCCTGCATCCTAGTTATGCATCCTCCCATATTGCTCAACTCAATTGCTAAGGTTATATCCATATACCCACAATAACATTTACCTTCACTAACTCCATCCCCTTGGACACCTGAATATTGGACAAGTTGGATCAATTATTAGGATCTAATAAGTGGATCAAGTATTAGAAATTTAATCTTTTGACATAAATTTTAAAAAGAATCACTTGTTGCTTGGCATGAACAGTTGGAGTTATAGTGTTATTCCGAGGCACAAAATTGTCCCTTCCATAATAGAATGGTTGGGAATTTCTCAATACTTTGTACATGCTGAGAAAACTGGCTTGGGCATAACACGTCAATCACTTAGTTGACTGTATTACTTACCTATCTATTATCATGATCCTTTGTCTAGCCTTTCTGTTTGATTCTGATTTGATTGTTTGCATCTTGTTGATTTGCATGGTAAATTAAAGCAGCTAGCGACTAGACTTGTATATTGAAGAGCACTAAGGTTTTAAAAAACATATTGTCGACCTGAATCGGCTGGATCTGGCCTTAAAAAAATTTCGACAAATCACAAAAAAACCCTAAAAATATCGTTTTTTGATTTTCCAAAAAAATGGGGTAGTGCATTATGTACTTTCCTTGTTTGCAAAAATACATGAAAATTGAGACGTTGTTTCTTGTTTGAGTGTCTCTTGATATTAATTTTGATATAGTACTTTTAGAAAACAATTGATACTCATTTTCTGAGTTTTAGTGAAGAAATGAGGAAGAAAGTGATTTTTGACTAATTTTCTTAGAAATATTACTAATTTTTTATACTAATATTACTCATTAGAAATTTCTTTGTGATTTTTTTATGCTACTTTTAAAAATGATTTTTAGGAAAAACAAAAAACAAAAAACAAAAAAAAACCTACAAGAGCTGATTTTTAGGACTTTGGCATTCTTAAATTTCAATTTTGTAAATTGGCCCTCTCTCATCCGCATAAGCATAATAAAGGGGCAATGGACCATTTTGCGCCTCTTTGTATTGTAAAGGGAGTCAAACCTGTCTTCCCATTCATGTGTTTTTTTAAAATATAAATCTCTTCATCATTTCTCTCTCTCTGAAACCCACCTTCTCTACATGGAAAAAGATTCTCTCTCTCTGAAACCCATCTTCTCTACATGGAAATGTCTTTTTCTCCCTCTAAAAGCCCTAAGTTCTTTCATCTTCTCGCGTTTCTCGCTCTGTGAACCAACCCAACTTGTTTCTCTTATCTTTTGAATGTTATAGAGTTTCCATTGATGGATTTGATTAAAATTGAGCTCAGCATCGTGGCAAATTATAGGGTTTTGTTTGACTTGATTCCAGTTCTTTTTTGTTGTTGAGCTTGTCTGCAATGGCCAAAGCATTATTAAGCATACTGGAGTTGCAGAGAATTTGCAACAAAGTATTATAAGTGCAAAGATTAGGGTCCCACCCCTTCTCTTTCATCTCTCTAAAGAGTTCTAGAGAAGACCCAAATCACCGAAAGACCCAAAAGCACGGATAACAGATATTGTAACCCCCAAATATCAAATTATAAACCCAGATTTCTGAGCTCTGAGGACTCAAGCTTGAACCAATTTCCTCAATGCCTTGGAGCAATTTGAGAGCGTGATGGAAATTACCCAACAAAGCAAAGGTGTTGAGCATAAGCTTGAAAGAGCGAGTGTCAGGAACCACTTTCTCTCTCTCTCTCTCTCTTTGTGGATTGCATCAGGGTACTTGGAGAATCAATGTCCTTATTCCTGGAAACTATTCAAACCATGAGAGAATAAGCATCGCTAGATGGCTAGTAACTTGTAAAATGTTTGTGAAGAAACCCATCTGAAATGCTCCATTTTCCTTTGTGGCTTGAGGTTTTTCTTGAGGATTTGCAATACAAGGGAGTGAGAAACGACAATGGGGATTTTTGCAACTCAGTGGTGCTGCCATTGATGAGAGCTTTGCAGATAGAAGCGGTGAGGAGGATAGTTAGGATGTGAGAGAAATAGAGGTTCGGATTGGAGAAAAAGAGGGCTTTGGAATGCAAGAGAGAGGGGCATGTAATGAGCGTAGCATGGTAAGAAGGGAGAGGAAGAAGGACATGCCTGCTGTGTATTTGGAGGGAGAGAGGCAGCCCTACTGTGGAGAGAGAGAGAGAGAGAGAGAGAGAGAGAGAGAGAGAGAGAGAAAGAGAGAGAGAGATAGAGATAGAGGTGAGAGTAGCGTGGAGCCGACAATGTACCCTAGCCAATGCCCTAGAGCTTATTTTTTAGGGCTTTTTAAGGGAGGAAAACCTACAAGAAAAGACGAGGGCATGAATCGGGAGAGAGAGAGAGAGAGAGAGAGAGAGAGAGACAGATATTTTTGTGTACAGAAGATGGGGTTAGGGAGAGACAAAGGTGGGAAGAGATTTACCCAAAAAAGGCGTGATATCTTTTTCAACATGCAAGGGACAAAACAGTCCATTGCCATCTTATTATGCTTATGTGTAGGAGTGAGGTTCAATTTAAAAAATTAAAACCCAAGAGGGCCAAAGTATTAAAAAGAAGATCTTGCAGGTTTTTTTTCTTAACAAGCCCTTTTACAAACTAAAGTTTATATTTGCTAAAATTTCAAAAAATCACTAATTTGTTTAAAAAAAATCTATTGTTTTAAATTTTCAAAAAGATAATGGTATTGCATTATGGTTCTTCATTATCTTACAAAAATATATGAATAATGAGAGCATGTCTTATGTCTGTGTGTTTGTTGTATTAAGATAATATATCTCGCCAAAAAAATAATGGTATCGATTTGGGGTTGTTAGGATGATCATCAAGGATAAAATACTAACTGAATCATAGAGCATGTATAACACTATACATCTTAGCATTGTGCCATTTTTTCTTTTTATCTAGCAGTTAATTTATTTGATACGCTATAGATCAACCAATGCCCTTCTCTCTCTCTCTCTCTCTCTCTTCTTTTTTGAATGTTGCCCTTCTCTCTTACGTTATCCATTTTTCTCTCATGCGTTGCCCATCTCTCTCCCACTTCTCTTATTGCATTGGGCATTTTTCACCCATTTCTCTCTCTCTTATATCCATCTCTCTTCTTACCTCTCTCTTATTGTGTTGACCATTTTTTCACCTATGCATAATAATCCCACCTCGGGCAGTTCCAAAAGGTCATGGGGGGCTTGCGCTAATAAAAGGGGGTGAGGGGCAAAGGGCTTTGAGAGCTTGAGCCCACTCAGGAACACGTGGTGGCTCCTCAGTCATAAAAGGTGTAGCATGTAGGCCATCTCTTGTAAATGGCGCCCTGTCAAAATATAAATTAAAAAATGAGAAGAATAAAAACATAAATTAAAGAGGAGGTAGGCCCCACCACCTCCTCTCTTAAATAAAAAATTTTAAAATTTTTAAATCTGTTCATAGTTGAACCATCTGGTTCTCTGACAAAATCAGTAGGGAATCTACCGGTTCCCAATATTTTGGCAAAACTGGATTGGCACCAATGATTCTCGATCTGGATCAGCCGGTTGCTATATGGTTTGCTGATTTTTAAAACCTTGATGAGCATTATTACTTCATGTTCTCGTTTTCAAATGTGTGAATTACGAACAAATTCCATGAGCTTTTTTCTTGATATCTTATACATATTTTATGTCATTGACTCTTAGGGTTTTTATATTAAAAAATGTGCTCTCTGGTTTGTTCAACAATCAAGACTTTGTTTCTCACTGTTTGTTTAATTTTTCTTATCAATGCTTCAAAGTTGAAAATACAATGTTAAATTTGTTTGCTTGTATTGTATGGTATGTTTTCTCGGGTTATAGTAATGTAAATCTCTTCTTCTTGGGGCTCACTAATCTTGAAGCTGTTGATATGTTCATTGTATCTTAACTTCTTAACAAGTCTTTTAAGGTTCTCTGTACTTGACCCTTTTTATGTTCTCACAATGTTCTTTGCTCCAGTTGTTTACATACTGATAAATTTTATAGGTTTGGGCCGTATTGAAACCTGGATTCTTGGCATTACTGGGAGACCCATTTGATACCAACCTTTTGGATATAATTGTATTTGATGTATTGCCCTCTTCGGATGGAAATGGAGAAGGTCGAGTTTCCTTGGCTAAAGAGTTGAAAGAGCGTAATCCTTTACGTTATGGGCTTACTGTAAGTCTTTCTTACTCTTTTATATTTGCTGCTTAAGGAAAGGTCGGCTTGTTTTTTTAGGCAATCCTAGGAAAAAGGAATAATAACATATTGCCATAATGAAGAAAGATTTCAATATCGAGTTATTATTTTTATGTTCTTACATTTTTGTAATGGATTATACCCCAGCATTTGTGACTGCCTACGTAATATCGATTTTGATGTTTTCTCATTGAAGTGCCCAACAGTGTTCCGTGACTTGGCCGAGTCCACTCAGACTGGGCCAAGTTACTTGGCCTTGCCCTATGGGCGACACGAGTTTAGTTTTATGTATTTCATAGATACACACACACACATATATGGGGAATGATCATGTGTATTATAGATATATGGTGTTCGGGTGTATTGTAATTTTGGACCGTCCATTTCAACAAGGAAAAGATTTAAATTCATATTAAATGGGGAAACCAAGTCAATGGTTTTAAGTGACCTAATGTTACTTTTTTACCCTTTTGTTCTCTCTCCTCTTTCCGCTGAATGCAATCACTTTTTCTCATCTTTTCTGGCCTTCCAAGACCTTAGCTTCTGAAGAGAGAAGGGAAAGTACAAGAAAAAGATGACCAGAAAGAAAAAACGGGAGGCAATCAGCAAGTTTAGTGAGAGAAAATTTGATTCAAAAGGAAAGGGATTTCATCTCCACCTATATTCCCTGATTTTCAAAATGAAAAGGCCACGATTTGTTTCATTGAACCTAGCTTTTAACCTGTTACTTACTTCTGAATAGATGGTTGAAAACCTCAAAGCAAGAAAAAACGGTTGAATCTAAGTTAGTGTTGGTGGTATAAGATCAATGGGCTAGAAATGCAATCTTTTAAATTTTTTCCATTGTATTAAAATTCAAGTGTTTAAATACATGAATATCTTAATACAAAACCATAATACATATATTCCAGCCTATAAACATGGTTTATACACATTGAAATAATAAAAATTCAACCCTAATAGGTCCCTTACAAATCCTTTACTCAAAAATACAATTAAATTCAATACAATATTCAAATACTCACAATGTACATCTCTACAAAATATTACAATGACTTGCACTCGCAATTCCTCATTATATCAAAATTGTATGATAATTCCATTTTCATCATATATGACAATGTATAATACACATTATACACTTGATCATAATAATCCAATGAGATTTGAATTTACATAAACATTAAAGCTCGTATCGTAAGATTTAAGAACAATTGCAATATTCACATAACATACTCAATTTAACTAATTGTGCATCACTTAATAACTGTTAATACATCAAGTTAACATGCAAACATACATGGAGGAAGCCATGATTCGAACCCCTTGTGCCCGGGCCACGAAATGGCCTTTTGAGGGCTTAATTTTGTCTCATTGTCTAAAGCATGGGTGATAATAAAAACTCAAGGAGATCGATCTAATGGGAAGCAAATGATCACTTTTATTTCACTTAATGAGAATCAAATTATGAGAGAGACATGTATGAAAGTAGCGCTTCAAAGTTTTAAAGAGATACTATACAAAATAAGGGAGTTATGGTAAAACTAGACCATGTAGTCTGTAAGGGACCACACAAAATTTCAACATTAAAAAAGGAACTCGAGGGACTATTTCATATGTTCAAATATGTTGAAATAAATCTCTCATCAGTTGTACATAAACCTCTCATCAGTTGTATATTCTCAGTAAAAATTTCAGAAAAAAAAGATCAAGAAAATTAAGGTGAAACTACTCAAGATTATGGAGTAGGCATGCTAGTCTACACATACTATGTGTATGGACTACACAATTGCTTTGAGACTATTCAAATATCAAGTTTTCATGACCAAAAGATGAAGTAAGCTACTGTGAATTAAGAATTATAGCAAGCTTTGATAATGAAAATGATGTAGGAATTGAAATATAAGAAAAAAATCAATACCTTAGTGAAGCAATAGTATGTGCTTGATCACACATACGAGGGACTACTCTATGGAAGGGTTTCAAATGAAAGCTCAAGGAATAAGATAGTCTCATGGGTGGCCACGTTTTTGTCATGGGGTCTCTCTCTTTCTCTTTGAAATGAATATTCAAGTTAGGGTTATAATTGATTTTATAAGCTATTTTTATACTTAGATCATTAAGATGGATTTGATCTTGATCTTTAATGCCTTAATCACTCATCTATATCTTATCACCAAGATCAATGTATGAGCTTTTGACACCCTTCACTCCTTAAAATCTAGGTTTATAGTCATTTTACCTTAAAGCCATTAGTTCTATTTTTTGTTTCCTATTAAGTCCAAATTCATGTTTACACTTATGCCTATGGTTTTTGAATAACTTGTGAGAGTCAATAAAAGACAAGGACATGAATATAAAAGTAATATGGGACATCTATACATGTGAATGAAATATCTTATGACACCACCAATAGGATTTCAACAACATTAAAGTTTCATATGGGTCAAAGCCCATAAAGTGGTGCTACATAAGATATTTCCATATGCCACAAAATCATGTGGATAATAATATAAATCAAATTAATTCTCAAAATCCCATGAATCCAAACATGCTAAAAATGGCACATGTGAGCAAAAAAACACGTGACTTAAGTCATAACAATATATAACACTTTAAATAACAAGATAACATGTTATAAGATAATACCAACAAAAGAACTAATGACAAATAGGTCTCCACATGGATATGATGTCATCCACGAGTGGGAGGTAGGGATGCCACGTGGCATCCCTATGGCCACTTGGGATCCATGTGGCATCCCCATAGGATGTCTTTGTTTGGTATTTATGTCAAACAAACTTGAAAATCACATTTTTGATGATTTAAAAATTCTGAATTTTTTTTCAAAAATCCAAAAAATTCTCCAAATGATATTTCAACATTATTACATATTTTCTCATCAATTTTAGATTAATTTGGACCAAAGGTAAATGAGATCTCTTGACTTATAACAATAGTCGGAGTCTTCCATAGGGCTAATTCGAATGACATTCCATCGGTGTTTCAAGCCGACCCAACGGACTTATGCTCCACAGTCTATGGCCAAGACACATAATTGGTCACATCAAAGTCGTTGAGCTAGAGTTTCCTATCACCAGGGTTCAATGGATTACTTGTGCATTCTTGTGGGACATGTTTCTACTCAAATACAGGGGTCCTCTCAAAGCACATGTGCACTAGCTCTTTTAAGTCGGATATTACTATAGAAGAGTGGCTTCCCTATATGACTATGGTGCACATGCCATGGAACGGTCTCGTGTCAGGATACGGGCTCATGTCCTATGAGGCGACTATTCCATACAGGACGAATATTCTTTTAAATACTTGGGTTTTATTATTCTAGATTGGATTCTCTAAGCCCTGGTTTATCACATCAACTATGAGGCATTCTAATCAATATAGTTCTGACTGGGAGGTAACCCTCACACCTCCCCGAGAGTTCACACTCCCAAACGCATACTTTCAAAGCATCAAATATTCGGGGTATATGAATATGGGCCCCAGTGTGCCAAGCACCTAGATTCAGTCTCTCTCTATATCCCACTGAGCGTAAGACTCTTGGCTTTAAAGCCTTTAAAGGCCACATAGCTAACAGTTAGCATCATATCCTCCACATCCTCCTTAATTTTCTTCCAAGCGTTCTTAGAGAGCAGCTGTACCTTCACAAGAAGCAGTCTTTGGAAGCTTTCCCAAATATGTGAAGTACCCTTATCTGGTGCCATGGTCATAAGGAGGCGTTGGTGGATTGGGGCTATTCAAGGGCTAATGCCCTAAATTTTTTTAGGGCCTTTTTCGGTAAGGGCATTGTGTTAATGAAAATTAGTTATTCAAATGAAGAAAGAGAAAAGGGGAAGCTGAAGAGAGATGGGTTTTGAGTGAGAGGAAGATTGCTCCAAAGAGAGGAGAGAGGTTAAGAGAGAAGGAAGATTGGAGACGGAGATTAGCAGAGAGCTTTGTGAATGCCTCTGAGAGAGGGTAGAGAGAAGCCTAGTTCAATGAAAAAGTATGATGGAATTTTAAGAAAGAAAGGGTAAAAAGGCTCCCACACATACTATCATTCCCCTATATATATATATATATATATATATATATATATATCAATATGTCTGTTTCAAATCACAAACTTCCAAGTGGTATTTTAGGTAGCACACCCGCCTCTTTACCATGGTGGTGAGGGTTTGAAATCCCCTACATGCATTGCCCTTATTATTTTAAAGGCAGGAGACCTCATGTTTTTTTAAGCATGTGGAGTTCTATGTGGGGATCGATCGCAAGACGTGGTGCAAAGCAGTCTCCCATGAGGCGGGAGACCTAACCAACATGCCCTTTGAGGTTTGATGTTAACTATGCGAGGTCATATAATATAAAATTTATTTGTCTTTATTTTTATTTTCTAAACTTGTGCTTGACTCAGGCGAGTTACTTGGACTCGCCTTGGCCAAGGTTCGAGTACGTATGCCGAGTCGATTTTCAGTTCATTGGTACCCAATAATGTTTTATTTGTCTTGTTCAGGCTGATGACATGATACTCGTGAAGGGACTCGTTTTGGGGTTGATTCCCTTGTAGGCTTTAAGAGAGCTCAATTTCTCAATCTTTTATTTTCTTATACTTTTGCTTTTTCCTTTCTTCTCCCTCTCCCTTTTGTTGCCTCATTTTGCAATAGAGTTTTAGAAGATCATCAATCATGATATTGCTAAAGCTTGCTTCTATGATCAAGGACGTGGTGCCACAAATCATAGAGATTGTGAATCATAAATTGAAGAGAACATTAATTAAGCATGTAGAGCTTGAAAGAATACTTCAATATTCAAATTCACAAGATTCTAGGCGAGATTGTTGAAACAAATGAATGGTTGCAACATTAGAGGATAATCCTTGTTGTCGATAGGTGATCATAATCTGCTTGATCGAGCATCAAACTTCATTTGCAACATTGACCCACAACTGCCACATAGTTTGATAATCTAGTGTGAAGAAGATGACAATCTTGATGTGTCATGTGAGATGCAAGCCATTGAGCTCGAAAGAGAAATAAAGTTTTTGCTTGATTTCTCAGAGTTTCATTACAAGTTGCACATTCAATGTTTATTGATTGGTTTATTGAAGTGGAAATAGTACTCAGGCAAATGGTGGTACTCTATTGCCAACTACTTAAAAGGCCTTTGAAGGATGCGATGAACACAACAAGCTTGAGGTCGAGCTTCTCCTAACACCAGGGGAATGATGTGGTTAGGGTTTTCTATAATTTATTTTATTATGGAGATTGAAACTAGGGTATTATTTGGTCTTTGACCTTTTTTAGTTATCATATGGTACTTATGTCTATTTTTATTTTAGAGAATTGAGGGATAGAGGAAGGGCTATGATTAAATAGTGATTAAGGTTTCTTATGAAGCAAGCGAGACATTTAGGGTTTTTTCTTGCAAAAATGTAAGTGTTTGAAAAGAAAAAGAGCACAACGAAGAATACCGGGTTGTTGAGACTCATATCCACTTTGAAAGGGACTCCTTTCGAAGCGGAATTGCCGTGCAAACTTTGAGAGTGTGCATTATCTCTCAATCTCTATTTTATATTTTATATTTTTTTCATTGCTCGCTCGTTTTTATTTTTTTATTTTTTATTTACTCCCTCTCTCTCTCTCTCTCTCTCTCTCTCTCTCCCCCTCTCTCTCTCTCTCAAGCTTAATTTGTGGAAAGCTACATATATCTCCTTATTTCCCTCTTCCCTAAAATTCTGAAATTTTTTCCTATAGATTAGAGTAAACAAGAAGAGAAGTTTAAGTCTAGCAGAAAACTTTAACATGGAGAAGTAAACTAGAAATTTGGATATCTGATGTAGAACAGAGAGAAAAGAGAGAAAAGAGAGAGAGCAACAGTTGACAATCGGGTAGAAGCTAAGGCGCTAAAACTGTGATTTGAAGACAATGGGCTGGAGCTAACAAAGCCTAGCTTCCATGGCTTATATGAGGCTTCTAGGACCACCCTAAAATGGGAACTATGTTGCTGATTTTTGAAAATTTACAGCAAAGGCATTGATTCTTGCAAGGTAAAAGTCTTTCTTTTTAATAGGCTTGGCTTGACTCCCAAGCCAAAGTTCTATTAACTTTTCTAGGAGTATTTGGATGCTACCACTTCCCATGCCATACACAATACCTCTTCCCAAGCTATGTACATTTAACTTTCCTAGGAGCATTGATGGACATTACCCCTTCCCAATAAAATTTTAAATTTAAATTCTAACATTTCCCTCCTAATTCTCCCCATGCACAAACAATATATAGAAATCCCTGACTTTCTTGTGAGTTACAGAAAAGTCCATTGTAGAGAAAAATACACAAAATACCCATCTTACCAAAAAAAACGAAAAGAGAAAACATAATAAACGAAAAGAGAAAACACAATCCACTAAATATTAGTAAAATTTTCTTTCATTTTTTGCATCAATCTCCCTAGGTTAAAGAGAACTCATCCTCGTGTTCAAGTCAGTTATGAATTCCTTAAGGGCTTCGAGATCAATCTTCATCAATTCTTCTTTAGAAACCTAGGAACTCTCGTCATCAGGCTTGCCCTTCCATTGTGCCAAATACTGCAGGTAGAGTTGATGCTATCATCCAAGATGTTCTCTACCTTGTCCCCCCTTTTGCTTGGGCAGATGTGCTTCCCAACTGGCTTCAACTTCCCTAACAACCTCCTCATGACATTCATATAGGTTGGAAATGTTGAAAATGTGAGAAATTTTATATCCTTCGGGAAGCTCAATCTTGTAGCCATTCAGCCCCATCTTTTGAAGTACACAATGAGGACCATTGTTCTTATATTTAAGCTTATGGTAAATGGCTCTTGGGAAGCACTTACACCTAAGGTATACCATTAAAGTCCCCACTTCAAAGGGTTATTTTTTTTTTTTTTATTATCGTAAGTGCAAGTCAACGGCGGCCCTGTACTTGTCCTAGAGCTTCTGTAATTTTTCTCGAACGTGACAATGGAGGTTCAATGTGCTCAGCCAAAGCTTCAGCATCATCGTTAGCTCGTGCCTTGTTGGGCAAAAGGACTAAGTCAAGTACCTTGCTTGGTGGTTGACCACTCACCACCTTGAGTGGAGCCTTCCCAGTGGACCGAATATGAGAACTGTTTATAGACGTAATTTAAAACTCGATCTCATTGAGAAGGCTTGTCCCTGGCAGGGCTCCTCAACAAATCACAAAGGCTTTGGTTGACAAATTCGCTTTCACCATTGGTTTGTGGGTGGTAGGCGCTGCTATACCGCAATTTAATGCCGAACTTCTTCCACAAGGTTCTCCAAAAATGGCTCTCAATTCTTGTGTTTCAATCAGAGGTGATGGTTTTTGGTACCTCATGAAGGTGGACCATCTCCCTAAAGAAAAGATTAGCCGCTTGAGTCACTTCTAGGGTGTTTCAGCATGGGATGAAGGGGGTCATTTTCAAAAACCTATTTTACCATCACGAAGATAGAGTCGCACCCTCTTGTGGTGCAGGGAAGCCCCACCACAAAGTCCATACTCACATCTGTCCATGGTTGATCAGGGATGGGTAAGAGAGAGTTTTGAGACCGTCCTTTTGCTAATTGGCAAACTTGGTAGTGCCCCACAAACTGGCTGACATCTCTCTTTAGTTTGGGCCAAAAATACTTCTCTTCCACAAGAGTTGTGCTCTTATACCGCCCAAACCCGGTGCTAAGGTTGTCACCGTGCATCTCACCCATGATTTACCATGCATCTCACCCATGATTTGTATGTGAAGTGGCTCCATTGGGAATGCAAAGTTGGTTTCCTTTAGAGAGAAAACCATTTAATAAAACAAGAGCAGTATATGTATCCTTTTCTCCTTGTGTAAGTTGCTCAAGTATCTTAGAGGAGTATGGATCAGTAGTATAAGCTTTAGGGCCTCAAAACCCACCATCGAGGTGGAAAATCTACCAAGGAAGTGACACCTCCAGCTGAGGGCATCAATGACCTTTTTTGGTTGCCCAATATGTGGTGGATTATGAAAGTGGACTCTTGTAAGTAAGAGACCCTTTGCATACCTCCTATTCAATTTCTTTTGAGCACTTAGATACTTCAAAGCTACATTGTCTAAGAAAACGATAAATTCCCCTTGAATGAGGTAGTGCCTCCAATGCCTCAAGGCTTGCATTGCCGTATAAAACTCCACTTCGTAAGTACAATAATTATCCTTTGCCCCCCTCAATTTCTCGTTAAAAGGCCATGGGTTTGCCCTCTTGACTTAGGACACCTCCAATTCCCACCTTTGAGGCGTTGCACTCCACTTGGAAGACCTTTCCAAGTTTGGAAGTGCAATGGAAGGAGCACTTGTCATTCATTCTTTCCCCAATTTGAAGTTGTTTTCAGCAACCAAAGTCCCACACTTGCTGTAAATGTAATAAATGTTCATCAGTGTTTGGACTGTAAATGAGGATATCATGAAAATACCGTACAACAAACTTGCCAATTAACAAGTGGAAGACTTGGGTATGGAACTGGAGTTTCCCCTTTGATCCATCAGATGCCATTTGTTGATTCTACCCTTTCAAAACCCTTGCTAACTCCATACTTCCTAAAGCTGTGTTGCATTGGACCATATTGAATAACTGAAAATTGTAGAAACATATGTCGATACCTGAAAAATATTGAAAATAGGTGACGCATTCTTAATCACAAGGAAATATTATGGGAAATTTTCTCTGTAGCCTTGGACTTTTTTCATGTATGTTGTTGTAATTTTGCTGAAGTACAGCCCATGAATCAAGTAATTCTTCTCATTCATTATTCACCGACCTATGCACTCTAGTAATTCATTACATCATGCTATATGCTAGCTCTTGCTGATTTTGAAAAAGTTAGAAGTGGTAGGAAGAGCTTCTTCTTTGGTATCTGAATCTTATGCGCGAATAGAATATTGGAAATTGCTTTGGGGCTCGTTCGGGTACTTGGAGAAGCCTGTCTTGAGGAGAGGCTTCTACTAGAATTGGCTTCTTCTGGAATTGGTCTGTCCCTGGGATAGGGGTGTTTGTTGTTTGGATAGCACCAGATAAGAAACATGGAATGCTTGTTAACTTTTTGGATTGCCTGGAGGATGTGAATCCATGGAAATTAAATTGCAGTTTTTGTATTAGTACATTACATTTAATTGAATTTTATATTAATTAAATTCGCACATGCATTCCAAACTTCAATATTATTTCTTAACTATGATGAAATCCTTATTTTTTTTCTTATTCCATTATATTGTATTCTTTTATATAGATATCTTAACTTCAATGTTTTGGAAAATTATCAAGTTATATACTTTCCTATTTTGAAACTTAGAATTAATATCTCTAATTCTTGTAGGGCAAACAATGTAGCTTGTGAGAATAAATGAGTAAATTTATTCCAATATGTATGAGATTTTATCAGTACTAATATATGTTCGATTTTATCACATCAAACAATGTAGGGCAAACAATGTCGCACATAACAAGGAGTCCGAGTTTATCAGTAGGAATATAAATTACCAATATTCTCCAAATAATCAGCCCATCGCATCTCAAATTGTGCATAAAATTATACAACATACTCAAAATTCTCCACACATGAATCAAATTCAAGTCCTCATATGAATCAAATTCAAGCCCACATATGAATCAAATTCAAGCCCATTAGTAGTTCCATTGAAATAACAATGATAATGGAAACTCCATCAGTAGCCTTTTCCATTGAAATAAAAATGATATTGGGACATCTAATGAATAACAAAAAAGCAAAAAAAAAAAAGCAATTGAAAAAGAAATAGCCCCAAAAGATGCCATAAGTTCTTATCTCTATGAAAGAACTCAAACAAACCCAATTCTCATTTCAGTGGGATTGTACAAGAACTTCTCCAATAGTAGAAAACCGCTCTTCCTCTGGTATATGCTCCAATTTGGTGATTGCACAGCTCTCAACCACTTGAAATCATCAACATTTGCCTAGTTACCAGTCTCTTCACCAAGCCCACATTCACATAGCTCCTCATCAAGGCCTTCATAGGATTTACAGCAAGGGGCAAACCTCACACCACTGCTATCTTCGATAATAGGCCTGCTCCTAACCCTAAGATAAAAGTCTGTAACTTTTGCCTTGTGAATTCTTATCTAATGCTAAGCTAGCATGAAAATCCAGTTTTCCACCTCTTCTATGAGAACGGAACCAGTAATAGGGCCTGAGAAGACATGGTAACCACTCAATTGATGAACAAACAGAGCCCTCAATCTCCCTTTCTAAGTAAATTTTTCAGTTTGTTAGATCTGAAAGTGTAAAGTCTCCATTAAGGAAACCATTCAGATCCTTTACTAGAAGACCACCTTCATGGTTGTGAAAACCAGGGGAATCCAACACATTAGAGCTTGAAGAGGTCTCTAATGGAGTCTTTGGAGAAGATTCAAACGTTTCTGTGTTAGATTCCTCTAATACACTGGTCTAGTTCTTGAGAAGCCTGTCCTGGGGCAATTTTTTGTAGAGGCGCTAGGGTTTGGCACGCAATAGCAATGGCAAAGGTTTTGTAGAGGCGCTAGGGTTTGGCACGCAATAGCAATGGCGAAGGTTTTGTAGAAGCTAGGGTTTTGCACGTGTTTGTGGAAGACGCTTGTTTATTTGCAAACCTCATTGTTCCAACTTAACTTGAATGAATTGTAAAATTTTAGGTCCGACGGGGATTGGCCTATCCACAAAATCGCGGATAGCACTATTCCACCTATTTTGGTAGAATAGCATTCTCCACGTTTTTAGGCCAAAAATGTGGATAGGCCAATCTGCAGGGGAGTGTTAGCTGGGTCCAAACGTGCTACCCAAACGGTGGATAGCGGCCCAAAACCTGGAGAAGCCAATCCTCAAGAGGTATCCAAACGGGCCCTTGGTGTTCTTGATTGCATATGCTAAAATATGAAATTTACCTTGATTTGTTATCTTGTAGATTAAGATAAGCTTTTGACATGTAACTTTTGTAAACAAAAGGAAGCTTGTAGTCTGTATATTCATGGTTAGACATAACAGTTAACTTTCTGGAACTTTTTGTTTTGGATGGTAGAATGGCTTACCAAAAATTCTATTTCCAAAAGGTTTCTTGTGGGAGCAGGACCATAAAGTTAAGGACTAAAAGTAATGCCAAAGTCCGAGATTGGGTTGCTGCAATTAATGATGCTGGTTTGAGGCCTCCAGAGGGCTGGTGCTATCCTCATCGGTTTGGGTCTTTTGCTCCCCCAAGGGGTCTGACTGATGATGAGAGTGAGGCTCAATGGTTTGTAGATGGGCAGGCGGCATTTGAAGCAATTGCTTTGTCAATTGAAGAAGCGAAATCTGAGGTCTGTTCATAAATTTAATTGTGGTACATTTTGTCGTAGCCATCTCTCTGGTTTTTCTCTCTGTTGATTTCAAGGAAAAACAGAATAATTTTGAAGTTCCGTGCAGATATTCATTACTGACTGGTGGCTCTGCCCAGAATTGTATCTACGTCGTCCTTTCAATAGTCATGAATCCTCCCGGCTTGATGCTATCTTGGAAGCTAAAGCTAAGGAAGGAGTTCAGGTAATATTTTGTTGTCCGAGTTGAGTAGCTCATTGGTTGTAAACATCTGTTTTGTTAATATGGTTTTCCTTTTTCTTCTCACCTTAAGGAAATTTATTCGATACTACTTTTCTTTGCTGCTGAACTGCATAGATTAATCTCATAGATGCCCTTTTCATGCTAAATTAGTTTTTTCGCTATGGATTAAGTTTGACATGTTTGCAATGTTTTCTTCCTGCCTTGACATTAATAATTAGGAACACCACTTTTTGGGATCATGTATTGTCAAAATTTATAATCTGTTTCTTAAATCATATGAAATAGTATTTCTTCATGCTACTGAATTATAAAATTAAATTACAAAATGGTGTCTTTTTTGGTATGGAGATATTCTTCTATATTTGCATATAATGTCTGTGGAGTGCTGCAATCAGTTCTTTAGGGACGTGAATTCTTTTTAAAAGATTTTTTTACAACTTGAGAAGACAATGGTAATTGATACATTTGAATCATTACATGCTACATGTATTTTATAGGGTAATGACTCTATATATGTTGTAAAAATTTGGCCTGGTCTCCTGCTAAGAGGCTAATAAAGATTCCTTGGTGAAATAGGGTGTTGTCCGAGAGAGGCTCTCACTACGGGAGAGTCTGTCTCATCCCTTTCCCTTTGTGCTTTGTTTGTACATTTCCTTGTATGGTTTTTATGGAACTAGCTGATGGCATGTGCATTGCAGGAAGCTTTAATTTATAAAACTTTTCAAAAAAGTATATCTTTGTAATTACAAATTCTAATTTTAAATTTAAGTAATTCGTGTCATAATAAAACAATTGGATATTTCAAAAAACAAGTGGGTCTTAAATAATTGGACTTCAAAAAAAAAAAACTGGATTTTTTAAACTATTCTTAAGAAATGACCTAGTTATAGTAGGTGATGAATATTCTTCTGTTTTTAGAAAATCAATGTTTATTTAGAATTGGAAATTAGAAATTTAACGACAGGGCTCCAATGAAATCTATTTTTGTTATATTTTTTAATTAAAATGTTCTAATGATGGTGAGGAGCTTAAACTTTCCCTTAACCCGTCCCAAGCCTTGGTAAAGGAGGTGGGTTGCATTTGGTAGGCGGCCGGTGTAAAACTTTGCCACATCTTATCGTGAATCCTAAAAAAAATAGGGAGCAAGATTCATGTAGCTGATCCCAAATAATTGAGATAAAGCTTGGATGATGATGATGATGACAATTATTTTTTAATTAAATTCTTTCATTCACTTTTTAAAGAATTCTTGCCATGATAAGACGATTAAATTTCCAAATATTCTTAAAATATTTTCCTATGTAATAGATATTTTTTTTAAATGGTTAATATTATTTGATCTTAAATTATTAATAATCTGTGTTTTAAAAATAATTAATGCCAATCTAAATAAGAAATTTGAGATTTTAGGAAAGATATGAGGTTTGTAGTCCTACTTTCCCTACAATTTTGAGAGAGGACTCTAGGGAATCGTTGCAGTTAGATATGAATTTGTTAATGTGCTTAGACATAGGGATTGAGTATGGAATGTGAGGAGAAAGATAATATGGGAATTCTAAAGTTAACTCCTTATTTTGAGAAAATTTTGGGAAATTGGAGGGAAAAAATAGCCATGGAGAGGAATTTCAAATTTACAATCTTGTTTATTCTCCTCTAGTGATTCATATATCATGCATCATTCATTACTTTTTGTGATATGATGGAAATCAACTATCAAAAAGGAAGAATGAGGTAACTTTTATTTCCTCTGTATATTCTTTTATTCTTTTTAATTGGATCGTTATATTCGATCTTATTATTCATCCTGTCAAAGTACTCATACAACAATAATGGCTCGCCAAGAGAAATCCAATCACGCAACACAAAAAATGGATCTCTACTAAACACATCCTTTGAAAGGAGATCTCACTCGCAACCCCACTTAATAGTGAATCTCTTGAACAATCTCTCTACCCTCAAGCATACCCTAAGTTTTTTTTTTTTTTTTCTCCACATAGAATATTAGAATTTGTTGGAGATGAAAACAAACTGCATAATTTTGTACAAAAAACCAGAATGAACTGAACATGAAAAAAGAACCACCAAGCCAAGTTCTTTCATAGAAGGGGTAAAAAAAAAAGGGAAATTTCACATATGTGCACCTTTTCAACGGCTTTATTATGACATGAGTTGAATATTTGTGAAAATTACATGGAGACCACCCCTACCCCTTTTCACCAATCTCTATTTGCAACACCGAACATCCCTGCCATTCGGTTCTTCTTAATATTTAATTAGTACAATAGATTTCGTGTAATGTAAAAAATTTTATTAATTTCTTATTTTATTTAAGAAATAAAAAAATGTTGAGCATCTCCTTGTTTTTTTCCAACTTGGGAAGTTGAGCTATCGAGTATTAGAAATACCGAATAGTCTTATTGTTTGGTGTTGTGAATATCGGACATGTCCTTACGGGATTTCCCACCTGTCCGGTATTGGAAATGCCGGTCAGGTGGGCAATTCTGAAAAAGAAAAAGGCCCATAGGTTAGGGTTGTCTCCACGTAATTTTTGAAGTGATATAGAGTGTAGGATGCTTTTGTATACAATACTTGATTTGTGAATGTAGTTTAAGATTTTACAACCAATACATGCACATGCAAGTCTAAATGCACTTTCACCACTGTTACACCCACAAAGTACAACAACTTTTGACTCTAATATCACTTAAAAAGCTGAAAATTACAACTCAATGGAGTCCTTAACACAAATTGTCAAACACTTCGTACATAAAAGAAATTAAATTACAAACACTTTTGTACACATTGCACATGTAACTTTGCTATCATCAAATACACATCATTAACAACACAAATTCAAGCTCAATGACTCGCAATAAATAGAGTACCAAAAGTGCAAAGGGAAGCCAACAATTAAACCCTTAATACCTGGATCACAATTCGGATCTTTTAGGGACTTAGTGTTGTCTAATAGATAAAAGCACGGATGGCTCAAACTCAAGGGCCTACCTTACTCACGCACACTAATGGGAATCTTGATATCATTAATTCACCACTTTATGTTGTTCAAAATGAGAGAGAGGGAGAAATTCTTGAGGTCCAAAAAGGTTTGGTGAAGCTTAGAAAATCAGCTCATAAGAAAAACAAGTTATATGATAATGTAGTGAACTATATTGTGGCATAACATCAAAGAATTTACTCCAACTCCAATCTCCAGCTAATAATGATTAAATTGCCACAAATGCACACTAATGTTTATGGGTAGAAAGCTCCAGATCTCAGGGAAAAATCAGGGGTCGTAACTCAAAGGTAAATAGTGTCTAGTGATCGAGTTGATGACTACACAATTTATATTACGAAGTATACATGCATAGTATGAGAAGGAATATAGTGGGTCACCAAAGCTTAATGAAATGGAATTAAAATGTTGCTGTACGTGATGAATTGCAACAAAGAAATAAAAGGGATAAGGCTTAGAAAATGAAAGAAAATGGATGAGGTGATTACCTTGAAGAAGTAGAATTAGACACCATGAGATTTGGCAAACACCTTCATTGACAAGGAGCTTCATCAAGGAAAAGGGAAGAGACTCAAGGAACGCAATTCTCTCTCCTCAATGGCTCAATAAGTGTGTAGAGAATGAGGATGAGCAAGGGTATTTATAGCCTTGAGGTGGTGAGATATTTTGAATCAGTCAATCTTAGCCCTTAATGTTGTTTAGCTATGGCATATGAGAGGGTTTTTATCCTAGCCACACATCTATGCCTAACTATCAAGATTAATGGATGTGATTTGCACACCATTATCATAAAACCCTAAATTAACCATTTTACCAAATTGTACTTCTCCATAAAATGTTTCCTTATAAGTCCTTTAATCATTCCATAACTGACCATGAAACTGTAAGAAAATAATAAACCATCATAAAAGTAGGGATGTGCCCTTGTGATAACTGAAAAAAGGTATTCCGACGAGGATAATATCCCATAGATTGGCCAATCATAATGTGTGTCATTCTATAAACTTCACGGGTTTAGCCAATGAGATTGTCATACAAAAGGCTACTTTAAATTTTTTTTTTTTTTCATGGATTAGGGTTTAAGCCAAATTATCATGTCTAGTTTTAACCCTTGGCACATGCTATCAAATTCACATGTGTCAAATTCCCATGTGACAAAATAATTTGACTTAAGTTATAAAATAAACTTTTATTAAAAACTACAAAACTTAAGTGAACAAAAAATATAAGTTCAAAAATAGGTTCTAGAAATCATGTCCCATCCATCTTCAATAACTAGAGCCCTTCCACATTGCACATCCTGTTCTTCTAGTGTGATGAGTTGATTTTGTGGTTTTGCAAATCATCATCAAAACCTTTTCCCAACTATTTGGAGTCGGCTGCATGAATCTTTGTCCGCCATTTTGCTCTATCAAGAGCCATACCCTCAGTGAGGCCATGACATGTCTTTTCTCACTACTTTCAACCATGTCCTTTTGGGCCTATCCCTTGTCTTTTTTTAGCCTTCCACTTGAACCAACTCGCACTTCCAATTAATTGTTGTACTGGGCCAAAACCTTGTCACACTACGTTTAAGGGAATCTGCATTATTTCATTTAAGGGAATGTCACTCTACGTTATTAGCTTCTTTAATCGGCGCAATTTTTTAATTGCCATTTTAATTCTCTAGGAACAACTTGCTTTGGTACCAGTTGATGCGGATCTTAATATTTATTCTGAAGAAAAATATTTGGATTTGCAAAAAATTAAACAATAACACAATTTCTACATCAAAGTTCCTAGAAAAGGAATTCATGATAAGAGGAGAAGTACCACATGCTTCATTGTTTCTCCATTGAAGAATGAAATGAAGAGTAAACTAAAAATCCCTTACAGTGATCCAAAACAATTATTTAAATATCCCTAACACCCTACAAATTCTTTCGAGATCTTAGCCATGCATTCCCTTCTATTCTATGCCTTCCATTCTTATCCTAAACTTGTTAAGTAACACTAAATTAAAATATACCAAAAATAGGCCCATAATTGGATCCAAAAAACTCCCATGTGAGACTTCTAACAAGATTCATAAAAAAGCATCTTGTGATAAAATCCCAAAGATAGTCATGCTCCACCAAAAATCTAAAAATTAAATCCAAGGTTGTTCTGCCTATATCTTTGATCTATTGTGGATCTTAGGGTGTGTTTTAACTTATGGAAGACGCGGTTTTAGAAACCGTCTTCTAGAACTATTGCACTTCCCTTACTGATAACAGGGAAGTTTTTCAGTAAAGTGGAGCGGTATCTGCCCTCCTTATATTGAAGGCTAAAAAGTGGATACCGCCAGTTCCATGGGGGACCATGGAACTAAGGGTATCCACTTCCCTGGAAGACATGGTTTTTAAAACCGTGCCTTCCAGATATCAAACACGCCCTTAATGTTTTCTGTAGAGGAAAATTTTAGGATAGACATCAAATAGTATCACAGGGAGTCATTTTAAAGGATTCAAGTTGCAACTTAAAGATGCCATCGCTAAGACGAGCTACTGCTGCAGATCAACTAGAGTGTGTCTACCTGCACGAAATAGTAATCATGGTCATACAAAGACTAGAACCACTCACATTAGAAGGGCACTCTTCCACCTTCTATTTGATTGAAGATTTATCATGCCAACAGCTTTCCCCACTACTACCGAAATCCGAAGTAACCCTATTGCGACCACTATGGTTGCGATCTTATGGTATGTGTGTTTGGAGAGGAACAATAGAGCCTTTAAGTCACTTTATCTGAAGGACAGAATAAAATCTATTTGGATGATAACGATGAAGGAATTTGGGAGTATTCAAGAGCCAATTTTGAAACCCATTGGATTGCCTTAGCTACAGGCAGACTACTAAAGTAAACAAGGAATGCAACTTGGACACCCCCAGCTGAAGAGGCAGTTAATTAAATTTTGACAGAATTGCTTGGGGTGTTGGGGATGTTATTAGGTATTCAAGGGGCATATGTTGACTGTGGTAATGAGGCCGAGGTTGGGGCATTGCTGACTGGCCTGATATGCTTGGATGCTAATAAGAGGAGGTTAGAAATCGAGGGGGGGATTCAAAGAGTATGATATATTGGGGGAGCAAGTGACCTGATTTTGCGTGGCACTTTTATAATTTTTTCAGGAAAATTTTGGCCTCAATAGCAACCTTACTGTTACATTCTGAACCTTAATGTTGCATTCTGACATGTCTGACTGTTACATCCTGAACCTTTTACATGAACATCCTGAACCTTCTACATGAACTAGTTGGAGTTTTAATTAATCCAAAACTAAAGAAACAAGCTTTGATGCCATATTAATTCAACTTGTAGAAGAAGGGAATGTTGATGTGCTTGTATTGATTCCTCTGTTGACATACTTTGATCCTTATCATGAGGTATTCTCCAAAAGATTTTGTATAATTATGAACTGTAGTACCATCTACATTTTGAGAACCAGCAAACAGCTTGAAGAAGAGAATGGATCCAAGGTGTGACCCATCAACCTCACTTCAAAATTAGTTTTCTCACTGCAATACTAGAAAACTTGAGAACAAGGGTTTTTGTGCCAGGACATTTGGTGCTCATATTTTGGGAGGCATATTTGGTTCTCTTTTTGTCAAAAGTCTTCTATTAGGGGTTTTGGACTTCTATTTTGGACTTCATTCCATTTATTACATTTAAAATCAGAGGAGAAGGGAATGAGCAGCTAGGATTTTGTGGGACTTTATGGGAGTTGCTAGATAGGGAACTTTGGTTTATTCTAATTTTTCTGTTATAAAGAAACCTGGAAGTCCTTTTCAGTTGTTTTCTTATTTTGAATTACGCCTTTCATAGTTTTCTTTAGGAGTTTGCGTAGTAGGTATACGAGTTTGCGTAGGAGTTTTGAGCTCTTGAAATCCAAGTATTTTTTACCAAAAAGCAATGATATTCTGATTGGCCTTGTTGGACTAGGAACAGGGTGTGGAACTTAGTTACCAGGATCTCTTGACATGGGTGGTGATCCCACTCTGGGAGTGGGATCCCCATGGTCATGGAGTGGGATTGTGGTTAGGTCACGATCCCATATTGGGGTGCGTGTTCCTAGACCAATAAGAATTGGTTAACAAGTTAATACACGCATATTCTTTATATTTTTAAAGGAAAATAATTAATAAATGCATATCAAGTAAAAAAGAACGAAAGCAATAAATGCATATCCATCAACCCAAAAAAAAAAAAAAGAATATCCAAATCCATTTTCAGTAAATTGTTTAAAAGAAAAGAGACTCTTAAATCTGAATCAATCACTAAGAGACTTTTAAATCATCTTGTTAAAATGTGTACAAGGGAGAGGATGATCTCTTTGCTGTCTCTCTTTAATAGTTCTAAATTTAATTGCTTGATCTAGCTCTTACTTTAGGTTTTATTTTCTAAATTGAAATGTGTCCTCATTGCACTTGGAGGATGGATCACCTTAGCATCTCCCCATGTGGGAGAAAGCAAGTCATAAATTGAAGTGAAGGGAAATACTGAAGGAAAGGCAGTATTTGATGATAATAATATCCTTTATTACGAGTTGCAATGGAAGGTCAAATAAATATCATTAGAATATAATTCTGAAGGACTTATATGATGAGACTCAAATAAATAAAGGATGTAATTATCTATTCTGTATAATATTTCTAATATATTGATTTTGCATCTAAATATTTTTTAAAATTGTTATTAATATTTTATTTTTAAGAATATCTCTTTTCATATGCATTTATTGTATAGACGCCTTCATGCACTCTCCAACTAGGGAACTCCTACCAAGCAACGATCCCCAGCTCCCCACCTTCACCTCCTCTTGCCTCCAATAACTGTGGCCTGGAACCTGTCTAATCCTATCATTGCACCAATGAATTTGTCTAAGCTAGTTTGAATCGGCACAGACCGTTATTAACCGGTGTTTTATATTTGTGACATTTTTTCATATTGGTCTGACCAGTGAACTACTTGATCTGAACTGTTTGGACAGATTCAGTACTCTCACCTGTTGGATGACCTGCTTGACCTGGTAAAATTGGCAAAACGTAATAGGATCTGCGACACCTCTTAACCCCTCGTTATCCGATTATGATTTTTTTTTCCCAAGTTGTTCTCTTTTTCAATCCGGAATTCTGGATGCATGGTGAACTTATTTGGGGACAATTGCCTTGTAATTCAGTTGTTTTTCATGAATTTCTCAGTGCAAATTGATCTCCTATTGAAGTGGAAGTGATGTGCTTTTCTTTAGTGATATGATGGCTCATTTTCAGTCATTTATTCTATGTTTGACTGGTTTCCTTCTGTTGAAGTTGCCATTCCTTTTTAACTATTAAGTTGCCATTCCATGTGAGATTGCTTATGTTATTGTATGTTTTCGATTGTGATGCTCCTTATTTTATGGCAGCTGTATGCTTTGATTTTGGTTGCAGTAGAAGAGCACCTCTGAACATTACCATGATGGTTTTTGTCCTTGTGATATATAATCGCCTGCTTTTTGTGAAATTAGGAATAGCTACAAGGTTTTCATTTGACATTTTACTGAGAACTAGGTGTGTATCGCAGATCTACATCTTGTTATACAAAGAAGTTGCTCTTGCTCTGAAAATCAATAGTGTGTATAGTAAGCGGCGACTTCTTAGTATTCATGAAAATGTGAAAGTTCTTCGGTATCCTGATCATTTCTCTACTGGTGTCTATCTCTGGTAAGCAGATAACTCTGAACTCTGGCTTTGCCTATCATACTATTTTGAAAATTTCTTGCCCGTTGATGTATCACCAGCACTTTCAATCATAGAATCAGAGGACCAGTACTTTTTATCAATTTTAGAGAGTAGTGAGTGCAGTTGCTAGTAAAATGTTTATCGTACTTGCAGGTCCCATCATGAAAAGATCGTGATCGTTGATTATCAGGTTTGCTTTATTGGAGGTCTGGATTTATGTTTTGGTCGATATGACACGGCTGAACATAGGATTGGTGATCACCCCCCTTCAATATGGCCTGGGAAGGATTATTACAACCCCAGGTAATTATAATACCTTCTTATAGATATTAGTGCTGTTTAATTCTTCAGGTTATTGACTTGTTCAATTTATTTTGAATACTTAAATGTCATTTATTCCACTGATGAATTCTAGTTCTTACCCGATAAAGAAGATCTTGAGAAATAATTGTGTTATATTTGTTCCTTTAATTTAGGGAATCTGAGCCGAATTCCTGGGAAGATACAATGAAAGATGAACTGGATAGGGAAAAATATCCTCGCATGCCGTGGCATGATGTTCACTGTGCGCTCTGGGGACCGCCTTGTCGTGATGTTGCGAGGCATTTTGTTCAACGATGGAACTATGCAAAGGTTGAAATCCTCTATGTTTAGCAATTTATTATCTGAGTTCTGAATTCTTTCTCATCCTGATCATTCTCTTTCCTTTCCTTTTCTTTTTTGGTTCCACCTTCAGAGGAACAAGGCTCCCAATGAGCAAGCAATTCCTCTTCTTATGCCTCATCATCATATGGTTATACCACATTACATGGGGCATAGCAAAGAGATGGATACCAAAAATGGGAGACAAGAAGAACAGCATCAAGGAATAACTCGGCAAGATTCATTTTCCTCTCGATCATCATTCCAAGACATCCCATTGCTTTTGCCTCAAGAGGCCGATGGTCAAGACAAGGGCAGCGGAATTCCAAAACTGAATGGCGTGGATATGACTCATAACTTACTTGACAATAAGAGCCTAAGCTTTCCCTTTAGGCGGTCCAAGGTTGAGCGTCATGTGCCAGATATGCAAATGAGAGGATTTGTGGATGACCAAGATACCATTCATCCTCATCAGCAAATGTCATTGGATTCATCCACACAACAAAATCTAATACATCTGGATAAGGAATGGTGGGAAACACAAGAACGGGGTGATCTGGTTGTTTCTGTAGAAGAAACTGGACAAGTTGGTCCCCGCACCCCCTGTCGTTGTCAGGTTTGTTTCAGTTTTAATATTCTTTTGGCATGCAGGGCTTTACTTTAGACATAATTAAGGGAGTAAGGGCTATTCTATTTGAGTTGTGACCCATTCAGTGCTTCTTTTTTGTTAGCAAATTCAGCTTGTTGAATCCTTTTATTTATAGTTTTAGGGTTCTGTTCTCATCATTGTGTAAAATTAAATTGAATGAATTTTGCTTGCAAATACTATGGTTTGAGACTCTTAGTAAAGTCTTTAATGAAATTTATGCTTGACTCCTTTAATGTAAGAGACCATTGAAATCATATCCATTGGCTGGTGTAATAAATTAGATGTTTTATTTTGTTTCAGTCTCTCGCCATGAATTGTCCGTGGGATGTAGCATTTGTCAAGATACAGTGCTAAACTTCTTTTACTGAGTTTTTAACAAGAAAGCACATTGTCCATGCTTAACACACTCAATGGTTTGCATGATAATTTGTTTTCTGTAAATTGGTTAGGAGTACCCAATTTAGTTGTGGTATAGTTGATGCTGACTAGTGTAAAGTACTTACCACCCAAACACCCCATGCCCCTAACACCCCCCACCCCCCCCAAAAAAAAAAGACACAAAATATTAAAAAATAAAAATAAAAAAATGAAGAAGAAAAGAAAACATATATTAGATCAATATGATCGCAGCCCAATATCCATTCAATTGTTCATTTCGGTTATTTGAATATTTTCTTTCTGATTTGCAATTTTCATGGAGATATGGCAGTCACATGCAGTTCAATAAATAGATTCATGATCCTCCTACCTTTGTTTAGGAGATTTTTGAGATATCTCTCTCTCTCTCTCTCTCTCTCTCTCTCTCTCTCTGAGTTGTTTCCATATGTCTATGCTTTCATGCTTTTCTCTCTTCGATTTATTTTAGGAACTTTGTTATGCCTCTTTTGTCTGGACTGAGGAATAGTGTGTTCCTGTTTCAAAGTTTAGGCATAAAATCCTGAGTTTAAAAATGACAAGTCAGCTGGTTGGTACCAAGTCTATTGAGACTCACCCAAGTGTCCCAAGTCAACTCAGATGAAGACCATGACATGTCCCAATCCGAGTCCATTGTTTTGAACTAATTGTATTTTTCTTCGGCTTTTAGAGTTAACCATGCTTAAATAGCATTTGTGTATTCACAATAACTTACATATGCATGTGTGATACCTTCTTGTGCAATGAAGAATCTGAATTACTGTGGTCTAGAAGCCTGTATTAAACCATATGATAATTTCCATCATTTAAATGTAAAACTCAGTTTGATATCTCATTTGGTACCAGTCGTTTTTCATCTACACACAGGATTGGAAGCATGTTTCAGCTTTTATTGCAAATGAAACTTCTATTACATCATATACATTTATGTCGTCTTTGTATGAAATCATCGTAACTTTTGAGCAGAAATCCTGTTGATTATTTTTAGATATGAAAATGCCCTGGAATTTGGTTCATATTCTGCTTAGGACTATGGTTTGCAAACACTATACCTCTAGTTTTCTTGAATTATGTGGCATTCTGATTTCTATGAGGTGTTATATTTGTATTTTTGGGTGTTATATTCCTTTTTTTTTTGTGTGTATTTTCATTTTGGGATCTGCATTTGTCTGGTATATATAACTGTCTTTGATGTGCAGGTTGTCAGAAGTGTTGGCCAATGGTCTGCTGGTACAAGTCAAACTGAGGAGAGCATACATAATGCTTATTGTTCACTAATTGAAAAGGCGGAGTATTTTGTGTACATAGAGGTGATTATTCGGCATACCTAACTTCAAGTTCCACAATAATAGTTATCGTATCATCTTTCTACCTTCTGAAATATGTATAAGCTTTTTTAGTTGTTCATTTTAGGATATTTGTTTTGCAACAGATAATTGAGCTATATGTCATAGATTATGCAGCTGAGTAAATCATCGAAAACAAATTCTTCTGTTGTCCTCTACAGCTTGGTTGCATCTAGAAATCTATATTGGTCATGTTAAAGGTGAACAGGGGCCTACTTCGAATTCATACACTACATGATAAGGAATGGTCTTGAATTAAGCCGTTAAAAAGCACAAAGCTTGAGTTGTGTGATGACCAGCTTGTGCAATCCTACCACATCTCTTGTGGGACTAATGAGGTTGCTGATGCTTTAGCTAAGGAGATGTGAGATGCTCCAATATTCTTTATTTGTTTGTATTGTTACATTTCCGATTTGGGTTAGTCTCTATAGTCAAATTCAATCACAATAGAGAGACAAGAGTCCAACAGAAGCTTCCCTTCTCTCAATCATGGTTTGATGGGCTAACTTTATAAGATGCTCTTTTTTTCACCCTTACAATGGTGGCCGTCATACAACCACATTTGAAAATCTAATATAAGCTTTCACACCATGATTGTGGTTCCCATAATACACTCTCAATTCCCTAAAGTAAAGATTCCTGGCAGCGAAATGCGAGATTTCAATATACTCTATGGCTGACAAGATTTCAATGCATATGCTGGAATCTGGTTCTTGTAACATCAACACCCTTGTGAATGATGTCGACATACATGCAAGGCACTTTGAGCTACTTCGATTCCGATTTTCTTCTGGAACCATTGTGTACTTTGAACTTGTAAGTGGATGTGAACTGAGATTTGTGGAGAGTCCTAGATAGATGCTTATTTGGTTGTTGAAGATTGTATGTGTTCCTTGTGGAGATGCGGCTCTTGCTTTGGAAATAGTTCTTATTAAGAAAACATTTATACAAAGGTTTTTAGTTTCTAACCTTCTATAGCGCATAGCATATATGGTAATTGGCAAAAATGCCCTAATTTGGGTTGATACTTTGTAGAATGACTTAATATTACAAAGATGTATAGATTAAAAAAAGAATACTATAAATATGTATGACCCTTGCAACGCTCTATTTACAAATCAGGATAGATTAGTTCTAAAAGCTTGAGTGACACTTTTGTACTTGCATGAATGTTAAGGAATACAAAAGTAATTTGTAGCTATCTCTCCTTTATTACTTCACTTGATTTTGCATGACTGGGATTCTCTTTTCTCTCTGAATGAGTGTAGTTTATCTGAAGTGGCATTGGAAGTGGAGAAATCGACTTTTTGAACTGAATAATTTCAGAGACCAACTAGATGACATCTCCTTTTGCAATTCACTTGAACTGACATCAGAAATGGACAAATTTTATTCACGAATTCTGTAATATTATGGACAAGATTTCCTTTTTTTTCTCACATTGTGGCTTATTTTATTCTGCTTTATAAGTTTTAGGGCCTTCCAATAGCATGTTATCATAATCAAGAGGCATGCTGAATTATTGGCTTTAATTATAGTCAAGAGGTATGCTGAATTATTGGCTTTAATTGTTTCATTCAGACGAGTCAATAAGCACAAATTCATTTTTTTTTTTTTAAAAAAAAGGTTATTTGGACAAGCACTCTACTTCAGAGTAGTATCTTGTTCATCAACTTCCTGTTCATCTCCGATTTTCTCCCTAGTTGATGGAGTATTTATTTCAAAGGAGAGAAGTTTATTTTCCTCTTCTGCTCTGGCCTCCAATTTATTCCAAGAGAATTATGTTGTTGTTGTGCATATTCCTCAACCATTTTGTGTCTCCAAATTCGCTGGTTGAGTCTTTATGCTTAACTCTAGGGCTGAAATGCATAACCACTTATTTTGTTTTGAAACTGTTGACTATAATGCATAACCACTTATTGCAGTTCAGTGTGGATTAAAATCAATAAAACTGCTAGTTTATTTTATCATTGTTTGAATACAGTGAAAATTATTCATGCAAACCTAACTGCTCTAATTGACTATAATGTGATTCATCCAGTTAGATCTCTTTCTTTTAATTATTTTCCATTTCTTCTACTTTCATTTGTGTGGTGGTATTGAATATTATAAATCCTTGTCGCTTTTTTCTTTTTTAATCAATTATCAGTCTTGAAGCTATTTTTAGAGATACCTCCTCATTATATTATTCATTGATGCTGAATAACGACATTGATGTGGATTATTTCTTTAATATTTTGTCAAACACTTTGGAATGGAGCTATTTTTCCCTATGAATTCATTGACATGAATGGCATCTGATATTGTCATGGATAATATTACTGAAATTTTTAAATTAACTTTTTGGATCTGCGTATGCAAGTCTGGAATCCATAGGTAGTTCCTGTTACTAATGAGTTTTTTATTTGATCGGCCAATTGCTTTACAGAATCAATTTTTCATATCAGGTCTTTCTGGAGATGAAATAATCAGGAACCGTGTTTTGGAAGCACTATATAGACGCATTATGCGAGCAAATAGTGAACAAAAATGTTTTAGGGTCATCATAGTAATTCCTCTATTGCCTGGATTCCAGGTATGATAATTACTGCCACCATTTTACATGTAAGGTGCTTTAGTATCAACTCTGTGTATGATGAACTTATTAATTTTACAGGGGGGATTAGATGATGGAGGTGCCGCATCTGTTAGAGCTATCATGCACTGGCAGTATCGAACTATTTGCAGGGGACCACATTCATTATTGCAAAATTTGTATGATGTACTTGGTCCTAAAACACATGATTATATCTCCTTTTATGGTCTTAGAACTTATGGGAAACTTTCCGAGGGTGGTCTTGTGGCTACCAACCAGGTGAAATCTCTTATCCTCAAATGCCCTTCCTGGATCTTCTAGTACCTGCATCAGATTGGGTTAAGATGTAGTAAAAATATTCCATAAATAATGATGATTGGTCTTACAAATTGTTTATGCTTTAGACTGTATGACCCTGCATTTAACTTATTTTTCAAGCTCATGTATTTCTATGGTATGTGATTTTTATAGGAGATGCTTAACAATGCTTGTTAAGGTGGGAGGCGCTTGTATGACTTAAGAGATTTTTCTTTTTTTGTCAGATTTATGTTCACAGCAAAGTAATGATAATAGATGACCATGCAGTCCTGGTAGGTTCTGCTAATTTAAATGACAGGAGCTTGCTTGGGTCGAGAGACTCTGAGGTATGACATTATCCTTTCTTGTTTGCAACATGTGCATTGTATTGAAATTCATTTTATGAAAGCAGTTTGTGTACTGAACTATGCAATTAATCTTCAATGTGATACTAATTTCAGCAATGAACGCATCCAATGTATCGTATAACTGCTGGATGTTATTGATGGGCTTAGTTACTAGTTGCATTGGCCCAATGAACTAAGCTTAGTTCGTATTGGGCTTGATATTGATCTGGGCTCGAGATGGATCTGCCAGTATACACCTCAGTGGTCAACTGTCGCATACATAGATGCTACAAGGAATTCCAAAAATATGAAATTGATTTAATTGGAAAGAATAAAGTTATATAATAGCCAAGCTGGAAATCTGATGCAGTAGTGTTTCAAGAAACAGATGTGGAAAACATGAGTTATCCCATTTAGATTTGCAGAAACTTGGCGACCCATATGAATAGGTATTGGGGAATTGTTACTTGTTTGTGAACAGACAGGTGTTCCTGTAAACATTGGCATAGACTTGTGTAAGAAAGTAGCCTCTATTGATCTAAAAGGAACATAGCTCCTTTGTTTTCTCATGGGAATTCCATGGAAAGTGGACTTGAGCTACCTGAAATGGAGGCGCACTTGGAAGGTGCTTCAAAAAGATCAAATGACAAGACACAGACTGAAGCTGGTTCGTGGTTCTATAGCATTGTTATCATTTTTGGAAGGGAGGATATTCTAAAACAAATATATAGATGATTTTGGATGTGGCTTGTTCTGAGGAAATTTAAGAGAATGCTAAGAGACCAAAATACTTGACGACACAAATATTGTTATGTGAGAATATCAGGAAGAGAGACATACAAGTCGTGGAAATCGACATACATCCAATGCAGATACCGCATTGAATTAACTTCATCCCCATACAAATACACAGGATGTGCCGTCATAAGATGTCAATGATCTCGATAAGATGTTATATTTAATTAATGAGAGCATTAATTGAAATCTATGAGCCCATAGATTGTAAAATTTCAATTCATGCATTAAATTGTGTGAGAACTTTCACATATTTAGTTGAAGATTCTTTGAAGAATGTAAGTAAATGTGGAACCCATTACAGCTAGAAAATTCCGTCTTGCATTAAAGAAGCTCCTAATCTCAGTCACTGTCTCATGGAATGTAGGACTTGTCCAATTGTGAAGTAGTAAAAAAGGTATATGTGCAGTCTTATTGATCATATTCCTTAGCAAACATTGTATCATCATCGTCATCAAAGCCTCTTCCCAACTAATTGGGGTAGGCTACACGAATCTTAGTCCGCCATTTTGCTCTATAAGGGTCACCCTCAGTGAGGCTATAAGTCCCCATATCTTTTTTCACTACTTCTAACCATGTCCTTTTTGGCTTACCCTTTGCCTTTTTTTAGCTTTCCACTTGAACTAACTCGCACCTCCTAACAAGTGTGGTAATGGGTATGCGCTGCACATGGCCAGCCCGCCTGAGTTTACTTTTTCTGATCTTATCGCCTATTAGTGCCACATCTAAGTTCTCTTGAATGTATTCATTTTGAATTCTATCATTTCTTATCTTTCCACTCATCCATCTCAACATCCTCATCTCAGCTACACTCATTCTGTGGATATGTTGTTTCTTGACCGCCCAACATTCTGCCCCATAAGGCAAATCTGGTCTCACAATTATCTTATAAAACTTGGCTTTCAGCTTCATTGGTTTGCGATGACAAATATCTCCTGTTGCACATCTCCACTTCGGCCACCCAGCTTGAATTTTATCTGTGACATCTTTCCTCAATCTCTCTATTTTCCTGGATTATTAACCCAAGATATTGAAAATGCACTCTTTTTGGTATTTCTTGGTTGTTAATTTTAACTATTTTCTTGTCTCTATTCCTTTTATTACTAAACTTGCATTTCATATACTCAATCTTAGTACGGCTAATTTTAAAACTTTTAGATTCTAGATCATTCCTCCAATGTTTTAACTTTGTGTTGATGCCATTTTGGGTCGCGTCATTCAAAATTATGTCGTTCGCAAACATGCACTATGGTACCCTATCTTGTTGGTGCCTAGTTAAATCGTCCATAACCAAGACAAAGAGGTATGGGCTCAATGCTGGCCCTTGATGTATGCCTATTGTTACCGAAAACTCACTCGTCTCTCCACTAATTGTTCGTATACTAGTTTGCACTCTCTCCTATATATCTCTCACCAAGTAGATATAGTGTCTGGAGACTCCTTTCTTTTCCAACACCCACCAAAATAAATCTTGAGGTACTCTATCATAAGCTTTCTATAGATCAATAAAGGCCATGTGGAGGTCTTTTCACTTAGCCATAACCTTCTCAAGCAGTTGCCTAAGTAGGAAAATAGGCTTAGTTGTTGATCTCCCTGGCATAAAACCGAATTGAATTTCTAATACACTCGTTTTATTCTTTAGTTGTTGCTCAATCACTCTCCCCCACAGCTTCATACTATGGCTCATGAGTTTGATCCCAAGATAGTGTATTTCTCGTTTGTTCTTGTAAATAGGTACCATAGTACTTTTCCACGATTTATTTTGTATTTTCTTTGTTCTCAATACCTTGCTGAACAACTTGGTTTAACCGAAAATGCCAATCTCCCTCATGCGCTTCTAAACCTAATGGGATACCATCTGGTCCTAAAGCCTTCCCTATTTTCAGCATCTTTAAAGCTTCTTTCACTTTTGATATCCTAATCCTATGTATGTATTTATGACCTCCACCCTCATTCATGCCAACGGTTCCTTCTACTGTTATGTTCCCAATGTGTTCGTCATTAAATAATCGTTAAAAATAATAATAATTTTTGAAAATAAACTCTCCACCGTTCGTTGACCTCTTCATCCTTC
The DNA here is from genome assembly GCF_054954075.1 of Amborella trichopoda. Lineage (NCBI taxonomy): Eukaryota > Viridiplantae > Streptophyta > Magnoliopsida > Amborellales > Amborellaceae > Amborella > Amborella trichopoda. The sequence continues at coordinate 53,539,739 of NC_142337.1, forward strand.
ATCAAGACCTTTTGTTCCTCACTCTTAATGCATTTAATATGGTTTAGATCCCTACACGTTTTCTTTCTCATTTTTTCTAATTTGAAAACATTTTTTTCGCCTTTTATTCTTCCTAGTTTACTATTTAAATTATCATGGGCCTTAAGTTTAGCCTTACTATTTGTTTAGCGCTTCTCTTAGCATTTTTATATTTTTCTAAGTTTTGATCATTTCTATTACATTGCAAGTTTTATAACATGATTGTTTTTCACTAATGTCCTTCTGAACCTCATCACTCCACCACAAAGTTTCCTTCTCAGAATATTTTTTTCCTCTAGATTCTCTTGAAACTTCTATTGCTACTTCTTAGTACAGTGAGCTATCTCATTTCATATATTATTAACATCATGCTCAGAGTTCCTTTTTCCTTCTGTAACTAATTAATCCTTAAATATGTCTATTTTTTCATTGTTTAAATTCCACCACCTAGTTTGGACACCTATTAATTTCACCACCTAGTTTGGACATCTATTTTTTCACCACCTAGTTTGGACACCTATTAATTCCACCACCTAGTTTGGACATCTATTTTTTCATTGTTTAAATTCCACCACCTAGTTGGGCCACATGCTTGGAGGCCACTGGGGTTAATAAGTATGTGCTGCCCCAGTTTGGCAAGACAGTACGGCAACCGAGGCCCTCGAGCTTTGGTGGAGGATCACAAACAAGGGGTACTGGGACGTGGAACACCCTTGGAAAGGGGAGGGCGGTCGTTGGAGCCAAGATACAAGGCAGCAGAAAATGGCTATGACCCCTCCCTTAGGCAAAATCTTTCTCTTGCATGTCTTTATGCAAACGTCTATAACCACTAGCCTATGTTGGGTAGTCAAACTCTCTCTTAGGATAACCTTACAGTCTTTACATGGTGGTCGATCTACCTTCTTATCTAGGAAGAAGTCTATCTGGCTTTCATGTGATTCACTTTTATAGGTCATTAAACCTTCATCTCACTTTTAAAAGTAAGTGTGTTATTGCTAGGTCATGGGCCATAGCAAAATCTAGCGTCACCCGTCTTATTTCTTTCACCAAATCCATATCCCCCATGTGCCCCTTCATATCCTCTACTATCCCTTCTTACATGGCTATTTAAGTCCCCTCTTAAAAAGGTCCTCTCTCCATTTGGTATGTTTTGGATTAGTCCATCCATGTCCCCCCAGAATTCTCTTAATTCTATCATTTAGTCCTACTTGTGCATAAGCACTAATTATGTTAATTATCTCTTCCCTTAATACAAGTTTAATTAATAGGAGCCCATCACATACTCTCTTGAAATTAACTACTTTATTTTTAAAATTTTTGTCTACTATTGTGCCTACGTTATTTGTATTATTATCCTTTCCTGTATACTAAAGTTTATACCTATCTGTTTTCTTAGCATTTTTCCTTTCCACTTAGTTTCATGTAGACAAGCTATGTTTACTCTTCTGCATCTTATTGTATTCGCTAACTCCATACTCTTGCCTGTCAACGTCCATACATTTCATCTGGCTAGACGAATCTTATTTTCTTAGATTAGCTCCTTTATTTGCACTTGTCCAGAATATCGTGGGAACCCTTGCTTATTTTTCATCGCAATCAGCCGGCGTTGCAATGCGTCGCTTCTGAGTAACGTCCTAACTAACCCTTGCTCGTTTCTCATTGTACCTAGGTTCCGGTATAGCAGGTCATTTACAGCGAATGCCCTAGCATAAGCAGATAACGTGTATTTTGAATTCATGAAAAGTTTTGGTAAAGTTTTACGTTGGCTGCCTACTTATCACAACTCACCTCATTCAACCTTCTTAGACCAAGCAAGCATTGTATAATATTGGGAAAATGACTCCGTCCACCCTCCTTGGAATTTGTTCACTCAGACCTTAGAGTCTTAAGTAAACCCCATAGCACCCCCACCCCTCGCACCAAAAAAAAAACAAAAAACAAAAAAAAAAAGATAAAAAACCTTTTTACACGTGTAATTTACTAACATTCCCATGTGGCCATGTTCTTTTTAATGCTAACAACCCATCCATTTCTCTCATTCACTCTCCCTATATGCCTTTCCCCAAAACTAATTCCTTTTTGCCCCTTTACAAACTCTCTCTCTTTCTATCCCCACACACACTCTGTCTATTTATCCCCCGAAATAGTGCATGAAGGGGTAATAAATATATATGGAAAGAGAGAGTGTGTGAAAGTGTAGAGGAGTGTGTGCAATGGTAGAGATAGAAAATCAGTTTTGGGGAAAGGGTAGAGAGAGAATGAGAGAAATGGATGGGGTTGGTATTCTTAAAAATTAGAAGGGCATCTTAATACATTATATGTGTAAAAAGGTGGGGAGGGGTTACTAGTCTGACTTATTAAAGTGGGATGGTGATGTATGAGAAGAAACATAGAAAATCAGCAAGAAGCACCTTTACACAAGTAATTTTGGAGAAACCCTAAGGCTTTCTTCCACCTATGGCTCAAGCCTTAGGCTTCTTTTACAAGACAAAGTCTTTCTTTTCTTAAAGAGGAAAACGTGAATGCCTCTCCAGTCCATCTATGCCCTTATGTATAATAGAAAATTATTGTTTTGGACAATATTTGTCCATACAATTAACTTTTGACCAAAAGTCCTAATTTAAGTTATTGTAATGACTAATTTACCCCTGTGAATAGTACTTATGAATAGTACTTGTGAATAGTTCCCATGAAATAACTAAGAAAATATAAAAATCCTAGAATCCCTAAAAAACTAAAAACCCTAGAAATGAACCCTAAAAGCAAACTATAATATACATCCTTTAAAGTTGAATAAAAATAAAGAATAAGAACAATTTTTCCCTCCATCAGATGGGGTCTAGGGGGTTTACTTGGAACTGGGTTCTAAGTGGACAACAAATTCCAAGGTGGGGAACTTTCGCCTTTTTCCTTGTAATAATCTAGAAAGAATCTTCTGCAACTATTTTACTTTTCCATTCTGTTTTCTTTTCTTTTTTGTTCCCGAATTCCTTGAGCATGCTTGTGCATTTAATGCTTGCATAATATTGTCCTGAAATATCTTTTTTGCAGATTGGTGTTCTTATTGAAGACAAGGATTTTGTTGATTCTGTCATGAATGGGGGTTCTTGGAAAGCTGGAAAATTTTCTTACAGTCTTCGGCTGTCACTGTGGTCAGAACACCTTGGACTTAATGTGAATGAGGTTTGTAGTTATGAAATTGGCTATGTGATTGCTATGCTTTCAGTTTCTTTTTGGTAGTTTTTGGTCTTGCACTTCTATTAATTTTTCACCTATGTACTGCTTAACCGTTTTTGCATCATTGCAATGGTTGCACGTCTATTTCATCTTCTTCTGTGGATTTTATGGTTACATTTGAATTATCATACACAAATACAAAACTGATTTGCCAGTATCCCTGCATCATTAATTGGATTTCCATTGGGTTAACTATGCTAGTGGTGAAAATTTTGCTAGTGTGGTCTCTCTTTTCCCTGCTAATATTCTTCTATATCTGGCCACAACAATTTCGTGTATTTCCATTTTCAAAAAAAATAATAAAAAGATTTGGTGTTTTCTTAATTGTGCTTCTTATTGATCATTATATTTGGCTTTCTTTTACCATCTTATGTCTGTAAAGTTCTTGGTATTTGTCCAATTTACAAGTGCAAGAGCAATATAAACAAAAGAAAATGTGCAAACCAGTAATATGGGTTCTTAGCAACTGTTCAAAACAAAGAATCCCTCAGTTTCCATGTTTAAATGACAGAAGTACCTCTAACCATTGCTGGAAAAAGGAGCACAACAGTTGATCAAAGGAAATGATTGGTCCTCGCGTGCTGATTCGTTGCGACAAGGTGATTGGAGTGACCTAGAGCTTCAAGCGTCAACATCCTTGCATCCAATCTCACAAACCCTAGCCAGAGGGGAGCCTTGCTCTCAAGAGTACTCTTCTCCAAAACCAAAAAGTCCCACTCCCATGGAACTAGTACTTAAAAGATATCAAAGAAACCCTAAGAGTTCGTACGACATCCTAGCCATTCATTTAATCTAATCTCAACCCTTAAATCCTACCCTAAGTTAAAGAGGTTGCCAAATACCCAACATAATCCATTTCATAAAAGTAAATCCCAAAAGAGTCCCAAATAGTATCAAATATAACCTTTCACTTTATAACAAACCCCTTAAAGGTCCCAAATAGTTCTAAATCCCTCCAACCAACTTAAAAGAAAGTAAAGAACAGGAATGTTGGGCCGCCTTCTCTAGTTTTCAACACAACCTTTTTTTTTTTTTTTTCTTTGCATCGTTCTTCCCCCCCCTTAAAAGGAACTCACCTCCGTGCGAGTCCTCCGTTTTGCAGCTTGACAGTTCTATCTATCTCCATGAATTTCTCTTCATTTATTCGTGAGTTCTTCAGAATCAAGTTTCCCCAACCACTTGACAAGTTATTGATAGCCAACTTGAGTTTTGATTTATCTGACTTGAATCACCCTTTCAGTTTTTTCTTTTTGTTTACTCAGAATTTGATCTTGCTACTCTTCTTTGATGAACTCTGTTTCGGGCTCCATTTTACTATGATAACTATAAAGATCAGCTACATTAAAGATGGGAGATATGTCTAGGTCTTGGGGAAGCTCAACTTCATAAACAGTCTCTCCAAACTCTTGTAGTATTTCACATGTACCTACATTCTTGTTCTTTTAAGGTCTAGCAGGGAACCTTTCTTTTCAAAGGATCCCCATGACCCAATCTCCAACTTGATATTCCTTGGATCTCCTATGGCGATCACTAGCTTCTATATATCTTTTGTTCATTTTGTCAACTTCTGACGAACCTGTTCTTGGATTTCCTTCAGATTTTCAGCATATGCCATCACATCATCGCTAACACGAGGTTGTTCCAAGATAGGTATGCGATATACAATGTGATATGGAACTCGCCCATCCACGATCTCAAAGGGGCTCTTTCCAGTAGGCTTGTTCACTGAACTATTATAAGCAAACTTAGCTTGTGCTAAGGTCAAGTCCCACTGCCTAATGTTGTCCCCTGCAAGGCGCTCACAACAAATTTCCCAAGCTCCGACTGACCACCTCTGTTTGACCATTTGTTTTTGGGTGCTAGGCACTACTGTACTATTGATTATTTGCCAACAACTTCCACAAAGTCCTCCAAAAATGACTGAGGAATTCTGTGTCCTTGCCAGATGTAATAGTCTTCGGGACCCCATGAAGTCTCACCACCTCACAAAGGAATAGATTTGCTACATAGGTGGCATCCAATGTCTTCTTGCATGCAATAAAATCGGCCACCTTAAAAAAGCAGTCAACACAAAGAACTTTGGAGAGATGCTCTAGAATCTAAAGGTTTTAAAATTAGTTGGACTAAGACAAAGTATATAGAATGCAAGTTTAGTAATAATAGGAGTAGAAACGAGGAAGTAGTTAAGATTGATGGTTAGGAAATACCAAAAAAAAGCACTTTCGATTTGTTGGGTCAATAATCTTAGAAAATGGAGAGATTGAGGAAGATGTCGCACATAGAATCAAAGCTGGGTGCGCGAAGTGGAGATGTGAAACCGGAATTTTACATGATCGCCGCATACCAATGAACATGAAGGGCAAGTTCTATAGGACAGCTGTGAGACCAGCTTTGCTCAATGGGGCAGAATATTGGGTGGTCAAACTCAAAATACAATATACCCATAGAATGATTGTAGCAGAGATCAGGATGTTAAGATGGATAAGTGGCAAGATGAGAAGGGTTAGAATTCGAAATGAATACATTTGGAAAAATTTAGGTGTGGCACCAATAGGCAATAAGATGAGAGAGAGTAGATTTAGGTAGGCTGGCCATATGTGGCACAGACCCAGTACAGCACCTGCTAGGAGGTACAAGTTAGTTCAAGTAGAAGACTCAAAAAGGGCAAGGGATATGCCCAAAAGGACATGGTTGGAAGTAGTGAGAAAAGATATCGCTGAGGGTATGGCCTTTAATAGAACAGAATGGCAAATCAGAATTCGTATAGCCAATCCCAATTAGTAGGGCAAAGGCTTTGACGATGCTTTGACGATGATGAGAGAAGCAGTTAACAATGACAAATACCAAATCCATAACCCTTTTTGTCCGTGGTAAACCCAAAACAAAAATCCATGCTAATATCAACCCAAGGGGTCATAGGGACTGGTAGAGGAGTATAGAGGCCGATGTTTTCCTGTTGACCCTTTAAACTTGGCATGTTCGACAACTATCAACATGTCTATCGGTGTCACGTCACAGCTTGGGCCAAAAATACCTCTCTGCCACCATATTTAACATCTTGCTTCTACCAAAAAGACCTCCCAAACCTCCTCAATGCAACTCAGCAATCAAGAGCTTTTGCAATGATCCTTCAGGTATGCCTAATTGAGGCCTTTAAAGAGATAACTATTGCTGATTATGAACTCTGCTTCTACTTCCCAATCCCAAGCTTAAAGCCTTCCAAAAATATCTTGGAAATAGGGGTCAATCTAGTATTGCTCTTTAATCACGTCAAATCCAACACCATCAGCTGACATGGTCTTCATTATCTTGTATTGCTCTTTAATCACTTCAAATCCAACGACATCAGCTGACATGGTCTGCAACTAATAAGCCCTTCTACTTTGTGTGCATCATCCACCTTGTTTCGCTGGACCGCCTTGTGCTAGAGTATTAAAGTATACTCTTGCAAAAACGCTCCCATTTTGCATTTCTCCTACTTAATTTCTTTTGAGCATTGATGGACCATAGGGCGTCATGGTCTGAATGCAAGATAAACTCTCTTTGAATTAAGTAGTGTCTCCAATACTTAAGAGCTAAGACAATGGCATAGAACTCAATATCATAGGTGGAATAATTTTATCATGCCTCGTTGAGTTGCTCGCTGAAATAGGCGCTAGGCCGCCCTTCTTGGCTCAAGACAGCCCCAATACTCACCTTGGATGCATCGCAATCCACCTCAATTACCTTATCAAAATCTGGTAAAGCAAGAACCGGTGCTTATGTCATCTTTCTCTTAATCTTTTGGAAACTCTCCTCATTCCTTGAGTTCCAACTGTGACTTCCACTCTTAAGACATTCTGTAATTGGTGCCATTATGATCCTAAAATTTCGAATGAACCTTTGATAAAATGTGGCTAGCCCATGGAAACTCCTTATCTCTGTCAAGGTATTCGGGGTAGGCCAACATGTAATAGCCTGAACCTTGGACTGATCAACGTCTACACCCTTAGCCGACACCACAAACCGTAAATACTCCAGCTTATCAGTCATGAATGTACACTTTTGGAGGTTTACATAAAACTGATTTTGTCTTAAAAGCTGGAGGGTAGCCCTCAAGTGTTCAACATGAGCCTTACTATCTTTGTTGTACACCAAATATTGTCAAAATAGATAACCACGAACCTCCCAGCATATGGTTGATTCATAAATCTCATAAAGGTACTAGGAGCTTTTGAGAATCCAAAATGGAATAACCAGCCATTCATAGAGGCCCTCCCTAGTCTTGAAAGCTATCTTCGACTCGTCTCCTTTAATCATTATTTGGTGGTACCCACTCCTTAAGTCTATTTTGGAGAAGACTTGAGAACCAGATAACATATCAAGCATCATCTAACCTCGGTATTGGAAGTCTATTCTTGACAACTATCGTATTTATAGCACTGCTATCCACACACATCCTCCAAGACCCATCCTTCTTTGGCGTGAGTAAGGCGGTTACAGCACATGGGCTTAGACTCTCCCAAATAAGGCCCTTTTGTAGAAGTTCAGATACTTGCCTTTGAAGCTCCTCGTGCTCTTTGGAACTCATTCAGTAGCGGGGTTATGTTTGGTAGGACAGCGCCTGGTATCAAATCAATGTGGTGTTGAGGGCAACTCATTAGGTAACTCCTCAGAAAAAATGTCCTTGAACTCCTCCAATAACTCCTTCACATCCTCTGGCACCGGTTGTGACCTGATGTCTTCTTTCCCGACCAGCACAAAGATCATCCCGCTCTTTTCACCTTCTCTCAGGAAATCACGTGGATTCAAGAAGCCAGATGAAGCACCACTTCCAGGAAATCATTGGCTTTAAAACAATATTTTTTACAATTTAAGAAGAATGGATAGGTGTTTCTGTCACTATGATGGATAGTTTCCCAATCATATTACCAAGATGACCAATAAGATGTGGCTGGCATCCATGGGGACCACATTACACACACCAATTCTTCAAAGGAAGTTCCAATTGAGAAAGTAACAAGGCATGTTGAAGAGACAGTCAAGGTTGTGGGTGCTTCACATTCTTGAGTTTGCACATGTCTACCATCTCTTGAGCCACGAAATTTTTGCTACTCCCACCAATCAATGATAAGGTTGCAAAGTTATCTTCCATCTGTGTAGCGGGGTCTAAAAATATTTTTATGAAGCCAATCATCGCCTGTTTTGACCGGCGGTACCAACATAGATCGTCAGATGTTTAAGTGTTTCACCAACCATGTTGCCCTCAAGTTCTTCCTTTTCAATAGTAGGAGACTCATGAACTTCTTCAGGCTGAGTTTCATATTCCATGTGTTCCAAGTTCTCCTCAATTCCTACATCATGGTCGTCCGCTAGATTGACTTGAACGTCCTTTCTCCTTTTTGGACACTCATTTGACCGGTGCCCAAATTCCAAACACCTAAAGCATTTGATTCCCCCTTGTACATTGCCTCGACCTTGACCCCATCTCCCTTTATTAGGATTTTACTTGGTTGTTAAGACGTGTAGAGGCTACTACCCACCCACCACAGGTGACATTCTCTCCACGGCTAGATGTTGCACTGTCATTGCGACCAATCCCAATCTTCTTGAAGGTTCCATGGGTGAGTTGGGCTTCCACCTTTAAGGCAAGTTGATATGCATCACTTACTTTATAGAGTCGATGCAGTCCCACCTGATCTTGTATTACCAATCGTAGACCATTCACATACCGGCTGACTCTTTGGGTTTCACTCTCGGCCAAATTACTCCTTAATGTTTGATGGAATTCTTGAGTATACTCCTACATAGTCTTCTCCCGCTGATGCAGATTTTGTACCTTTTGTTACAAAGTTTTCTCATAGTCTTGGGGCAAAAATTGAGCTTTCAATTTGTCCTTCATCTTGTCCCATTTTCTAACCTTTCCTTTACCCCTAATTTCACGATCATGTTGATAATGCTTCCACCACTTAGAAGCTTGATCTCTCAACTTGGCTCCAACCAATTTGACCTTTCTCTCTCCTGGGACCTCTTTCCAATCGAAATAACTTTCAATGCTGTCCAACCAATCTAGAAACTCTTCAGCCTCCATTTCCCCCCATCAAACTCTGCAATTTGAATATGAACACCATACTCTTTGTTTTTTTGCAAAGAACGTACAATGCGATCTTCCCGTCATTGTGCTCTCACATTCTGCCTATTAGAGCCATCAGATTCTGCCCTACTTCCATTGCTAGAGCTCTCATTTTCTCTTTGAGCAAAAGGATCAAAATTATCCATTACCCCTCTTAACAAGACCAGGGCCTCTATCACTTCCATTTTCATGATCATGGCCCTTCATAGCCATAACCAACCAGGTAAGATACTGAATCTGTTCGCATCACTTGCAACATCTCAACAGTCACGGCATTAATTGCATTCCTGCCCCTTTGGCCACAATTCCCACATGCACCCCTCACATCCATCAATCGGATGTATAAAGTCCTCAAAGAGGAAAAGGAAAAGTGAACAGCCACAAGAATGAACTTGCTCTGACACCACTTGATGTAAATTGAGTGCAAGAACAGTATAAACAAAAGAAAATGTGCAAACCGGTAATATGGGTTCTTAGCAACTGTTTAAAAAAGAATCCCTCAAGTTTCCAAGTTTAAATGACATAAATACCTTTAACTATTGCTAGAAAAAGGAGCATAGCAGTTGATCAAGGAATATAATTGGTCCTCACGCACCGATTCGCTGCGACAAGGTGATTGGAGTAATCCAAAGCTTCAAGCGTCAACGTCCTCACATCCAATCTCACAAACCCAAACTAGAGGGGAGCCTTGCTCTCAAGGGTAATCTTCTCCAATACCAAAAATCCCCCATTCTCCCATGGAACTAGTACTTAAAACACCCCAAGGAAACCGGAATAGTTCCTACGAAATCCTAGCCATTCATTTAATCTAATCTCAACCCTTAAATCCTACCTTAAGTTAAAAGATTGGCAAATACCCGATATAACCCATCACATAAATGTAAATCCCAAAAAAGTCCCAACTAGTATCAAATTTAACCTTTAACTTAATACCATACCCCTAAAGGTCCCAAACAATTCTAACCCTCCAACCACTAAACAACTTAAAAGAAAGTAAAGAATAGGAATGTTTGGCCACCCTCTCGGGTTTTCGACCCAACCTTTTTTTTGGTTTTTTCATCACTTTTGGGTCCCACAGAAGCTTATACTCCTTTTGTGTGAAGCTTGGTTGAGGAAAGTCACTGTGTGAAAATCTTGGTGACCCAAGTCTTGAGATATTGAAAGAACTACATTTTTTTCATCTGATTAACTAAATTTGGGCATCATTTGGGGTCACGGACCATTTTCAGAAAATGATTTTTTGCTATGCATGGGGCTTTGCAGATGCCAGAATGTATTTATTTCCTATCGATCTTGCATTTTATTTCATGTGGTTATGTGTCTCCCTTTTGTCCTTTCAGCTCAATAGAATCAGTGATCCTGTGGATGATGCAACCTATAGAGATATATGGATGGCAACTGCAAAGGTAAGGAAACTTTGCATGTAATTTATATGTAGGAGGTTTACCTGGCTCGATGACATTTTGATTTTGATCTATTTATGCACTGCTTTCTCCTTGGAATTGGCTGAACTCAGTTATGAACTTTTTTATTTGAGGAAAAGGTTAACAACTTAGTTTTTTGAGGCAAAGGTTAACAAAGTTATGAACTTTATCTTTTCATTCATTTAAAAATGTTCCCATGAGATTTTGAATTTAGCAATCTAAATTACTTTATCCTCAGGCTCCCAGTCTTTGCTGGTTCAATAGAAATATATTGGTTTAGTGATCAGCACTGTATTAGCAGCTATATGTTGATATCAAAATCCATGGGTTCATTTTGACCTGATTGTGAGCATTATTCCATTATTTTTGTGAAAATTGAATTGTAGCTTATAGATGTAAAATGCAGAAAACCGACTCTTTTTCAAGTCCTAACATGCGATATTTCTTATTGACTGTATTTGTTGGTCAATGAAAATTTTAGTCTTCTGTTTTCTCCTGTGTGATATTGTTCAACCTGAGGGTAATTCTTTTTGAATGTTATGCAGACAAATACCATGATCTTCCAAGATGTGTTTACATGCATCCCAAATGACCTTATTCCTTCCAGGTAAGTTTATTCTAAGCTTTTCTCTCTCTCTCTCTCTCTCTCTCTCAATTGTTCCGTACCACTTTTCTCTCTCCAATCTTTGAATTGATGATTTCTATCGCTGTTTGTGTTCCGCTTATTATTAACTGTAGAATGGCAATTAGGCAAAGCATCAGTTGTTGGAAGGAGGAAATTGTCTTTTTCTCCAAATTCTCTCTCTCTCTCTCTTACACACAAAAACACATCTTGCCTGCTTTTCTCTCTCCAAATTTTCTTTGAATTCATGATTGATCTCACTGTTTGTGTTTTACTTATTATTAACTGTAGAATGGCGATTAGGCAAAGCATTGCTTATTGGAAGGAGAAAACTGGGCACACGACTATCGATCTAGGAATAGCTCCTGAAAAGCTGGAGTCTTATCAAAATGGCGGAATCAAAGCCATGGAGCCCATGGAGAGATTAGAGTCGGTAAAGGGGTATCTCGTTTCCTTCCCCTTGGATTTTATGTGTCAAGAAGATCTTAGACCGGTGTTTAATGAAAGTGAATATTATGCATCTCCTCAAGTATTCCATTAGGTGAGAAGAGTGTAAATCTTGCCCCATATCATTTCCTTTTGGCACACCATTGTATTATTTTGTAAAGAAACTAAGAGGAAAATAAATGCGCGAATGTAACAAGTATACACTTGATTAACTGCTCTTCATAATTAAACTCCAGAGAAAATTTGGAAATATAAACTTAAGCTCCATGCCTTTCATTTATGGAAAAACCTAAAAAACGCCCATAGGCGAAATGCTACAATGTTTCTCCTCAGCCACAGACTTGTTATGTTCATGGCAGTTTATTGACCAGACCCACCCACAACAGATGGCGTTGTCCATTCCGGTGCTCACCACGAACATGTTAGGTCCGTGGTAATTGAAAAACGCACGTCGCTCGATTTTTTTAGATGGTGATGAGCCTATAAGTGAAAACATTGTTCATTTTCACCCATAGATGTTGTGTAGATGTTTCCATATATGGAAAAACCTAAACAATGCGTATAGGTGAGATGTTATAACGTTTTGCCTCCACCACAGACTTGCTCTGTCCGTGGTGGTTTATTGAACAGACCCGCAACGGACCGCTTCGTCTGTTATGGTTCTGCGTGAATATTTTTAGTCATGGACTTAGTATGTCTGAAACGATACCTACTATAGACATGTTAGGCATGTGGCAGTCGAAAAACACACGCCGCTTGATTTTTTCGGACTATGATGAGCCTATAGGCGAAAATACTATTCATTTTTGCCTATAGGCGTTGCGTAGATGTTTCTAGTAAGTATATATATATATATATATATATATGTTTTATTCATATATTTTATCCGAAGGGAATTTGGGTTTGCCTTTTGATCGGTAACAATCTAAATTAAGCTCCGACCCTTTATATCCTCCCAAAAATGTACGGAGTGGGGTCTCAATTTTACTAAATGGGACATAGGCACAATTATTAAAGGGATATTATAGCATCCATATGAGGTGGAGGCTTAAAAAGTGCACAAGCACCTTGATGGTTCGGATGGAACCTGGCTATATGACAGCCAAAAAAAACTGTTTTTTATTTTATTTAAAGATTAGGTTTACCTGAAATTTGAAGTAGTTTAAATTTTATAAGGCATACAAATAAAAATAATAAAAATTATTTTGAATAAAAATATTGACTAAAATACCCCTACAGTATTTAGGGTATTTTGGTTATTTTGTAGAAAACAATTTTACATCATTTTTATTTAGTGTTCTTTATAAAAATAAATTTATATCTTCAATCTCATGTAAAATTAATCTTTAAATAAATAAATAAATAATGAAAAAAAAAGTTGTTGTTGGAGGTTCAATCTAAATTCTAATTTAAACGATTGGTGCTTGTGCACCTTTTCACTGTTTCACCTCATGAAGGTAGCCGGCTTTTGATTATCCCCAAATAAACCAAATGAATGCTTATTCATATGATAAGCGAAATGATTCTAGGAAAAGAGCCCGGTTTTAATTGATTAGCACTTGAAGATTTGCAACGCTACGTCTTAGGTACCCATTGATTCACCCAAAAAAAAAAAAAAAACCAAGTGATACTAGCCTTAATTTTCAATCATAAGAGAGCGGTTCTCTTAATGGCTCCAAAAAAGGTTGCTATTTCTCTTCTAATTCTCTCATTTTCTTTATTTTGTTTGCGAAAGGATATTCTACTTCCGCAAGAGTAGAATGTCCATTCACTCTCTTGGCTTAAACCCCAATTAATTGCAGGACATCAAATTTATGGGATGTAACATCTTAAACACAAAGATTAACTTTAGTAAAACCCTACTTAGAATTAATTGCATGACATCAAATTTATGGGATGTAGCATCTTCAACACAAAGATTAACTATAGTAAAAAAAAATTCCTTATCTGTACCCTCTATGCACTTGGAAAAAAAAAATTCCGAGATTGAATAAAGACCATCCAACTTTTAGATAGTTAGATCTAAGTGTTAGAAAATTCAAAATTCAATTTTTTTTTAGAATAATCATCTGATAATTCTTAAGTGGATTTTAAAATTTTAGATTGAAAAATCCTCTTAAGTAAGCCTTTTGATCAAGCGAGTAAAGTCAACTTTGCTCCCAAGATAGCGTAGTATACATACCATATTAAATAGTTATGTTCTTGTCAAAAAAAGAGAGCATAGTGTACATGCTCATTTTGATTTCTAGTCGATACAAACCATTTATTGATAAGTACACAGCGTATATATGTGATTTTGAAGTGAAATTTGGCAAATGAAGCCATTGCTTTCATTAGAGAGAGAGAGAGAGAGAGCGCGCGCACTTAACATGTATGTTCGAGCCCTAGCGTGTGCATTCTTCTTTTCAGGTAGTTTAGAGGTAGGATTCATTTATGGGAAAAAATGATTTCTTCCTGCTTGCACTCCAAGGGCATATTTGGATGAACTCATTGTAACTGATAATTTATTATCCCAATAAAATTAATCATGATTATAACATGTTTGGCAGTGTCCCTTACAAATTTATTTGAAGTGAAATTATGGAAAAAGTTTATATATAAGGTGCGGTGTTTTCAAAATCGAGGAAATATTAACAAACCATGGATTCGGAAGCGGTTTAATCGGCCTAACCAGTAAACCGGCTGATTCAATCGCTGCTCTAACAGGGCAACTCTTGGGTGATCAAAAAAGTATTGAAAAAAATAAAAAAAATATAAAAAAAATCTACTAAAATATAAAAATATATATAAAGAATGATTACAGCAAAACACATTCAAATGAAGTTGAAAATTAATGAAAAAAATTGATTTTAACCTATTTTATATTTTCCAACGGCTATTTTTAAAATTTTCTAAAAAAGATGAGAAAAGTATAAAAGTGGGTATTAATGACCGAAACAATTTTTAATCCTTACCAGAATGTAAAGAATATTTAAAAATGCATTACAAATCAAATTTCTTATTTTTTAGAATTTATATACATTTTTTTGTTTTTTTTTTAAAAAAATACCGGTTGATCACCCTAACCGCCCAAAATCAGAACCGGCTTGGAAGGTTAACGGTTAGCGGCTAGATCTGGCGCTTTTACAAGCAATGAAAGGTGTCAACCTTATACTATACAAGTAAGGTGCACCTCAAAACTCATTGGAAAAGGTTGTTTCGTCACTGGAAAACCCTCGAATTAATCATCTCCACTTCAATATATATGAATATGAAAAAAAAATTGAATTTCAAGTATTAATAATAGTACATTTTGTAACATATTGTCGAGACTATCTATTATCAAGATATTTAAGGGTATAAATTTGTGTTAGATTTGTACCATTTTTTACCTTTCAATTTCATAATATCGGTGAAAAATACATTTTAGGGTGATTCACTGCCTAAAATACATTTTATAATGAAATTTTGAGGTGCACCTTATCTTAATTGTTTAAGGTTGACACCTTATACAAATCTCACCCGTAAACTTATAGGCTGTTTTACATTTAAGTGTATTTTTTAAAGCTGTTTAGCACTTTAGTTAAAATAATTTGCCAAAAATTACATAATTTTAATCAGAAATAACTAAAAATAGCTTAAAATTGTCTAAAAGATCAAATAATTAAACAATACTATTATGTAATTTAATGTGTGTATGAAATGGCTAATAAAATAATATGCAATGTATACTGATTTAAGATAAGATAGTTTGATCCTAATAAGCTTAATTGTCCTCTAAATAAACCCTAAAATAGCGATGAATATATCCATCCATAGCGTGAGGTTTAGGAACAGTTCTGGACACATGCATCTGCTATTTTTTCATGGTTTGATGATTCAAGATTTCAAATCCTTGCTATTTCTGTCCTTAAATAATGGATTGCATAAATAAAACGGTCAAAAGATCTCAATCAAAGTTTACTTCTAAATGCCCATTGGGTACCCCCTTTAAAAGTATCTTTAAAAATGTTCAAAGTGCTCTTGTTTAAGGTTAGTAACCCAAACAAGAATTTAATCCACCTTAAACAAGTGGGGGTGCTCCCATCATTAGATTGGAGCATACCAAGTGGGTCAAATAAATGAAAGCCTTTACTTGCTCTAGTTTCTAACCTTGAATAAGGGTAAATTTTGACATTTTTTATGATATCCTTTCGAGGAGGTGAATAAGCTCAATGAAATTTTAAATCATTAATGTTATTTAAGGAGCTATAACTTCTTACAAAATTATTAAAAAAGTCAAAACATCTTAATTAACATTAAGGATTTGTATTATAATTCCTTATTCACTTAGGTACCACCAAAAGTAAAAATTTCATAAAGAGCACCCAAAATTGAACCATTCAGGTTGGGGATCCCTAACAAATTAGGCACATTTTAGTAATTTAGCTCTCATAAGAGCCCAAATATCAAATGTCAGAGTAATCCAGCTTGTTTAGGATGGGTCAATTTGCTGAAAATGCTCTTGCTTGTTCACAACTCCATGCCTAAATAAAGCAATTTTGACATTTTTATTGAGATATTTTTAAAAAGGTTCTTGAATGAAATAAAAATTTAAAAGTAAATTATTAACTATTAATTTGGATGACCTTGACAATTTTGTAAGAGCTTTTTACCCCTCAATGATCTATTAACCTTAAACAATTAAATTAAGGTGCACCCCAAACCTCAGCATAAGATGCAATTTTAGTGTCGGAAATTTTAGGATGGTAAGAGAATTGGTTTTTATGTCTTGATAACAAAATTTAAAACTCTAAAATTGGTTCAAATCAAGCAAATTTGTAAATGCATGAAAATCTTGAAAATGAACATTCCATATAATTTGGTGCAAGATATACTATTTTTAGGATATTAAATCTCTTTTTTTCTCCATATATATACATCTCTAAGCAGAGATGATCAATTACATGTTTTTCCAACTTTAAAACAACGTTCTTCAAAGGATTTTATAGGTGCACCTTAATTCTACATTTTAAGGTGTAATATATATATATATATATATATATATATATATATATATATATATATATATATATATATATATATATATATATATATATATATATATATATATATATAGGGTTATGAAGTTAGCATGCTGAAATTTTATTTGTAAAGTGCCCTTGTCATGAAGTTAAAATTTCAACCTTACCCCTTATGGAGATGACAAAATTACCCTTTGTCTTGTAGTAATATTTACAAAATTGCCCTACAAAAGTAACTTTTATTAAAAATTAGTAATAAAACCACCCTTCACAACTTTCTCTATCTTGAACCTTTGTAATTAAAAGGGGCAATATATATATATGGTAAATGTCTTCTCAAAGCCTATAGGCGAAAATAAAGATTTCGCCTATGCTCATTACCGTCCAAAGTTCATTATATGGTTAGTATTTTAATTTTTACTTTTTTATAAATCGGAATGATTTGAAATTTGGAACATATATACATCTTAGTGAGGCGCACCTAATAAAAATATGAAAAAATAATTTCACAAAATATAAATTGATCAAAATACCCCTATATAATTTTAAGGGTATTTTGATCCATTTATATTTTACGAATTATTTATTTATATTTTTATAATATTCAAATGAATGCACGCTCCAAATTTCATATCATTCTGATTTGTAAAAAAAAAATAAAAAATGAAACACTACAGGACAATCGTGACCATGCGATGAACTTTGGACGGTTATGAGAGTAGGCGAAATCACTGTTCGTTTTCACCAACCTATATATATATATATATATATATAGGCAAAAATGAATAGTGATTATATATATAGAAAAAATTCTTGTACGCCCATGTGCATATTGCTACAGTAAACGCCAAACAACTTAAATCGAATCTGGGCCGATCTGACGGTCACGGTTGTCTGAGAGTGTTTGAATTTAATTTAATTTTCTATAAATTAGAATGATCTAAAATTTGGAATATGTGTACATCTTAGTGAGACGTACCTAATAAAAATATAAAAATAATAATTCGCAAACAACAAATTGATCAAAATACCCCTAAAACTTTTCAGGGGTATTTTGACCAATTTATTTCCTGTAAAATATTTTTTTAATATTTTTCGTAGATTCGCCTAATTTTTTATGAATACACGCTTTAAATTTCATATCATTTCGATTTGTAGAAAAAAATGAAAAAATAAAGCACTACCAGACATCTGTGATCGTCTCATCGGCCCAGATTTGATCTGGGTCATTCAGCGTTTGCTGTAGTGGTACACAAATCGGCATACCGTAGCATCTTCCTATATATGTATGGGAAAAAATGAACAGTGATTTTTCCTACTCTCATCACCGTCCAAAGTTCATCGTATGGTCACGATTGTCCGGTAGTGTTTTATTTTTTTTACAAATCAGAATGATTATAAATTTGGAGCGTGTGTACATCTTAGTGAGACGCACCTAATAAAAATATAAAAAAATTAATTCATCAAAAAAATTGACCAAAATACCTCTAAAACCTTTCGGAGGTATTTTGGTCACTTTTTTAATCTAAAATATGTTTTTGATATTTTTGATAGATTAGCCTATTTTTTATGAACACACATTCCAAATTTTATATCATTATAATTTGTATAAAAAAAATAAAAAATAAAATACTATCAGACAATCGTGACCATGTGATGAACTTTGGACGGTGATGAGGATAGGTGAAATCACTGTTCATTTTCGCCTATAGGCGTTTTGTAGTATCTTCTATATATATATATATATATATATATATATATATATATATATATATATATATATATATATATATATATATATATATATATATATATAAACAATCAAATTTAAGCCTACTTCAAAAATTTCCCTATAAGAGGTTGTTTTGATACCCAAATATATTCAAATTGAACATCAGGACATCAAGATGTATGGACACGAAAAAAAATGGATTTCAAGTTTTAGAAATAGTGCATCTTGTAATGCATTTTTGGACCGTTAATTTTTAAGATTTTAAAGTTTTCATAGATCTGTCGATCTACACTATTTTTTAAGCTTTAAACTTTATAAATAAAGATGAAAATGTATTTTAAGGCTATCACAAAGATTTTCAGTAGTAAAACCACATTTTTTTACTATATATATATATATATATATATATATATATATATATATATATATATATATATATATATATATATATATATATATATATTATCCAAGAATAGTGAATCTAGAATTTATTACTTTGAATTTTTTTACCATAAAATATTCTTAAATGGTCAAAATGACATCTTGCCAATAATATTTCATGTACTTTAAAAATAGTATTTTGATCTTTGTAAAATCCTTCCAAAATTCAATTTCAAATTAAAAAAGATTCTTTTGACGTTTTGAATGATGATTAGATTTTAAATGTAAATTAAAATTACAGAAAAGCCGTCATAAAAACTTTCAAGTAAGTCATGTTAGTATACTTTATTATATTTGTGTGGGTATTTGATGTCACAAATTGGAGCACTAAATTCTAAATGGTGCGGCTTGTATAGAGCCGAGGCTCTAAGCAATTAAAGTAAATCGCACTTCAAATAGTGTCGAGAAATAGGGTTTCAATACTTTAAATCATTGTGATGGCCTTAAAATATATTTTTATATCTAATTATGAAATTTAAAGCTTCAAAAATTGTGTAGATCGAGTAGGTCTATGAAAACTTAAAAATTGACGGTTAAAAATTGCATTACAAATACACTATTCCAAAACTTAATATCTATTTTTTTCTCATGTTCATGTATCTTTAGGTCGAGAGGATCAATTGGAAGATATTTGGGTACCAAAACAATATCTTTTAGTTAAGTTTTTTTTGTGCGCCCTAATTTGATTGTTTAGAAAACTTCTTCCAATTCTAAATTCACCATTATTATGATGCATTCTAGAATAACCCAACACGTAGGGTGTATTGGGTCGTGTAACAGGCCAGAAGTAAATATGATAGAAAAAAAATACATTGTATGCAGTATTGTTAATATTTACAAAAGGGTGCAGTTTGTATACAGTTGAGGCTCTAAACAATCAAAATAGAGCGCACCATCAAATAGTGTCAAGAAATCTGGTTTCAATATTATAAATTTACAAAAAAACCCAAGACTACACATTTTATGCAATTTACGTCAACCCAACTTTTTCTCTCACTTTTTTTCCCCAAAACTAACTTTCTATGCAAATACCCCAAACGGAAAATTTTTATTTTTTTTAGACAGAAAAGCCCATCTTGTACACAATAATCATTTTGGCCAGATTTAACATTGAATTTTGGACTTCAATAGCACATTGCCAGAGCGCACCATCACATTGTCGGAGCGCACAAGTGTCGGACCGCCCTAAGACAACTACTGAGTACTATTGGACATCCATTTACATAGTACCGGAGCCCTAGAATCCAGTAACATACTACCGGACCGCTCTTTGCATCTGTTGGACCGCCTTTTGTAATTGTCGGACCGCACTTTATATAGTGTCGGAGCTCTATTGCTGGACCGCACTTTACCTAATTTCGGAGCCCTATCGTCGGACCACACTTTATATAGTGTCGGAACCCTACTGTCGGATCGCACTTACATAGTACTGGAGCGCCGTATTTTGGTGCGATAGAGGAGAGAGAGGCATGGGTAAGGTAAAAGTAAAGCAGGATAGTTTAGGTATTTTTTTTATTTCGTTAGGGTATTTGCATAGAGAGTATATTTTGGGGAAAAAATGAAAGAAAAGGTTTTGTTGGGGTTAAGTTGCATAAAAAGTGTAGTTTTAAGTTTTTTTGTAATTTTCCCTATTATAAATATTTGTGATAGCCTTAAAAATATATTTGTATCACTAATTATAAATATTTGTGATAGCCTTAAAAATATATTTGTGCCATCAATTATAAAATTTAAAACCCTAAAAATAATGTAGATCGAACATTTATATATGAGAATTTGAAAATTGATAGACCAAAATTGCATTAGAAGATGCACTATTTTCAAACTCCACCATTTATTTTATGCAAAACCCAAAGGCCGAATTTAAATTGCTTCAACTGAAAAGGAGAAAGTAGACAACAAAAAAAATTCTCTTGTCACAGGTTACCAGTTACAGAGCAGTAATTAGCTAGGGGAAAACCGTGGTCTCTTCAAATCGATTCAATGGTCAGAATCTCTGGTTTTCGGTTGGTATGGTTATTTTCGACATTGGATTTGTGTTCTGGATTTGTTTTTTTTTTGTGTTCTGCATTGTTCATTCGGTACTAAAACGTTCATGGGAACTGTGGGTTTTTATACTTTTGTATTTGGATATTTGAGCGCAGATATTACCTGATTACTAACCCAACCTTGCTGGCTATAATCAATATTGGGGTTTCGGGTTCGCATTTGATGGCCGCATCAAATGTGTGTCATTATATTGGAAGGTCCTCAACTGGGTTTCGATCTGAGTATAACCTCCGGCTATACACATAAAGATAAAAAATAAAACAAAATCCAAAAATGATTTTTTATTTTATTGTTCAGAAAGGTGAAACGTTAAATGTAGTTATCATGAATTTGCACTTGGTATTATAATCTTAGTTGTCTTGGCTAAGCAATCTTACCTGTGTAATAAAAGTCATGGGGTATTTCTGGGATATCTCCCTTTTTTTTACCGTCTTGGTTCTGAAATACAGAAATCCCTTATCATTGCAAGTAAGTTGGCATGCAATACTGGACTTAGGAGACTGGTAGTTTTAGGTGCCCAATTGGGTAAGGTTGAATGAGCATCAGGGCTTAAATGGTAGGAGTCAGTTTCTTATTTTGAATAAGCATCGCGGCCCAAATGGTAGGAGTCAAGTTAGTTTCTTATTTTGAATTAATTCAATTAGTTAGTTGAGCTATTTGTTAGGATAGTTTCCTTAAAAGTTGCTAACTGATTTTTAGGAAGATTTGATAGCTGTAGAGAGGGGACAAAAGGCTGTACGCAGATTTCAAAATTTTTGAATGAAAATACTCTCTTCTTTCTTGTTGGAAATTGAGCTTACCCTGGAAGAGGGAATTTGCTGGTTTTTCTTGATATCTTCTTCAAAAAAACTGTTTGATCCTTATCATTTGGTATCAGAGTAAACCTTGAACTTGTGGTGAGAAATCATGGCAGATGGAACTAGACAACAGGAGGCCAGGATATTTGAGATGGAGCTCAAACAAATCAAAGATAACAATGAAAAGCATGGTGAGGCTCTACAAGAAATTTGGTAATTGGTGGCTGCCATCAATCTCAAATATGATGTATTGTCGTCGTCTCAAGCCAATCATCAATCTGAAATGGGGGGCTCGAATATTGTTAAACCAGTGTGAATGATAATGGCTGCTAGAATAGCCCCAACAAGGTATGCGAAAGTTGATTTTCCAAGGTTTGATGGAGAGCCCCAACAAGGCATGCAAAAGTTGATTTTCCAAGGTTTGATGGAGAGGAACCCTTGGGGTGGGTAGATAGGGTAGAGCACTTCTTTTGAATGTAACAACACCCCAGAAAGCCAGAAAGTGGCCCTGGCCTCCATCCATCTAGAGAAGAAGGCACTCTAGTAGTACCAATGGTTCAAGAAGACCACTAGACAGGTACCATGGAGCGAGTTTGTCAGTGCTCTGTGCACAAGGTTTGGGCCTAATCCCTATGAAGATTTTGCTGGTGCGCTTTGCAAGATAAAACAAACCTCCACTAACAAACCTCCACTGTTAGTGCCTACCAAGAACAATTCGAGCAACTGGCAAACAAAACAAGGGGACTTTCTAATGACTTCTATGTCAGTTGTTTTATCAGCGGACTTAGAGAGGACCTCTGGCCAGGAGTGCAGATGTTTCGACCTACAAACATCACACAAGTTATCGGCTTGGCGCAACTACAAGAAGAGCATGCTGATATTCGTCGGTTCGGGATGGCCAAAACTAATGCTCCATTGGCTAGCACCGACATCCCAAAAGTGGCTGTGATACCAGCTAAACCACCTAGTTTGATGGGGCTTCCACCGATCAAACGGCTCTCACTGGCTGAGCTGAAAGAGTGAAGCGACCAGGGGTTATGCTACAATTGTGACGAAAAGTATGCCCCAGGCCATTGCTGCAAAGGGCAGCAACGGTACTTACTTGATGTCGTAGACGTCGAGACTGTCCATGAAAGTGGTGATGAGGCTGATGTTGAGCAAGAAGAGGACCCCACTGATAATGAGAAGGACCCAATTGTTTTCGTGAATGCCATATCTGGGTCAACTTCAACCCAAACCATGAGAGTGCGGGGTTTCATCAAACGGCAACAGATTGTTATTCTTATTGATTCAGGAAGCACACACAATTTTGTAGACCACCCCTGAGTTGCCAAGCGAACCGGTTGTCTAGTGCAAGCTGCTCCGCCCTTGGATGTTTATGTAGCTGACAATGGCAAATTGATTAGCAACGTGATTTGCAAGGATCTCTAATGGGTGATGCTGGGCACAACTTTCTAGGCTGATGGGCGGCTGCTCCCAATTGGCGGATGTGATTTGGTCTTGGGCGTACAGTGGCTGGTTACGTTGGGCCCCATACTATGTGACTTCTCATGACTGCGGATGGAGTTTACCCTTGATGGAAAGAAACATGATTTACGCGGGGCTTAGAAGGGTGCAGTATCCCATGTTGATCCATCTCATATGGGTAAGCTCATTAGCAAGGGGGGAAAAGGAATGTTGGCTCAGCTTTTCTCTTTGGCTGCCCCTGAAAATGAAGGGGCTACTGATCCAAAAATGCAGGTACTCTTATCTGAGTATGAAGACATCTTTGCGGAGCCTATGGGGCTATAGTCAGAACGGACCCATGACCATCGGATTCCCCTGCTTTTTCGGAGCCAACCTGCAAATGTGCGGCCTTACCGGTATACATATGTGCAAAAGAATGAAATAGAAAGACTTGTGCGTGAAATGCTTGAAGTTGGTATTGTTCGACCTAGTACAAACCCATACTCCTCGCCGGTCTTACTAGTTCGAAAGAAGAATAGTTCTTGGTGCATGTGTGTTGACAATCGCGCCTTGAACCGACTCACCATCAAAGATTGATATCCAATTCCGGTGGTAGATGAGCTCTTAGACGAGCTACATGGTGTTTGTTTTTTCTCCAAGTTAGATCTTAGGTCTGGCTATCACCAAATCCAGGTGCATGCAGACGATGTGCACAAGATGGCATTCAGCACTCACGAAGGGCATTATGAGTTTTTGGTGATGCCATTTGGGTTGACAAATGCACCATCCACTTTCCAGGGGCTTATGAACGAGGTATTTCGACCCTATCTTCGCCAGTTTATTCTAGTATTTTTTGATGACATTTGATTTATAGCTTCTGCTGGTTTGACCACTTAATACATTTGAGGTGTGCCCTTGATGTGTTACGGGAACACAAACTATTCGTAAAGCACTCCAAGTGCTTGTTTGGGCGTTGTGAGCTCGATTATCTGGGCCACATTATTTCAGGTGATGGAGTGACAGTTGATCCATCGAAGATCGCCAGCATGACTTAGTGGCCTAAACCAAAGATGCTCAAGGCCTTACACGGGTTCCTTGGGTTGACTGGATATTATCGAAGATTTGTGAAGGAATATAGAAAAATCAGTAAGCCGTTAACTGATATGTTAAAAAAAGACTCATTTCTTTAGTCCCAAGAGGCTGAGCAGGCTTTTGAAGAACTCAAGGTGGCCATGACCACCACACTAGTCCTCGCATTACTAGACTTCTCTAGCACAGGAGTGTGATGCATTCGACATTGGTTTGGAGGGGTGCTAATGCAAGAGGGATGTCCCATAGCCTTTACAAGCAAGGCTCTTTTTGGACGCAACCTGGGCCTTTCTACTTATGAGAAGGAGATATTAGTAGTTGTACATGCAATCACCAAGTGGAGACCAAATTTGTTGGGCCGACATTTTAAGATCCATACGGATCATCATAGTTTGAAATTCATGTTGGAACAACGGGTAGTCACTTCAGCTCAACAAAAATTGCTCATGAAACTCATGGGGTATGATTATGAGATTTTATATCAGAAGGGTAGTGAAAATAGAGCTGCTGATGCATTATCTCGCCAAAAAGAAGATGCCAATAGTGCTGTTGTTTTGGCTATATCTTCTCCCCATCATATCTGGTTCGAGAATGTTAAATGGGGTCGGGATGAAGACATGGAGCTGCAGGGCATTATTACCGCCATCTCACGTGATCTTACTGCTCACTCGGGTTTCACTTGGACCCAGGACGAGTTGCATTACAAAGGACGGCTTGTGCTAGGAACTAAGTCACCCTTGAAATTTCAAGTGTTACAAGAATTTCACTCCAGCCTTGAAGGAGGACATTCGGGAGTGCATAAGATACAAAAGAGGGTGGCAAGATCACTTTATTGGAGAGGAATGCGGCACGATGTGCGCAAGTTTGTTGCAGAGTGTGATACTTGTCAAAGTTACAAAGGGGAAACTGTGGCTACCTTGGGTACATTGCAGCCCTTGCCAATTCCATATTGAGTTTGGACGGAAGTCTCCATGGATCTTATAGAAAGGATGCCGGTCTCTTTTGGGAAGAGTGTCATTTATGTGGTGGTTGACCGATTGAGCAAATATACCCACTTCATCCCATTGTCTCACCCGTATTCAGCATAACGGTAGCCCAAGCCTTTCTAGACAACATTTTCAAGTTACATGGGATGCCAAAGTCCATCATTAGCGACCATGACCTTGTCTTCATTAGTCAGTTTTGGCAGGAATTCTTTTGGCTACAAGGGATGCAGCTACAGATGAGCTCGTCTTATCATCCGCAAACTGACGGCCAGACGAAAGTGGTTAATCGCTGTCTTGAGACATATTTGCGATGTGTCACTGGGGACAAACCGAAGCATTGGGTTAAGTGGTTGTCGTTAGCAGAGTGGTGGTGTAACACTGCAACTCACACATCCACCCGGATGTCTCCATATGAGGTGGTTTATGGCCAGCCACCTCCGGCAGTGATACCTTATGTCACAGGAGCTACAAATGTTGATGTTGTGGATAGAAGTTTGTTAGCTCGAGAGGCTGTTCGCCGGCTTCTAAAACCGAATTTGGAAGGGGTTCGAAATTGTATGAAGCAACAAGCAGACCGTCATCATTCGGAACATGAATTTGAGGTTGGAGACCTATTATATCTTCATTTACAGCCGTATCAACAGTCCACTTTGGCAGTTCGCCATGCCATGAAGCTATCTCTGAGATATTATGGCCCCTTTCCCGTCATTCAGCGAAATTGGAAAGGTGGCACCCAATGGGTCTTGTGTGCACCCAGTGTTCCATGTATCTTGCCTCAAAAAGAAGTTAGGTGATCGCGTTGTTATGCAGGCCAACTTGCCTGAGACTGATGAAGACAAAACATTCAAGCTTGAGCCTGTTGCAATCTTCGACCGCAAGCTAGTTAACCGCAGAAATCGAGGGTCTTAGTTCAATGGTCTAACATGGTCTCTGCTGATGCAACCTGGGAAATTTCGCATCTGCTAAAAGAGAAGTATCCACACTTTCAACCTTGAGGACAAGGTTGATTTCAAGGGGGCAAGAATGTTGGGTGCCCATTTGGCTAAAGTTGAATAAGTATCAGTGTCTAAATGGTAGGAGTTAGTTTCTTATTTTGAATAATCATCAGGACCTAAATGGTAGGAGTCAAGTTAGTTTCTTATTTTGAATTAATTCAATTAGTTAGTTGAGCTATTTGTTAGGATAGTTTCCTTAAAAGTTGCTAACTGATTTTTAGGAAGATTTGATAGCGGTAGAGAGGGGACAAAGGGTTGTACGCAGATTGCAAAAATTATTGAATGAAAATACTCTCTTCTTTCTTGCTGGAAATTGAGGTACCCTCCTGGAAGAGGGAATATACTGTTTTTCTTGTTATCTTCTTCAAAAAAACTGCTTGATCCTTATCAAGCAGTCTGGGGTTTTTCCATCAATTATTGTTTGATGAGAAAAAATAAAATGATCCAGTTGATTGTTGACCACTACTTGGAATATGCATCCTCTTGTGGCTACTAAAGAGAGTGCCCCGCAAGCTGTGAGGATTGTTGTGCAAGGATCTGGATGAACCTGTCATAAGAGTCTTTCTCTCTCTCTCTCTCTCTCTCACACACACTCTCTCTCTTCTCCCCACAAAACCCATCTCTTGGTTTGATGGTCCTTGAGGCTTACATAGGAGTAGAAGACCTTTCCAAGTGAAGCAGTCTTAAGCAAGTAGCTGATGGCATGTTAGGCCCTTTGGCATTAGAGTAAAAAGGATTGGAATTGTGGTTAGGATAAAAGTGTATCTCTGCGATATCTTTGACCATTTGATAGTTTTTCAAGCGGGGAATCTATAGAAGTTATTGCAGAATGCCTTTTGATAGTTTTTCAAGTGTGGAATCTGTAGAAGTTATTGAAGAATGCCTTTACTAGAGAGTCTGGTCTAACCACTATTTTCTGTAAATGTTAATTATTTTCTTCTAATTAGCAGGTCAAAGTAGAAGTATGGAAGATGCTTCAAGGGTTTTCCCTTGGATTGGCTATTCTTGTGCATGGATATGCTCAATGGGTGTAATATTTGTGTACCATATTCTTTTGTAAGAAGGAAAAGAGCAAGGCCTTAATTACCTCCCTGTAGTTTTATTGCTTCTTGGGAAACAATTTGTGGAGCTCAGTCCGTTGTTATACATGGTTTGGTGACAATGAGCCTCTACAGGGTATTGATATGTGGGAATAAATGATAGCATTTCCAAGCAAAGGGGGATGAAACCAAGATCATTATGAAGTGGATTGAATGTCACAAGGAGGATTGGTTAAGTTGTTACGATGGCTTATGGTCCAACTTTATAGGTGTTAATTGTTAAGAGATGGCGTTTCTCCCTCTTGTGTGGCATTTGCGTTTTCACAAAGGCCTGATTGAATGATAGATCTTAGTATTGAGAGAATTATGCTGAAGCAAGTCTCTGCTTGTGAGAAGTTGCCTCCTGATAACCTAATAGTAAATTTTCTTCCCAGTTCTTGTTTACCTATTCTCACTATCCACTAGTAGAGGCATTTCCATGGAGTTGTTTTGGTTGCTATGTACATAATCTACTTATGTAGGACAATGCAGGATGTGTGGCTAGGAGAGAGTAGGCAAGGGATTATGCTGTATGTGAGCTCCTTAGATGGAGCTTTTCATAGTAGTGTAGCCATTTGTCTATTGCTTAATATAAGGTATAGTTATCCCTGTATTGTTTTATCTCTCTTTACATGATATATTATGTTTTTCTGAAAGGTATTTAGGTATATATACTAATGAGAATCTCTTCTCTTAGTCCATTGTGGGGCATAGGTGTTGGTCATAGGCAAGTGAAGCCAACCAAAAAGATGATAGATTGGCCAATCTTGAGGTGGGTCTTGATGGTAATTCTCTTTGTGGATTTCATCATAGTTTCTTGTTCAACTTTTTAGTAATCATCTTTGGCTGTCAACATGACGCTTTATTGAGCTGTCAAGAGAAAGCTCTAGTTGTAGATATTGTTAGTATCTGTGTGATATGCAATGACACTTACCACAAACTCTTGATTTTTGTATTCTGCCCATGTTTCTCTTTCTGATTTCATTTTACCTATTGAAAAGTAATCCTAAACCATTTCGTTATACTCATTCATCACATTTAACACAAGTACTGCTTCGCATTTGTCATTTTCTTTTCCAGTTTGTTTCCAAATTTAATAGAGATTTTTTTTTTTTTAATAAATAACTCCTTGTATTCTGCTAGAAACTTGTACAATTGGTGTGTAGTGGAAAATATCTCACAAGGGTATTAGTTACAATTTTTCATTTAGAAAATGTACATGGTGGCTGTACAAATTATGATGGGTGGGATTTAGGCCTTCGGGTCACTAAAAGTGAGTGAATGGTGACTCCTTGAGTGACACATTTGCCTCGCGCCAAGTATGTTGGAAAGTATCTGAGAGGTCACGGCATAGGTGGGAGATTTGCTTAAAGCTGCTTTCGAGTCTCTGCAGGCAACGGGTGGTTTTGGTTTCCCAAGAGATGGCATTAAGTGAGTCGCCTTTAATGAGGAGTGGGGAGCCCCAATATCAGTTAAAGAGTTGCATGCTGCATAGGTGTGCCAGTGTGTTGTTAAAGAGGCATTCACTTATACCATCTGTGCCCGACAAAGTCAAGAGAATCTCGCCCAAGTGGGATCTGATCAGTCCTCTGACACTGGCAGTACCAGTTTTCATGGAAGAGCTGCCATGGTGCGGAGGGGGGGAAGGGCAGCCACAAGGAGGATCTCAAAGTATCTTTTGGGGAAGATTGGTTAATGTGATGCCACTGGTTGAGGACGCCTGAGGTGTAGTATCAACTCTTCTTTGTGTGAGAAGCCCAGAAGTCTATGGCGAGCCTGCTAAAAGGCCTGACCTTGGGGAAAGCGGATGGTGGCCAGGCTCTGTGTGTAGAGTCATGGGTGGGGGAAGTGGGGTCTGAGATCTTGTAGGACATGTGAAAGTGCATTCTTGGCTGGGAGACCATACAATCTTGTCTGAGCTAGAAAGAGGCATTAAGTGTTGAAGGCTGTCCATGAGGGAGAGAAGATCAGCAGTCCTGTTGTCATTGATTCTGACGGAGCAGGGGGTCCAAACCAGATGACCACCTCTTGGATCACATATTCCGTGATGACTACTTCCTTATTCATAGCCACATTGAAAAGAGTCAGGAAAGCTTGTTCAAATGCTTGATCCTCCAGCACATGCCTTTCCAAAACCTTGTGTGGTCTCTGCACCTGGTGAGAAATGCACCAAGAGAATGGTATCTCTTTGCCTAATTCATTCCAGGTCCAAGGGGCCCTTACTGTTGATGGGATTTGGGGCAACACCCCAAGCTATCCATCCTGTATCTACGGAGAATTACAGACCTCCAAAAGTGCTCATGGCTTGTGGCAAAGCGTCACCACCATCTCATAGAGCTGCGTTGGTGGTTTAAAGGTTCCTAAAGCCCAAGCCCAAACACAGCCTTCTTTGGTAGAAAAAGATGTTTTCCTATTTTACAATTTGCTTGCTGCTGGTATTGTTCGATGCCTTCCATAAGGAGTCGCTCATGAGACTTTCCGACTTGTGAGATATACTCATTGGTATGTGAAATAGTGATATTTGGAAGATTTGGATGTTCAGTGAGGTAGACTTGATTAGAGTGACGCAGCCATCCAAGGATAAGGAATAGGGACATTTGAAAGATTTGTATGTTGGGTGAGGTAGACGTGATTAGAGTGATGCAGCCACCCAAGGATAGGAAGCAACATTTCCAAGATGCTATTTTCCTTTCAAGTTTTCTTATAACTAAATAGCTAAACGGTTTTTAGGATCATTAGGGTCATAGATGACAGTTAAATTGGTGCATGTAAGGTGGGGAGGGCAATGTGCAGTTTGTGTCAGTCTGATTATAATCTTGTTGGTCATTAATGAGCTATTATATTTGTCACCTGAAAAGGGAATCTTCTTCTCAATTTTCTAGACCAGCTTACTATCCCAACTGGAAGATCAATTGGACTGAAATTATCAGCATGTTTACATCTAGTGTCTAATAACACTAGCAGTGGCATACTAGATAAGCATTTTGGTCAACCATATTGTGTCCGATTTTAATGCTACGTTGTAATTGTACAGTTCTCCACTTGGTGAGCTTTCAACTAAGTTTTGCTTTTCATTAGTGCATGAAATTTTGAATATTTATAAATTGTATAATTATAGTTTGTGATGCTATTGATATGAAATGCTTCATGGATTAATGGTGGGCTTGTCAAGACTTTCTTAAGAAACTCCATCTTTGCTGTTAATGTTAAATTGCAATGCTTGGATTTCAGTATTCCACTTTGTATTTCATATGGGTATCACATGCCATTCACACCGTGGTTGTCATCCTGAAAATTCATGGGGATGAATTGTGGTTCCATTGACTGAAAATGGTTGATATTCAGCGGAATTCCTGTTCAGGTGCACCATCCATTGTCGAGGACGGATGACAGATTCTTTCTATAGAAGGCATACTCAGCATGTGGATGGTAGAGTTCCCATTTGGGCCAGTCCACTATGGAAGTGCTTGATTACCTTCATACTTACAGAATTTTTATCTGGTTTCATGTGGTTGCACTATGCACACGTGGATATTTTTTGCACATGAATTTTTTAGAGTATTTGGCATTGGGAATTCAACAATGCACTTCATAAACCATTGGATTGCTTTAGTCAAAGTTTCCCTACAATGAAGAGCATATTGCATCGATGGGAAACACCGGATGAGGAAATTAAAGATAATGGGAGTTAAAGAAATATCCATGATACTTGAAACATTGAAAGTCACCTTCCACAACTTGTGGAGGGAGTCGAATTGCGGATGCCTTAGTCAGAATATTGTCTCAACATGAATAATAATCATTTGAAAGAGTAGGGCATTATCTTAGTTTTAATTTTGTAGATGGTTTGTACTTGTAAATGACTTCTTGTATATCCATTTCTTAGTTTAATGAAATTTAGATAATACAAAAATAAAAAGACTATTCAGGGCTACCATTTTGTAATTCATTGATCGTTGTTCATGTGATTGTTCCCATTTGCAGGAGATAATAAGTTATCTTAGGTGACAAGGCAGGCAGTCAGATGGCATCATTGCCAATTAAACATGGTATTTTGATTGGATTGCAAGACTTGGATCCGTCCTCGCCATTCTTTACAGAAGGGACTTCACTTCGAGTCATTGGCAAGTATGGATCCGCTTGGACATCATATAATGTATATGTCAGAGTGTATTAGTTCTTGGAAATAAGACAAACTTGGTGAGGTTGTAGACTAAACCTATGATAAGCCAGAATAAAGGGAAACCTTTATACGTGGCACAACCCACATATAAAACATATGTGATTGTTACTTCTAGTTGTCTGATTTGAATTGATGGCTGGGATAACTTTAATCATAATGCCACAAGTTAGCCTTTTGAGAGTTTGATCTTGATCTGGCGGCACAAAGTATTTTTTTTTTCCAAATCATTTTGACATGAAAATTTGTAGTGTGCCCACTTCACATCGGAGCACATCTAATAGAAATAAAAAATATTTTTGATAAAAAATTAACCAAAAAACTCATGTGACTTGCCAGGGTGTTTTGGTTATTTTTATGTTATCAAGAATATTATTTTATTTTTGTTAGGTGTGCCCTTGTAAGTAGTGGGCACTCCAAAATTTCATGTCAGTATGCTTTATATTAAAAATTAAAAATAAAACAGTTTTAGGTGTTACGTTTTGATTGAGGCTATCCTAGCGATCTATTTAGACCGGATGGGTGAGAATAGCAGTCACAATGTTTTATATGTGGGTGGCACCACATGTAAAGGTCTCCCCAAAATAAATGGCTCGAGGAATAAGAAACTATTAACATTAGCTTATTTGAAAATTTCAAAAAGGGCATATTTGTCATTTTAAATTGCTTTTAAAATCCAAGCATCATCTAGAATGTCAAAAGAAGTTGTTTAAATTTGCGAGTGAGTATTGAAGGGATTTTGAAAAAGGAAAAATGCTCTTCCTGAAATTCATAAATTGTTTATAATTAAAAGTCGTTTTTGAACTTATAAGGGAGTTTCACGGTAAAATATTTTGGACTACGAAATTCTAGGGTTGAAGGTTAGTGCGATATATAAGGTCTAAACCTTATTATAAAAACTTCATCAAGAAAGAAAACCTTATGATAAAATGTCAATCCATACCTCAAATCCCCCCCAAAAAATGTAGTCCTAGTGCTAGAATACCCTGAAATTGATCATCTTGACTTCGACAAATATGGAACTGAAATAAATGAATTCCAAATGCTAAAAATAATGTAATTGTAACGCATTATGTGGACTGTCTATTTTCTATTTTTTATAGATCCACTAGATTTGCACCATTTTTAAATCTTCAATTTCGAAATCAAGGGCAGCAATAGTTTTTTCATGCCATCATAGGGGTTTCAGCATAAAAAATGCATAATCCGGAGTGTGGCTTTACTTTTAAACGTAAAGCTTAGGCTATATATATATATATATATATATATAAACCTTTTACCAGTATGAAGGGGAACTTGAAACAAGCACTATTATTGCAAATTGCAGCATCTGATAATTTATAATTAATAAGCATTTTGCTGCCATCGACAGTATTAAGACTTGGGTAGGTTTGCTGAAATATTTAGTTGGAACTAATCCTTCGTTAATGCAATTTAGGTCAGCTCCTGAATCTTTCAGGGCAGTAGTTTGGAAACTGTATTCTTTTTGAACCACGATTTTGATATTAGTAAACCATTTTTGGGCTATTATCTTGTCTACTAGGTTTATGTATTTACAATCCTGGACTTTTTCTATCACATTCATACCAGCTTTGGAGGTTTCAGGTTTAGGAAGGGTATATATATATATATATATACGTAAAACCTAAAAAATGCCTATAGGAGAAATGCTACAGTGTTTCGCCACCACCACAGACTTGCTATGTCTGTGGCAGTTTATTGAACTGACCCGCAGCAGACGGCAGTTTCGTGTGAATTTTTTACCGCTATGGACCTAGTTTGTCTGTGATGGTCGTTTTATCCACGCTGTCCGATTTTTTCAGACAGTGATGAGCCTATGGGTGAAAACATTGTTCAGTTTTGCCCCTACGCGTTGCGTAGTGGCTTCCATATATATATATATATATATATGAAGGAATTTAATTAGGTTTCTCTCTCCTAAAGTATTACTCTTAGTAGCAGTACTCTTTGGATGCTATTTAAAGAAGAAATGGTGATCGATAATATCGAAAAACAAATACAGAACTGGAATATACTTAAAGTCCCTATAAGTGATATATATAAAAAAGGATCTTTTAATTTCACAGTAGGTTATGTTATAAAAACCATAGAACAAACTTTGTCTGTAACAGGTACCCAGGAAGACTTTCAGTTATTAACTAGTAAAATAATATAGTCCCATAATGATAAAAGTTATAATTATCTTCATATAGGTTTAATACAGGTAGCCATTAAACCATTAACTAGGTTAGGACTTAATAATTCAATATTAGTATGTTTAAGAGATACTAGACATAATAAGTTTAATGATTCCTTATTAGGCATGGTAGAATCTAGTTTATGTAGTGGTCCAGTATACTTTAATTGCTTCCCAAATTATTCTATATCATTAAAGGATCCAAATATTCTCAAGGTATTAACCCTAACCTAAAAACCCAAGGTTTCGATATGATTCCAGGATTTCAGAATTTAGCTATTGTATATAGAATATATTACAAGGTTATGACCACATTATGCCCCAATGTTTTACAACATGATACAAGAGGAAAAACAGTATTTTTCCAAACCAGTATTGAAAAATCTAATACTATCATACCAAA
Organism: Amborella trichopoda; assembly: GCF_054954075.1. Lineage (NCBI taxonomy): Eukaryota > Viridiplantae > Streptophyta > Magnoliopsida > Amborellales > Amborellaceae > Amborella > Amborella trichopoda. Next base: position 53,573,996 of record NC_142337.1, read on the forward strand.
AACCATAGAATGGTCAAAAATTACCCTACCTGAATCATGGTCAATCTATAATGAAAATCATCAATACCAAGCCCCAATAATAAATAATATTCCAGAAAGAATTTTAGAAAATCCTAATGGTAAAATAGAAATTCAATTTACCAACAATAGAAGATATAACAGTAAAGATGATTCTGAAATAAAATCATCTACTAGACTTATAATAGAATTACCAAGAAGTTCTACTTCTTCTATAAATCCAAAATTAAAAAGTCTATATAGGACAAGAGAAAATATTGTCATCCCACAATATAGGTCAATACAAAAATCTGAACCAGAAATAACTGACTCAGAAATGGATTTTCAAGTCTTAACTCTTACAGAAGAAAAACGACTTAGTAAACAATTTATAGAACAAGATTACTTATCTGAAGAAAATAAGGAAATAAGAACTTGGTATAAAAAACATTGTCAACCTAGATTAGTAGAATTATTTCATATAAAGTACAATAAGGCACGAAAAAGATAAAGGTATAATAAAGGATTTTTTGTATGGTTAAAAGAAATATGTAGAAAAAGAAAAATACATATTCCTAATTTTGAAATAAATACAATACAAAGTCAATATACTTCATATGAAACAACCGATGGAAATACAATGACAAGTATTCACCCTCCTGAGAAAAGTGTTGTTATAAAAGGATCAAAACCAGAATTAAAATTAGAAACAAAAGCTACACCATATAAAATGACTACAGGAGAAATAGTACATAAAGCTGAATTAATTCCACATGTAATAGAACAAAATAACTATACAAATTTATATATGCAATCTTTAGAAAGACAAGCATCTAGAATTGAAAATATGTTAAGACTTATACCTATAAAAGAAACCAAAAATGTTTTATTCAAACGACCTCCATCACTTGATAAAGAAAGATTTAATTTTGGAGAAGATAATAAGACCCTAATGGACCAATTGATATCAAAATTATCTAAATTAGAAATTCAAGAGAAAACTCTAAAAATTCAGGAGAAAGGAAAAGAGAAAATTACTACAGAAATTCTTGAATCATCTACATTAACCTTACAAGAAGAGACACCAATAACTGCTGACACAATAGAGAATATGGAAGAAGCTTTTACAAAAAATAGTCCTAAACCAGATAGTAATAATATTCAAAGAATAGTATATGGAAAATCATGGAAACCTTTAACGGCTAGGCCCTATCATCATAGATCTACCCCTGTTAATACACAATTCGAAGAAGATTTGGAAGCCCAGAATATTTCCTATTCAGGAAGATCAATAGTAAATTGGAATATAGATGGATTATCTAAACAACAAATATTAGACACTATGAAACGTATGACCATGTATGCCTCTGCATGCAAAATGGTAGGCAACCATGATCAAGAGGTCGCCAAAGCCATTGTCTGTGGTTTCACAGGATGGCTTCGAGGTTGGTGGGATTTCCACTTACCTGAAGTACAAAACAACAAATTTTATATAATACTCGCCAATGGACTGTTAAAAATGAAAATAATCAAGACGTTCTATATTCCGAAAGTGATGCTGTTAATACTCTCATTTACACCATCACACTTCATTTTGTGGGGAGTACACCCTTACTTGAAGCCAGATTTGAAGATTTGTTATCTAATTTAAGATGTCCAACCCTATCTCATTATAAATGGTACAAAGATGTTTTCTTTTCCAGACTATTAAGTAGAGAGGATAGCCAGCAGGACCATTGGAAAGAAAAATTTATTGCTGGATTACCATATTTATTTGCAGAAAAGGTAAAAACTCGATTAAAAAATAAAAATGGAGGAATAATGCCATATTCTGTTTATACATTAGGAGAATTATCTGCAGAAATATGTGCAGAAGGATTAGCCCTATGTACAGACATGAAATTAAAGAAACAATTAGATAAACAAAAAATGACTGATAAAAAAGAATTAAGAGACTTCTGTGAACAATTCGGATATCATATAGAAAAATCTAGAGATAAATTTCATTAAAAGAAAAGATATAAGATAGAGAAAAAAGAAAAGAAATCTTATAAAACACATAAAAAAGAAAAATTTATAAAAAGATTCTCTCCAAAATGCAAATATCATAAAGGTAAAAGAAAATTACCTGTATGTTATAAATGTGGAAAAGTTGGCCATTATAAAAGCCAATGTAAAATAAAAAAGAAAATAGATACTATAATCTTAGAAGAATCCATTAGAAATAAACTATATGATATAATACAAATATATGATGATAATTCTTCTGAATCTTCCACTGATACTACATTGATAGGACAAATAGAGGATGAAGATTATTTCATGTCCTCAACAGAACAATCTGAATCTGAACAGAACATAGAAGAATGTTCCTGTAATATGCTATCTAAAGAAGATAAATTAATATTAGACCTTATAGAAAAAATAAATGATCCCGAAGAAAAAAGAAAAGTTATTACCCAGTTTATCACATTAACAAAGGCAAAAAATAAACCAGTTCCACTACTCAAACCTCCAGAAGATTATAATTTTGCTGAAATACTCAAAAGAATTAATAAAAAAGATATACTTCAAAGGGAACCCACAATATCTGAATTAAAAAAAGAAGTAAATGAAATCAAAACAGAAGTAGGACAATTAAAAACTAGAATCAAAGTATTAGAATCACAAAATGACATATCAGGAACTGTAACTGATACAGATGAAATCGAATTTGATCAACTAGCAGATCCTAGTTATATAGAACCAGAAACCTTCGGAACCAAAGAAGTTTAAGAATATATATCTGTAAACTTAGTAAATAAAATTATTTCCCAAAAAATGGTTTATTAGTAAAAACTGTCATTGAAGAATAATATAATTTCCAAACATTAGCTTTAGTAGATTCAGGTGTAGATTTAAATTGTATTAATGAAGGTTTAGTTCCATCAAAATATTTTGATAAAACCACTCAAATATTTAATACTGCTGATGGTAGTAGATTATTTATTAAATACAAATTATCAAATGCCGTGGTATGTAATAATGGACACTGTTTTCCAACACCTTTTATTATGGTCAAAAATTTAAGTCTGGCAGTCATACTGGGAATCCCATTCCTAACCTTATTTTATCCCATAACAATTAACAATATAGGAATTGAAACATCTAGAGTAGTACAAACAATTAAGTTTGAATTTTTAGAGAAACCAAAACTTAAAGAAATAAATAGAGTCAAAGATAAAATAGATAATAAAGAAAAGTTTCTATGTTCTCTTAAAATAGAAATAAAATATAAACAAATAGAAGAAGACTTGGAAAAACTTGAGATAATAACAAAAATTAATAATCTTCGAACTCAAATAGAAACAGAAATTTGTAGCAATCTTCCCAATGCATTTTGGGCAAGAAAGAAACATATAGTGGGATTACCTTATGAAAAAGGTTTGATGAAACTAAAATTCCTACTAAAGCTAGACCAGTACAAATGAATACAACCTTATTAGAATTTTGTAAAAAAGAAATTGATGATACAAAAGAAACATCTAATAAGAATAAGTACATCTCCTTGGAACTGTGCTGCTTTTTATATCAATAAAAATACTAAAAAAGAAAGAGGAGTACCAAGATTAGTAATAAATTATAAACCCTTAAATAAAGTTTTGCAATGGATTAGATATCCAATACCTAATAAAAAAGACTTACTAGATAGACTTGCTACTGCTACAATCTTTTCTAAATTTGATTTAAAATCTGGTTATTGGCAAATACAAATAAAAGAAGAAGATAAGTATAAAACTGCATTTAATGTTCCATTTGGACGGTATGAATGGAACGTAATGCCATTCGGGCTAAAAAATGCTCCATCAGAATTTCAAAAAATAATGAATGAAGTACTTAATCCATATTATAAATTTATGATAGTATACATTGATGATGTTTTAGTCTTCTCTGATACTATAGAACAACATTTTAAACATATTCATACATTTGTACAAGCAATCAAACATGCAGGTTTAGTAGTATCTGCCAAAAAAATAAATCTTTTTCAAACAAAAGTAAGATTTTTAGGTCATCATATTTATTATGGTACAATTATACCAATCGAAAGATCTATTCAATTTGCTGATAAATTTCTTGATATTATTTTAGACAACCGAATTACAAAGATTTTTAGACTGTTTAAATTATATAGTAGACTTTTATGAAAATTTGGCTATAGATGCTAAACCATTATATGAACGGCTTAAAAAGAATCCTCCCAAATAGATGGAGGAACATACTCAAGCTATAAGGAAAATAAAAATTAAAGCTAAAGAATTACCTTGTTTAAATCTGGCTAATCCTAATGCTTTCAAAATTATAGAATGTGATGCTTTTGAATTAGGCTTAGGAGGTATTTTAAAACAACGAATAGATTTTAATGAACAATTAGTCCGATATACTTCAAAAGCTTGGAATTCTACTCAACAAAATTATTCTACTGTGAAAAAAGAAATACTTTCCATAGTTCATTGTGTTACGAAATTCCAGAGTGATATTCTTAATACTCATTTTCTTATTAGAACAGATTGTAAAGCCGCCACTGATATCCTTACTAAGGATGTGCAAAACATTGTCTCTAAGCAAATCTTTGCTCGATGGCAGGCGATCTTATCATCTTTTGATTTTTCTATAGAACACCTAAAAGGAACTATTAACCATCTGCCTGATTTTCTTACTCGTCAATTTTTTGCAGGGAGGGCAACATTGATCATTTTGATCCACCAGTTTTATCTTTTCCACTAACTTTGTTTTATGCAAATTTGAATAAAAATAATACTTCTACTCCTAAACAAAGGGGAAAAGCGCCTATGGAAACTTCACTGGATATCATTCCAGCAAATATTACCCAGTCACCAATACGAATGGAACCTGTTTTATCACCCAGTAATAGTCCTATTTCCTATTCCCCAAATATCAATTACCCAGCTTATTCAAGCCAACCTCCAGCTTCTCCTCCAGCACCAGTTTTTCAAACCTCTACACCAAAGAAACCAACTTTACCAAGCAAATCTCAATATCTTGAAACCTATTTTGTTGCTGATGCAATTATAGAATCTAGACATGTGAATGACAACCCAAATAATGTTGCTAAGTATTACTTATGCAATAATCTCTATCCCTCTCTAGGTACCAAAACAAGAGAATGGTACGAAATGATTCTGTTAGAAACATAATCTATTTCTTTGGTACATTATAATCAGAAAAATTCAAAAATAGTAGCATATTCAAAATTACAAATAAGGAAAGTATTATCCTTTGAAGACTGGGGATCAGACCCTTCAAAAGCCAAGAGACTATATTCTCCAGATTTTCCAAATAAATATTACAGACATGCTGATTACATTGATGCTTGGCATAAGATACTGACACTTCAAAACCCATATAATTCTCACACTTGGTTCTTACAGTTTAAAATGCCTGTAAACACTCCATTTCCAAACTAGTTTCGTAACTGGTTTGCAACATGGGATCTTTAACCCAAATACTTCCTGAACCTCTGCAACTCTCTCAAAACCGTTTTATTGAATTCAATGGGACTAATCCCAATATAGATTACCACTTATATTTTATTGCTATGTATCAAGTTCCATGGATCGTTAAATGTAACTTTGTGATATCTCCAAATAATACAAATAATTTTGAATATATGCCATGTTTAGGCAAACAGATTGCTATAAAATGGTGGGACGTCTTTGTCTACCATAATATTGAACCAGCCAATATGCAGCTCAAACAAATCCCATTAGCATATGGCTCTCATTTATACTCCAACCCAAATAGCTTGGCAGAATATATTACCATAAAGAAAAAGCAAAATCCTAGAGCCACCAAGGAGGAGCTAGAAAAACAATTAATGAAAATATTTGAAGAAGAGGCAGAAACTGCCCAAATTCATGATGCATCCTGCACGCCCAGCACTCCCAAAATAGAAGTACCACCTGACTCACCAGACCCATCAGGACATGGAATGTCCTAGAAACATACCCTGTATTAACCAATCAGATCAAGATGTACATACCTTCAATAGTATTTGTGATATGACAAAAAGCAAGCAGATGTGATATAAAGCAAGAAAAACAATATAGATATGACTAAAGCAAGGCAGACACAAGAAGATGTGACAAAAGCAACTAAAAGATAACTGATGCGATAGCCATTATCTGATGTGACAGTCACTACCTGATGAGACAGCCACCACTTGTGCCCACTAAAATTAAACGACAGATGCCACCTGTAAAACACCACCGACAAAGTCAAGACCACCTGTCTTAGCCATCTCATCAAGCATCAACAAAATACCAACTGTGTTATTATTATTATAAGTAGTTTGATATATTTTTATGCTACATACAACACGTATTTTGTTGATGCTTGATGAGATGGCTAAGACAGGTGGTCTTGACTTTGTCGGTGGTGTTTTACAGGTGGCATCTGTCCTTTAGTTTTAGTGGGCACAAGTGGTGGCTGTCTCATCAGGTAGTAGCTGTTACATCAGATAATGGCTGTCGCATCAGTTATCTTTTAGTTGCTTTTGTCACATCTTCTTGTGTCTGCCTTGCTTTAGTCATATCTATATTGCTTTTCTTGCTTTATATCACATTTGCTTGCTTTTTGTCATATCACAAATACTATTGAAGGTATGTACATCTTGGTCTGATTGGTTAATACAGGGTATGTTTCTGGGACATTCCATGTCCTGATGGGTCTAGTGAGTCAGATGGTACTTCTATTTCGGGAGTGCTGGGTGTGCCGGATGCATCATGAATTTGGGCAGTTCTGCCTCTTCTTCAAATATTTTCATTAATTGTTTTTCTAGTTCCTCCTTGGTGGCTCTAGGATTTTGCTTTTTCATTATGGTAATATATTCTGCCAAGCTATTTGGGTTGGAGTATGAATGAGAGCCATATGCTAATGGGATTTGTTTGAGCTGTATATTGGCTGGTTCAATATTATGGTAGACAAAGACGTCCCACCATTTTATGGCAATCTGTTTGCCTAAACATGGCATATATATATATATATATATATATATATATATATATATATATATATATATATATATATATATATATAGATAGGCACACCACTCTATTAGTGAGCCTAAAATTTCCTACTTCAAAATTTTTTACTATAAAAAGCCCTTATATATTCAACAAGGACTTTTGTACTATTTAGTTCATTATTTAAGAAGGGTACTTTCATCATTTCAAAGCCCCTCTAGAAAACACTTACTGATTTAAAAGATTCTTTTAGCGTTTTGAATCATCCTTAAGTTTTAAAAGCAATTTAAATTGATAAATATGTCCTTTTGAATTTCAAAAAGTTGTTGCTAATGTAATTTTAAGATTTGTTATTTGTAGTCAAAAGTTTCAAACTAGGAAATTCTTAGTTCGCCATAAGAATGGTGTAGCCTAGAATGGCGTGCAAACACACACACATACACATATTTGGGTTATTATAGAATACATCACACTAATGGTGAATTTAGAATTTATTACTCCAAAAATTTTGATCACCAAAATGACCTTACGTGTTCAAAAATCACTTTTAACTGTAAATAGTTCATATATTTTTAGGAAGGGTATTTTTGTCGTTATAAAATTATTCCAAAACTCAATTTCAACTTTAAAAAGATTCATTTGACTTTTTTGAATTGAGTGGACTTTTAAAGCAATTTAGGGCCCGTCTCAAAATTTTCAAATAAGCTATATTATTAATGTAATTTTTATATTTATAGGCCATTTTGTTGTAAAAAATTTCAGAGTAGAAATTTCTATGTTCACCATTAACATAATATATTTTAAAATATTCCCATATATATACATGATTCTTCTTATGTTAACTTCCCATGAATCATATGGGTTACATACATAAAAGGGTGTGAGCTACCAAAATTACTTTGGTTTCCCCTTTCTTTATTTCTATTATTATAAAATGAATAAGGGTATTTTTATCATTAGAAAGGATAGTGTTGATATTTATACTAAAAGATAAAGGGTATGTTTTTCATCTCGAGAATGATATATTTGAAATATTCACTAAAAGACAAGGGCATTTGTATTGATAAAGTGCATTTGTATTGATAAAGTACCTATAATTTCACTCTATAATTACTCGTCTTTGTTCTAAAAATATCAATGATACTCTTTCTAATAAAAAGATATCCTTAATTATTTTATGAACATAGAATAATTATGGGGAAAGATTTCTATGTGACCCCACCCACATATAAACTGTATGTGACCCCACTTCTCAGCTGTTCAATCATAATGGACAGTTAGGATTGCTCATGTCACAATGTCATGTCAAAATATTGTTTGTTTTTTGTATTTTTCCTAGCAAAATTTTCTAAGTGATATTTGGGGCGTCCCACCTTCTTACGGTGCACCTAAGAAAAAAAATTTCAAAAATTCTCGTGAAATAAATGACCAAAATGCCCATGAAAGTTTCAAGGTTTTTTGATAATTTTTCGTCAAAGGAAAGTTTTATTTTATTTTTATCATGTGAGCCCCTGTCAGATGCATACACACCCAAATTTCGCTGCAACATAATTTGTAGAATAAAGATTAAAAATTTAAAAATAAAACACGCCAAGCTCTCGTAGCAAGATCTAACACTCAAAAGCCAACTTGTGATATTGTGACCCAGCAATCTACTTAGATTTAACGGTTGAGAGCAGGGGTCACATATACTTTATACATGGGTGGCGCCACATATAAAGCTTTCTCGTAATTAAATGGGCAACTATACTAATTTGAACAGTTCACACCCTTTTTTAAATGTAATCTATAGGATTTTCTAGGGTATTAACAATAGAAAAATCCAAATATATATCATATACATATGACAATCAGCTAGGGTTTAGCTTTGAATTCTACTTCATGGCGCTGTTCTTCCTCCAATTTCCCTAAAGTCAATCTCTCTCTCTCTCTCTCTCTCTCTCTCTCTCTCTCTTTATAAAATGACAAGTACAAAGTCAAAATGGGATCTCTTGCAAACATAGGAATTTTCTTGTGAAAACAGCTAATACTTATCTAAATAAACTATTTTTAAGAAGAAACTAGAAAATCTATGGAATTTGTGAAATAAAACTGAGTTCGAAAGACAAGTTAAATTAGCTCTCTATGTAGCAAAGAAAGTGGAAAATCTTGGAATTTGAGAAATGAAACTAAAACTTGGAAACTTAAATAAATTAAACAGGAAACTAACTAACGCAAATTTCAACAAAATAACTGTCTATGGTAGAAATAAATTAAAAAGGCATATGGAAATTAAGAATTAAAATTTAAATTGGAAGTTCTAGTAAACATTGAATAGAAAATGAACCTGCACAAAAGTAATGTCAATGCTAATTGACTCTTATTCAAAAGATAACAAAAAATATTAAGTTTTAAAATTGGATTTAAAAAAAAACTATTTTCATCTGAGATGGAATCCGACCCTCAATAGTTGGGATAAGGTTCGGATGATGATGATTTTCATTTATGATGGACCATGATGCAACATGCATGCCATTGCTCGTATGACGTGTGTGCACCAGAAGTTTTTGTGTGTATATGTAGGGTTTTTCTATGGTTAACAATCTATAAAATTATATAGGTTACATTTAGAAAGGATTGTGAACTATCAAAATTTTTACTTTAATTGCCCGTTACTTTATTCGTGGCTATAAAATAAGTAAGGCTATTTTTGTCATTGAAAATAATATTGTTGATATTTTTATCAAAAAACATGGGTAAATATGGACTGAAAGTCTAGGTGCTTTATTGATACAAATGCTTTTATCTTTTTGTGAGAATTTCAAATATGCCATTCTCGAGATGGCAAAAATACTAGTTGTCTTTTAGTACTAATATCAACAACTCTCTTTCCAATGACAAATATGTTCTTACCTATTTATAACCATAGAATTGAGAAAGGGACAATTAAGGTGATTTTGATGGGTCACACTACTTTCTAAATGTAACCTATAGAATTTCATGGGGTGTTAATAATAAAATATATATATGGAAAAACCTAAAAAATGCCTATAGGCGAAATGTTATAGTGTTTTGCCTCTGCCACAGACTTGTTATGTCCGTGGTGGTTTATTGAACGGACTCAATGGACGGCGCCGTTTGTTACTGTTCCGCGTTGAAAAAAGCACGCTGCCCAATTTTTTCGGACGGTGATGAGTCTATGGGTAAAAATACTATTCATTTTCGCCCATAGGCATTGCGTAGATGCTTCATATATATATATATATATATATATATAGGGTTCATCTAGGGTTAACAACCCTTAAAAAAGAAGGTTAATATTAGAATGGGTTGTAATGGGTATAGTTATCAAAAAATATTATTTTTTTTAAAAAAATATTTTAATAGGTAACTCAATCATTAAATAAGGGTAAATTTGAAAAAAAAATTCAAGCACAATGGTATTTTGGAAGTTAGTGTCTTGAAACTTTATTTGTAAATTACTCTTGTTCCTTAGTTAAATTTTCAATTTTACCCCTTATGAAGATGACAAAAGTACCTCTTGTCTTTTAGTAATATTTACATAAATACCTTACTTGATAAGCAAGATACATAGTTAGTAAATCCACTATTTACAACTCATTTTAACATTAACCTTTGTATTTTGGAGGGTTGTGAATTGTAGATATCGCATGTGTGTATGTGTGTATGGAAGGAGTTAAACCCTATGATATACGAGTAACACGCACCTCAGACCCCACTGGTAAAGTTTGTTTCGACGTTGTAAAACCCCCTAATTGATGATCTTAACCTTGCGGTGTATGGATATGAAAAAAAAAAAATTTCAAGTCCTAAAAATAATGCATCTTGTAACATATTATTTAGACCGCCCATTTTTAAGTATTTATAGATCTGCTCGATTTGTACTTTTTTTTAGCTTTAAATTTTATAATTAGGGGTACAAATAGATCGTCAGGCTATTGTAGAGGTTTCTGACATTAGAACTACATCTTTTTGGCATGGTTTAAAAGCGTTGTGCTTTGATATATATATAGGTGCGGTTTGTATAGAGACGAGGCTCTAAACAATCAAAGTAAAGCGCACCTTCAAATAGTGTCGAAAAATGTGGTTTCAATACTGGAAATCTTTGTGATAGCCTTAAAATATGTTCTCATCTCTCATTATAAAATTAAAATCTTCAAAAATAGTGTAGATCGAGCAGATCTATGAAAACTTGAAAATTGGCGATCCAAAAATGCATTACAAGATGCACTATTTCCAAAATTTGAAATTCATTTTTTTCTCATGTCCATGCATCTTGAGGTCGAGATGATCAATTTGAGGATTTGGACATCAAAACAACCTCTTCTAGTGAAATTTTTGAGGTGCGCTCTAATTTGATTGTTTAGAGCCTCGCACTTAAATAAAATTTTTCTTATATATATATTTATAGTTATATAGGAAGATTCGGTCTGTGGGCAAACTGTTATAGTTTCCCCCTCAGCTCAAATTTTAGACTTGGTCCATGGGAAGACTGTTATAGTATCCCCCCTTAGCTCAAATTTTAGATCCGAAAATTTGTGGCACAAGCCTTACTCATCTTAACACCCAAGGCCATAGAAAAGAAAAAGCAAAAAGGATAAATTACTACACACCTTCACAGTGCCTAAAAATGACCACCCCAACGATCAACACAGGCTATCTATTTCTTGATGACCTAAGCTAGGTCTTATAGAACTCAAATTTAGTAATTTATTTATTTGTTTATTTGAAGGTGCGTTTTCATTATTTAGGGGCTGTCACTTGGTGTGACGGTAAAATGCTCGAGTAGTCAGCGCAAGAGCACGGGTTTGAGTCTGAGAACGGCCATGCACAAAAAGCCAAAGGTTAGGACCGACTCCATCTCACCCGTCCTTGGACCCTGCATAGGTGGGACCAACACTGGGTTACAGCCCTTTTTCTATTTATTTGTTTATTTAAATTGTTCATGTGGTAATCTTGTGGTGTTGAGGAAATATAGTAGTTTGGGATCAGACAAACCCCCCTAAGGCCTTGATCTAGCCCCATTTCAAGACACCTGAAATGGATGGTCCGTATTCCCTACATTTTCTCCTCGAAAAAACGATTTTCTTGGGTTCTATTTTAAACTTATCACAATATTGGCCAAAGAGAGGATGTGTGAAATTTGGGCCCGAATAAGTGTCTCTAAGGACCTCAGGACTGTCTCAAAACTGTTGTCATGTCGAGTTTCAAATAGGAGATCTTTCCTCTGCCAAAGAACTCGGTCTTAAGACGGTTAATGGCTAGAGACAGAGGGGAGATTAGGCGCTCGAAAACTTGAGCGACCGATGGAATGGAGGTAGAACAAGAAATTTGTCGGATTCCTTTGTTGGTGCTAGGGAATGAGGATGTCAAAGAGTCTAAAAACCGTATGGGATGTTTAGTGGTTGGGTCGTTTTCTCCTCCATCGAAGGATCTCTTTGGGTTGGAGAACTGGGCTAAGTGTGCTTGGTCGTTGTCCTATGAGCAAGTGGTGAAGTGGATTGGAAATAATTGTTTTGTGTTTTTGTTTCTGATCATATTTAGAGACTAAGAAGGTTTTGGCTATCAAACATTGGAGTGTGGGAGATAAGCTTCTCTCTTTGGACTCTTGTCATCCAAAAAGTGCTTGTTGGATCAGATTGGAGGGTATGCTTCGAGTCTAGGTGTTTTTCAGAAATTCGGGAATTTCTGTGGTGATTTTATGGGGTGGATCAGGGCTTTTTGATGGGTTCTGATTTGTCGATTGTTAGGGTCAAAGTTCATAGAAATTCCTTTTCACCATTACCAAGATTCGACTATCAGTAAATTTGGAGGATTTTATTATTAAAGGATCGATCGAAGGTTCTTTGATGCCAACAGAGTCAATAGAGGGGTCCACCAAGAAGACAACTATAAATGGTAATGGTGAATTTGTTGAACATGGATGGACTGAGGTGCATTAGAATAAAAGATGCTTGGGGTTTTTTCCGGCTAGTAATCAGAGGATTAGGTCTGTAATGGTGCCCAATTCGGAATCCGTATCTGTAGGTGAGGGATAGACACTCGGACGTTTAGAGATGGCTTGGTCAGTTCCTACTATTTCAAACTTAAAATTTAAAAAGATTAAGAAAGAGAATCTGTTCCATCTGGGATTGATGATTAGAATATAGAAGTTCAAGTGAAATGGTCCTCGGCAAGTCAATTTTCCTCTGCTTCATGAGAGATTTTGGCTTTTGTTACGGATGAGGAAATTTACCATGGGATGTCCAATGGACAGAGTAAGGAAGTGTGTATGGGAACATGTGAGAAGAGACAACAGCAATTGGCTGTACGTGGCGGTGGGATGGAAAATAGAAGACGAGTATGTATGTTGGGGAAAGAGGAAGATTGTGAAAGAGATTTGAATTGAGAGAGAAAGTGGATTTGCTGAGTTTTCGAAAGGAGACTGGTGGTGACGAAGGTGCTAAAAATGGTGGTGATGCTGGAGTTCAACATGCGCTAGATTCTTTGGTGGAGGCATCACAGTGGAGCAAAGGTGACTACTGTATTGCTGTGCCCAATTTTTACTGAAGTTTGAATAGGCATAGCCTGTTCAAATTCATTGTCTTTTGGTGTTCTAAGATGCTGAAAAGATATTTTCTTTTTAGAAAGGCGGCTCATAAGAAAGCTGTGGTGCAAGAGCCTAGAGTTCCAGTGGAGCAGCAAGGCCTGCCGATAGTTGTTCTGGCATCTAGAAGGTGAAGGTTTTGTGGTGATTTTCCTGCTGCTGGAATCTGTGTCAATTTCTTTTGGCGATCATATGGAAGGATGGTTGGAGGAGGAAGTGGATTTTGTGCCACCACTGGATGTTATGCCACTGGATATTGCACATAATGAGATGAATCTATTAGATGGGGGGGTTGAGAGACCGGTGGAAGGCAAGGTGGATGATTTTGTTGATATGTTGGAGAAATGGGGGTTGTTTTTGATGCCCCACTTCAAGAAGTGGCGATGACCATTGTTGAACGTGTTAAAGCTGCTAAAGATCAAGAAATTCCAGGACAGAATGAAAATCTTGGGGATTAGGGTGGTGATGCTGCTGAAAGGAAAAAGGCCAAAGGAGAGGCGAAAGCGCCAGCCGCTCCAACCAGGTCATCATCAAGGATTGCTGCCAGGTGGGCTGCTGCTAGGGGTGTGGGCATTTCTTTCGTTAACAGAGATAATGTGGTGGACTTAGAGGAAGATGATATTACCAGAATTGGAGAAACATGAGATGCTTATGAAAGTCATTACCTGGAACTTGTGGGGATTGGGGAGTAATCGTAGGAAAAAGGTGGTTCAATTTCTGGTCGAGAAGTATAGGCCAGAAATTTCGCTGCTACAAGAGACGAAGCTCCCAGCTCCTTCTTTGAGGTATGTCAATGATATTTGGGGTAGAGGTCCTGTTGGTTTTGTGGGCATTGATGCAATAGGTCTTCGGGAGGTCTATGGTTTTTGTGGGACTCTTCAGTGTTGAATTGTATTGATGTCATCTTTAAAGATAGAATTTTGGGTGTTATTTTGAAGGTTCCTTCCCTTCTTTTAGGTTGGTTTTTCTTAATGTATATGGACCTAACGAACAGGCCCAGAAACCTCTTTTTTTGCAAGCTATTTCTGATGTTGTTTCCAATCTTAATATTAGGTGGTGTGTGGGTGGTGATTTTTACCTCCCTAGGTGGCCGGATGAGTCTTTTTCTAATAATCCATTGAATGCTTCAATGAGACTGTTTAATAATTTTATATTGCACCATGAATTGATTAATTTACCGATCAATGGAACTGTGTTTACTTGGTCTAACAATTCTTCGAATAATTTGATTATGAGTAAATTAGACCGCTTCCTCATCTCAAATGAATGGGAAGCACAGTTTCCTTTGGCGAGAGTAATGCCTTTTAAGTCATTTGTCATCAAATCAAGGGGCTTCATTGTTACAAACTAATACCGACAGTTTTGGCCCAAAACTTTTTAGAATGGAGACTGCTTGGTTGGAGGACAGTGAAGTGATCGAAATTATTAGAAACACTTGGGAGAATACAATTGTACTAGGGTGGGTGGATATCGGACTTATAAAAAGTTGCTTAATGTTTAACATAAATTGCTACAGTGGAATAAGGTGCAGACTTTCTCAATTAAACAAAAGATAAAGGAAACTATGATTAACATCCAAGCTATTTATGAGGAGATACAAGCAAATGGTTTTATAACTGAACATGTTGTTGGGCTAAGATTGGAAATGATGAACCAGATGCATGAACTCTTGAGAATGGAAAAGATATATTGGAGGTAGAAGTCTAGGGTTAAATGGCTTAAAGAAAGTCATGTTAACATTAAATATTTTCATGCCATTGCAAATGCAAGACGTAGACAAAATGATATCTCTAATATCAAAATTGGATGGGATGGGGGATGACGATAAGGAGGCTTGGGAGTTAAAGTTTGTAGAACATTCCCAAACATCTTTCCCTAGCAAGTTACATTTCATAGTTTGTTTTGACGGTGTTCCATTGCGAAGGCTTCCTGAAAATGTTGCAAGGGAATTGGGGAAGGGAGTGAAGTTGGAAGAATTGACAATGGATGTTTTTGCTTTGCCTAGGGATAAAGCTCCAGACCAGATGCTTCCCATTGTTATTTTTCTAAAAGTTTTGGTTGATGGTAAAGGATGATCTGCTGTTAATGGTGAATGAGTTCTTGGGGAGAGGGCTTTAACATAAGAGGATAAATGCAACTTATATTTCGCTGATTCCAAAGCAATCTTCTATTATGGGCATTAGCCACATGAAATGTAGGAACGCTTACAAGTAAGAGTATGGAGTTAGTAGATACAATGAAACAAAGGAGAGTAAATATCGCTTGTCTACGAAAAACTAAGTGGAAAGGAGAGAAAGTTAAGGAAATAGATGGGTATAAACTTTGGTACACGGAAAAGGGTAAAAATAGATATGGCATAGGCATAATAGTAGACAAAGATTTAAAAGATAAAGTAGTCAATGTCACGAGAGTAGGTGATAGGCTTCTATTAATTCAACTTGTATTAAGGGAAGAGATAATTAATCTAATTAGTGCTTATGCACCATAAGTAGGACTAGATTATCGAAGTACGAGACAATTTTGGGAGGATATGGATGGACTAGTGCAAGACATATCAAATAGAGAGGGGACCTATTTAGGAAGGGACTTAAACGGACATATAGGGAAGGATAATAGAGAATATGAAGGGTAAATGGGAGAAATGAGTTTGGTGAAAGAAATGAGATGGGTGCGGTATTCCAGATTTTGCTATGGCCTATGACCTAGCTATAGCAAACACTTACTTTGAAAAGCGATATGAATATTTAATAACCTATAAAAATAATATCACATATAGATAGATTTCTTCCTAGTTAAGAAGATAAATCGACCATCATGTAAAGACCGTAAAGTTATCTTAGAAGAGAGTCAACTACTTGACATAAGCTTGTAGTTATGGACGTCTAAGAAAGGATGAAATTAATAAGTGTCCAAGAACTAGGTGGTGGAATTTAAAAAATAAGAAATTAAAAGGTGTCCAAGAACTAGGTGGTGGAATTTAAAAAATGAGAAAATAGAATTATTTAGGGATAAATTAAGTTAAAAAAAATGGAACTTTTAATATGAGGTTAATAGTTTGTAGAATGAGATGACTGATTGTATTAAGGAAATGGCAAAAGAAGTTTTAGGAAAATCTAGAGGGAAAGGAAATTTCAATAAGGAAACTTGGCGTTAGAGTGATGAGGTTCAAAATGCCATTAGTGAAAAATGATCATGTTATAGAACTTGACAAAGTAATAGAAATGATCAAAACTTAGAAGAATATAAAAAGGCTAAGAAAAACGCTAAATATATAATAAGTAAACCTAAACTTAAGGCATATGATAATCTATATAGTAAATTGGGAACAAGAAAAGTGAAAAAGATGTATTCGAAATTAGCAAAAATCAGAGAGAAAAAGTGTAGGGCTTTAAACCATATTAAAGCATTAAGAATGAGGATTAAAGGGTCTTGGTGAAGGAGGAAGAGGTCAGCGAAAGGTGGAGAGTTTTTTTTAAAAAAATTATTAAATGTCGAACGCAATGGGAACGTAGCTGTAGAAGGAACAGTTGGCATAAATGAAATCGGAGGTCATAGATACATTCGTAGGAGTAGGATGATGGAAGCAAAAGAAGCTTTGAAGGGGATGAAAATAGGAAGGGCTCTAGGATTAAATGGTATTTTGATAGAGATTTGGAAGTGCATGGGGAGATTAGCATTGACTAGTTGATCAACAAGGTGTTTAGAACAAAGAAAATGCCAGACAAATGTACTATGGTAACCAGTATTTTAAAATGTAGCCGCATCGCCACATATGCGGTCGCATCATTCAGGATGTGCTCGCATCCGCATCAAAAACAAGCGCATATGCGCTTTTGGCAGATGCGGCCGCATATGCGTCGCATCAGGCCGCATCATAGCCGCATACCGCATTGGCCGCATCGCACCGCAGCCCACTGCTATTGTGTCCGTCGAAATTTTTTTCTGTTTTGCCCCTAGGGGAGGGGTAAAATGGTCTTTTTGACCGTCCAGATGTTAGGGAAACTGTTTGGGGGGGTATTAGGGGTCCTAAACAAAAATTTTTAGCAACTTTTTGTGGCTTTTTTTGCATCAAATCGAGGTAAAAAAAATTTAGGTGGAATTTTTTTTTCATCGAAATCTTCGATTTGGCAGTTGTTTGGTACTTGGATGTTCATTGGATGCCTTTGATTGTTGACTTGGAGATGTTAGGGTGAATTTGTGATAAGAAATCAGGGGTTTCAGAAGTCGTGAAGAAATCAAGCAGTGCTTCATAGAGTCGATAAATTTTTTTTCCTTCTTGTACAATATTATTATTATACATATTTTTGGGGCAATTTCTTCTTCCCAATCTTCTAGTAATAAGGATCCGGCTTGGAAATATGCTAAACTAAAAATCCCAAAGATAGAAATTATGTGATATGCTTGCTCTGTAGAAATACTTATATGGGTGGATAACTGCATACAGAATCTCCGACAGCTAATAGTTTTGAAGTTAATCATTAAACTAAAATACCTACTATCACATATATCACCTTCATATTTTTTTCTATGCATTAACTTATTTTTTTAGATTTTTTAGAATTTTTTTATATTTATTAACCGCATCATCGCGATGCACCCGCATTCGAGCCTCATCGCCGCATCAGCCCCCCACCGCATCAGGGCTGCATCCCGCATTTTAAAACATTGATGGTACCTATTTACAAGAACAAACGAGACATACAAAATTATGCGAACTATTGAGGGATCAAACTTATGAGCCACACTATGAAGCTGTGACAAAGATTGATTGAGCAATGTCTAAGGCATGAAACTAGTGTATCAGAAAACCAATTTGGTTTTATGCCTGGGAGGTCAACAACCAAGGCTATTTCCTACTTACGCAACTAATCGAGAAGGTTTGGACGAAGGGAAGAGACCTCCACATGGTCTTTATTAATCTAGAGAAAGCTTATGATAGAGTACTTAGAGATTTGATTTGGTGGGTGTTGGAAAGGAAAGGAGTCTCAATACACTTCATCGACTTGGTGAGAGATATGTACGAGGGAGCGCTAACTAGTGTTAGAATAATTAGTGCAGGGATGATTTGAGTTTTTAGTTACAATAAGTCACATCAGGGGTCCGCATTGAGCCTATACCTTTTTGTCTTAGTTATGGACGACTTGACTAGGCACCTACAAGATATCATAGTCATATTGTTCATGGATGATATAGCTTTGATCAATGAGATCCGAAACGGTGTCAACACAAAGTTAAAACTTTGGAGGGATGCTCGAGAATCTAAAGGTTTTAAAATTAACCTGACCAAGACAAAGTCTATGAAATGCAAGTTTACTAACAATAGGAGTAGAGACGAGGAAGTAGTTAGGATTGACGGCTAAGAAATGCCAAAAAGAGCTCACTTTTGACATCTTGGGTCGATAATCTAGAAAAATGGAGAGTTTGAGGAAGATGTTGCACATAGAAGTAAAGCTGGGTCGACGGAGTGGAGATGTGCAACCGGAGTTTTATGTGATAGCCGCATACCAATGAAGCTGCAGCTCAAGTTCTATAGGATAAATGTGAGACCAGCTTTACTTTATGGGGTGAAATGTTAAGCGGTCAAGAAGCAACATACCCATAAAATGAGTGTGGCTGAGATGAGGATGCTAAGATGGATGAGTAGAAAGACAAGAAGGGATAGAATCCAAAATTAATATATTTGGGAGAATTTATGTATGGGCAATAAGCAGTAAGATGAGAGAAAGTAGACTTAGGTGGGTTGGCCATGTGTGGCACAGACCCAGTATTGCACTTGTTAGGAGATACAAGTTAGTTCAAATGGAAGGCTAAAAATGGCAAGGGGTAAACCCAAAAGGATATGTTCGAAAGTAGTGAGAAAAGATATAGGGACTTATGGCTTCACTGAGGGTATGACCCTTAATAGAGCAAAATAGTAGACTAGGATTCATGTAGCAGACCCCAATTAGCTTGAAAAAGGCTTCGATGATGGTGTCCAATTAGCTTACTAACGAGTTTATACAAGATTTTGTCCAAAATTTTGGCAGAAAGATTAAAGTTAAGTCTTACATCTCTTGGTTTAGGATACTCGGTCAACATTTATTAGTGGAAGATTGATTATGGACGGAGTCTTGATTGCCCAAGAGTGTATTCATACTCGTAGTTTGAGTGGGAGTGCGAGGGATTGTCATTAAGCTTGATATGGAGAAGGCTTATAATCGAGCGGAATAGAAGGTATTTGACGGACTTTTATTTCGAATGTGTTTTGGTGATAATTGGAGGAAATGGATCATGGGGTGTTTATTTCTCTATTTTGGTGAATGGATCGCTGAAAGGTTCTTCAAGAGGTTTTAGACGATGAGATCGACTTTCTCCTTTTCTATTTACTTTTGTTGGGGAGACCTTTAGTTTGATGCTAAGGAATGTGGAGAATAGGCAGGGTTTCCAAGGCTTTCAGCTAAGCCCTGAGGTACCTTGTATTTCTCATCTACAATACGCTGATGATATAATTATTTTTTGTGGTGCTGAAGTGAATCAAATTCTGAAAATTAGAAGGTTTTTAAGGTGCTACGAATTGGTTGGGGGTTTGAAAGTAAATTTTGGAAAGACGTCGGTGATTGGGGTCAGCTATAATGAGTCCATGGTGTCCATGGTAAATCAATTGGCTAGCTTGTTGGGATGTAATGTGGAGAGTTTTCCAATAAAATATCTTGGGATGCCTATTTCTGATTCCAGGTTACCAAAGGAAGTGTAGGATCATGTTGTTAAGAGAATGCATATAAAATTGGACTAGTGGAAGGCGAAACATTTATCTCTAAGTTGTAGGATCACTATCATCCAATCATCTCTATCCAACCTTCCAATGTCTATGTTCATTATGCCTAGAGCAGTTGATCAGGAACTTTTTATGGGGCTCAAATGACAAGGTAAAAAATACCCTTTGGTTACATGGGAAACGGTTTGCACTCCTAAAAAAGAAGGTGGTTTGGGGATTAGGAAGCTGAAGTTTGTTAATCAAACTTCAGCTTTGATTTCTAAGTGGTGGTGGAGATCTATGGAAAATGAGGATCATCTGTGGCGTGATATTCTAATAGTTTATGATTTGGAGCCTACAACAAGTCTTTTAGCAAGTGGTTCTGAAAAATCGCATCTTTGGATAGGCATATTATCTACTCGTTTGTTTGTGAAGAGGCACTCTAGATGGGGAGTTGGGATGGGAGATAAGAAACTATTTTTGCATCACAAATGTGTTGGCATTGTTGCTTTTATATTTTCATTCCTTGATATTTTTTGGAGGTCGGCTAATCCCATGGTAAAGGTGAGTGAAGTCATTAAGAGATCAGGTTTTTTTTTCTCTTGAAACATTTGTTGCTCGCATAATAGGGGACCTGATGGAGATCTAAGCACAACAAGTAGCCACATGTTGAAATTGGTGCAGTGTTGAGCCAAGAAGGTTGCCCTATTGCCTTCTTCAGTGAGAAGTTGAATGACACCCACCGACACAGTTCTACTTATGATGTGGAGTTTTGTGCTATTAGTCAAGCCTTGAGGCATAAGCGGCATTAACTAATTCAGAAGGAATTTATTTTGTTCTCAGATCATGAAGCGTTGAAGTATATTAATGCGCAACATAAACTAAATCAGTGACATGCTTGATGGGTAGCTTATTTGCAGGAGTTCCCTTTTGTTATTCAGCACAAGGCTCAAAACAGAGTAGCAGATGCTTTGAGTAGAAGGTTGACGCTATTACCTACCATGGCGATTGCTATCACTGGGTTCGAGTTTATGAAGGATCTTTATGCAGATGATGACGACTTCAACGAGATATGGTACCAGTGTTGCAGTAGAGTTGTTGGGGATTTTCTTATTCAAGATGGATTTCTCTTCAAAGGAAATTGTCTTTGTATTCCTGCAGGTTCCCTTAGAGAAACCCTAATAGCAGAGCTTCATGGGGGAGGTCTTGGTGGACATTTTGGTCAAGACAAAATGATAGTATTGGTGGAGCCTAAGTACTCCTAGCCAAAAATTAAGAGAGATGTTGTGTGGTTCGTTGAGAGGTGTCGTACATGTCAAGTGGCTAAGGGGCAATGACATAATACCGGGCTTTATTCTCCACTTCCTATTCCCAATGCACCTTGGGAGGATGTTAGCATGGATTTTGTTTTGGGACTTCTACGGACTCGAAGAGGTATGAATTCTATATTCGTGGTGGTGGATAAATTCTCAAAGATGGCTCATTTTATACCTTGCAAGAAGACTCTGGATGGCACACATGTTGCTAACTTATACTTCAAAGAGGTGGTGACTGCATGATGTTCTAAAGACGTTAACTTCATAATGGAATACGAAGTTTCTCAGCCATTTTGGACGAACTTTGTGGAAGAAATTGGGCACTCGGTTACAATTTAGTAGTGCTTATCATCCGCTGACAGATGGCCATACTGAAGTTGTAAACCGTACTCTTGGCAATCTTTTGAGAAGTATTGTGAGGGAAAAGAACAGTGGGACCTAGCGTTTTTGTCTATAATAGTGTTTGCAATAAATCTACTGGTAAGAGTCCTTTCGAGGTGGTATATGGAAAAAACCCTACTCATTTGCTTCACTTGGTTCCTTTCTAGGCCAATGGGGAGGGTCATGCTATTGTTGAGGACTTGGTTGAACAAATGAAAGGAGTAAATGAATAAGTGCGTGCTAGTCTAGAAGCCAATACAGCCAAATACAAGGTAGTAGCGAACAAGCATCACCGTTTCAAGGAGTTTAATGTGGGAGACTGAGTAATGGCGTATCTCAGGTAGGAACGACATCCAGTGGGAAAATATAGCAAGCTGAATGATCGCAAGGCAGGACCATTCAAGATTTTGAAGCAGATGGGCAGCAATGCTTACAAGGTCACTTTTCCTTCACACATGGAGACTTTAGATATCTTCAACGCTGATCTGTCAAAGTATCATGGTTTGGAGGTGAATGAAGATGAAGATGTGAACTCGAGGGTGATTTCTCCTCAACCCTGGGAGAATGATGGAGATCTAAGCACAACAAGTAGCCACGAGTATTTTCTTTTGGAGTGACATATTCTTTCTAATATTTGCTCATATTTGGAGGATGAAAACCCTAAGAGAGCTTCCAAGAAGAATAAGAAGATCAAGAAATAGTTTGGGTGTTTTTTTAGTTTGTTTTAGGCTATTTCAAATCTTTATTTTATTTTATTTCATTGCTGGACCAATTAGGGACTTTTTAGTTATTTTAATTAAAGTTGGGGAGTTTAGTTTCAAGTTATACATAAGTTAGGACCTTTTGGTCAAAATTTAATTGTATGGACAAATATTATCCAAAACAATAAATCTTCATTATAAATAATGGCATGGATGCGTTGGAGAGTCATTAATATATTCCTCTTTAAGAAAAGAAAGACTAAGTCTTGTAAAAGAAGCCTAAGGCTTGAGCCCTAGGTGGGAGAAAGCTTTAGGGATTCTCCAAAATTGCTTGTGTCAAGGTGCTTATTGCCGATTTTCTATACCCTAGGCTGCAATTGAACAGTTCACTGTGTTGCTATCAACTTTGAATGATATCCATGTTTCTAATTTTGCTGATGATTTATGACTTTGGGAGTTGGAGACAAGTGGCTGTTTTGTAGTGATATCAGCCAATTACTCTCTATTTCATGATCGCTTTAGGTGCAGTTGTCCCAAGTTGAATGATATCTGGTAATGTAAAGCACCGCATAAAGTGCAGGCTTTTGTTTGGATTATGCAGCAAAATAAGGCACTCATAGTGGAGAATCTTAGGAAGGCATAAAATTGTGGTTAATGTGTATCTTTTTTGTAAAAATGATGAGAAGAATAGAGATCACCTATTCCTCCATTGCCCTTCTTCCTCAAGCATTTGGAGTTGGGCACTCTATAAGATTGGTATGCCTTTGGTAGGTCCAAGTTCTCATATAGAGATTATGAATTGTCTAAAGTTAATCAGAATACCAAAGATTGGTTGTATCATTTGTGTTTTTTTTTGAGCTGCTCTCATTTGGGAGTTATGGGTGGAAAGAATTGGTAGAACTTTTGAAGGGAACTCCTTGAAGCTACAAGAAGTTAAAGATAGGGTTTTATCGGATGCATGGAGTTGGTTTATCGTCACAAAAGAAGGAAGAGGAGTCTCTAAGATGGATATAGTATTAAATTTAGCCAATCTGATGACTTTTAAGGTCCTTAAGGTGAGACCGAAATGTAAGTGGCAGCCTCCTATGGTTGGGTGTCACAAGCTGAATTCTGATGGATCGTCTTTGGGGAATTTAGGAAGGGCAGGCATTTGTGGAGTTTGCCGAGATAGTTTGGGTAATGTTATTTTTAGCTTTTGCGGAGCCATGTGGTTTTACATCAACAAATCATGCTGTATTAGCTGCTCTGCTACATGGGATTAAGATCTTAAAGGATCAACAACTTGGTGGCTTTTTTATCTTTGAAGGGGATTTGCTTAATGTGGAAAATTGGTGCAATAAGGTGTCTTCTCCACCTTGGCCCTTGAGATCACAATGTTGCAGGTTTTGGACTTTTTTCCTTGGTTTGTGTCTTTTGTTCATGTTTATAGAGAAGCCAATGAGGTGGCAGATGGGCTTGCTAAACGAGGCGCTTTTATGGATAATGTGGTGGTTTCTGATTTCTTCTTGTAATTTTGTTATTGGTTGTACTTTTCATTAAATTGATGACTGCTACCATGTCTAAAATGCTTCAGCAAATCCGAAGCTTTAGTACTACCATGTAAGCTAGAACGCTTGAATAGACGAGATTGTTGGGTCATGATTTAAGTGAACCATTCTTTGATGGTTTACCTCACCAAACCTTCAAAGGGTTGGTGAGTCCTGTCGACCAAATCATAATGAGCAATAGTGATGCTTAGGGATAAAGCAGTCTTTAGTGTAGGGGTCATGTGAAGTGCAATTTAAGATTCATGATAAGAAATCGAAAAGTAGATCTCCTGGAAAATGTGATAGATCTTCAGATTAGTTATTATTCATTCAATTTTGTTGCATCAATCTTCAGGTTGCAGGAATACTGTGTGGACACTGCAGTTGCCGTGATAGTGGATGGAAATGTGAGCCTAAGGATAGACACCCAGCATCTCAGGGATGTCCACTTTCGTCTGGGCTCATTCTACCAATTCATCGGAGAATTGGTCATCCAGCCAGATAACAATGTCAGTGCTCTTCCTCTCACTAACCCATCTCCGGAATTTCACCAGGCTTTCAATGAGTAACTGGTTAAAAAATTTGCCCAAAGTGATTTTCTATCAGTCCCCAAGACTTATCTTACCAAACCCATGTCCAGAATTTGTGCAGTTACTATGATGTAATCCTAAACGCCCTCGTCTTTCTCTCTCTAACATCTTTAATTGCTCGAATGACATTCTTTCATCCCAAAGCCTCTGAGGATGGCGGAGCTAACTTTCTAGTGGTGCAAAAACTTTCTCACGAAACTCATCTCCAGAATTTGCCGCGTAACATTCCAGCAATCTCCAAACCGTCTTTCACTAACCAATATTTATGTCTCCCATTTTTTAGGCTATTTTGCAGGCACGAGTTGGAAGGAATGTGGATGGCTTAGACCTCAACCTTTACAACCAGTCGTTGCAGCTCCGGCGTCAATTTGAAGCCGACCATATGAGCCGGCACAAAACAACGTGATAGTGTTGTTAAGGCGTACAGATCTATGGATATGCCATTCCACTACTTGGGTGGGCGGTCTTTAATGAGGAAGTCAATTTAAACATTCAGTCAGGGATTTTTTTATCATATATAGAATGCTAACAATGGCTAAATGAAACCTAAACTCTTTTTGGGAACTGAACCTAATTAACCGTGTCGTTAAACATTTTGAAGGATATGTTTTTTGAATTAATCTTGAATTAAGGTTGACTACCATCTATGAATTCTCTGACCCTGTTCATGCAGGTTTATGCCTCATTTTTATTTGTTTGAATTTATGCATGTATGTCAGAAGTGTAATGCTTGCTGAAGTGATTTTCATCATCGTCATCAGAGACTTTTTCCAACTATTTGAGATCGGTTATTCGAATCTCTATACCCGTAGTGAAGGAAAGTTTAAGGTCCTCAAACCAAACTATTGTATTCATGTATGTAAGTTGCACATGCATTTCATCGAGTTCGATCATGATGGTTGTGATTTTCCTGCGTGTGTGAAATTCGACAGTACTGTATTGCATATGAGGCCACTATGATTCATTTCTGTTTTTTTGGATTAAAATTTTCTGAATCATGCTTAACTAGTAATAAAAATAACAAACACATATCACCAATTGGAAGCATAAATGATCAGAGGAACACTAGCCATATGATACACCACCGTTATATCCACTGCCCCTTCCCCATGGTGCCAGACCTTCATTTACAGTTGATCCCCACCGTTCGTCCTCTGAAGTCTGTGAATACACCTACTGTACCATACTCTCTGCACAGCGGTTGTGTATGATCAAGTAGTTACTAGGGTCTTTATATAATAGTTTTAGACGTTGGCTTTGCACTTGCGTGTGAGTGGGTCCCATATGGCGGGTAACAGGAAGATGTGGGACCCAACCCCGTAGGCATTGAAGCTGGCATTGGTAGTGGGGTCCACCAAGAGGGTCCCAGGGTACCCGGCAAATCCATCTTTTCCTTATAAACCCGGGCAGGCCGTACTCGCCTCCACGGGAACAAGTGGGTCCCCCTCATAGAACCCGTCACCGTAGGGATTTGTGGCGGATCCCACAAGCATGGTTGCCACGTTGATCACCATCCCAGCCAATCCCACATCGGCACCTGGTGCCATGAGAACACTTGGAGGGCCCCACAAAGGCTTGGCGTAAGGCCATGCACACAACCCAGGGCACTGCTTACTCGGGTCGCCAACCCAAGCCCAAACCGCTCTGCCGCCAGTTTTATCCACACCCGTTTTTGGACCGGGTCTGGGCAGAAGTAGGGCCCCATGGGTCCCGCACGAGCTCATGCAAAACCGTTCGACTATTGTATCGTCGGATGTGAGAATGAGGTAAAGGCCAGAGGGATCCATTGGCAGCGTTTGTTTTCTCATGGCCGCTTTGATGAGGAGAGGTAGTTGGTTGCGGGTCAGGGTCTTTCCAGCTGAGCAGGCCAGGTCAGAAGCCATTCCGGCAAGGGAGACGTTGTTGGAAACTGGTCTGCGGGAGAGGTCGGTATAGGAGAGGGCGGTTCTCCACCAGGTTTGGACAGAAGGGGTTGCAGTGTTTGGAGAGAGAAAGGAGGCGAAGAAGTCGGCTATGGCATATTTCCGAGAAAGGTGAAAGTGGCCATAGTAGAGGATGTAGACGTTGATAGGATTTGTGAGAAGTGGACCACGGTGGTATTCGAGAACCGGTGAGGCTGTGGGGACCAGAAATAGTGGCTTTCTGGGGAGAGAGAGGACTGTGGGGAAAGAAAACAATAGCAGAGAGAGTAGGAAACAGTGGTTCAGAGAATGCGCCATCTGAGGAGAGAGAGACATGAAGAGGGAGGACAGAGTGTGTGTGTGATTTGGCAGTCTAGAGAGGGCGAGTGCGTGGATGTGACCAAATTTATAGTAAATAATAGCATACGTATGCACAAAACGTTTTCGAAGAAAACGTCCTACTCTCAAGACTATGGTGTGGGAAAGCTTTCTACATTAGCAATGGTGTTTAGTACCATATCGTTTAGAATAAGGTATAATCAAGACGGCTTATGGCCATTTATTAAGGGTGGTAACGGGCTGCGCAGCCTTTGCCCTGGCTTATGGCCATTCCGGTCCCGCTCTAGGCCTGTCAGGAATGGGTCGGGTCAGACCGTGCAAAAAAGCAAATGAGGGAAAATAAAAGAAAAATTAAGGAAGTAAAAGAGAGCCGGGTCGGTCCCTGACACTGGATCTAGCGCGACCGTCACACTACAGTTTGCCGAAGCGGCCTACTTTGCTAAGGTTAGTGCCGGGCCTTTCAGTCGTACCGTTTATGGAACAAATTCGGCGTGGTTGTTGGGGTATTATGGTCACATTAAAAAAGGACGGTGACGTGTGTTGTTTGTCCGACGAAGACACTCCACGTAGATGTTGGG
Organism: Amborella trichopoda; assembly: GCF_054954075.1. Taxonomy (NCBI): domain Eukaryota; kingdom Viridiplantae; phylum Streptophyta; class Magnoliopsida; order Amborellales; family Amborellaceae; genus Amborella; species Amborella trichopoda. Next base: position 53,601,669 of record NC_142337.1, read on the forward strand.
TTGTATGACACGTCAGGCAGTTATCTCACGTGTGAGGTATGAAAGTGTTGACGTGCTATGAGCGTGGTGGCTTGTGGTAGGATAAGGATAAGATCGGAGGGCCTGCTTTTGTCCACGTCTTTTGTTTCCTTGGCAGTTGGCACGCAGAAAGAAGCATCTGCGCTTATGGGAGACGATAACAGTAGGGCTCATCGTCCCCTATTGAATTATCAAAAATAAATAAACAAATAAATAAATAATAAAACAGCAAGCTTCATCCTTGTTGGAAGAAAAAAAAGACAAGAGCTTCAAATAAGTTCAGAGTCTAAGCCGTATCTAAAAATGCTAATCACCAAGGAGGCTGTAAACACTAATATACCATTCAATACTACAATTTTGAAGTCAAAATCAATATTTCAAAGCCTAGCGATTTAGATCAAGAATAGCCAATCCAGATCAGGAATCGGCTAAGAATGAATCGATTTTAGAAAAGTATCAGCACCAGCCCCGTCCGTCCCTCCTCCCCTCCTACTCTTTTATATTTTTAATTCAAATTCTTTTAAGTTTATCTAATATTTTTTTACGTTTCTCTAGATCTTTACCCCATCCTTAACTTACATTTTAGTTTTCTTATCTCTTAATATTTTTCTAGATCACTAGTGCGAACCGATTTGGATTAGTGATCAAACACAGATCTAGGGTGGACCACCCCACTGATTCATGTTTTGCTTGAGAAGGCTCCAGCCGATCAATGTTGGTAATCAATAGGTTCGAATTTAACACATGCATAAATTACTCTTAACATTTTATGTATTTGTAATTTTGAGGATATAATTAAACCGAACCAATATACTACCAAGGAAAACTAATTAGGGCTTTTTTAATTGATAATTAGTTTCATTTGGAATAGATTATCTTATTTTATGTTTAAAACGTAAGATAACTAACTTTATTTGGAACAAATTTTAGAGATGGACTTTGGATCCAGGGTTGAGAATCTCAATGTTGGTCAACATGAAAATGGATACTAAAATTTTAAAAATACATATGGTATATTTTGATAGGACCACCATTTTTTATGTATCTAGAATAGAAGATGGATGCTTGATGCAGAAGGCAAGAGTAAGTTGAGCAAAACTTTGCAATGGATTGAACTCATTCACTTTGCAATATGCTTGAGTACCTATTTTATAATAGTCAATGGATTACACATTTCCAGTAGGGAGACACTTTCAAGAGTCACAACTCTACACAAAAACCAAATACTTAATAGACATGGCACTTAACATTCAATTATAACAGACATGGCACTTCAGAAAAATTTATCCCTGTAACCCAAGAAATCAAGATTTAACCAATGAAAATCTTGACATTTGGGTAAATTTTGTGAAGATAAATGGTGAGATGTCAATGTTGACTTCATAAGAGACTCGATTATTACTCAATCCTCCAATTTTTATATTTTATTACTTGTTATGGCTTTGGAAGCCCTAAAGGCTGTTTGGATGCTCCTATGATTCTATTAAGATTGTGATTAATTAGGAATGAGATCATTTCCACTTTCTTTCTTAGCATTTTGCTGAAATTTGAAAAAAGTGCGGCGGTGGAGAGCGGGTATATATGAATAGCGGATCGGAGCATACCAAGCAATTCATCTTTTTACTGGTGAATGGGTAGGGAAGTGAACAACATCATACGATAGTAAATCTTCCTTTAAACTGGGTCTTGATCATTATTTTTTTGCAGGTAGCTAAAAGTGTTTTATTCAAGATTATTATACGTACAAAATGTGCGTGATGATCATTTTTGGCACATAATTGTCACTAAGATGGAATTGTCTTAAACAATAGTCCTGAATCCAAACTGACCTTCGCAATGCATATTTGCATAAAGTTGTTTTTAACTGACTCAACAAAACTGGGTAAATCAAGTGGAATTTAGTATTTATCTTAGCTTAAGAGATACTTGCTCTCGCTGGGGAGCATTCACACTCTGCATACAGGGGTCAATCTCCAACATCCAAGTATAGTTGGACTGTAGATGTTCACTAGGGAGCACAATTCCCTAATCTGCCCACCTTGATTTTTCCATGACTGATTTCTTTTTTTCATTTTTTTTAGATAATTAAGTGGAGAAGCCTAAACGGCATATTGTGACGCCCCCACCCTGATTTCTCTCTTTTATCTAGAGTTCTTGTTTTGTCGGAAAAGCTATGGGACTTATGGCCTCATTGGCTTTTAGTAGAGTACAGTGAAAAACCATGATTTATGTAGTCGACTCCAATTAATTAAAAAAAAGCTAAAACGTTGATGTTCTAAAGTTCTTGTTTTGAATCTTTTGACCATCCTACATAGATCTATATAATGTTATTCAAATGCAAAGGAAAGAACCAACATCATCTTTCGGCTAAATGTGGGGAAACAAAATTTAAAATTGTGGTCCGTACCATAAAGAAAACACGGCCAGATTACATTTATATGGAAAGGACTGTAACATCATCATATTGGTCATAGGTGTTAGGGTTTCTTTCTTACAAAAGCAACCTTACATCATGCATACCTTTTTTTTAGCCCTTTTTTTTTTTTTTTTTTTGTCCTTTTTTGAGCTTGTATGGGAATTTTGGCAATTTATTCCCTTTTCATTGGAACTCTCTCCATTTCCATTTCTAGAATGAAGAAAATAACTACAAGACATTAAAAAGATTGGGAATAATATTTTGGTCATTTTTACAATACATAATAATAATAGACCACAAATTAGCATTTATTATGTAACTAATACTTGTAGGATAACTCATGGTTTTATGCATTTTCCATCTCATTACAAAGAAGAAACATTAAAGCAAACCACCTTTCATCATCTATCTATTTATGCACTATTCTTCCCATCCATGCCTACAATAAAAGACTACTAGGCTAAAGGGGTTTTGCATGAAAGGGTTTTGGGGTCCCATAGGGCGGGCAATATGAAAGTCCTATTCCTAACACCATAAGCATTGAAACTAGCTCCAGTCTTGGGATGCTTAAGAAGCACACCAGGATAACCAGGGTAAGCCCCCAATCCAAAGACACCAGCACAAGCACTCCCAGCCTCTAATGGAGCCAATGCATTGCCTTGAAAGTATCCTGAGCCATAGGGGTTGCTTAATGCTCCAGCCAAAATAACACCCAAGTTCATAACCATCCCATCTCCCCCTATGTCACCATTGGGTGCTTTAAGGGGCTCCATGTGTGGTCCATACTGTGCCTTAGCTAGAGGCCATGCACACTCGCCTGGACATTGGGTACTCGAATCCCCGACCCATCCCATTACGATCGCCTCCTCCGCTCTCTTAGTTCTCGTCAAAGGCTCGTGAAATCCACACGAACTCAGGCAAAATCTCTCCACACCGATGTCTCTAGAGCTTAACACTATGTATATACCTTTGTTGGGGTCTAAGGGGAAGGTACCCTTAGCAATTGCTCCTAGAACAATGGCCTTTAGGTCGATCCTCCTCACCGTCTTCCCCAGCGTGTATGCCTCATCGTACGCTTGCTTCACAACAGTTAAGCAACCGCGAATTCCGTGGCCCAAAGAGTCTTCGTAGGAACTTAGCGTGGCCCACCACGAGTGCACCGAAGCGTTAGTCCGAGGATTCGGGGTTTCGCAAGAAAGAGAGGCTAAGAAGTCCAAGATGATGGATTTTTGAGAGAGTGGGAACTGGCCATACCACAAGAGATAGAGGTTTATGTCCCCAGTGAGGAGGGGTCCCTTGTGGTATGCCAACTTCAAGAGAGGGCCTTCCACCAAAGATGAGGGCTTGAGGGACAAAGGAGGGATATCTGAACCCAGGGTCATGACTATAGTGAGAAGAGAGAGGAAGAAGAGTCTAAGAAGTGCCATTGTGTAGTGATATTGAGTTGAGGAAGGGAGTGAAGTAGAGTTGTGTATTTATAAGTTGGGGAAAAGGTGAGTTAGTATGAAATTTTAAAGGGGGGAATGGGTATATAATTTGGGTCACACTTTTTGGGGGCATTATTGGGTCCAAGTAGGGGGGTTTAGTCTAAGTTCCAGCTCGTCAACTGGTGTTGGTATTCACCTTTTCAAAGGAGGCTGCCCTTCTTGTAAAGAGAGAAAGATTATGACTGCCACTTTTCCTAAAGAATAATAAGCAGCCTTTTATTTGGGGGAAAAGTTTATATAGAACCGAAGCTCTAAACAATCAAATTTGAGTCTACCTCAAAAATTTCACTAGAAGAGGTTGTTTTGATGCCCAAATATCTTCAAATCGACCATCTCGACATCAATATGCATGGACATGAGATAAAAATAGATTTCAAGTTTTGGAAATAGTATATTTTATAACACATTTTTAGACCGTCAATTTTTAAGATTTTCAAGTTTTCATAGATCTGTAGATCTACACTATTTTTAAAGCTTTAAACTTTATAAATAAATATAAAAATATATTTTAAAGCTATCACAAAGACTTTCAATATTACAACCACATTTCTCGACATTATTTGAAGGTAGGCTCTAATTTGATTGTTTAGAGCCTAGGCTCTATACAAACCACACCCTTTATTTGGGTCATGACCTTCTTTTCTTTTTTTTATTCTGGTGAACCCTTAAAGTTTGAAACCATATGCATGCAACTGTGTGATGGTACATGTTATCTACCAACCCTTATTTTACATGTCATCTCCACCAGTGTTGGAAACCACCACTCGGTGCAAATACTCGGCCCAGGCCCGAACCAAGTACTCGGCTTGAGTACTACTGTAGAAAAAATAAGGTTAGAAAAATTCTTAAATATATACAAAATCCAAAAAAATAGAAACTATATGTTTAACTAGTTTTAAGCAAAACACATCAAAATGAGGTTATAAATAATAAAAAATAGATTTTTAAAAATCAATAGGTGACTAAGGGTATTTTTGAAATAATTAAAAAAGCTGGAAAAATGTAAAAATAAGTATTCATGGTCAAAATATTTTTTAATCTAACATAAAAAAAAACATGTCACAAATAAATTCCTTTTGGATTTTTTTTATGAATATTTTTTAATTGCTTTTTGATATACACAACTTAGGGAAATTCGAGCTCACCAACCAAGCCCGAGTACTGCAAACTTGGATCGAGTAGTCAAACACTGATCTCCACCATCCTTGGTCGATATGGGTGATGGAGATGATAAGTATTTTGCGTGCCATATATTATGAACTTCAGAAAAGCTTTCAAAATTTACGCCCACTTTATTTTTTGAGATTGTTTTTTTTTTCAAGTTGGTCGGATTGATTACAATGTAAGCGGATTGATTACGATGTTATCATTGCTTCATTAGCTGGTTACTTACCTTGTGAATTAAAGTGTTTTATTTTTATTGCAAGTTAACATGATTAACATATGAAAAAAGTTTATATAAGGTTGCAACCTTAAAATGTAGAATCAAAGATGCACCTCAAAATTTTTTCGAAAAAGGTTGTTTTAATGCTGAAAAAACTCGAATTGATCATCTCGACATCGAGATGTATGAATATGAAAAAAAATAAAAATTTGAGTCTCAAAAATAGTGCATCCTGCAATACATTATTTAGACCATTCATTTTTAATATTTTCATATATTTACAGATCTACTTTATTTTAACTATTTTTTAAATTTAAAATTTTGTAATTAGATGTAAAAATAGATTTTGAGATAATCCTAAGAATTGTTTTTTACCAAACTTGCATGTTATGATAAAATTTGGAATTGCACCTTAATTGGACTGGTTAGAGTTGCAAACTTATAGAAACCACACCTTTAACATATTTACCCAAAAGTACGCGTTGATTTAATTCCATTATTTTTGGTGAAATCCAAAGCTAATTTTTTCTTTTTACTCAATTTTAGGGTTTCATTTTTATTTGGGCCTTTCTTTTGCCCCATTTTTTGTTTTTGGGAACATAACAAAAATAATAATAAGTTTTTAGTTTATCAACCAACTACGATTTTATTATCATCATGAGAACCTTTTTTTAACTATTTGGATCGATTACACAAATCTTGATTGGCCATTCTAATTTACATTATTCCATACATACATGGGGATAAGCCATATGATGGAACATCATGCTAAAAAGCTAGATAAAAAGAGGGATCTTTGATTAGGATTGTATATAATGAGACTATTTACCTTTGATACAGTGATGTCACAATTATTAACAACCATACGATGTGAAATATGATAGCTTGGAAATGTCACAAAGTTCAAATTTTTTTTTTTTGAAATTTAAATTGGGTCAATAGAATATAAATACAGCCATTAAATTTCACATCCAATGGCCAAGATTGATTATAACCTCCTTCCAACAAAGATAAATAGTCTACTATACTTTTTTAAAAAAATCATTTGTTTTTTTATTTCACAAAAAAATTGTTATAAATTCCAAAATCAAGATGACTGTTTCTTAAACATCGCTCGTCAAACTCAAGTTTATCAGCCGTCTTTTAGTTGGCGGTTCCACTTAGGAAGTGGAAGCCAGCCTTTCCTTTTGCCACGTGCCAATGGGGGCCCACCTGAAATAAATGATCGGAAAATGACACCCGCCCGCCACCTACCGGAAAAGACGCTTTCGAAAACCCCGCCAAACCTATGGACGACACCCAGGAAAAGAGTGTTTTGTTTTGTTGAAAGTGGTGCATTTCATTTTGTTGAAACTTCGAAGTAATAGGGTTGGTCATATATAACGGATATCTTGTGTTATATCTCTGGTTGTCACTACCAGCTATGGTAAAAAATGAACATTATTTATGTTTAATAATAAAATTTGAAAATCTTTTAATTGAATTTTTTCTAGTGAACATTATTTGCTCTATTAGGTTTATTTGATAACAAAATTTAGAAATTTTCAAAATGTTTTACTGCTAAAACAAGTTCATATGTATATGAATAGTAATGTGTCAAACTAACATGCTACTCATTCATTAGTGAGGCATGGGATGTCTATTTTTACGGTAAAAATCATGTGTATTTGAATGGAATTGAAAACTAAAACAAAAATTTTATTTTATTTTACTTTATTTATTTTATTTTATTAGAGAGTATGGCATCCACATCATGCGGATCAATGGCTCAAAAGAAAAACATGGATTTCCATTAGTTAATATAATATTTTACTTTACACTTCTTTATTTTTTCTTATTAATTGGAATTCCATGAAATTTTGAAGGGGTTTGTGCCGCACTTAGTTGCACCTAAACAAATGTGAAAATTTGTATAAAATAAGTCAACAAAAATACCTCGGAAACATTCAAGATTATCTTCGTCAATGTAATTTTTGCAAATTAGTTTTTTATATTGTTTAAATTCGTCTAATTGAGTGTCGTGGATGCCAAAATTTAATATTAATATGAATTGGATAAAAAATTAAAAATAAAACATTACAAGTGATCCTAGTCATTTTTTTTTTTTAATAAAAAATGCTAGAAAAGTTACTTGTGCGCCACTTCAAGCATCCACATCATATGGATGCCATCATTTTTCTTTTTATTTATGATGAGTGAATTCTCCTGTTTTTTCAATAATTGAAGTTCATAAATTGGGCGGATCAAACGCCTAGAAAAAGTGTTCAATGACTAGCATGGGAATTGGTCCCTCAAACCGAATCCCGACAAATTTTAGGGGAATTTACATTGTATCTCTTCTCTTTTAAATTACTCTATTAAAAAGGCAACTTTAGCAATCTAAGATATTTTTGTTCCCGTGCATTGAACAAGGAAAATAAATATTTGATCTTCTACTTTAGGTATTTTAAAGATAAATTTGCCTAATGAATTTTTTGCGCACTTCTTATTATAAATAAGTAAACAAATATTGTCTTGAGGGAACACATTGACATGTCTGAAGAAAACTAGAGAAAAATGAGAGAATATAAAAATAAGTAGTGAAAATTTTGATTTTCAAAAACTTAATTTGTAACGGGGGTATTTAAAAAAAAAAAAAAATTCCAAAAAAGAAGGGGAGGGTAAAAATAAATATTTTTGGTCAAATCACTTTCCAAATTTTGCCAAAATGGTAGGAAACATAAATATCACAAATAAATTCTTTATTTTGTTGGGATTCTTTATGTTTTTATTTTTTATTTTTTTTTAAGATCCTCGAGTGAGACACCGAACTCGGGGATAGTCAGGGTCGGTGGGGTGGTGAGCCCGAGTATTCTACCGGAAGTATTCGGAGCCTGGCTCAAGCACTGGAACTCACATGTTGTGTGGATAGCATGCTGTATACAAACCTACCATTCCATGTGTTGTCATACTCCCACCTTATGTGATATTGATGTGCTGACGAAAAATAAAGGCCGAATGGTCGCCTCTACCAGATGGTGGACCGCCGGTCTATGTATTATGTACACATGAACTACATTGTATTAGGGAAATAAACGTTTCCGTTATCAATTGTGCCCATATTTTTAGTATGACATGTTAGTGGAGATAGGTGCCGAATTATAGTTTCCACTCTATTTTAATTTGCAATAACAATTCCAAAGTTGAGGGCCAGATTAGAGATCAAATAAAAAGAAATTGTTATCCAATAAAAATACAGTTTTTTAAATACCAATTGCAAAAAATACCAAGCGATTTTGTCCCTCAACAAGAAAGGTATAACTATGCAATTAACTTTCTCTCTCTCATCTTTTTGCAAGTTTCTCCTTCTAACCTTGATACAACCACAAATCTGTGAGCAGGAGAATGGAGCAAACCGTAATGATGAATTAACGTTCTCTTTGTTTCCCTCTTCTTTTCTAGCCTTTAACAAGAGACCCAAGCTCTTGTTATTATTGTTCTTCTTCTCTCATCTTCTCTGTCTTATTTGAGCTTCATCTTTTACCGCTTCTTTTTTCCCTTTAACGAGAGACCCAAGCTCATGTTATTGTTGTGCTTCTTCTCTGCCTTATTTGGGCTCCTCTCATCTTCTCATCTTTTTATGACAGTTGATTTTCTTTTGAAGATTTCGGATTGAAATAGTTCAGAGAAAGAGAGTAGATATGGAGTTTCTGAGGGAGAGAGAGATAGTAGATTTGGGGTTTCTGAGGTAGAGAAAAGATAGTAGATTTGGGGGTTTTGAGGGAAAGAGAGAGAGTACATTTGAGGTTTCACGGTGTAGGTTGTTGGATCACAAGGTGGGGCTTGCACAGGGGTAAGAGAGGCCCACTTTCATTAGGTAACTTTTGACTTGAGACTGCAGAATTTTTTATTTCAATCTAAAAATCTAGTAAAATCTTGTGGGTTCAAATCTATTTCACAATATTTTTGGATTGCAATCCAAAAATATTGCAATTTTGGGTATATCCAAACTAGCACTTAAATTTATTTTTTGCTGCTCACCGCACAATGTCATGTAACAGTATCGCTCTCGGAGCAAAAAAATGGACCCGGTTTCAATGCAGCCAAACCCGCATATGTAGAAATGTGGGCCTCTTAATAAATCATTTTTGAGATGGGTTTCAGGACTTAATTTTTAAAGACATGTAATCTCTAACATGAAGATCATGAATATGAAAACATAAATAAATTTTAAATTATAGAAATAATAATTCTAGTAAAAAAAACATTTGGACAGTTAGTTTCCATTGTTTTTAGATGGAATACCTACTTGCATCCACCTTTAAGATGGATGCTTTACACTTTTCTAGACCGCATATGTAGAAATGTGGTCCAGCCTGTATAAAACAATTTTCCAAAAAAAAAAAACCAGCAAGTAACTTTGGTTGGGAACAATCATTTGAAACTAATGTGGCTGAACTCCTTTTCAATGTTTTAAAAATCTGAATCGGTTTTGAATGACCATTTGTTCGATTCTGATTTACTTGTTCGATCTGTGTGATTGAACAATATATTACAAGAAAATTTTCAATTGTTGTTTTAAAAACCAAATTGGTGGGGCGAGTCGCTTACTTATAGATCTATGTCAAATAGTTGGATTGGTGATCATAATTCGATATGAATTAGTTCGAATTAGTGATCCAAACAAAATGTTAAGAAATACATGAGTTAAAATAGGAATTTACAGGGAAGGGATAGAGGGCACATAAGAAAACATTAAATAAGTTTCTAAAAGAAAGAATATATATAAGGGGTTTCACGGGGACCAGGTGAGGACCCATACTATCCTGGAGATCCCGGCCGATTCCTATCTAAATAATAAATTGCACATTTTAAAACACTGATTTAAAACGACAAATCAAAAACCAAGAGAATCAGCCGGATTCCGAGGTCGCACAAATCGGAAGTGCCTGCCAAGTGCCAAGCGGCTCCGATCCAAACCGGACGATGCTCTCAATAGAGCCCGCAAAGCTATCCCTTTCTTTCTCTCTTCCATATCTAAGGATTTCCCAGACCCCTTCAGCCATATTTCATGAAGGGTGCACGGGAAAGTCAAATGAGAAGTGCTGGTTTATCATTTTGTGCAAAGTCGGTGAGAGAAAAACAAAATCCCAGCAATCGTATCGGATTGAAAAGTGACCTTTCGGCTTTTCCACCCCGCCTCTTTTGACTCCTGCACCACCATTCCCACCGAACCAAAAATTATGTCCCCCTTTTTCTATGGGAGACCTTCGTTTTTTATTGCTAATTATAAAATTTAATGTTTCAAAACATAGTGTAGATCGCCCAAATTTATAAATATTTAAAAATTTTGAAAATGGATAAGATGCACTATTTTTAAAATTGGAAAACTTTTTTTTTTTTTTTGTAATATTTATATATCTTGAGGTCAAGATTTTTACCATAGATTTTTGAGGGTGCACTACACTTATAATTGATGCTTTATATAAAAAATTTCCATATGTTTAATCCATTCTTAATGTTTATCAGAGGGTCCTGAATTTAGGGCCCACTTGGCTTCTTCCTGAAAATTATGAGGAGAGAGGTGCTTGAGGGTTGAAGAAAGCACGTGGAGGTGAAGAAGATTTATTATCATTATCATTACCATTATCACAGCTATAATTATTTTGTGGGAAAGAGAGCAATTGAGTTGAAGGACGTAGTCTTGTGCCTAGTTAAGCATTAGGTGGAGAGGCTAAAGCCATTATCTTTAGAAATTAGGTCTTTTAGTCTGGGTTATATTTTTCAACTTAAGGAAAATTTTTATATAGAGTTGAGGCTCCAATCAATGAAATTGGAACCTACTACAAAAATTTCATTAAAAGAGGTTGTTTTGATGTCCAAATATCTTCAAATTGATCATCTTGACACCAAGAAGTATGAACATGAGAAAAAAAAATGAATTTCAAGTTTTTGAAATAGTGTACTTTGTAGCGCATTTTTTGACTGTCCATTTTCAATGTTTTCAAGTTTTCATAGATTTATCGATTTACACTATTTTTGAAGCTTTAAACTTTATAAATAAAGATGAAAATATATTTTAAGGCTATCACAAAGATTTCCAACATTGAAACCACATTTCTATTTGGAGGTAGGCTCTAATTTGATTGTTTAGAGCCTAGGCTCTAAACAAACTGCACCCATTTATAAAACATACTCTAAGAGAACTAAAAATTTTAAAAATGATTTTTCGTTTATAAAATGTAAATTAAGTAGGTTATGCTATGGTGCTCATTCTATAGAGCATTTTATAATTGTACTCAACAAATTTTGGATATTGATATAAACTTGTTTTGTACATTAAGCTTTTTTAGTACAGGTATTTTCGGTCATTAAAAAGGGTATGACATCATCCACAAATGAATGTGACATGAAGCGCACTAGTGGTATTTAGTGTTCCATGTGGATGATGTCACACTTCTCCTAATAACTAAAAATACCCTTACTAAAAAATATTATATTACAAAATATAGGTATATAAGTATCCAAAATTTGTTCAGTAGAATTATAAAATGCTCTATAATGTGAGCACCTTAACATAACCCATTAAGTATATATTCAAGGCCCCAAAGCGCACCCCAAATTCTTCTTTTTTAACATTACAAAGCTACCCTAAATTAACTTGGGAAAAATATACAAATAGACCATTTACTTTTAATATAAGGAGGTTATGATTTCTATTTAACCATTAGATGTCAAATAGGATGGCTTGGGTTGTGATACAAAGTTCAAAAAAAATTTTCTTGAACTTTGAGTCTAGTTTATGACACACTCACAACAACTCTATTTGAAACAAAAAATTATAGTAACATAAAAATGTACTCTAAATTCACAAAAATAACTAGAAACATGACAAAATAAATAAATAAAGTACCTAAAATTTATCCCATATTCCATTTAAGTATAGAACATAGAATATAATGACTCAAAAAAAAAAGAGGGCAATACAACACTGGAATAAGAAATTGGGTACCCAACAAAATAATAGAAGAAAAGAAACCACAACTCAAAAAGATAAATCGTTTAAAGAAAAAAAAGAAAGAGAGGAAGTGGAAAAATAAAATTCAAATACAACAAACAAATGCAGATAAAAAGAGCCCATAATGAATTCACAAAATCTAACAAAAAAAACGCTCTTTTCCAAAAGAATTAACCTCACCGATGAACTTGAAATCGAAGAGCTCATCCTTGTCCAAAACACACAATCTCAATTCATCATCCAAATCATTGACTCGGAAAATAAACTTTTCCTTTGAAGTTGGGGGTTCAGATTAATGTTGACAACCCCAATCCTAAATTTATACTTCCTAAGCTGTAGCTTAACATAAGCATCGTCAAGCCCATTGAAACCTTAAAATAATATATATATATATATATATATATATATAAAGAGCTAACTCTCTCATCTATCTAAAAAAATGGGTAGAGGTATGTCTTCGCTATTGAATTACCAAAAAAAAAATGAAGTTCTCTGATGGTAAATTCCTTGTTTCCAGAGCATGAACATAAGGTTTCATTCTCCAACAAAAAGGAACTCAAACAAATGAAAACTCAAATTACACAATTCAAAATTAATTTTCTCTTGCCTTTTTGTCACAAAACCATTTTAGTGATGAAAGGATCCTACATATATAAAAAATCGTTGTGTTGAAGCCATTAAAGGACACAACCCTATTGAACCAATAATGCACCAAAAAAAGAAAAGAAAAGAAAAGACATTCTAACGAAGAAAGGGCTCTATACATAGAACAAAATCAATTGAAACTGTTCCAAGACATAACTCTAATGAATCAATAATCCAAAAAATAAAAATAAAAATAAAACCAAGTGCGCCTGCCCTATCACTCATAGTCATATCTACAAGTTCAAAAAATAGAGAACTCAACAAGTGAAAACCTTTACTCTCTTCAAAGCTTTTGGTGCATGGATATTTTTAGTTTTAGTAGAGACGGTGAAAACATTGAGAAGAAACACATATTCACATATTTGAGAAAGCTTTTTCTTTTTGCACGTGCTTAGAGAGAACAAACCTGATGAGCTTTTTCACCTCAATAGAGAGAGAGAGGAGAGGGAGAGAGAATATGAGGTCAAGATACTCACACTACATGTGACTCAGGTACCAGACTTGGTTTCCATTCCGACCAATGCCAACCCTTGTCGAAAACTACTAATGGTTTTAAAAAAAAATAACACGCTACTAATAATTGACATTCAAACAAACAAAAGATATATATATATATATATATATATATATATATATAGAGAGAGAGATGGGTAGGAGAAACTTCTTATGTGGGAAGGCCTTTGGGTGTTTATGAAATGGGTGTGGTTTGTATAGAGCCTAGGTTCTAAACAATCAAATTAGAGCCTACCTTCAAATAAAGTTGGGAGATGTGGTTTCAATACTAGAAATCTTTGTGATAGTCTTCAAATATATTTTCATATGTATTTATAAAGTTTAAAGCTTGTAAAAAATAGTTTAGATCGACAGATCTATGAAAACTTGATCTTGAAAATTGACGGTCCAAAATATGTTTGAAAAATACACTATTTCCAAAACTTGAAATCCATATTTTCTCATGTCCATGCATCTTGATGTCGAGATGATCAATTTGAAGATATGGGAATCAAAACAACCTCCTCTAATGAAATTTTTGAGGTAGGATCAAATTTGATTATTAAGCGCCTCGACTCTATATAAATTTTTCGCTTATGAAATTAAGAAGAAAAAGGGTAAGACTAGAAATGTTAAAAATCAAGATTGAATTCAAGATTCGTTTTAATTCAATGATTGTGATCTAAAATTGCCCCAACAATTTGTATCTGTGCAAGATCATTTTCCTTTTTTATGTTAAGACCGGCATGAAATTTGAATGCTAGAAATCATGTTACAATGTTAGCCGTGTTGAGTACCCAGTGCAGAACTTATTCTCTTCATTTAAACCACTTGTAATTTGAATAAAATTAACCCACGTGAGTCGCAGGCATTTCAAAATCCTATCCTAGCCTAATTCCTTTAAGAGATTATATAGAATTAATATAAGGATGTCACAATTATTTTAAACCATCTGATTTGAAATCTGAGAGCTTGGGTGTGTTACAGAGTCCAAGAAATTTGTTTTTGAAGTTTGAGCTCGGTCAATGGAATAACTACAGCCACCCTATCAAAATTAACTGTGACAACCTTGCTACAAAACAAATGGTCTTATTATATACGTTCCCTTTCTTTAAAATTTAAGTGCATGAATTGGTTAATAAAATAAGGGGCCAACAGTTTCTTCACAAAAATTATATTGTGCAACCTCATATTTAAGGCTTCTTTGAATGTCACCCTTTTTTTTTTTTCTTCTTTTTTTTTTGAAAGGTAACTTGGACTTTCATTAATGAGGAGCAAAAGCTTAGAATTACAAAAGTGTTACAAAGAGAGTAACAAATGAGAATAGAGGAAGAAGAGAGGGGAGAAAGAAGGGATGAGAGTAGAGGACAAAGAAGAAAGAGAGATTCAGGGGCAAACCTAGCTAAAGCGTCTGCATCGCCATTTTTATCTCGGTTGATGTGGCAAAAGATAACCTCTTTGTCAGTAATGGCTATTTGAATTTCATCCATGATTGAGGACCATTGCCAAGGAGTCTTGAGGGATGGTTACACCAGTTGATCACATTACCCTCCACAATGAAATTCAGATGATTGTGATCGAGATTTCCCCTCAAATATTTGGAGTTCCTCTATTTCCAAATGTATCAGAGAATAGCAACAACAAGAGTGCGCCACAAATGAACACCAGTCGAGGGAAAAGGAGGGTGTAGAATCTAAGAGAAGAATTCATGGATCTTCTCAGGCATGATCCACCTCTAGTTGGCGATCGAGGCAACCCCATTCCAGAAAGGACTGATAAAAGGGAAATGGGGAAAGAGGTGGTTGCTATCCTCCGCATCCATTTTACAAAAAATACATGCATTGACCAGTATCTTGCCCCTCTTCCTTAACTGTTCCATATTAAAACTCTATCCCCCTTCATGTTTAGGTCGACATACTTTTTCCCACTTAACCAAGTTATATTTGTGTTGTTCCGGAGAGCCACTTCACAAAAAAACCCCTCTCCTCATAAGAAGTTCCAATTTATTGAGCACAAAAGCTGGGACCGCGAAAGGTAGAGGAAATAAACTAGAGTATGAGCCATCATTGAGTTGATCAGGGTAATTCTACCCCCTAAAGAGAGATACCTACTTTCCCACTCATCCAGCTTTTATTATGGTCGTTGGATAATAGATTCCCAGGCATATAAAGGCAACTTGACATCAGCAAGAGGAACCCTTAGGTATTTTAAGGGTAGATCCTCTAACCCACAACCCAACCAAGCAGCCCAAATCCTCTTATGCACAGTTGATCACAATTAATTTGGACTTAGAGAGGTTAATCTTGGCACTCGATATCAATTCATAATATTTTAGGAAAAGCCAAATATTTTGCATCTGCTCTAGGATGCAGTGATCAACAATAAGGTATCATCTGTATACTATAAATGGGAAACAATCGTATCATAACCTTGGACCTTAAGACTGTGGATGACATTGGCCTCCATGGCAGATCACATCATAATACCAAATGATTCCCCAAGCAGAGTAAATAAGAACGGGGACAGAGGGTCCCCTTGTCTTAGGCCTTTAGTAGCCCTGAAGTAGCCACAAGCCTTTGACCATAACTGAAATGTAGGATGAGACTAAGTAGCCTTTGGTCCAACTTCTCCACCTATTCTCGAAACTCATGTGTCTCATCATGTCATCTAGATAATCTCATTCTACATAATCATAAGCCTTCTCAAAGTCTAATTTGCACATTGTACCAAAATTGGCAGGATATCAGGTTGAGTGGATCACCTCTTGAGCTAACAATATACCATATGTGATTTGTCTTCCTTGAATAAAATATGATTGAGGTCCTAGTATAACTTGGGAGATGACTGACTCCAGTCTATTAGCAAGAACCTTTGCTAGGATTTTGTAAACTGAATTTAAGAGACCGATAGGCCTTATGTCTTGGAGAGACTCCATCTGCTGTTTCTTAGGAATAAGAGCTATAAAAATAGAATTTAAGGCCTTATTGACTCTAGCATTTATATAGAATTCATCAAAAAAAGACTTCAAATCATCTTTAATAATGTCCCAAAACTCTTGAAAGAACGCCACCTGGAACCCATCAAGGTTAAGAGCCTTGTCTCTGGGAAGAGAGAAAACTACTTCTTAATTTCTTCTAACTGAAAAGATCTCTCTGATTGATTCACAATAGAAGAGTCTAATTGCTTGAAAGGAAGGCTTCTAGGGAGAAAGGTAGTCTAGATTGCGATGAAAACACATTTTTAAAGAAGTTGACAATGAATGTCTCCGTACATTTCCGGTCTCTCCCTTATTTCAGGGATGCTGATACCCTCCAAATTGTTTGTCTTCCTTCTAGAGTTAGCAATGACATGTAAGTACTTGGTACTGTTGTCTCCATCTTTGATCCATTTGGATCGAGATCTCTAGAATCAATAAGTTTCTTAAGCCCTCATATTATTATTCAATTCATTCTCGATGACATCTCTCTGGGACTTCTGTTCTAGGGATAATCCCCCATGAGACTGTTCAAGTTGGTTTAGAGTATTGAGGAATCTCCTCGAGTGATTCACTCTGGCTGTGACATAACCGAAGTTCCTCTTAACCCAATCTTTGAACATGTGTTTTAGCATTTATAATTTCTTAGCCAGAATAAATCTCCCCCCTCGCCCCCCCCCCCCCCCCCCCCGCACTAACAATATACCATATGTGATTTGTCTTCCTTGAATAAAATATGATTGATGTCCTAGTATAACTTGGGAGATGACTGACTTCAGTATATTAGCAAGAACCTTTGCTAGGATTTTGTAAACTGAATTCAAGAGACCGATAGGCCTTATGTCTTGGAGAGATTCCATCTGCTATTTCTTAGGAATAACAACTATAAAAGTAGAATTTAAGGGCTTATTGACTCTAGCATTTGTATAGAAGCCATCAAAAATAGACTTCAAATCATCCTTGATAATGTCCCAAAACGCTTGAAAGAATACCACTTGGAACCCATCAGGGTTAGGAGCCTTGTCTCTGGGAAGAGAGAAACTACTTCCTTAATTTCTTCTAACTGAAAAGGTCCTCTTGGACTGATTCACAATAGAAGAGTCTAGTTGTTTGGAAGAAAGGTCTTATAGGGAGAAAGGTAGTCTAGATTGCGATGAAAATACACTTCTAAAGAAGTTGACAATGAATGTTTCCATACATTTATGGTCCCTTACTTCAGGGATGCTGATACCCTCCAAATTGTCTGTACTCCTTCTAGAGTTAGCAATGACATGTAAGTACTTGGTATTGTTATCTTCATCTTTGATCCATTTGGATAGAGATCTCTAGAACCAATAAGTTTCTCGGGCCCTCAGATTATCATTCAATTCATTCCGGATGACATCTTTCGGGGATTTCTATTCCAAAGATAATCCCCCTTGAGACTGTTCAAGTTGGTCTAGAGCATTGAGGAATCTCTCCGAGTGATTCACTCTGTCTGTGACATAACCGAAGTGCCTCTTAGCCTAATATTTGAGCCTTTGTTTGAGCATTTATAATTTCTTAGGCAGAATAAATCTCAATCCCCCCTCCCCCCCAACCTTGGATGATCGTATTTTGCTACACAACCAATACTTTGGATTTAAGGGAATAATTATCTAGCCACGTGAGTTCAAATCAGAATGAGGAAGGCCCAAACAAGCCACTGAAGAAGTCAAGCACCAGCAGAACATGATCTGAAGAAATTTGGGAGAGTGCTTTGACAAAGGCTTTGGGGAAGGAGGAGTCTCATCTATTATCAATTAGCTTGCTAAATTTATGTCAATCAGTCCATTAAAGACGTTGCCCTTAATTGTAATCATCGGCCCCACACCAAGGCAACTGGGACCGGGATAAAATTGAATACAATTCCAAAAAGAAACAAGGTTTTTTATTACTTAAATTCGACTCATATACATTAGAAATAAAAAACTGGTCTGAAGACCCCACAAAAGAAAAGATAACAGACAAACATTTGAAAGAAGCATAAAAAATGGTGCCCTTTACTATCGAAGGGTCACAAACAATCAGAAGGCCACCAGACTAGCCCAACGAAGTAGAAAAAATGAAGTCTAGAGAGGTGGATCCCCAAAAGGATCGATTTATAGAGGCATTAGGGCAGGACAACTTAGTTTCCTGGAGGAGTAAAATTTGCGGCTTATGAACGACGACTAGCTGCTTTAGAGCTCTCCTCCTTATAATTCCTCAAAGGCTTCTAACATTCCAAGAGATGAGCTTCAAGAGGACCTAAAGTCCTTTCCTCTGGTGACTTCAGAGGAGTCAGCAGCAAAGGGATCAAATGTGAACTCAACCACTAATGCTGCAACCTCCTTTTCTAAGCGAGATTCACCCATTGTGGCCTGAGAAGTACAGACCATTCCACCTCGGCAGCATCCAAAGCTTCCTTCACGACCTTAAGGGTGCCTTTGTACTGTATCGTCATGGCATTGATAATGTGTCTCAGCTTCTCTCATATAACCTCTCTCTTCTGCTCTTTACTTGGGTGCTAGTTACGGGAACGGGGAGAGCGGTCCTCTGAAGAGGAGTAAGATGATGCAATGGTGAAAAGGGAAGGGATATGAAGGGAAGAAGTTATGAACATGGTTTTCGGGAGGTCCGAAGCTTTGGCCCCCATAGAAGGCAAAGACATTGCAATATGGCTCCAAGCACGGCTCTTATCCCATTCTGAAAAATTCATCTTGGCAGCCCCCTCAGGAAGTTCCGAGACTAGGTCGACAATCTCAATGGGTTATTCATGAGGCAGATCAGTAAAGGTAATCCTTTGGATAGCCATGGAAGGGAAAGGTTTGACGTTACTGTTATCAGAGGAAATGATAATAACATAAAAGAGATAGAATTAGAGAAGGTTTTTAGGGCTTTCCTCGTCCAGAAAGCTGCTATTTAAAGGCAAATCCTAGGGAGGGCAAAAAGGCATGATAGACATACGTATTGGAGGAGACTCCTTGGGTGGCAAAGGCAGGGCTTCTCTAGAGGCAGTAAAGGAAAACACATTGTTTGATCATACTTCGACGGCCGAACAAGCTCCATGTGGCACGAAGGAACGTACCTGCCCAAGATACCTGCCGAAGAATCAACCGAACGGCCTGCAGGAGATTTCAAAACACTACCAAGGACAAAGCCTTTAGGTAAATGAATCACCATGGTCGTCGGATGAGCTGGCAGATGGCTAGATTTGGAAGACACTCCAACTTCCTATTGCCAAACGGGCATGCAATGGTTAGACACCTCAAAGACAGGTGGCTTGCCCTATTGGCCTTCTTGAGAAGCTCCACAAGGGAAAGATCCACATGACGATTTGTTGGGCGAACACATGTCAAATGAAGGAGCCTTCATCATCATTTTTTACCACCTTTTTTCCACCCTGGAACTTGTGAAAATATTATTGCCTCTTTATTTTTTTAGTAACAATTTGCCATTCTTCTTCCTCTCGCCCTAGTACTTTACCAGAGTTGAAAAATAGGCTTTATCCTTGGATGGGGCTGGGTGGGGGAGAAGTAGTGGTGGGGAGACGTAGTGATGGGCTGGGTGAAGTCTCAGGGGTG
This sequence comes from Amborella trichopoda, assembly GCF_054954075.1. Taxonomy (NCBI): domain Eukaryota; kingdom Viridiplantae; phylum Streptophyta; class Magnoliopsida; order Amborellales; family Amborellaceae; genus Amborella; species Amborella trichopoda. Next base: position 53,621,663 of record NC_142337.1, read on the forward strand.
ATGGTCACCTTAAAGAAATCATTATTAAACTTAAGCACCAAACTATCAGGAACGATAACCTCAGGGTTGTAAGAGACTTTAGCTCTCAGGACACCCAATGAAGGGCCTGCAGTATTAAACTAATCAATTTCGATGAGCTTGCCGCATTCTTATAGAATCCTTTCAAATGCCGGCTTAGTCCAAGCTTGAATAAGTATGCCCTCTACCTGAAGCCATATCGAAGAAGGATGAATAAGAGAGGTGTTCACCTTAGAGCTCCACCATTATAAAGAGAGCAGAGAACCACTCATCCTCCAGAAGAGTTGTCTCGCATTCTGTCTACATCCTCCAAAGAGCCAAAGAAAATCAGAGTTATGTTATAAAGAATGGTCCTGCTAACCACCTTATATTTCCAAGCCCTCATGGCCCAGTCTTCAAAAAGGCTCAAGTCATAGACGGGTGGGCAAAAGGATCCCGCCATAGCCAACTCTAGCTTGGAAGCCCAATGAATAGAATCAATAGGGATGATCTTGGGCCTTCTCGCATCTCCTGCAGCTTCGAGCTTCCTAGTCTCCACCTCCTTCTCGATCCCCTGCTGATTGAGCTCGAGTAACCTCCATAGCTCCATGAACCAGTAGCTCTGTACCTCATCTTATCCTCCTTCGTTTGTAGTGGTTTAGGGCTTCGAAGCCTCATTAAATCAAATCTTAGTATTTCAAGTAGAATTGGACAACCCCTATCCAATGGCCCCTGCCCCAAAAAATCAATCAAAGGATATAAAGAACACAACCCACAAACCTAATCACATTTTTGAATGCCAACCTCACATGCGTTTTAGCACTAGATTTTATTCGGCAAGAGACTAAATATATTTCGGTGGCATCTTTGGAAACCGTATGTTTCACACACGTCCATATTCCACCCAAAATGCAAAGGTGATACTTAAATAAAGCGCAAACGGTAATCGACAAAATCCTACTTCCACATCGGGCAAGGTTTATATAAGGTACCTTTCTCATACTGTAGAAGTAAGGCGTACTTCTAATTTTTTTTTTGGAGATAAAGTTCTAGTGTTGGCAAGTTTATGATAGCTTGAAATCTATTTTTATCCCTAGTTCTGAAATTTAAATTGTAAAAATTGTATAGATGAAGCAGATCTATAAACACTTACAAATATTGAAAATAGACAGTCTAGGTAATTTGTCACAAGATGTACAATTTTAAGGATTTGAAATTCTTTTTTTTATTTTTTTTCTTATGCATACATATTGAGGTGGAGATAATCAAATTGGAGGGTTTTCTAATGTCATAATATTCTCTTCTACAAGATTTTTGAGGTACACCTTACTTCAATAGTATAAGGCTAACGACCATATATAAACTTTCTCCTTCTAAAAAACCCCTATAACAAAATCCTAACTTGAAAAAAGAAAATATTTACGTGAGTCAATGAACACAAGAGCCCGCTAACTGCAAACATCCATATTTAAGAGAGACGATGTGTAAAGTGCACTAGTCCAAAATAATATATGAACAATGCAAGAAAAGATCTCCAAAAAAAGTATATTTTAAACTTTTATTTCTTTTTTTTTTACTTATTCATGACCACCTTGGCTTAGATCACAAATCTCTAAATACATGGATTGGAAATTTGTTTTTAAGAGAGAGTTGAGTCATGAGTTATAGACACCCTTTCATTAAAAAAAAGGGTGTGGTTTGTATAGATCTGAGGCTCTAAACATTCAAAGTAAAGCCCACATTCAAATAGTGTCGAGAAATATGATTTTAATACTGAAAATCTTTGTGGTAGCCTTAAAATATATTTTCATAATTAATTATAAAATTTAAAGCTTCAAAAATAGTGTAGATCGAGTAGATCTATGAAAACTTGAGAATCTTGAAAATTGACTATCCAAAAATGTGTTACAAGATGCACTATTTCCAAAACTTGAAATCCATTTTTTTTCTCATGTCCATGCATCTTGATGTCAAATGATCAATTTGAGGATATTTGGCCATCAAAACAACCTCTTCTAGTAAAATTTTTGAGGTGGACTCTAATTTGATTGTTTAGAACCTCGGTTCTATATGAACTTTTTCCAAATATAAATTGAAATACTTAGAGATTGGACGCTTGAGATTGATAGCCTTTTAGGTGAACAGCAATGTGCAGTATTTAGTCATTTCAAAAATGTTGGCCTTGTTTCATCCGTATTTGATTTTTTTGCCAACGTCAGATCGAGGTGAATTTGGAGTGTGCACCAACTTTGTTTATACTCAATCCTGGGAAAGCAAATCGGGAATCTACCCTCTCCGATTTGGGTTCAAACTTAAATAAATATCAGAATTGATGGATTAGGATCCAACCAAATTACAGTTTACAGTCATGATCTCTTTCTCGTAAGCCACTAACACCAGTGGCTAGATTTCACTCAAAGCCACTATTACTTTATAAGAATTTGAAATAAGATTTTCCTATTGAAAATTGAAATAAAGAGAAAAGTAGAAAGGTTGCAAATTGGGCCTACAGACCCGATATCCAGAGTTGGGACCTTGATCAGACTACAATGAATATGTATTGAGTCCTCACCAACTCAAAAATTTCCTAGCAATACACTTGAATAAAGAGCTTAATTGAATGTTGAAAGGCTTGGATAAAATTCAAAGATGATGGTCACTTTAAGACGTCATCTGAGGCTTTCTCAAATTGACCTAAGGCTTTCTAGTTTTTTTGCTTGATCTGATTTTGCGTCGACATGCGGAGGGATTTTTATAAACGAAAATTCATATTTACCATAACCAATAGGATTAGAATTATGAGAACTATCTCCACACAAAATTTGGGTTTGAATGGACACTGGGTTTATCTATCACTGCAGTCCGAGGTGCTGGGGAACCGTGACTCCGTTCAATGCAGTGTTCTGTTTAGGATTTTCTAAGACTGTTCCAATCGAACTCTCTCGAGATCTGACCTATCCCTTCCCGTTCCTAACTCTTGAGCAATTGAGTTCTATAACTGATAGTTTTGTCCTCTTTTAGAACTCCTAGAATGAGGCAGCTTCTAATCCACACTGAACTCTTGTTCTTTTTCCTGTTTTAATGCAGATAGCTTCCTAAAGATAACCTCATTCATGGAATTGACAGTTCTCCCATATTCTGATCTTCTAAAATGCAAATTTAGATAACTTCTAATTCAAATTGAACGATATCAAGCCATGTCTCCATCCAGCCCCTGTGTAGATAGACTGATAGACAACATGGAAGTCTTCTTCTCTTAGTTACGATGATATTATATTCTGAGTAGGAACCTAAAAATTATTGATCTCAAGTACCTGGAAACTGCATCCTGGAGGGACCAAAACATAGTCCATAATAGTCTTCTAACACGATCCGCATTGATAGGGACCAAAGTTTCATCATTCTTAAACAAAATTGTTTTGCTTATACTTTTAAACAGTAAATCGGATTTAAGCGATCTTTGAAACGCTGGAAAGCTTATGATCTCCTCTATAATCTAGAATCCAATTTGGATGAGTTTTGAAGGCGCTATAGAGCTTGGACGCTAAAGGGTTAATTTCAGGACTTTTGGCCGTTAGACGGTTGCATGGGGTAGATGTTTTAGTATATTAGGTCTGAGGAGATCTAGGATGACTAAGAAAAGGCATATACATGGTTTTGAGGAAAAGGTTTAGGCCTGAGACCCTATAAACTTAATCACCCAAAAATGGGGTGTCTGCAAACCTCATTTGGATGCATATGAATAAAATATAAAAGATAATTCAATTGAAATAAAAATCTGCAAAATACGCCTCATAATCTAAGGGTTTCAAGTGTCCTATTTTTATACATAACCTTTTATATTTTATATAGGCCCATGAGGGTGTCAAATATGGATGCCTAAAATATTAGCTCAAAGTAATACATAAAAATTAAATAAAATAGAAATACTCAAAGATACTCTCAACTATCTATTTTGTAGCAACACATAATCACGTTAAGTTTTTTATGTGACCTTAGACAATCAAATTTATTAGACCTAACATGGATGAACTATGATTTCAAAATCTCATTCATTTAACAAAACTCACCCTCTAATCAAAATAATAAATTCAGATTAAAACTGACTAATTTGTATCTCTCGGTTTCTAAAATTCCAAGTTCTAGTAAACACATACTCCCAAACTTGTTAGAATTAGGATATCAAACAGAGTATTTGCCAATTCAAAATATTAAAAAGAAAATTTTAAATTTTAAAAAGTACATTACTTCTAACTTTAAGCAAATTTTCGGTTTCAAGCATGCCCTTGGCATTACTATGGTGTTTAGTGGGAAGAGACGCAAGCCTTCTCATAATGAGTAAGCGGAACCCAATTTAAGCTTCAAAATGAAAGCCTTTTGTCAAGAAAAAAGAAAACATGAAAGCTGATGGGTTGCTCCAATGATCATGTGCAAGGAAAGTAATTCTTCATGAAAACTGTACTAGACCACACTAGGCGCATATTGGATCTGGCAAAGAACTCATTAAAAAATTTTATATAAAATACTGAGATCCCATTTGAATGAGATGAGTATGCATATATGAAAAAGTGTTTTGTGAGTCAGCAGACTCACTTGCCCGCACAATCATAAATGTCCATCTTTAATATAAGGAAAAAGTTTATATAAGGATGCAACCTTATAATGTAGAACTACGGTTGCACCTCGAAAATCTATCGAAAAAGGTAGTTTTAATGTTGAAAAACCCTTTGATTATCTCAACATCGAGATGTATGACCATGAAAAATAAAAAGATTTTAAGTCTAAAAAATAATGCATTTTACAACATATTATGTACACTGTCAATTTTCAAGATTTTCATATGTTTATAGGTCTACTTGATTTTAACCATTTTTTAAATTTAAAATTTTATAAGATATAAAAATAGATTTTGAGATAATCCTAAGAAAATTTCACATCAAAATTATATACCATGATAAAATTGGAAGTGCACCTTACCGCTACAGCTACGGATGCATCTGTATGCCAACTGCACCCTTAAGATAAACATCCACAAATAAATATTCTTATGATAGGAGAATATTTTAATAACTTTAAAATTTTATTTTGTTATATTTGATTTTTTATATTCATGATCATCATAGTGTAAATCATGGATCACTACAAATTTGGACCCAAGATGGACACTAATAATGAGTGATCAAGGGAGCCTGCATGAAAATAGTATGAGTCGGGGGTGAAAATGAATAGCGTTTTTGCCCATAAGTTCTGTGCCATTCGATTTTTTCAGACGACATAGATAAATTGACCACATAGAAAATGTTGTCTGTTGCGGTACCGAAAAAGTCATAAAAATGCCATAGTGTGAAAATAAATAGTGTTTGGCCCTACAAGCTCTCGTAAAGCCGTTTCGGTTTTGTCTGAAAAGTTGCAATTTTCCATATTTTTTATGTGAAAAATTGACCGCACATAACATTTTATGTCTGTTGCGGTACCGTAACGGACATAGCATGTCAGATGCGGTCGATTTATCCCCGTTGTTCAAAAAAAACGCACGGTGCCAAGCCTATGGGCGAAAACAATGTCCATTTTTTCCCATAGGCATTGCTTAATGGCATCCTATATATATATATATATATATATATATATATATATATATATATATATATATGGAAAATGTTGGGATTAGCCCACTAGCGCATATAAACATATGAGCCCAACGGCCTAGATTGAATCTGGGCCGATCAGACGGTCACGACCTAATTTCATATTTGAATTTTAAATTTTTTCTACCAATCCAAATAACTTGAGATTTTAGGCGTCCATTCTTCTCATAAATTTTCAGGGGAATTTTGATTAATTTATTTCTTTCAAATTATATTTTTAATATTTTTATTAGATTCTCCTATTTTTTAAAAACACATGCCTAAAATTTAAAATTATTTGAATCTGTAAAAAAAAATTAAAATTAAAATATGAAATAAGCTTGTGATTGTCAGATCGGCCCATATTCAATCAGGATCGTTGGGCTCATATGAACACATATGTTCATCTGAGCTAGTGGGCTAATCTCCACATTTCCCATATATATATATATATATATATATATATATATATATATATATATATATATATATATATATATATATATATATATATATATATATATATATATATATATATATATATATATATATATAAATTAAAAATGCTTATAAGCGAAGTGCTACAGTGTTTGGCTTTGTTTAAAAACCGTCACGGACCTACGGGAATCGTGACGGTCCCTCCATTTTTTTTGTTTCAAATTTGCATGCAAAAAATCGTGTCATGGACTTGTTCTGTCTGTGACGGACTGCCATGGACATGCTAAGTCCGTGACGGTCTTTAATCCACACCGTCAAAAAATATCAAACAGCACCGAGTCTATGGCCAAAAATACTGTTCATTTTCACCCATAGACATTTTGTAGTCTCTTTATATATATATATATATGAAAAAGCTAACAATAGCTGGCCAACTATAATGAATAGTAATATAGGTGGAATGGGAGCCGTCAAATTTTCATCATGCGGTTCAGAATGCATACCACTATTTTAATTTTAATTATTTTTTTATAAATAGAATCATAACGAAATTTTAGACATGTGTACTAAAAAATAGAATGCACAAATAAAAAATATTTGTCATAATATAAAATGACCGAAATACCCCTATAAAATGACGGGGCTATTTTGATCATTTTAAATTATTTAAAATATTTTTATATGGTGGGCAATAGTGTTAGGTATATACACCCAAACTTTCATGCTAATCAGATTTATATAAGAAAACCTAAAATTAAGATAGTGACATACATTCTGAACCGCATGATGAAAATTTGACGGCTCTCATTCTTCATATATACTATTCATTATAGCTAGCCAGCTGTTGTAAGGTTTACCCTATATATATATATATATATATATATATATATATATATATATATTGAAAAATACTACGCAATGCCTATAGGCGAAAATGAACAGTGATTTTGCATACCTCCATCACCGTCCAAAGTTCATAGCGCGGTCACGATTATCCGGTAGTGTTTAATTTTTTTTTTTTTTTTCTAGATATTAGAATGATTGAAATTTGGAATGTGTATTCATCCAAAATATGATAATCTTTGAAAAATAAAATAAAAAATATTTTACATGAAATAAATTGATCAAAATACCCTTGGAACATTTTGGGGGTATTTTGATCAATATATTTTTTGCGGATAATTTTTTTATACTTTTATTAGATGTGTCTCAGTAAGATGTACATACCCTCCAAATTTCAGGTCATTCCGATTTATAAAAAAAAAAAAGAAAAAAAAAACACTACTTGATAATCGTGACCGCGCGATGAAATTTTGACGATAATGAAGGTAGGCAAAATCACTATTCATTTTCATCTATAGGCGTTAGGAAGACTTTATCTATATATATATATATATATATATATATATATATATATATATATATATATATATATATATATATATATATATATATATATATATGCCACAGTTAAGAGATGGACACATGTGGGATGGACACATATGAAAAATAAAAGGGACTATATCAACAGAGGATATAGGGCAAGCTATTTAAATAGAAATAATTTAGGGCATGCTGTAGGTTAAATAGGTTCTCTTAGAATATAAGAAATATGCATATTTCTAAAATCGATATTTTCCAATTATATCTCATGTTTTAAGATACGTATGGAGAAAATTATGGAGATTTAGAGATCATAGAGATTTGAAAAGGGAGGGCAAGAGGTATGGATAGGGAAAATTTATGGAAATTAAAAAATTTATGAGAAATAATCCTAGAAAACTTATAATATTACTAAACAAAAAAAACTAATAATATTATTAAAAAACATTATTCACAATAAATATATAAAATAACTTATAATATTATATGATGGCAGCCCCGGAAACAACTACTTAATATTTTCTACCATCGTATATAATTATAAAATTTCAAATCACACAATTTACATAACAATTTAATACGATTAGTATACAAACGGATCGTATTATTTTTATAGAAACATCATTTTATTTCGTTTATAATAATATCATTATAATATTATCACGTTATATAACATAGAGTACTTTTTTATTAGTAATAAAATAATAATATGTTATATAGGATATTATATAACATAAAATACTCTTTTATTAGTAATAAAATAATAATATGAATAATATATATGCTAGGATTGATGAAAAGATAGGGTATAGTTTTACATTAGTTGCATGACCTAACACAACCCTCCTCCTTTATTCAAGCTTGGGACCGATATGACCAGCTGTACCGATCATGGTGGAGTTAAAAAATACAATATATATCAATATAATATAGTGCATTACATTATATTGTATTGCATTTATATTATGTTGTGTTATATTTTATATCATAATCAAATTAAATAATTTGTTAATATTATATGGGAAAATAATGATGATGACGACAATAGTAAATTTTTCACTAATTGTATCATATATTTTTTATTTGGTAATTATATGTTGTTAAAAATATATTATAATGTATTGAAATATTAATGACTACAAATGATAATAGTCGTTATTATTTGATAATTGTATGCAAGTGTATGGTTTACTATTTTTATGAAGATGATACCTTATATTATAAAATGATAATGTATCTAACTTATGATTATGTTTGAATATCGTAAATTACTATTACAATTAACTAGGACATATGAACTTTATTTCCTCTATATATCCTTGAAGTTGGCAAATAGGTTCTCTTTATATTTCTTTGTATATTAATTTCTATTGGTTGTTTTAATCGTTTAATTATTATATTTACTTCTCTCTTTCATATCAAGATTAATATGTGTTTAGCTCCATTTTACGATATTTTTATGTGTTGTAAGAATTGCAAACCCTAGATTGGGACTTAGAGAGAGAAGAAAGAAGACAACCCAGTTCATATAAATGACTCACTCACGTTTCCCATTTACACATTACAAAAAAACATATTACACGAAATAAAAAAGACCAAATAAGGGTAAAGGAGAAATAATGACCCTTACAAAACTGAAATGACAATATAACAATAAATTCTCACTCTCTTAACATCCGATAGAGTCTTGTATATTGAGAGACCTTTTGGGTATGTGGAAATCTATTAAGTGACAATAGATTACAAAAACATATGATATTTATACTATTTGGGTATACTTAATAGTAAAGAAATGAAAAGACATTACTCAAGATTATCCGAGATTTCTCCAAAAATCACTAAATCCATTACTCTATATTGAGAGGCCGTTTGGATACGTGGAAATCTATTAAGTGACAATAGATTACAAAGATATCTCATATGCACTGTTTGGGTACATTTAATAGTAAGAACATGAAAAGACATTACCCAAGATTACCGAGATTTTCCCAAAAATCACGAAATCCATTACGCGGCATAAGGGGTGAAAAAATCTATTACGTGGTTTACAGGTAATCTTTGGAAATATTTTGTGTGCATCTCTCGGCCCTATCCACGCTTAAAAAACTATTTCCCTCTCACAAGTATGCTTATAATTATTAAAGTAAGGGGATATGAATGCATACTTATGATTATTAAAATAAGTAGAAAGTGAAAGTAGGGGATATGAAAAGGGGAATCTAAATTGATTTGAACAGGTGTATGATGATAATTTTTTACTGCAGTCATAATAAAAAATTTATATATCCCTCTATCTCCAATTTGGGTGATAGCCCTCATCTCATTCTCATATAAAAACAAAAAATTTTAATAATTGGTCGGTGAAAGTCAGAAAAAATCTAAATCGATTTGAACAGTTGTAGAACTTGATGAGGGACAATTTTCTACTGCAATCATAATAAAAAAATTTTACATCCCTTTATCCCCAATTGTAATAATTGGTAAATGAAAGTAGGGGGAAATCTAACTTGATTTAAACAGTTGTAGAACTTGATAAGAGACAATTTTCTACTGCAATCATAATAAAAAAATTTCTACATCCCTCTATCTCAATTTGGGTTGTAGCCCGCCATCAGCTCTAGTATAAAAACATAAATAATAAAAATAATAACTGGTAATCGATGAAAGATTACACAAAACGATTCTAATAAAAAATTTCACACAACATAATCATCATAAGATATTAGTAAAATCTCAAATGAAAAAAAGGTACCTCTTTAGTCTCCTCCAATGCTTCAAAATTTTCGACTGCAATTACCAAACTTTCTAGTTTACTAATCAAACTTCTTCTAATTTTTTAACTTGCACCAGAAAGATTTTGATTTTGGTATCATAAATTTATTGTTTATTTGAAATTATCTATAGAGAGACATTTGAAAGACTTCTATAACAAATAAATAAAAATAAGGCTTATCACAATACAATCATGTTATTCCAATCATATTATTCCAATGACTTATCATGTTAAAACCAAAGTCTAATCATGTTAGCCAAACATAGCCATATTTTTCATATTTGGATGGTAATGCATTTCTCATATTTCTTCCAGACATAGCCAAACAATAGCAATGTATTTCTCAAGTTGCATCTAAATACTATCCAAACAGTGACAATCCATTTGCAGGTAATGTATTACGCAGTAATGTATTACGCTCATAATATATTTTACAAACAATATATTTCTAGGTATATAAACGGCCCCTGAGAGGTTGTTAGTTGCCTCATGGTTTTTTTCTCTTGTTAATGCTTTGGTGAACATATCTGCAACTTGATGAGATGAAGGAACAAATATCATAGAAATATCATCTGATACAACTTTTTCTCGAATGAAGTGATAATCAACTTTTATATGTTTTATGCGAGCATTAAAAACAGGATTTGTAACTAGTCTCATTACACTTTGATAATCACATGCTAAAACAGTGGGCTCACTAAAGGAGATTCTAATTTCCTTGAGAAGCATGTGCAACCAAGCAATTTTAGCTGCCACACTACTCATTGCTTTATATTTTGATTCAGTATTGGACCTTATATAGAAGTCTACTTCTTGCTGCTCCACAAAATCAGACTATTACCCAAGAAGATACAAAATCCAATAATTGAGCAACAATCATTAGGGCATCTTGCCTAATCAGCATTAATATGCCTTAAGATCAAGAGAGCCAAAGGAAGTATAGAATATACCATCAAGTATAGTACCCTTCAAATACCTCAAAATCGCCTGAAAATTATGTTTGTAGCTTCTCAATGAGGTTGCCTAAGGGATTGCATGAATTGGCATACCGTATTCACAACATATGTAATATCGAGGCATGTAAATGTGAGATATTGGAAGCTACCAACAATACTTTTATAAAAGGATGAATTATATAACAACACCCCTTCCTCATTTTTCAACTTTCTATTTACTTCAGCTGGAGTGGACACAGGCTTGCATTCAAGCATCTTAGCATTAGAAAGTAAATAAAAAATGTACTTGTGCTGAGTGAGAATAATTCATTTATCTGTTTGATGAATTTCAATCCTTAAAAAGTATTTCAATTCCTGAAGATCCTTCATCTCAAAGTCCAGTTTCAACACTCTTTAAGATGTTCAATGCCTTTGACATCATTTCCAAAAATAATATTAAGAAAAAAATGGTACTTGACCACGATTCTTTCAAGAATAGAGAGTAATCAACTATGCTTCTTCGAAAACCAGCCTTGTTGAACAAGAAACTGAACTTTTCAAACCATGTACGAGGAGCTTGTTTGCGTCCATAGATAACGTTATTCAGTTTGCAAACATTGTGCAAGTACAAAGTATCCTCAAATCTTTTGGGTTGTTGCATGTATACTTCATCTTTCAGATCTACATGAAAAAAATACATCTTTCACATCAAGTTAATGAAGTTTCCAATTGAGCTTAGCAGTGTACACAAGATACAACAAATAGTAGGTGCCTTGGCAACTGGACTAAGGGTCTTATCACAATCGATGTCATATTCTTTATTAAAGCCCTTAGCTACTAGTCTTGACTTTAATCTTTCAATTGAGCCATTTAATCTGACTTTAAGTTTGTACACCCATTTTGAGCCTACAACAGTCTTTTTATGTGGCAATGGAACAAAAATCCTTGTATTATTTCTTTTGAGTGCATCATTCTCTTCCTTCATAAATGTTAGCCATCCAATGTCAAAAGCAGCGTCTTCATAAGTTTTTGGTTCTTGGATTTGAGAAATTCCTATCACAAATACCTTATGATTAGAAGACAATTCATCATATGAGTTATAGTTTTCTATAGGGTATTTCGTTCTTGCACTTTTGACTGGAATGCAAGGAGTGGATGCAGTTGAAAATAGACATGGTAATCTGATAGGTATTTAGGTGGGTGTATGGAACAAGATGAACGATGTTGAGATATGTGTGAGTCTTCAGAAGGTGATGTGGATGGAATTATAGAAGCTGTATCTAAATTTGACAAAGAAGGAAGCAGAGGTGGTGGTGAGTTGTTCACTAACAAAGTTGAGGAAGGTAGTTGTGAATTATACCAGTCAAGGTGAATAGGTGATTGAAGGAAGTACTGAGATAGTTCATTTGTACCTCCTTAGAGATCAAGACCTCGTAAGTGTGTTGTTCCTACAATTGATATGGACATTAAAGTAGGTGCACATATTTCTCTTAGCATAGCATTGCTTGTGTCAATTAATGAATGATGATCTTCAAAGTAAAACCTAGTTTCATCAAATGTTACATGTCGCGCAATAAAAAAGTGAAGTCACACTCTATCATAGCATCGATAACCCTTATAATATGAACTATATCCAATAGAAACATATTCATGAGCTCTAAGTAAAAATTTGTTTCTTTGAGAAGGATATACATGTGGAAAATAAACAAACAAAAAATCCGAAGAAATGAGTAATCTGGTTTGCTATGAAAAAGTCTTTGGAATGGATATATGAAAGATAGAGAAGAATCAGATAATCTATTAATGAGATACATAGCAGTGGAAAAGGCCTCTGGCCAAAGAAACTGTGGCAAGCCATTCGCGTACATCATAGAAAGACTGTTTTCAATAATGTGTCGGTACTTGCGTTCAACTATACTATTTTGTGTACGAGTATATGAGCATAAATATTGATGATGAATTCCATGTTAACTATGAACTAGATCAAGACGCACCTTAGACTTCATACCAGCCAAGCACAGGGCAGACTTAAAATTTTTGCCCAATTGGCAATATGAATATAGTGAACTATTGGGTAAGTCATAAACAAAATTTAAAAGAACTAACTCTCTTCCGAGATGACGAACTATAGAAAAATTAGGATGATCTAGATGTTCATGCCACAAGACAAATGCTCATCGTTTAGCTTTAGAGATGGATTTAGTAAAACTATAGAGTTAGTTACTTTGGAGGACATATATGCCTTCTCTCAGCACCCCCTCAGTAATTACCCTCCCACTTTGTTGATCATTCATAACATAATCATAAGGGGTGATTTCAAACTTGCCCTTAAAGTCTTTAGCAAACTAAGATACAAATATGAGTTGTTTTTTTAATTTAGGAACAAGTAAAACATTGAGAATATTCAAAGAACCACAAGTCATGGAAATAGAAATAGTTCTAATGTGGCTTATAGATACAACAATATCATCTCATGTGAACTCCATATAGGAACCATGGCAAGGGACCATACCTTGAAGGTGAGAGTTGTCATCCGTAATATAAAGAGTGCTACTGTCCATAATCCAAGAGCGATTGGTTGGTGCAGAAACTGACAAGTTGATGAAAACGTATGCTAGTGGATTGCCCTTTATGGCCCATTTTTTTTAGCAATATGCCCATGTGGACAAGTAACATGAGATTGTGTGTCCACTCTTGACTGTAGGGCTTGGTGATATGTTGGGTTGGCTCCAAAAATCCCTTGTTGATTTTGGTTATGTCCTCTACCCTCCATAACAACCACACTCTCGAATATAGCCACCTCTATTCCATAATGTACTGACAAGGGCTTGAGGATTATTCTCAACAATCAATGATGATACAAATCAAGCTTTATATATGAGAAGAGAAGATCGAAGCTCAAAAAATGAAGGAAAGGGAGGTTTGGTTACTAAGGAGGTCTCATACGACTTAAAATCTGGACCAAGACCTTTGAGTGTATAAAAAACCATATCTTGATCATTTACTGAATTGCCAATTTCTGCAAGGCGGTCACATATTATCTTGAATTTGTTCAAATATTCAGTTACTGATTAAGAGCCCTTTTGTAAGTTGAACAATTCAATCTTGAGTTGGAGGATATCGGCTAATGTTTCCCTTTGATAGGGGCATTATAAAGTGTCTCTCACACTTCTTGAGATGTCTTCAGATGCATTACTTTAGTGAGCAAAGCAACAGAGAGAATATAAAGTATCCAACTTAATAATGTTTAATCTTTCATTTGCCATTTTAGAAATTTAGGATCAATTTCTTTCTCAAGGGAGTTCTCAGATATATATTTGTTTGATAACCGACTAGACCCATCAAGGTGACCTTCAAGGTTCAAGCCTTTGATAAAATTTAGAACTTGTGCCTTCCATTCGAGGTAGTTGTCTCTACTGAGTTTAATATATATGAAAGACGGAAAATTGAATGAAACCATGACTAAAGATACGTCACTTGAACTTTTGGAGATGAGAAATTTGTAGGAAGGTGATGATCCTGGGAGATAGCAAGAATTACTTCGGTACAACAAATGCCGAAATTTGTTGGACATTTTTAGGGACAATTTTGGCACATGAGGTGCTGAAGTGTGCTATTTGACAAATTCCATAAACAACTTCGGTAAATAAAGTGCCGAACATAGTATTGAACAAATTCCAGTTTGGACAAATTTCCATAACCAATTTCGATAGATAAGGTGCCAAAGTACTTTTGGGCAAGTAATAGTTTTACAAAGAAAGATAAGATTAGTGATGAATAGTGAGAAATCACTTCGATTTGGTGTAACCAATGAAAACATTAAACAATTTCAGAGGGAGAGAGAGAAAGGCAATGAAAGAGCGAAGCAAAGACGATGGCAGATATATTGATATCACACCTACAACTAAGAGATTAATGCAACAGTTAGAGAGAGAAATCTCAAAAAAAATCAAGACTTTTAGAGAGAGATAAAAGCAATTAAAGAGAGAAACAAAAACGATGGGAGGAGTAGAGAGATCACACTTAAAACTAAGAGATTAATGCAATAGTTAAAGAGATAGAGAGATTACAATTTTGGGATTCTTAGAAAGAGAAAGAAATAGCAGTTACATAGAGAGAGAGAGAGAGAGAAAGAGAGAGAGAGCCCTTACAACTTACACGTCTGTTGAGAGAAAAAAAGACATGAACTTGGCTTTGATCCCATGTAAGAATTGCAAACCCTAGATTGGGACTTTAGAGAAGGAAAAAGGCTACTCAGTTTATACGAATGACTCACTCACCTTTCCCATTTATACATTACACAAATATATATTACAAGAAAATACAAAAGATCCAATTACTAGCTTTTTTAGCACAACTACTATGCTCCCGTGGGAGCAATATTGCACAACTACTCCCTCTTGTAGAAGACATACTTAGAAGGATTTTTTTTATCCAAACTTTCGTGATCTTAGTATCATCAAATAGTTTACTTCATGGAAAAAAATTTGCTTTTTGAGTTCTTGAACGCCTTCCAAAAGTTCGACAGCTCGTGTTCAATATTAGGATGTTAAGTTTTTTTGAAGGACATAGAGAGTTCTGTTTTTTTTTTAGTATTATTTTCTAGGTTCTTAAGATTACAATCCCAAATTTTAGATCTAAAAAAATATTTCTAAAATGAGTTGTTAACCAAGTGAGCAAATCTCCATAGTATGCTCCGCTAGAGCAGCAAATGTTTTCACTTTTCTGGAAGAACATATTTTACACTGGGTTGCACCCAAGGTTTGAAACAAAGGGATTGGCCCTCCATTAGACCAATCTAGTGTGTATATTGAATTGGCGATCAAGTAGAAAATTATAAAAGAAAAGGAAAACAATAAAGGTTGTATAATGCTATATTTTCTGTTTATTTGGTGATTTAGAGTTTGAATTATTAAAAAGGAAAATATATCTTTATCCCTTATTTTTAATTTCCATATCTCATGAGACTCAAGAATTGAAAATATTACTTGTAAGCAAAAGGTCTCCATCTTTTCTATCTTACAACCTTCTGGACCCCTTTAACCATAAATTTTTTACCCAAACAAACCCTAAAATGACACCCTATTCAAACTCCATATCTCCCTCTTCGCTTCTCGGTGAGTTACCAACGAAGGGGTTTAGCTTGAGCTTGAACACGAGCACACGATCTTATATGTGAGAGAGAGATGGAGTTTGGGTTTTAGAGAGAGTGATGGAGTTTTAGAGAGAGAGAGATGGAGTTTGGGTTTTAGAGAGAGAGAGATGGAGTTTGAGTTTTAGGGAGAGAGATAGACTTTTGAGAGAGAGAGAGACAATGATGTGAGAGAGAGATGTAGAGTTTGGGTCTTAGAGAGAGATGGAGTTTTGAGAGAGAGAAAGACGATAATGTAAGAGAGAGATAAAGTTATAAAGAGATAGAGTCATTTCATAAGTTGTTGAGGTCAATAAGCCATGGTCAAAAGGGTTTAGGGGGTTGAAAGATAAAAAAGATAAAGTCTTTTTGCTAACAAATAATATTTTCAATTCTTGGATATGAGATATAGAAGTTAAAAATAGGGGATAATATGATATTTTTCTTTATTAAAAAAATATAATAAATACTTAGCATTACTTAAACTAGAGAGAATCAGGCTAATTCCCGATTTTGAGAGTGAATTAGCCGGGTTACCCTCCAAAGTAGAATTAGATTGACAATTTTCCAAACCTCTAATGACCCATTCCAAAAATTAAATGTTCCCTCCTCAATCTCAAAATGTTATTTTCTCTTGGTACTTATGAGGGCTTTTTCTTTGCATTTATTTGAAGTTGGCCACATAGTTGAGTAAGTTATACCCTAAAATTTGTGATCATAAAGAGCAACCATGTAGGGTGGCTTCAACTAATTGAAATTGGAGCGGTTGGCCTAACCCAACAACTTTAGAGCCTAGACCTCAAAATCCAGGACTAGCCCTACCCTGGCTAGGGCAGGGACTATAGCAAAGCCAGGCTCACCCTGCAATCACTTATATCCTTTTTTCACAAAATTACCAGTACGGCTAGCTCTACTTCCTTGAACAAGATTAACACTAAGCTGGCCAAGTAGCAAGGACCCTTATCCCAAGCTTAGGCCCATTGGTTAGGATTGGGCTGAACCCATCTTGGGCCAGCCTAACCTAACCTATTATCAAACGTGTTGTCAAGGAAGTGGATGCTCCAAAGGAAGCATAAGACATTTTTAAGTGGGACAAGGTTTTTATGAGGAAAAAAGTTTATAAAAGGTTGCAACCTTATACTGTTGGAGTAGGTGCACCTCAAAATTCCTCTAGTATAGATTGTTATGGCATAGGAGAACCATCCGACTGGTCATCTCGACCTTAAGATAAATGGACATGAAGAAAAAAATGAATTTCATGTCCAAAAACTAGTGCATCTTGTAACTTGTTATCTGGACCGGCTATTTTCAGGATTTTCAAGTGTTTCTTGATCTATACCATTTTTCAAATTTTAAATTTTATAACTAAGGATAAAGAGAGATTTTGGAAACATCATAAGGTATTAGACACCAAAACAACATCTCTAAGTAAATTTTATAGGTGTGCCTACTTCTACAGTATAAGGAGGCAATCTTATACAAACCTTACCCTTTTACGAGTGGGCCGATACATATGTCCCATCTAAAATCCACCATAAATATGAATTTTAGATCTAATTCTTTTGAGATACGTGATCTAAGCCATAGTTCTCAAATATAAAAAATAAAACAAAAAAATAAAAAGTTTAAAAGTACTTTTTAAAATCCTTTTAGAAGATGGACGTTAGATGGATGGATGAGGGGACGCATGCGTCCCATGGCTCATGAACGACTCTCCCTTTTTAAGAGGGGTGTCGACCTTAAACAATCACGGTAATGTGTACCTCAAAATCTTATTAAAAGATGTATTTTTAGTGTTGAAACCAGTGTTTAAAAAAACGCCGAGTCGAACCGGACTCGCCCGGTTCGACTCGGGAATCGCCATGAACGGATCGAATCGGTGAAAAAAACGGGAATGGTCCGGTTCTAAAGAGAACCGGACGATTTTGTACAGTGACTCGCCGATTCACTGTACGGAATCGGTGAGTCCCGTACGGATTTTTCTTCTTTTTTTTTTTTTTTTTTTTTTTTTTTTTTTGTAATCAATGATCGAATTTTTTGTTTTTTTTTTTTTTTTGTAACCCATGATAGAATTTTTTGTAATCCATGATCGAATTTTTTGTAATCCATGATCGAAATGTTTGTTTTTTTTTCTTGCAATCCATGATCGAATTTTTGGTTTTTTTTTTTTTTGTAACCATGATAGAATTTTTTGTAATCCATGATCGAATGTTTTGTAATACATGATCGAAATGTTTGTTTTTTTTTTGTAATCCATGATCGAAATGTTTGTTTTTTTTTTTTGTAATCCATGATCGAATTTTTTCTTTTTTGTTTTTTTGTAACCCATGATAGAGTTTTTTGTAATCCATGATTGAATTTTTTGTAATCCATGATCGAATAGTTTTTTTCTTTTTTTGTAATCCACGATTGAATTTTTTGTTTTTTTTGTTTGTGTTTTTTTGTAATCCATGATCGAATTTTATGTAATCCATGATTGAATTTTTTGTAATCCATGATTGAATTTTTTGAAAATTTGTGATTTTTTTTTTTTTAATCCATGATCGAATTTTTTTTTTTAATCCATGATAGAATTTTTTGAAAATTTGTGATTTTTTTTTTTAATCCATGATCGAATTTTTTTTTGTAATCCATGATAGAATTTTTTGAAAATTTGTGATTTTTTTTTTTTAATCCATGATCGATTTTTTTGACAATTAGTTTTTTTTTTTTTTTTTAATCCATATTATTCAAAGAGAAAATGAGAGAGATGATGATTCTGAGGCCAGCCTTTCCCAGCCATATTATTCACATATCGAGTCCCAACAACAACAGTGTAGGGATGAGCACGACAGTGCAGGTGAGTATGAAGGATGGACAATTTTCGGGGAGTTTAGATTGGGAACACAACAAACCACTAACACTCAGGGATTTGGGAATAGTTAAACGCCTGCTAATATCGATGATTCGTTTTTAGATCGAATCAATGAATTGTTAAACGAATTCAATCAATGACACCAGCGTGACCAAAAAGAACAACAACGTCGTCTATCATTTTATTTTTAGATCATATGTTACTAATTTTATGCTTTATTGTAGTCCATGTATGTTGATATACTTATTCCATGATAATTCTATGTTTATCCTTTTGTGTGATGTAAATTAAATGCTGAATGGCGGTTCATGCAAGGAAAGAACATATCAATATTCACATATTCATTCAAAAACATGAAAATTCTTAATAGAGTACCCTCATTTCTTATTGAATTCCTAAAAAACAATATTTATAATGAATTTTAATAATTTTTTCGGATTTTTTTTAAGCTTTATTATGATCGATTCACCCGATTCCTGATCCGGATCGTCGATTCGCCGATCTGGATCAGTTTTTTGGAAGCCCGATCGGGATCACCGATCCGTTTTTTAAACCATTGGTTGAAACTTTTATCATAACCTAAAAGTCTATTTTTCACCTCTATAATGAAATTGAAACCTAAAAAAATAGTGAAAATCTATGAGCACTAAAAAATCCTCAAAATAGACGGCCTAGATAATGTGTTACAAGATACTCTATTTTTAAGACTTGAAATTCATTTTTTCTTTCAAATCTATATATATCAAGGTCAAGAGATCAGTTGGAGAATTTTCGAGTGACGAAATAACCTTTTTCAATGGGTTTTTTAAGTGCACCTTACTTCTAAGGTTTACATCTTATAAGTGCACCTTAGAAGGTTTACACCTTCTAAGGTTTAAGTGCGTTTTACTTAGAAGATGTTTTTTTCTCACGTTTTTTTAAGTGTACCTTTCTATAAGGTTTCCTCCTTATACCATGGAGGTAAGACATAGAAGATGTTTTTTTCTAACGTTTTTATAAGTGCACCTTTCCATAAGGTTTCCTCCTTATACCATAGAAGTAAGACGCATCTGTAAAATTTATTTAGAGATATCATTTTAGTGTCGAAAATCTTATGATGGCTTCAAAATATCTTTTTATACTTCAAAATTTTAAAAATGATATAGATCGAGCGGATAAAAAGTTCTTAAAAATAATAAAAATAAATGGTCTAGATAAGTTGAGGGTTATCGGAACACTGTCCACAAAAGGATGTTTACTGTCCACAATAGGATGTTTGAGGTGCACCTTATTTGAACGGTCTAAGGTTCCAAGCTTATATAGACCTTTTTCCCCAACAATGGCTAACATATAAACGAGAAAGTTTGAAAGGGGAAATTTCATTGATACCCAAAAACCCTAATCGATACTTCTAGACTATTCCCCCATCCAACTCCCAGGGTTTTAGAATCCTCTCCCCGACTCTTTAAATTGTACACGTCCTTTCCCAACGCCGTCTTCTCTTCCGTGTCTTAAACCTCCAAAACCCTAACCCAGTTCCCTCTCTCTATCACAGTTGTTCTACCTCTCTCACTGTGGCTCTACCTCTCTCTCTCTCTCTCTCAATGTATCGTGCAGCTGCGAGACTTGCCTCCAAGGCACGGTAAGTGTTTCTCTTTACCTTGTAATCGTTCTTACTTTTGTTACTCATATGTTTTGTTTTTTATTTCCTTTGAACTGTGATTTTTTTCTTTGTAGGTTCTCAAATGCCAGCCAACAGGTATGACATTCTTCTTTCTGTGATCTAGAGTAACCTGGTTTTTATTGATTTATTCTATTTGGGTTTTCATAAATGCTAGTTTTGGGGGTTTTTTATACTGAGCGCATGAATAGAAGAAACTTGGGTGTCCATTTTTTTTCGAGAATTAAGATTGTTTGCTTACTTTTTTGTCTCTACATAATTTGGATTTTAGATTGGTAGCAGAGTGAGTTGGAATAGAAACTATGCAGCAAAGGATATTAAGTTTGGGGTTGAGGCTCGTGCTTTGATGCTTAAGGGTGTCGAGGAGCTTGCTGATGCTGTTCAAGTAACCATGGGACCGAAGGTATGAATTGTTTTTTAAAGTGGATGGATCTTATGTTTAGTTAAGATAATCTCTCTCTCTTTCTTGTTTTGGATCAGCTGAATGCTGATGGCATTTTTTATTTGGGATATTTGTTTTGTTTTTTTATGTTGAAGGGCCGTAATGTTGTTATTGAACAAAGCTTTGGGGCTCCTAAAGTCACAAAAGATGGTGTGACTGTTGCAAAGAGCATTGAGTTTAAGGATAGAATTAAGAACGTGGGCGCAAGCCTTGTCAAACAAGTTGCAAATGCCACAAATGATGTTGCAGGAGATGGTTAGTGTTTTGATACTCTTCAGTGTTTTTTGTTGAGGGTTTGTAATATCATGCTTTTTTTTGTTACAATTGATGTGTCTAAGCTAATGTTTTAATATGTAGTTTTATTCAATTGGGTGAATTAGAAAGCTTATTCACCGGTAGCTGATAAGCTGGTCTTGTTATCTATGATTCTAATTAGCAATTGTTCACTCTGTGTGCGTAGGTGTGTGTGACTGCATTACTGCATTATGTTTAAGGAGTGCTTTGACAGTAGTAACTCACATCTTTGATTTTTTTATTTTTTATTTTGATGCAGGTACCACTTGCGCTACTCTCCTAACACGTGCAATATATGCTGAGGGTTGCAAGTCGGTGGCAGCTGGGATGAATGCAATGGACTTGAGGCGTGGTATCACCATGGCTGTTGATACTGTTGTCACCAGCTTAAAGAGCAGGGCACGAATGATCAGCACATCAGAAGAAATTGCACAGGTTTGTCTTTCACCTCCTCTATGCATTAACTATTTTTTTGTAAGATTGCAAAATGATTTCTTCTTGTCGATTATTTGTACCTTCATATTTCTCCTGCTATTTAAGGGGTTTGAATTGTATTATAATTTATTTCTGTCATAATTTCTGCTGGAGTTTGCTATTTACATCAGTGAATCTTGGTGAAATTGTATTGGGCCCCTTGGAAGAAGGATGTGGATTAGTTATATTTGTCTTTCTCAATTCGATTAGGTTGGCACCATATCAGCAAATGGAGAAAGAGAGATTGGAGAGTTGATAGCAAAGGCTATGGAGAAGGTTGGCAAAGAGGGAGTCATCACCATTGCTGTATGTCATTGTCATCTTAAATCTAACCATCTCTTGTCATTTTCCAAACATTTAGTGATTGGGCATTGTTTTTTTTATATTCTTACTTTGAATTGTGTATGGAACTTTTTGCTGGTTGTGTTGGAAGGCTTTGTATTTTTTTTTTTCAATTTTTGTTAAATCATGGTTTCTAATATGTTGTTCTGGCAAATTTGTAATTTGTATTTCGCTACAGAAATGTCAATGTATATAGTAAATTTGACACTCCCATGTTCTTTACAGGATGGAAAGACTTTATACAATGAATTAGAGGTTGTTGAAGGAATGAAACTCGATAGGGGCTATATATCCCCATATTTCATCACCAACCAAAAAACCCAGAAATGTGTAAGCTCGACTGTTTTCTTTACAACGGTTTATTTTAACTTCTTTCTATAACCAAATTTGCTAGTGCGCATAGCAAGTGTTGTGAATCTGCTATTTTTCTGTTTGTTTTTGTTGAATGTAGAGCCATTATCCATAGATAGTATATCCTATACACTTTTTTTTGGTGGCCAGGAACTTGATAATCCCCTAATTCTTATACATGAAAAGAAAATTTCGAGTTTAAATGCAATTGTCAAAGTATTGGAGCTTGCCTTGAAGGTAATCACTTTGTTCTTTGATTTTCTTGAAGGGTCAAAAGGGCTGTTTCCAGCGAATAGTTCATGTAACTGGTTTCTGATTTTTCTTCCCCCTTCCAGTTGCAACGCCCTTTGTTGATAGTTGCAGAAGATATCGAAAGTGATGCGCTCGCGACACTCATTTTGAACAAGCTCCGTGCTGGGATTAAAGTAAGTGTGCCATCCTATTAGTTTGTCATGTATTGTAGAATTTTTTATGGGTTATTTGGTGAAATTTTCTCCAAATCAATAAAGTTAATCAGAACATGAATCTATAGTAGATAATTGACCAGCATAAATGTTTCCATATTCCAAGGTTTGTGCCATTAAAGCTCCTGGCTTTGGAGAAAACAGGAAGGCTAGCATGCAGGATCTTGCCACACTCACTGGTGGAGAGGTGAGATATCTGCTATTGTTCTTTACTTTGTAGTTTGAATCTGTTCCCTTGAGCTCCTCATCAATTGATAAACTTTTTTTTGGTAGCTTATTACTGAGGAGCTTGGTTTGAACCTCGAAAAAGTGGAACCGGATATGCTGGGTACTGCCAAAAAGGTGAGGTGTCTTCCAATATCTAAGATATTGGATGGTATGCAATATTACATGACTGTTTTTTAGGTTCACTGAGGTTGGTGGCTCACAATGGTAAATTTTGTTTCTGACAGGTCACTGTATCTAAAGATGATACAGTGGTTCTAGATGGGGCAGGTGAAAAAAAGGCCATTGAGGAAAGGTGTGATCAGGTTGGCACATCTCTCTCTCTCTCCTCCCCCCACCCCCACCCCACGTGTGCTTGCTAGTTAGCTATTTGTAGTTTATTGGAAGCTATTCACCCAAGAGAAGTTTATTGGAAGCAGAATTATGTGTGAAGTAGTGATGGATGTCATGATCAGTGCTCATGTTGTCTCTTGATCTAACCTCATGTCTGCTGTCATAACAGTTGCGATCTGCCATAGAAGCCAGCACTTCGGATTATGACAAGGAAAAGTTGCAAGAGAGACTAGCAAAACTTTCTGGAGGTGTGGCTGTTCTCAAGGTAGGTCTTTGTTTTCTTCATATGCATTTTGAGTTGAAAAACTTGATTTAAATGATTTCATCTTTTTGCAATTTGAAAAATGTCTGAAATCAAATGTTATCTAAATATGAACTTCATCTTTGTGGGGCAAAAACATTAGATTTAATTTGACTAGATGAGGTCTTATATGGTGGTTTTCGCAGATTGGAGGAGCCAGTGAAGTTGAAGTTAGTGAGAAAAAGGACAGAGTTACAGATGCTCTAAATGCCACCAAGGCAGCTGTTGAAGAAGGCATCGTACCAGGTTTGTTGAGCTTCCTTTCAACTTTGTGGATTTCGTTTGACATCTTTCCCGGGTTCCCTGTTTTGTAGTTTGATAACTTTCCAATTGTTTTTAGAGAATTCAAAGTTCCAATATCTGTTGCAGGGGGTGGTGTTGCACTTCTTTATGCATCAAGGGAGCTAGAAAAGCTGCATACTGCCAACTTTGATCAGAAGATTGGTGTTCAAATTATTCAGAATGCACTTAAGGTACTTTATTGACATGCTTAAATTTTCTCTGGTCTTTACCATATTCTATATAACGCCCTGCTCTTTTGGGTGAAAAACTCTTCTTAAATTTGGCTATAAATCTTGGTAGATGCCTGTGCACACTATTGCATCCAATGCTGGAGTAGAAGGTGCTGTGGTTGTTGGGAAGTTACTTGAACAAGATAACCCTGATCTTGGATATGACGCAGCTAAAGGTGCATCTCATTCTTTGTTCCTTTTTCCTGGTCTTTTACTGGACAATGAAACAGCTTTCTATTATTTCTTTCTATCCTCGTGTATTTTCTTGTTTTGATACCTGATGGATAAGTATTGGTGATAAGAGTAGTTCCTAACCTGCCTTCTCTGCAAATCAGGTGAATATGTTGACATGGTTAAGGCAGGAATAATTGATCCCTTGAAGGTTATCAGAACTGCATTGGTGGATGCTGCTAGGTATAAATCTTCCTGTTTATTCCTTTTATTTCATTGCATGTTATTGGAAGCTGCCTTTTAATTATTTAGTAATGAACTCGAGTGGTATTGATTTGCATCTTTCAATTAAATAGAAATGATTGTGATATGGGAATACAAGTTCAATATGAATATTAGAGCAATTCTTGCTCGTGGGGAGTTGAATTTCCAAGATGCAACTGTTTGTAGGATCGCCCACCTGACTTCTTGAAATGTCAGATCATCTCTCTCTCTCAATCTGTGCATGCGAAACTTGATCCTATACCTTCCTCAATAGTAAAGCATGCTATTTGAACCACAATGTGCATCTGATTGAGACTTGAGCTCCAAACTACTAGTGTGGGCTATTGTTAGTTTCGCCCAATGTTCTTTGACATTTAGTGTTCAAAGTCTGAGTCTAACCTTACTGCCTGTCATTTGGATGCATTTCAGTGTATCTTCTTTGATGACGACAACTGAGGCTACTGTTGTTGAGCTTCCTAAAGACGAGAAAGAGATGACTCCGCCCATGGGTGGTGGGATGGGTGGAATGGATTACTAGAGGCAGTGGAAGAGCATAGTGTGCGTGTGTGGAAATCTGTCATAAGGCATTTAAAATCCCTTGAGTGAATCCTTCTCCAGGCTTTGGTGTGTTCTCCAATTCTCGGATTACAGGAACATTTGGAGCTAACTTGTAATCAAAGAGGTGACTAGGAAGTTTTGGTTTATTTTATCTTTGTTCACCAGTTTATTCTTGTGGGCGTATGCAGCAGTGATCATTATTGGTCTCATTTCCAATGTCTTTTCTAAGGTCTGTTTCAATGGCGACTCTAATATTGATAAACTTGGTTACGAGTTGTAGCATTTTTCCGAACATTTAGCATATGCATTTTTCCGAACATTTAGCATGTAGCACTTTTCCGAACATTTAGCATGTTAGTTGATTATAAATTTATAAGGGATACCTATACTATAGGAGTCTTTACCATTATTAGGTTACGAGCACGGCGAACTATTAGATGTGGTTTAGAGTGTGTTATGAAGTTGGAGATTTTTTTTTGAAAAATTATATACACATCTGTTATAGTTTCTGTAGGTACGGTTTTATCGAATAGTTTTCGTTATTATCACTGTATTTGTTTTTCATCTCCAAACAAAAATTTTTAAAAAGTATTTTTTTTTTTTGAATAATTGAATTGAAAGTATTCAGGTCAATTTCGGTTTTTGAATAACTTAATTTTCGGTTTTTTTTCGAATTAACTTAATTTTTGGTTTTTCAAGAACTAAAAGTTTCTCTCTTGTGGGTGTGTATCTTCTCTCTATCTCTCTCCATTACTTGGGTAGAAGTAGTGTTTTTTTTTTTTTTTGAACTGTCCCTTTCCCCCATTTTTTTTATTTTTTGGAAGCTCATAATCTTTGAGATTTTTCTTAAATTTAAGGGTTCAAACTAGTTGTTATTTTTTTATTTTATCAGATAACCATGACTTCAAAGGGATAGAGAGAGAATACGTCACAGGATTTTTTTTTAATCTTTTAATCTCATAATCTCTAAGATTTCTTCTAAATTTAGGGATTCAAATTAGTTTTTTTATTTTTATTTTATCGGATGACTACGACTTCAGAGAGGTAGAAAAAATGTCACAAGAGAACTTTTTTCGGTTTTTCAAGAGTTGAAATTGCCATATTTTTTGTTGTTGAACAATCAAAAATACTTTGAATATGGTTGTTAAAAAGGTAAAGTCATTGTTTTTTTAAATGTCCTTTTCAATATGAAAAAAACGAAGACGGTGGTAATAACGAAATCTATTCGAATAATCATGACTTCAAAGAGATGAAGCGAGAATATACTACAAGTTTTCTCTTAATCTTTTAATCTCATAATCTCTAAGATTTTTTCTAAATTTAGCGGTTCCAACTAGTTTTTTTTTTTTATCGAATAACTATGACTTCAAAGAGAGAGAAAGAATGCGCCTCACGAGAGAACTTTTTTCGGTTCTTTAATAATCAAAATTGGTGCATTTTTTGTTGTTGAACAACCAAAAATACTTTGAATACCTTTGTTAAAACGGTAAAGTTATTTTTTTAAAAAAAATTCGTTTTGGCATGAAAAAAACGGACATGGTGGTAATAACATAAACTATTCGGTAGAGTTATAATAATGAAATGGATATGTATATAATTTTCTCTTTTTCTTTTTTTGTGTTTTAATGTTTCAAGTTTAGCCAATGACAAATTTGTAATCACCCAATTTAAAATTGAGGGACTAGAATAATTGTGATCTAAAGCCTCTGTATAATTTTTCAATTTATAATGATTGACCGAAGTGGTTAATGGAGAAGTTTTAGAATTTTGGAGAAGTTAATATCAAATTAGACTGAGCACGCGGTTGATTGTATGACCCATTTGACACTCAACTGATCATTTTAAGAGCCTCCCAATACACGTTGAGGTTCACCTGATAGCTCTAGATGCAAGTATTTGAACTTCAAGAAAGTTAACATTAAGCAGGTCTAGAGGCCTTCAAACACTACTCCCTGGGCTGTCAAACACTACTCCCTGGGCTGGGGATGTGATAGTAGCACCTCCACACTCTAATCACCATATTATGACTTTCATTTCCACTGATGTCACTGGGTAGTGGCTTGTTTTCTCCATTGAATTATCAAAAAAAACCATTGCACTAAAAACCGATTTAATGATGTATACTCTTGAAATAAAAAACATATTTCTTTTTGTTTTGAAGAATAGGGACGGTATTAGACAACCCGAAATTAAATTGGAGATCTGAAACTCTTAAAAATCTGAGCACACTGACGTGCAAAGTAAAGCTTTACATTGGACATTTTCAGCTTCTTTTAGAGCTTATTGGCAGTCAAGTGCCATGTAGGAACAAGAAATTTTCATGAATTGGCCAAATAGTATCCCAATTGTTCGTTTTTTAGGCATCTCTCATGCATCAGTTGTGCGTAAGTGTACGTCTTATTGTGCAAAGCTTCAGGCATGTGATCCATTCCCACTCATAGTATGAATCTCCTCCCCCTAAATTTTAGAAGTACCGTTTTTATTTGGCAATCCATATTGGGTAGGTACATTGGAGATTGATCCTGTCTGTGGTGAATGAAAATCAATATGATCGGTGATAAATCATCATTGAGTTTTTCTCATCATTGAGTTTTCTCTTTTTCGTTTTTTGATATTTTATCGACGGTAATGAAGGGTGGCATGGTGTGTGGAGACATCCGCATCCCTAACCACGTTCTCATTGAGATTGTAATGTGGATTTCTTTGCTATTTATGTGCTAAATACAAACCATCATTTAGAACTTAATGTGGATTTCTTTGCTATATATTGTATGAAATACAAACCATGCCTGCTATACTCCAAACAAATTTTGCATAATCTGGATGTTTAAAGTCCTTTCTATTAACATTATAAAACAGGCGACGAAGTCATAAACATCATTGCGGTGACTTTTAGTAGCAATGTGTGCAAGCACCATGCACCGTTAGGCTCCATTCTGCTGCATTGAAGGAAAACATGAACTATGGGAACATTTAGTAAATAAAGATTTCTGTTGCATTGGAGAGAAACATGAAACATGTGTGTCAAATTTTGGAACGTGCGGCATATAGAGTATATATGAATGGATTCACATTGGACGCATGATGATAAAGATGCTCATAAAAAATCAGCAAAACCAGTAAACCTGAGAAGAGCATGATGTCTTTTATATACACGAGCATATGATCCTCAACATTCACTGCACTCCTGGAGATCAAAAGGTGGCTACTGCGTAATAATCTAGCATACCTTATTGGTGATGTGGATGATATAGGTTGCATGATGCGACCACTCAACTAGCTGAGGTGCCAATCACGATAGTTGCAATGAACTTTGGAAAGGGAAGCCATGTAATCATCTGACCTACAGAGAGAAGGAAATAGTATCATTATGACTATCAACGTGATCTTCATATGAGTTCATCCCAATCTGAACTGCTAAGACTATAACTTCTGCAACAGAATAACCAAAGTGACTTTATAAAAAAAAAGAAAAGGTGGTCTCCGAGGGCTATCCTCCTTATAGTCAACTACAGAATACTAAGAACTAATAGTGAAATCTGTCCTAGGACACAGCGTTTTGATCAGCAGGCAGTGCCATAAGGGTGGTTAAAAGCTATCTGAAGTTTCAGAAAAGGAATCTTCTAATATGTATGCAATCTGTTTAGTGCTCAATAATCAGGCTATGTTCTTTTTCTTTTCTTTTTTTGACAATTTCAAAGGATGTCAAATATGTCAGTTATTTCAAGTGCAAAAGTTCTCCTTTTGGTATTCTGTTTCTAAATTGTTTGATAAATTCTCTTTCCTACATTTCCCACTTATTTGAACCACTTAATGGGGACATTAAATTGACAGGAACAAGCCATTGAACCACACCTTTGCCGTCTTTGCATGGTATGTGATGGATGCAAGTCTGTACTTGCTAATATGTAAATTAAATCTTCGAAGAACACTGAATATATAACGTGTTTAATCAATTTGCAGGAATTCAACCAAACCATACCATATCTAAATTAGATCTCATTGAGATCTACTGTGGGTGATAGGTACAGGTCATGGTTAATTACAAAAGGACATTGGTTAATTACAAAGGACATGTGTACAAGGTTACTATGAAAAGTCTTGGATAAAAAACTTACCTATGCGACCGCAAACTTAAAGCAGATTGATAATTTGAAATCTAGCCATTGAAAGGTGGATTGCATAAGAAAATAAGGTCTTGCTTATACAGCAATGCGAAAAAGCTAATATTAAGACTTCAGCTTGCAATTATTGAAGCATGAATGCAAAGCCACCAATTAGATAAGCAAGACACATGAATACAACCATTATAACATGAGTTAAATCAATTAATCTCTATGAAAAGGAGGAATACTGATGGTTACAACAGTTGAAATGAAGATCCAATGAAGAACATAAAGAATTATTAGCTCTATTAGGTTGAATCATACCAAACCCAAGTGTACCATATAATCTTAGCCACACTCTTCTGTTTGGAATGAAGGAAACAAATCATATAGCCTTTTTGGAAATCTTCTCATACAGGAAACAAATCAGATTATCTGTAGTGCCCACCAAGCTCCAAGCATAGATTTTAATATTTGGGGAAAGAAGTTGAATAAAGAAAGTGTGGAGAACTCTTAGTAAATGTCTAACCTTAGTGCATAGGGAGATTGACTTGCGGCAAGTATAAGATTCTTTGCAGACTTTGAGTCATTCTGCGTAAGTGCAATTGACATGTTACTTCTTTATTAAACCAGAAAAGCATACATAAAACATAACATAATGATATACTTACCATGAAACTTTGTGCATAATATCTAATATTGGAATACAAGCAGCAGTGAAAGTAAGCAACTTCTGGATGACTTGGATGTTTCTCTTATTTTCCAATGCCTAAAAGTGTGGTCAAATAGTCACAAATTCAATGCCCTATAAGAGTTCTATATGCGTACCATTTTACTGCCATTTTCCACTCATAAGTTTTTAGCTAATAGTTTCCAGGATTTACCAACCTAGGTGTGGATCCTGGTCCGGGATCTCGCTCCAGCTCTCCCAGACAGGGATCTCCATGGGATCTTGATCCCCAGTTTTTAGGGAAGCACCTAACCACTAGAAGGAGCAACAGGAGTTCAAGAAAATGATTCATATGTATTGTTGCTAGTATCATACTCTCTTTCTAATGCTTTTGGATGTTGAAATGTTTCTCTACAGACAGTTGGGTTCTGCTGTAGTCCCAAAGGAATCACAATTACCTCAGCGCAAGTTGACAATGCCAACATACTTCGCATTCATAAAGATTGAGTCAATGTTGATTTCATAAAAATAAAAAATAAAAAAATAAAAAAAAACACTTTTGTGGTATTTCTATCATTTAATGGAATTTATACATCAAAAAATGCATCCTTCATACAACTGGAAAATCAAAACTCAGCAAACAGAAAAATGAAAAGATTCACTAAATATTAATTAAAATCTTTTTTATCATAGGTTTCATGTAAATTAATACTGCTTCAGATGTAAAATTGCAGACAAGGAAAGGTACCACTAGACCTCTAGATGAGCAGCAGAGATTCATAATAGCAAAAATGAAGCACGGCATATAAAAAAAAGGGTAAAGCACAGCATATAGATCTCTGCATACATAAAGATGTGGGCTCCAAGCCTCAAAATGAAGACATGCTCATTCCATTCATGAAAGGAAAAACTTAAAAAAGGATCAACTAGTCAAGCAGTATAGGAGATCTATAAATCACAATGTAGCCAAAGGAAAACATGAAATGCCAGTCAAATAAAGCAGGTTTAAAAATTAACAAAACAAATGCACATGTCTTCAGACAAACACCAAATATCATATAAAAAGTTTAAATCATGAGATCCTCATGATATCGAGGTAAGCATTAAAAAAGAAAAAAAAAAAAAAAAAACCCAAAGTAGCAGATTTCAAAATTACAATCAGAATGTGCACGTGTTACTTATGAACATCATGCCTATATATACATAAACTAGTCTATACTGGATGCATCTGAATTATTCTCAAAGTCACATTAAGCAAATTCCGGAAATAACTTATTATTTTTACCAAAAATAAGCATGAAAAATGGAAAGGAAAACATTCCAGGATGACTGTTCTCAGGATCCATGATAGCATGGCATTAACTGATGATGCTCTCTCTCTCTCTCTCTCTCTCTCTCTCTCTCTCTCTCTCTCTCTCTCTCTCTCTCTCTCTCTCTCTCACACACACACACACACACACACACACACACACACACACACACACACACACATACACACGCACACACACTCTTACTTTCAAGGAAGATTCCTACAAACTAAGAGCATGAGACCAAAACAGTAAGTATGAGGTTAATTTAAGAGAAAATGCTGCCATGAATAACAAACCTGAGATTCATAGTAAAGCCCAGCATATAATGCAGCATAGAAATATTCATTTTCTTTTCCATATAGAAATGTGGAAACAAGCTGCAAACACCAAAGTGACACAGATGGTCAGAATTAGAAGCAATAAAAATTCATTATTAGCATTTCAACCCTATACCATTCGAGGTTCACATAGGAGGTTTTGATTCATGATTTAAGCAGTGGGTTTGTTGTATAGCAAAACTAAGGTCATAAAAATATATTGATAACTCAAAGAGAAAGAGCATCATTTTTGTCAATTCTTGATGAACCACTAAGCATGTGAACTGCTGCAAAGAGGCATCTAAGATGTGAGGTTAAAATACCATTCCAAATAGGCACAACTGAGACAATAACAGATAATTGAAATAATGAATCAAGAATTGTATATCCTTGTACATCAATAAGTTGGACTAAGAACAAAAGACATGCATTTGGACATAGAATTTACTAAGCAACATTTTTAGGCCACAAGTGAGAGAGGGTCATCCAGTAAATAAGATGTGAAAACTTATGGGACATATGTTCATTTTTTCACAAATCCAAGTTTCTAAGTTTTCTAACTCAATTTTGTGACTAGCCAAGACAATCTAGCCAAGACCCAAGTACAGAAAGAGCCAATGAATTATGTTGACTTGCCATTGACCGTAATATGGGAAGCAAGGCAGGTAAAAGATAAACACAACGTGACTTGATAAATGTCATCAGATGAGTAAGATGTGATGGAGATGTTATTTTGGAGATTTTCCAACCCAATAATGCATTGAGCCTCTCCTTTTGTCTTTTCCTAAGAGAGGCCAATGAGATAACAGACATATAACTTAGATGTAAAACACATAATTTTGAGACATTGCATGAATGTTTTGTTTATAGTATGTGAGCATGTGCACAGACAAACATAAACTGAATCGCACTTTTCAAGGTATGGATAATCAAAAAGACTGATGCAGGTTCGAGACTGACAAGTTTACCTACATTCAGGCATAAAGGCCATCATCTAAAATGCATATGGTGTAAGGGGCTGAAAAAAGCCAAAAAGTTTCATGCTTAACAACTTAGTGTGAATGACTGCAATAAGACATCTACAATTTTGAAGATATATCACAGAAGGCTCAAAATTGTGATAACAGAAGTAAAAAAACAAAGTAGCTACAGAGGCCAACAATTTTTAGGCCATTGTACCAAGAGATGATCGGTGAAGAGATGAGATTGTGAATTAGAAGTACTTCAGTAATCCAATGAACCCTTTTTTAACAATAACAGAGACAAGTCTAACAAAGTTTCATACACACACCTTATCTGGATCCCCACCATCCTTAAACATAGTATAGGCTTCACGCATTACAGGTCTTGGATCTCGAGCAACCTGCACATAATCCAAAAGTAGATAATCGACAGAACAGTCACCCTAAGAATCTTGCTATGAATTGGCATGATTTTGAAGGAGATCCAACCATCCAAATAAGAGAGGAAGCCCTTGAAATGAAAACCATGGAACTTAAACCATACCAAACTCCCTCGCACTTCCCTAATAGCATGCAGGTGAGAAGAGGGATTTATTTCCTTGATTAGGACAACCCGATAAATGAGGCTTTTGGAATGTGTTCATCACATAGATACATTTGTTGCAAGCCCTCGAAGGTTGTAAGCATAGAAAATGTTCAAACGCATCACACACACACACACACACACACACATATGCAGAGGGGTCCAATAGGAATGTTATTGTCGTGCAAAGAGATGGACAAAATCATTTTATTTTATAATTACAAAAATTAAGGAAAATTGGCGGGAGGAAGTCAAGGCGTGCTCTTATAGCCACAAGAAGAGGTTCTTTCCAAAATTGTGAACTCAATTTCGACATTTATGAACAGAATTACACCTAAAAAGGATAATAAAAAGTGTGAGCTTTACATATGGGATTATATTTCTAAAACTTGAAAAAGCAGGTGGTAATAGAAGAAGACAAGGGAGAGCCAAGAAACACAATGCCAAGCAAGAGAAAACAGAATCAAAGGACAACTTGGAAAGCATTAACAAGGCCAGGATGAAGAACAGCTGGAAATAGAGAGTTTAAGAAAGTGATGGCCAAGTGGCTGCATTTTGGTATGCCAGTAGTTTCAACTATGGAGCATGGGTGGGTTATGTGTTTAGGGGGCAGTAGTGAAGTATGAGTTAGACATTTGGCTTCTTGCTTTGCAATTTTAATTTGTTCGAATGAAACTCCAAAAATGTATCTGGTAAAACGGAAGGCACCATTTTGGAGTATAAGAGTCATGCACATTATACTACTTTGTGAAGACAACACCCAAGTCGAACCTACCAAGGTTGGTACTTTTGACTGTATGGACATCTATGACAAGCCAATACCGAATCTATTGAGTTCAATTATTCAATTAATACAAGAAAACCCCCCTTTTCTTGCTCCCTTGCAGATTTCACTTGTGGTGTAATTTTCCGAGATAGAAAGCCGATCCCGAAGTGATCTATTAAAATGCTCCCAACTAGTCTCTTCCTCCTAGATATATTGGTTGGGCCAGTGATATATAGCTTGAACGATTCAGGTTTGGATTAACTTATAACACTTAAGAATAATGCTCTGCAATCTATTTTGTTACTATCAAATCAACAGCCAAAAAACAATTTGAGGAAAACTCGTAATTGAAAATTTGTTTTCTTTTATAATATAGAACTTTCTTTTTTCAGTTCAAATTGAAATCAGTATAAGATTCTTCTTTTGGTAAAGATATACAAGTTGGTATACAAGTAATGAAATAAATAGCACAATACACTTACACAGAATAAATAAAAAACATCAATACCAACTAATAAGAAAATTAAGGTGCATGTGTAGTCATCAGCTAGAAACTTCATGCCTTCTTATGACAATCAATGACAGAAACTGTGATGGTTCAACATCTCAAATTGGACCTTTCTAGATTAATAACCAACGAGGAATTTGAAATGGACTCTCACATGTACTACTAAGCAAACAAGCGAATAATAGTTACTTGCCTCTAGAAAGCACCTCCGGGCTTCATCAGGTCCACATAATTGAGCTTCACAGAGGAAACACCATATTGACTCTTCTGTATCATTTGGGTTTTTAGCAACATCTAGCCGAAATTGCTTGGCCCCTTCTTCAAACCTGATGCCAGTTATATGCCTCACTCACAATTGCACTACCACAAAACTTCTGTTGATTGTCATTAAAGAACATGCATGCAGATTGTAAGCAAAGGAAATAAGGAATACCTGCTCAGGTAATACAATGATAACCCCCTTTGCCAAAGATCTGTTTATGTTTAAAGATAGAGTCGTCATAACTCATCATCATAGAAATGCTCCCAAGAAACATGAACTGGTCTTGGCAAACAGTTAACTCATATTACCTTTACTTTCAAAGTTAAAATTTCAAACATCCATGTCCAAAATGATTGCATCAAAGTTTTCACTCATTATTTAACAAATAAACCGAGAGAAAGAGAGAGAGAGAGAGAGAGAGAGAGAGAGAGAGAGAGAGAGAGAGAGAGTTAAAATAAATCTGTAAATTACTTCTCTACCCTTCCAAACTTAGTAACCAGGACATCATACTGGAAGAGGGCATCCCATTTTAAAAAGTAAAACCAAAGCACGAATTTCCACTTAAAAATGACAACTCCTCTGCTTCTACTCCTTCCCAGAGGAGTTTCCTAGACAGACACAGTGGCAAAGTCTTCAAATTCAGGAAATTATAGAAGGAAATAAAGAGAAAGAAACACTTCATAGAATCCAATAAGAATGGCTTTCAGCAGGAAGCTTAGTGCCTTCAACAATCGTGAAAGCCAATTGGAACTTAAATATTGACTCACAAAAAGGCTTCATGTTCTCCTTGAAGAGAACTCAAGTGACAGGTTACGGCTGATCAATGACTACAAAGAGATGGAACACATTGAGTCTCAGAAGAGAGAGTGAAAATATATTTGTACACTTTCCAATTATAACAAGCCTGATTGTCACTGAGCACATGCACACACTACAGAATGGGACTTCTCCTGAGCCAAGTTGGTTGGGAAAGCTCAAGAAAGAACTCGGCAAAATATTTGGTTAATCAGAAATTGATGACAACGCAATCAACTATCCATCAAGGACCATAAAACCCCTTTACTTACATGCCTTCTGGCGAGGATCCAGCTCAATTGCTTTATCAAATGCATCCAAGGACCCCTGAACATCACCCTTCATTGATAGAAAACAAATGGGTCCAGAGATTTAGCAACTTTTAATGGCAGCTATTCAAGACTGGAGGAGAAAATAGAACAGTAGACAGAGAGGAGCAACCGTGCAGAGATTCATTGATAAAAAACTAATGTGTCTACAGATGTAGCAGCCCCCATTCATTTATGCAATATAGAATAGGAAAGTAGAGAGAAAAAGGATTGTGCAAGGGGCAACCACCTGTCTGAATAGCTGCATTCCCTGTCTTATAGCCATTGAAGCTTCTCGAGCAGCACCTCCACCGGTTAAAGCGTCCCAAATTGCCGACACAGATAAAAGGTCGGTGCGTTGTGGTATGGCCAATCTTGATTGCGTAATGCCAAAAGGGCGCAACCGGCCCCGAGTTTTGCAGTAAAAGGCCAATGTGGATGATGCAGGGATTACCAAAGGAACAGCCATAGCAGAGTAGTAACAGGAAGAGGAAGAGGAAGAAGGCAGGACAAACTGCAAATTTGAAGTCATAGAATATGTAAGCCTTATCTCTGTACAGAATGTAATAACACTTTTAAGTCCTGGGTAACAATTCTTGAGAATTCATTAAACAAGTCCAGTTATTCATCATCATGTGTTCATATGGATCGAAAGCCATGGGATTCATTCAAGTGTTTAGGGTTTATTGTCCTTCCAATTTGATGCGAATTCAATCCGGCAACACTTCCAATTTAGGATTAAAAACTTCTGCAACTGTTCCTCATTTTTCATTCATGGGGAAACAGCAAAAAAAAAAAACAAAAAAAAAAAAACAGAATATACATTTCGCAACCCAAAGTTTACTGCATTGACTCACCAAATAAAAAATATTCCATAAATTGAAGTGAAATGAATTTGAAACCTACGCTGGAGGTTTCTATATGGTTTAAGGCAGTTCTGCATGTTTTTCCTATAGGCATAATTCAATGTTTTAGGAGATATAACGGCGAGAGATTACCTTCAGTTGCTCCATGCTTTATTGGTGGAGAGAGGATTATTGGTGGAGAGAGGAGGAGATTCTTGTTTCTCAACGGACTATTCGCCTGGATATCAGAATTAGTTATACTGAAGCAGACTATGATTAGTAATTGGTAATGACCACTACATGCATTGTTGACGTAATGGTCATCACCGTCAAATCAATCGGTTGGACCGTGATGGAGAATGAAAGCCAATTTGGTTTGTATAGAGCCGAGGCTCTAAACAATCAAAGTAAACTGCACCTGAATAGTGTCGAGAAATGTGGTTTCTCGAAAATATTTGTAATAGCCTTATAATATATTTTCATCTTTAATTATAAGATTTAATGCTTCAAAAATATTGTAGATTGAGCATATCTATAAAATTTTGAAAATCTTGAAAACTAACGGTCTAAAAATGCTTTACAAGATGTACTGTTTTCAAAACTTAAAATCTATTTGTTTATCATATCTATACATCTTGATGTCGAGATGATCAATTTGAAGATATTTTCTTGTTTTTTATGCATAGAAAAGCTTGATTAATTTCATTTTTATTTTTTATTTTTTATTTCATCGGAATATACAACATGAAATTTTGGATGGACCACTATTTGACCCATTTGGGTCTTTGCGTTTTATTTTAATTAACATCAAACCTATAGTGGAGGAGTTTTTTTTTTTTTTTCTTTGAAAAAAAATCCTATACCGATTCATAGTTCTTATTATTTGTTGATTAGTTCTTGTATTTAGTGTTGTTGTTCTTTCATTTTATGTTTCCAATAAATGTACGATATGTTTTGTGATGTGACAACAGAGCAAACATTGCTAGTGGATTTATTGAAAGTTTAACAAAAAATTGTTAAGTATTACTCTTATGGCACTAGTAAAGCTATAAAATTATTGTTTGATGGTTTTAATATATATATAATACCTGCAAATCATAATCTTATATTGTGTCATCTTTACATATTCGATTTTTTCACTATATTTTTTTTTTAATCAAATCTGAAATATTCACTATTTTATAACTTACCTTATTTTTTGGCGATATATGTTTTTTACCCAAATTTTTTCCTCCAACTTTTTGAAATAAAATCGAATTATTACTAATGTTTTGATCAACCAACATTTTATTATTCCCCGACTTAGTAATTATACTCTAAAGTACCTACTTCGAGAGTTTCTCTTTTTTTTAATGTTATTACACTCAATACTTCCTCATTATACTCTAAAGTACCTACTTCGATAGTTTCTCTTTTTTTAATGTTATTACACTCAATACTTCCTCCAACTTTTTGAAATAAAATCGATTTATTAGTGTTGTTTTGATCGGCCCATATTTTATTATTTCCCGACTTGTTAATTATGCTCTGAAGTGCTTATTTCAAGAGTTCTTCTGTTTTTAATGTTATTACACGATAGCCAATTTTTTTTGCCATTTTTTTAAAATGATAAAAATGTTCATGGGTCGGATTTTGAAGGTTTGAAGTTTATCGAAGACCTATAGGTGTCTTTCAGGGCCAAAAATACGAGGAACAATTGAGGACAAAAAAAATTAGATTTTTAAAATCCTAAGTTTGTCTAACGAAGGAACGACCTCATATTTTAAACTTCCGAAGTTTTTGTTGAAAGCTTATACAAAAACCAAGTTCAACAATATGGTATTATCCCCTATTTTTAACTTCTATATCTCGTTAGAACCAAGAATTGAAAATATTACTTGTAAGCAAAATGATTCCATCTTTTCTATCTTCTAACCCCCTAAACCATTTTGACCGTGTATTATTGACCTCAACAACTTATGAAATGACCCTATCTCTCTCTCTCTAAAACTTCGTCTCTCTAACATCATCGTTTCTCTCTCTCAAAACTCCCTCTCTCTAAAACCCACACTTCATCTCTATCTCTCACATCATCGTCTCTCTCTCTCTCAAAACTCCATTTCTCTCCCTAAAACTCAAACTCCATCTCTCTCCCTAAAACTCAAATTCCATCTCTCTCTAAAACTACATCTCTCTCTAAAACCCAAACTCCATCTCTGTCTATCTAAAACTCCATCTCTCTCTTACACATAAGAATGTGTGCTCATGTTCGAGCTCAAGCTAAACCCCTTGGCTGGTAAACCCACATAGAAGCGAAGAGAGAGATGGAGTTTTAGAGGGAGAGAGAGGGTATCATTTTAATGTTTGTTTGGATAAAAAATTTATGATCAAAAGGGTCCAGGGGGTTGTAAGATAGAAAAGATTGAGACTTTTTATTTATAACTAATATTTTTAATTTATAGGTCTCATGAGATATGGAAGTTAAAAATAGGGAGACAAGGAGATATTTTCCCATATATATAAACAAGTTTTTCAAAATCTTAGGTTTGTATGTTGAACGACAGTACACAAACAACTTCGGATTTACGAATTTGAAGTTTTTCTTTGAAAGGTCACTTTGAATACTACATAACTATCAAAGTCCGAAGTATTATATTATATATTATACAGTCGTTTGATAATGAATGACATTTAATTTAAATTTAATAAGGTATAGAAAGGAGTAAATGGCTTGGACATGTATCAACTGTCTAGGTAGAAGAATATATAGAAACAATTCTATATTTCAGATTTCAAGATACCTCGTTCTTTTTTTTAAAAAAAAAGAAGTAATTGTGGGTAGAAATGACAAGAATTTTAAGAAAAAAAACGAATATAAATGTAATAACGGATATGCACGTTATTTTCCCTAAATAGTATATACATATACCTTTCTCGAAAAAAAAAAAAGAAGAAGAAAAAATGGAGTGGAAAATGAGAAAGCACGTAAAAAAAGTGAAATAAATGAAGAGAGAGAAAATAAGTGTAAAACAAAGGGAAATTTTCTTATAGAACCTTAATTTCTCATATTATTTAATGGTAGACCATTTTTCCGTTTTTTTTTCAAGCGGCATAAAGAATCCCTAAGGATTTCACCATACCCCCTCATTTCTTATTTCCCTTTTTTTATTGATTTTAACCATAAAAATTAGCCCAAACAAATCGTTTTATACCATTTCATCCCAAAAACTTTTTTAACCATCTTTTTCCTATTCCACACATATTAAAAAAGTTTTTGGATTGAAATAGTATAAAAGATTTGTTGGAGCTAATTTTTATGATCAAAAGTCATTACAAGAGGGAGATAAGAGACAAGGGGGTATTATGAAATCTTTCGGGGTTTTCTAATGCTACTTGAAAGAAAAACAAAAGAAGGGTCTACCATGAAATAATACGAAGAATTAGGGTTTTATACAAAATTTTCCCTAAAACAAATTGGTACATATATTTGAGGAACTACTAGTTTGTTTTTTGAAAAAGAACATTCCCATAAATAACGACATTATTTACATATTTTACAATTGGAATTGTATACTATAAGACCATTCATTTTTTACATAAAGAAGGTCACAGCTTTCGAGAAATCTTGTTTCGAAATTTCTGCTCAATTAGTGATACACCACCACCATCCAATTTTATATCCAACAGTTGACAATGACTATGACTTTCTTGTATCAAAAGTAAATGGTCTCATCATATACATTTCCTTTACCTATTAGCATATATTATTTATATTATTCTATGTTTTTAAATTTAAAAAAAAATTGTAAAGAGATCATTTACTTTTGGTACAAGAAAGAGATCATCACTCTTGATTGTCAGATTTCAAATTCAATGGTCGTAAAAGTGTTATTGAGTAGTCTCAAAGATTGAAAAAAAGAAACTTCAAACTTTATAACACAACTGAAATCATCCAATTTAACATCTAATGGCCAAAAATATTATGACCTCCTTGTAATAAAGATAAACAAACTCATAGTATACAATCCCTTAAACTAAATGCTCCCTGACATAAGAACAAAATCATTGTGTAACTGCAGTTTTACGCGACGCTCAAAGCCATGTATGCTTGTTCAAAGTTGTCATAGTCTCAAGTATAATTTTTAGTGAGTTTTGAGATGAGGCTTTTTTTAAAAAAAAAAAAAAAAAAACCTTACCCTTACTTTAACCTTTGTCAAACAAGAAAGAAGAGGGAAAATAAGGTTTGGTCTAGAGTTAGCAATGGACCCCGACCTGACCCGTGACTTGATGGGTAAACCCGACATTGGTCCAAATATAGGCCCAAAATTTGGACCCATCAGGTCGAGTCTATCTAGACCCGAACCTAGACTCAAATGGTATTCTTGGACCCGGACCAGACCCGAATAGTGATCATATTTAAATAATATTTAATATATGGTATTTAAATAAAAGGTGCAGTTTGTATAGAGCCGAGCTCTAAACAATCAAAGTAGAGCCATCTTTAAAGACTATCGAGAATTGTGGTTTCAATACTGGTAATAGTTTTGATAACCTTAAAATATATATTCATCTCTAATTATAAAATTTAATGCTTCAAAAATAGTGTAGATCGAGCTGGTATGAAAACTTGAAAATCTTGAAAATTAATAGTCCAAAAATGTATTTCAAGATACACTACTTCTAAAACTTGAAATTCATTTTTTTCTCATGTTCATACATATTGATATTGAGATGATCAATTTGAGGATATTTAGGTATCAAAACAACCTCTTCTAGTGAAAATTTTGAGGTACTCTCTAATTTGATTGTTTAGAGCCTCGACTCTATATAAACTGTTTCTTTAAATAAATATAACTATATATTTATAATCACAATATTTAAATAATCGTACATATATTTAGGAGAAATATACAATGAGACATTTTATCTTTGGTACAAAGTGATCACAATTAATCTTGACCATTGGATATAAAATTAAATGACTGTATTTATTTCATTGACCAAGCTCAAACTTCAAAATAAATTTTTTCGAACTTTGTGACATGCCAAAGCTATCAAATTTCACATCAAATGGTTGTTAGTAATTGTAACCTCCTTGTATCAAAGGTAAATGGTCTCATCGTATACAATCCACTATATTCAACATATTTTTAAAATATATTAAGGATTATATTAGGGTACTCATGAGTACCTTAACGTATTCAACTGTTTTTTTTCTTTTTGACACTCATATACTCTTTTTTTGCATACAATTTTTTTTCACAAGGGCACTTTTCGTAATTAGCAGGGGTATGATAGATATTTTTATAAAAAAGTAGTGTCCAAAAATATTGAGTAGGGGTGGCAATGGACTCAACCAGACTTAGGACTGACAGTTAGACCCGACATCGGGTCCAGGTATGGTCTAAAATTTGGACCCGAATATTATTCGGGGTCTGGGTCAGGTTCATACCTAGATCCAAGTCCAATTCCCGTATTATATTTTCAAGTATGGATTCGGGTCTTCTAGTATATTTTGCAATGTTATCAAACTCGCCTCGCTTCGGCTGAGGCCTTCGGATTTTAGGCATAAACCGAAGAGAAGCGAAGTGTGGTGCTGCCACTTCGATCAGATTCGGGACCGCTTCAGGCTACTTCGGTCAAATTCGGACCGCTTCGGGTTTGCATCGAGTATGCTTCAGATCTAATTCGGCCAGCAAAGAAATAGCTATATAGCTATATTTTGTAAATTTTTTTATTTAAACTTTAAATCTTTTTCCATTATTTATATATATCTTATATATAAATATCTTTATTTAAACTAAATTAAAAAAAAAAAAAAGTTTGAAGTCTTCCCCCGAATCGGCCGAAGCACCGAAAAGCTTCATTTTTCTCACGAGCAAGCTTTCTATGCTTCCCCTACAACTCAAAACTTTTATCCTTTCCCCTATCCAACCATCCATTCGAATATGACAGTTTAGATAACCCCAATCACAA
Organism: Amborella trichopoda; assembly: GCF_054954075.1. Lineage (NCBI taxonomy): Eukaryota > Viridiplantae > Streptophyta > Magnoliopsida > Amborellales > Amborellaceae > Amborella > Amborella trichopoda. The sequence goes on from NC_142337.1 coordinate 53,664,576, forward strand.
TGTCACCCTCATACTATTTTATTTTAAAAATTTTTTATACAAAACATTTTTACACCAAATTTGACCATCTAATCCTCTTTTGAACTCGCACCTACAAAAATATATATACATAAAATTCTCAATAAAATAACTAAAATGCCATTGAAAGTTTTAGAGGTATTTTGGTCATTATATGTTATCAAATTATTTTTTTAATATTTATTTCGATGTACTCTTTTGAGACGATGTAACGTCCCAAATTTCATATTCACATAGTTAATATAAAAATAGTTAAAAATAAAATATTTTAAAAAATCAAATCTAAATCAAACGGTTAGTAGCTCCCTTGATTTAAATTGGAGCGCTCAATGAAAAGGAAGCACGTATCGTTCCTTCTGCAGAGGAAACATATAATCCTTTCCATTTTCTCAACAAACGGAGGGAGACTATAAAAGTAATGTGACATTGATGGACCGGGTACCGGGACTCCAGACGGTAGGATCTCTTGGCCGCCAGGTCAACCCTGTCCCTGTTACCCACGTGTCATCAGATGCGTCCACCACCTACCTGCCTCCTCCCTCCTCCCAGCCGAGCCGAGCCGAGCCGATCCGATCCGAGCCTGAGCTGTATTTTAATATCAGCGACCAACTGACAAACCCAAAAGCGAAAGAGAGACAAACGGTCACGAGTTTGAGAAGCAAAGACACGATTTCACCAAATTTTGAGACCGATGGATTTCCCGGTAATCCACGATGCTGCCTCTGCCGCCATTAACCACCTTCTAGGTTTAGGGTTTCCTTCTTTCTACTCGGCGGATCCCCTAGCTCAACGTCATCGTAAGTTCAGACTCTCTCTCCTCCGCTCCGATTCCGGAGAAATTTTGACGCCGGAATCTTTTTCCGGCGTCTCTTCTCCGTCCATCTCCGCAACCCTTTCTCCTCTTGATGCTGCCGCTCCTCCTCCCGTAAAAAAGCGTCGCACCTTTAAAGCTGCTCCTCGGGCCCTAGCTCGCAAAACGAAGTGCAAACCACATGTTCATGACATGGATGACGGTAACAGTGGTGAGGGTTTTGATAATGGCAAATTTGGTGATGGAGATGGGTCTTTTGGTGGTGGGAGATGGAATTATGGTGGTGGTGGAGGAGGGTGGGATTCGGGTTGGGAGGAGCCTTTGAATTCGGCGTTCTCCTCGTTTTTTTATGAAGTGATTGGGTGGATTGCCCTCTCTCATTGTGTTCATTTCTCTCTGAAGAAGCTAGGTCGCTTTCTCGAGACTTCCGTCAATGCGCCCGAGAGGGTCGTGCATTTCGTGAACTTATCTACCGTTGGGCCTTAGTTTGATGGGATGTGATCTTACTTGTTTTGGTGTCACAGGATTTGGGATGGGGATTCTGTGCTGGAACGGCCTTGGAAAATTATTGACCGGTTTCAAGGTGCGTTTGGGTTTGATCCTCTTTGTGTATAAAAATTTATGTACAGTTGATCTGTTTGTTGAATTTGTAACACTAAATTACTCCTTCATCATTCGTAGTTCTGAATCAGTTGGAAATGAAAGGCCTCTGTTCTGAGATTTTTTGTACTGTTAATTGATCCTTTATCTGCATTGGTTGGCTGTAGCTCTGAAATGTTCACTTTTTGTGGATCTGAATATGTGAAATTGTCTAGATTTATTTATAGTTGATCCTTTTATTAGATCTATATATTCAAACTCCCTCCACTCTTAATTGTCATTTGAAATCGTAAATGATTTTCGCTTCATTGCTGGATTCTCGGTGTTATGGAATGTTTTAAAGATCTTGTTTATGGCACATACATAAGCTAAATGTCAGCTGCTAGCCACTCAAGCCCAACCCCAATTCCTATATCTATTGTTTCCCTTTTCTCCAGGAGGTATACACATGGACATGGTTTTGTATGTAATCAGAAAGGTTTGATGCAGCCCATGTTTTTGAGATGCAAGTGCTGCCAATGATGGTCAATATTAGCTATAGCTGTGTTTGGCCAATGTCTACCACATTTACAATGTTTGAAGAAAAATATGGGCTTATAGTCACATGCTCATATATCTAATTATAGGACCAAAATTAGTATTGCAAAATTTGCTCAATTAATGGAATTTCTATTTTTCCAACTAAAAAGAAGAAGAAGTTGGTGGTATATGGTCTGCTATCTCCTAGAAGTAGTTAAATACTATTTAATTTGTATCAAGAAACGCACACAAATCGACCCATATCTTAATAGCCACTTGGGCTGAAAACCTTGAAGGTGGTCTCTCATTTGTTCTGCCTCCGCTCATCAAATTGTTGGCCCCAAATGAAAAGTCTTTGTTTGGTACAGTCAGGGTTTGGGGGGATGCCGCGAAGAAAAAGGCCCTCCTCACTTATACATTACCCTTAAGCACCTCTGGAAATCCTCACGGTGTTAGAAACTCAACTTCCTTTACCCTAGATAGTCCGTCAAACCTGGGGTAGGAGACCTTGCCATTGGGAGGTTTTATTAGCTCAGGAGACATGGCGGAAAGTTGGTCATTTGCTACCCCACAATTTTCACCTTTTCATCAGTTTTTTTAGGCACATAATTGGTCTTGGTCTTCCTGACCAGAGTGTCGCATCATTTAAGTTGGAAATTCATTGTGTTTTATGGCCTTTATAGACCAAACCTTGGGTGATTTTTGGGCAGAATTTGATTGAGTTGCCTCCCTGCACCCCCATCCTGTGGTGTTTATGGGCCAATTCAATGTGACAAGATGGTGTTTTGAGAAGGACAGAAATGGCCATGTCATTGTTAGTATGGCTAGGTTTTCAGATTTCATGTTAGAAACAACTTGATTGACATCCCATTCAGTCTCTCTTCACATGGTCCAACTGTGCAACCATCCAGATCCTAACAGAGATTGATGGATTCCTGGTTTCTCCTGTATCGCAGGAGGAGTTCCCTGGAGCTCACTCATGAACTCTCCCCAATCTAGTTTTGAACCACATCCGAATGCTTTTTGACTCTGAACTCCTTGCTCGTCTAAAACCTTCCTGTTTTGAGATGATGTGGCTAGAGGAAACTGAGCAGAACTAACTGATTCCTCATTGGTGGTCCTCTGCAGTGCAAGGATGGGCAGGTTTTAGGCTCTGTAAAAAACTGCAGTTCTTGATGGGCTGCCTCAAACAGTGGAGTTGCAATCTCCCCGGTAACTTTCCCAGGAGAAAGGAGGCCATATTGCGAAAGATCAGTATCCTACACATGGTAGAAGAATCTGGAGGCCTGACTTTGAAGTAAAGGGCTGAGAGGGTAGAACTGAAGCTGAAGTACTAGATTCTTAAGCAAGACGAGATTTATTGGTTCCAACCTCCAACGATCTAGGGTCAAGTGGCATAAAGAAGGAGACGAGAACACGACTTAACTTTATAAGATTGCCCATTGTCGGAGAAGGTCTAACATCATTACCCAATGCACTAAGATCTATGAGTGGCCTTGGGAAATGAATAGGGTTATTACCAGTTACTTTGAGTGTTTTCTGCCCATCACTTCTCTGGACCCACGATTCCTACTCTGCCTAAGGAAAGGGACAAATGGCTAGAAAGATCTTTTACTGATGATGCTAAAATCCATGGAGCAGTGGATAAGTTGGACGGAGCCAACCGATTAGTTGGGAAAGGCTTTGATGATGATGAGTGAATGAGTTGGGCAGCTAAGGCCCCAGGGTCAGATGGTTCCTGGTGGCCCTGTGTCATCGTTCTGGGACTCTTTAGCCCCCAGACATTCCTGCTTGCTTTGCAGTTTTAGCATGAGGGATTATTCACAGGGCGAGATTACACTTTCAATGCCCTGGTCCAAACCTGGTCAGAAAAATTGTAGGATTTCAGGCCAATAGCCTTCTCAATAGCTTGTACAAAATGCCCTCTAAAGTTCTAGCCTCGCCTTCTGTAGGTGCTGAAGTTGTTATCTTACTGATGCAGGACAGGCAGATTTTGGACAGGGCCCTAATTGCACATGAGTGCATTTATGCCAGAGGCGCATCCAGCCTAAATTTTGTAATCATTTCAAGTTAGTCTTTTTAAGGAGGCTTCATTTTGTAAAACGTCTACTCATGCTCCTGTTGCGGTGCAATCCCACATATGCATTCTGTGCATCTTCCCATGACTTTCATGTTCTTGAAAATCTCAAAGACTTCTTTGCACATTCATAGATGTGCAGCCCTATCCCATGGATTTTGGGAGTGGTCAAAATTTCAATTGATGGCATGGTTGGACGCTGCCCAGGCATATCTGGGACACAAAATGGGCACTAGCTTGGAGACGTTAATATGCAATTATGGCAGTTGGATTAGATGGTTTGAATCTTTTAGTTTTCTAGTAGTAGTTGTACCCTATTGTAGAGATCCCACAAAACGAGTTCCAAGACGACAAAATGAGTTAAGGGTATTCATGTGCTGTATTTCACATTAATGACTTTCCTTCTGTAATATCTGTACATTCAAAATTTGCTTGTTAATTCTCTATTTATGTTCTAGCTTTGAAAAGTATGCTCATTCTATGTCGAGGTTGATACCCATGTCCATGCATGTACAACAAAGCAATCTTCTAATCTACCTTCTTGTTCAATAATTTGCAGAATTAACAGAACAGATTTGTTTCTTAGAAATGAAGTCTACTATATTCTGATGTGACAAGAAGTCAAGAATGCCCTTTCTCTATCTTGTTTCACTATCATGTTAAATTCATAAAAGAAAAGCGTACAACAAAAATTTTTAGATAGTGGAAACAAATCTATGTCCCATCTTCTTGCAATGATTATGGCCTCCTACTTCTGAATAGCTATCGACTTGGTAGTTTGGTTTTTCCTGATGTCAATGTAAAAAATCGATCACCTGGGTCGCCTTACTTTCCAAATTTCATGTAAATAATAAACACCCAGCTTTGTTTTGGAATTTATTATCACAACTGGCCATATGATACAGTCAAAACCTCATGTGTGATAGGTTCAGGGGAGTTTGTTGTATTGCTTGAATCCGAAATGCTTTATGGATATCCCTGCTACCATGAACTCAATCACCTCAGGACGCCTACATAAAAACGAGAATAACCTTTTGGAATTTCTAGTGCTAATCAGTATACCAACTGCTGGTCGTTTGACTAGTCCACATGAAATTGGAAAGTTGATCTTTTTCTCTGGTAGCATGTTGATAGTCACCATTCACGACACTCATCAAAATAGAACGTTGGTGAAAATTGATGACAAGCAGAAGAAGTTGGTTTTAGTAAGAAATCTGATGGTTGTCCACAGATATATGCAAAAGAGTGGTGAATTAGTGACATGCTAGCTATAAATTGCATAGAAACAATGTGATAATCAAGCACAATGTCTTCATCTATTCTTTGTAATACATGATTGGAACAATCCAAAAGAAATTTGAAGAAAAAAAAGAAGGGTAGTGCTGGAAGATAGTGCAACTTATGCTCTGCAGAAGAGCTTTAATCTAAGCTCTCTCTTTGGAAGCCGAGTACATCTTCATAAAATAAATCAAAATATGGATGACTTGCCATTATATATGTTTATAACCAACCTCTCTGTTGCAATCAGTGGTTAAGAGACCTGCTTTGAGTGAAGCTAAATAATACTCCAAATAAAATGTCCCTGTTGCTTAAGGTCCTAGTTGATCACATAATTTTTTAGAAAATTATGTATCGATCATACTTTATTGATCACATAATTTTTGAAGTCATTATATTTTCCTAGGTTGAGGACCCTGCTGAATGAGGACCAAGTTGTGTGCACAAAACCGACTGTTCCATGACAGAAGAAAAATCATATTTTGAAGTACAATCAAATCACAACTGAATCTCCTTTTTGGGCACATTAAATTGTTGAAAACTTGAAACACTCTTCCTGAAATTGCACCACCACACACCTTAAAAGAGGCTTACTGGTCTAAGTCCTCAGTGAGTTCCATGGTTATCTACACATATTGAACTTCATATTTTAATCAAAGACTAGGTTTTTTATGGTACTTGCAACTTTTGTGTATAACCTGCTTATGAATTTGATAAATGAAGGGAAACGCCCTTTGTACATTTGGATTATTCTCAAGTAATTAAGGGATTGTATATTATGAGATTGTTTACTTTTTATCAGGAGTTCACAATTGCTTAGCCATTAGATGTTAAATTGGATGGCTTGGGGTGTGACACAAAATTAGAGATATTTATTTTGAACTTTAAGCCTAGTTAATGACATATTTGCAACTATACAATTTGAAAGCTGACAGACACGAGTGATTACATTCACAATTATCCAATTTGAAATCTAACGGACGCGAGTGATTGTGACATCCTTGTATCAAAATTCAACCGTATATTTGTGTACTTTTCATTAATTAATGGCTTCTTCAAATGAATCGAGTTAATAATATATTATTAACTCGTTCCATCTTTGCATATTCATGTATACCACGTCGTCAAAAGATTCAGAAAAATTTCACTTGAAGGGGAAAGTGTATCTTTTTTAAGTCTTGTGAAATAAACATCCCATTGTTTGGGAACTCTGGAATCTGGCAAGCTTGTTTTGGATCTTGATGCTCGTTTCCCATATGAATATATATTGGCATTTTCAAAAGATTGAGGGAGTTTCCTTTTTCTTCATAGACGCCTGACTTCCTTGATGAGAGGACCAACAGCCTTGGAAGTTTAGTTTTCTTGGTTATGGGTGTTTTTGTGATGTTCGGTGTTGCTGTCGCTTGATTATCGTTTATCATCTTGGGACCCTCAACTCTGTAATTATAATCCCAGATAAATTTTCAGGTTCATAGATAGGTCATACATACTGTCTTAAGTTGAAAGAAAATGACCTTTTAACTCCTTTTGAATGCTTTTTATTGTTCAAATTATAATCATCATCGTCTGAGCTTTGTCCTAACTATTTGGAGTCGGCTCTACAAATTTTGTTCCGTCAATTTGATTATGAGTCATGAAATAGATGTTGTAAAAGTTTTATGCTGACTATCTACCTAACATAATCTTCCTTTTTTCTCCAAGCTTGAGACTGCGATGACGGGCTAAGGATCCGTCATGGCAAAGTTAATGTCCAAACTACAATATTTATCCTTTCAATTTTTTTCTAATGACCAAGTCCCATTCACTCAAATTCTTGAAACGTGCCCCATTTCTTTCCCACTATTTCTCATTTATGAACTTATATTTCTCATTTATGAACTTCCTCCATCTCTGCCTTGAACCCCCATCTCTCTCTTGTGAATCTCACAAGTCTGAAATTTCATATGTATGATGGGATTATCAGAAAAAGGACAAATGTTGTACGATGGATAACATAAATGCTCTCTCTCCATTTTTGTTTGTAGTTCCATAAATTATTGATATTTATGTCTATTTCTTATGGGTAGCATTTATCTTTATTATAAGAGAGAGCAAGATTGTTGCAAATGGAATGTGTCGTCTAATAAGAAAAAAAAATTACTTTTTTTTTTGCCAGCCAAATAGTCAAAATTTTCAAATTTATAGAAATTCTAAATAAATGTAAACATTTAAACAATAAAAAAAATATACCAAGGAATATATAAAGAAATTTTTAAGATGCGCTCAAATCCTCACCCTTATATAAACTTTTGGGAAAATAACCTCAACTCCCTCCCCGAAATTTCCTCCCCTATTAGGGTTCACCAAAATCCTTTGTACCCCCTCAAGTTTAAAATTTGGGACTATTAGCCCCTTAATTATGTTTTTTTTTATTTTTTTTACAAATTTGATATTTTTATTTTATAAAATGCCAAACCCTTCCGTTAGTCAACTTCTTCTAAAACCAATCTTACTTCCATAGACCGCAATCTATAAATTTAGACATGAAAAGAAAATAATTTTTTAAAAAATATTAGGACCTATTTTACAATTGCATCAATAGCTTTCGAACTTGGAAAATGATTAATCAAGATTTTTATTACTATTGTTAATGGACTATTATTATTTATTTATTTATTTATTAAAAAAAATTCCTCAAAATGTCTATAAGTGATGAATTATTTAATAATTAAATATTGTTGTTGTTATTATTGTAATAATTATTATTTATAATTATTATTATAATCATTAGCATCAATAAAATTTGCATATCAAGTCAAAAAAAAAAAAATATGGATGACTTCGGTTAGGCATTTTGTGTTCAAATTTGTAAAAAGAGCAAAAAAAAAAGCTAATGAACCCGAAGCTTCAAAGGGCTAACAGGGATGATGGAAATTTAGGGATGAAAAGACTTGTAGCTCCCGCTGGAGCATATCGTGCATTTGCTCCTTTGGGTAAAACTCAAAGCTTGAAGCATTTGTTGGAGCCCAAATTTTAGGATGTGACCTCGAGAATCTACCACCAACATCATATAAGAAAAATTTAAATATCACTCTCTATGTAGCTCACAAAAAATAATAAATAATATCCCAACTTTGATAGGAAAAATCGAATTTTCTGGAGGGCAAGATCGATATGTTCAACAACCTAAGATTTTTTTTTTTTTTTTTGCCCTTTCAACGTAACGTAATCATTTGATGTTACTTAGATGGATCCCAAAATTTTAAATAGAAATTTCTTGCATTTAGCACTTACGCCTAAGGGAGTTGTAGAGGAGAATGGTATACAAATGTTTTGTTTTGTCAATATTCGAGGGAAAATAATGGTATACAAATGTTTTGTTTTGTCAATATTGGAGGAAAAATATAGTATAGTAAAGGTAGACGAATGGAAATAAATACTCGATCTGACTTTTTTACGTGGGCCATAAATAGTGACCTAAAATCACCCTAGCCGTGGGATGAAAGGTTAGACGCATGGAAATAAAGACCCATATGCAATCTGAAATCACCCCTATTGATGCAGACATTGATGAAACGCTATCAGATATTATTTATCTGGCTTTTAGAGAGTTAAATTCCAAAATTTTTACTTGTGAAAATATTCTGTAGCTTGAAAGGGTTACCTCCCTAATATTACTTCTCGGCCTTTACACGAGGGAATAAATGCACAATATACTCCTATGGGAGTACAAAGACAAGAATAAAGAGTTGTACGCTTGGGCAGCATTTGAAGAAGACGCGAGGCAGCCGGCAGCTACTAGAAGCGCCACGAACGAAAAGCGTCTCACTCTTTATATCTATCAATCCGAGGGAATAAAACCAACCATGCGAGGTCCAGTAGAGTGAGATTGAAGACTAAGGGAAGTAATTTCTTTGAAGATCTGAGACTGAACTGAATTTCTTAGAGAAGGAATTTCTTTGAAGATCTAAGACTGAACTGAATTTCTTAGAGAGAGTTGTGGGGTGGAAAGGAAGCCGGTGCGAGAAGGATGATTAGGCGGGGAACATCAATGGTGAAGCTCTACCTGGCCCCTGTTTCAAACCTATTCAGAAGGCGACGTCTTCTCTCTGAACAAGTCAGAGCCACATATGCCCCCACAGATAACAATCCTCCTGTCCATGACCATCAGCATCAGACTCAATTCGATGAAGACCGAGACAAAAATGAAGAGAAGGGAGGATGCGGCATGGACCTGACCCTGCGACCAAAGTATCATATTTCCACACCAAAACCCCCAACAGCTCCTCCTACACTTACCCACACCGAAACCCCAACTCTTCACCTTGACACACACCAAAAGCGTGAACTGAGCTCCGCATCCTCGACCCTTAAAAACAAAAGCACTGGGCTGAGCGATGGCCTTCAAGGCGTGAGCTGTGTGGGCGTCGATGGAACCCCACTCGACTACAAAACATGGGAGCGAATTGCCACAGGAGCTCGACCCAAGCCTATATGAAAAGCCGTCAACTCTTTCGAATATAGAATTCAAGGATAGCAGGTTTCCTATAACTCAGGCCATTGAGATTGATGCGAACGAGTCAGGGGAGTCGGATGCAGTTGGGTTAGTGGATGAGCGATCCGCAACTGCGGACGTGGCTTTGGAGCTGGGCCGACGCATGTTTGAAGAGGCCCGACAGAGGGGCATCCCTCAAATCCCCGCCTCTCGTGTGCTTAGGGAGCTGCTGAAGAAGCGAGGCCAGACAATTGTTTGACTACTTGTGTATGGTATGTGTGCTGCACCTTGGGAACATTAACAGTGTTAGGGATGCCGATCTCTGCCGTAGGATACAGTCGAGGGACAGAGGATGATACGCATGGTGTACCGTGTGCCATGCAGCGGGGTGTTTTATGTCAACATTTTCTTTCAAGTGTAAACAGGTTGGAGTCTGCGAGAGCGTTTGGCTTATTTAGTTGTAACTTGAGGCACTAATCCCCTAAGGGCGCGGGCGCGTGTGTTTTTTTTTTTCCGTCGGTATAAAATACCTCATTATGGGACTCGACAATACTACCGTCAAAACTCCTTTCATGGAGTAGGGGGCGCCACATAAATGGATATTGATATAAGAACGAATGGCTTGCATGTGAGTTGGTTGTTTGGTTTTGGTTGGAGGGTAGAGACCACGAAATGGAATTTTAAGGGGCGACATGGGCTTTTCATTGTTATTGGAGGGAAATTTAGCGTCCATGATTGGATTTGATCCGTGTTGCATTCCTCATTTAAGTTTGCTTTCTGGAAGAAGATTTTTAAGTTGTCGACCTCATTCTTATTGAAGATGCACCTTTAATGATTTAATCATTTGGGGGAAGAGTTTTCTGGGTAGTTAAAAGAGTGTTCATTGATGTGTTCAATACTTTTTTTTTTTTTGGATAAGAGTATTAAGCTTTTATCGATATAAAAGCCGAGAGAAATACATTGATCAAATTAAACATCTGAAATAACAAGAAGACTTCCCCTCTTGTTGCCAGATCAACAATATCTACCAAGATGAAAATAAATCCTTGAAAGCCATTATAAGTGTGGGGAATGATATTATGTCTCAGTGTAATATAATGAAATCAAATCTTTTAGGAAAGGACCCGGTATCTATGCGGGCTAACACCTTTTAGGAAAAGGCTCCGCATAGAAATGCAAGCCTCTTAATAAATCTATTTTTGAGATGGATTTTAACATCTTTTAGGAAAAGGACCCAAATAGAAATGCAGGCCTCTTAACAAATTTATTTTTGAGATGGATTTTAAGACTTATGTGAAGGACATCATAAATATGAAAAAAAAATTAAAATTATAATAAAAATTAGAATTAAAATATTTTAATAAGAAAACATTTGGACAGTTAGCTTTCATTGTTTTTTAGATGGCACATCCACTTCTATTTCTAAGATAGATGCTTTCCCTTTAGAAAATCATATTCGTGGTATTTATATGATTTTAAATTTTGCACTCTTTTCATCCATATTTGTGGCACTTATGCGGCTCTAAATTTTACACTCCTTTCATCCTAATAATCAAATCTTAAAAAAAAAAAAATTAAATTTGTACCCTGGTAAAAAAGAGTCCTCTCCAAATTTAAATTTAGATCACGCAAATTTTCAAATTTAGGCTTTTTCGAATTTAAAATTAAATTTTTTTTAAAAAATCGTTAATATAACGGTTATAAAATTATGTAAAAAATTTAGAAAGATAAAAATTAAATCTAACCATGGATGGCCTATATTAATTGGTCTTAAAAAATATCTTCTAAATTGTGCTTTTAATTTTTTTCGTTCTTACGATTAATTATTAGAATTTATTAGAATAAAAAGTTTAAAAATAAAGTCCAATAAATGGTCCTACCATAATTTTTGATGTTGTTTTAATATATTACTATACAAACCGTAGCATAAAATCATTCTTCATTATATTATTATACGAACTGCACTCCTTTAATATTTACAAGATTTAAAGGTGTGAGGTGCGCCTTCTACAGTCCCCTTGTACAAATTTCACCCACCCGTTTCCTTTGGGTGAACATTCTACGGAGCATGGATATATTCTACGGAGCACGTAACACAAAAGTCTTCACACTAGCATTAATAGAGGGCATCTCTGGATGAAGTTCCTGAATGATCACAATTCGCAATATCCAACAGCATGCAGGACAGATGAGAAGGAATTCATAAACCAACCATCAAAAGTAGAATGAGCCAGGGCTACTTTTGCACCATGTCCATGTGAACGTTGTAAAATCAATAATTTATGAGCAACATCAAAAAAAATTCGACAAATAATAAAGATACAACACTACAACGCGGAGTATTTCAAACCCAGCGTTGTTAAGCCAGCAAAATAACTGCCACTGCAGTTAGTTACCTTCCAAAAGGGGTAACCTATGTACTTTTCATTTTGTAGATTTTCACTTCTCAATCTAAGCACCTGCAGAGCTGGTTCATGGCACCACCACTTCCCTCCTTGTGCATACTTCTCCCCAGTCCTTGTTAGTTAAATATGGACCCAAACCTAATCTGTTTTTGCAAGAGATCTGGGTGAGCGAGAAACACAACGTGGTTTTGTGCTTCGTTCTTCGCCTTATGGGGCGAGGGAACATTTAGGTGTCAACTGCAACTGCCTCCATCAATGTCAAATCACTTGACCCTCATTATGTCCATAGCTCGATACATTTCACTGGTTATCGAAAAGCCTAGCTTATCCTGACTGTATCCAGAGCCTTTTCGATCTCCATGATCATGGCACTGTCAACACTTCCTAATGATATCCTTTTGTGTGCCTTCTGCAAATGGAGCTTCAGGGAACTGCTACTAAGCCCTGCATTCTTGCGACATATAGGGCACACTTTCATTACAGGTTTCCTTTGCTGCCACTCCATTGAAGCCTTCCCATGAGCCTTCTTATCCAATTCCAAAAGGGTTCTCATGAAACCATCATTGGGTTGCGCTCGACGATGAACTTTCTTCAGCACATTCCATGCATCCAGAAGGGTGAATTTCCTGCAAGTGAAAGCTCATTAAATTCTTTTCTTTCTTTTTCTTCTTTTTTTTTAGATTTATAGAATTTGCGGTGATGAGGGTAAATGGTGTACAGATGCTAGAAAAATGGGTTAAGTTCATTTGTACAGAAAGTTAGCATGTCAAAATTGTACAGCTAGGGATGGGATTTGGGGATAGGTTATGGATGTACAGAGGTTTGGTCTTGATGCCTCTTGACCAAAAAGTCTGCTATGTCGTTTTCAGCCCTTCATGTATGCTTAAATGTGACTGGTAGTGGGCAGCAAAGCTCAATAAATTTGTCGATTTTCAAAAAATAGGGAAGTCTGTTTCCAGTTAATGACATTTTGTGAATTGCCTTTAATAAATTAAATATACCTCCAACCCCTGTCGATAAATTTGAGGCCCATAACCAGAGTTTGCGCTTCGGCCGAGTTTGTGTCCGAGAAGCCAATGGGACCCACATATACAAGAGCAGGCGCCCATGTGATTTCCAAAGGCACTTTCAACGCCAGCCATACCAGGGCTCCCTGCAGAGCAGCCACTAACGTGATCGTGGTGATTCCAGTCTCAGGTAATTCAATGCAAGGATCTAGAATGCGCCATTGGGAGGAGATGGAGCAAATGAGGCGTCAAAGGATGACTGAGGAATAGGAGCTAAACTACATTTGACTTTGGCCTTCTTGGCCCAGAAAATGATTGTGGATTTTTGGCGATTCTAAAATGCAGTGTTAAGGGACTTGCCCGAGTCCACTTGCAATCGGGCGAGAGACTTAACAAGGTAAGGTTGAATTACCCCAAGTTGTGTGTACAAACTCAAGTTACATATAAAAAAAATTAAGAAAAATTTCAAAAAAATGAAACAAAATAAGCAGGATTACTTCATGAAATTTTGGTATATGATTTGGATGTTTCTGGCAATGATTGGTGAATATTTTTCGCTATAATCCTTATTTTTATATTTTGAATTTTGTAAATATTCCCAACTATAAATCAATTCATTCTAAATCCATTTTTTGATATTTTTTTATGCTTATTTAACTCATTTGGAAGGCTCTGAAAGGGCAAGAGAAAGATGCAACAAGATATGGATGGAAATAGTGAGAAAAGACATGGTAACGTATGGTCTGACTGAGGGTATAGGGTATGGCCCTTGTTGGAGCGAAATGACGAAATAGAATTCGTGTAACCAATCCCAAATAATTGGGATAAGGCTCAGATGAGGATTTCAACTTTTCAAAGCTACTTTTGGTTTTATTTAGTTAACTTTTCTTCTATTTTTTCAAAAATTTTCTTTTTTTTTCAAAACTTATATCTAGGGCCAAAAAGGGCTTTTGGCCCTATGTAGGACTCCGCTGAATCCATTGGGACTCGGCGAGTAACTTGCCTCAACCAAGGACTGAGTCCCTTGGCTGAGGCAAGTCTTGTAAGTTGTAACATTGCTCAAATGGCTCAATGCTGCTTTGTTTGCGCTCGAATATAGACCAGCCTATAGCTAGGAAATGGGAAGAAAGAAAGAGAGATGCTGAGGGGTCAAAGCAAGTATAACCCAATTCCATCCATAGACCTATTTCAGCATGCAGCCTATAGCTAGGAAATGGGAAGAAAGAAAGAGAGATGCTGAGGGGTCAAAGCAAGTGTAACCCAATTCCATCCAAAGAGATATAGGTTAAGGGATAAAATTCGTGAGGCAAAGTTAATGTGGACAAAAAGGTGGTCAATGGATTCTCCATGGTCCTACACATGGGACACAAGCTCGGTAGGGGAACGCCTCGCCTCTTGGGTAAGCGCCCAGTTGGTAAGACCAAGAATTAAAAGCCTGGGCTTTCAGTAGAACAGGGGTAAACCAGGTCATTGAAGGTGGTAGTGGGCTTCCATCCCTTTGATGAAGAGTCTAGTAAAAAGAGGAAGCTGAAAAATAATCCAGAACTGGTTTAAGTTACATACCATTTTGTCAGGGCCTGAACGAGGTATGAAGTGGCGTTGTAGCCTAGCAGCACGAAAGCTAGCTCTAAGGCTTTGTTGTCATCTAGATTGCATATAAACCTCGACGTCCGTATTGTTTGGGAGCCACGCTGCTCACAGAAACAGAAGACAGTGGCTTTCTGGTTGGAAGCTACACTGAATAGGCAAGGGAAGTCAACCTACAATGGTTGAGGGTGCAGCTACAGGTCCTTCCAAAAGCACGCAGTCCATCTTTTTTTACAGCATACCAAATGATTACTCCGGAAACGTCTCCAAGACACCAGGCCTGGTCATTAAACGGGACTGGGAAAAGGCTACAACCATGTCATTTGGGCCATCCTGGAGGAAACCCTTCGCAGAAGGTGGATCCGAGGATGTATCCACCAACCCTATTTTTCTTTTCTCAGTAATTGCTCTCCTCGTGGCTTCTTCCACTCCTCAAGGGCCTCAGACAGGGCAACCCCCTTTCCCCCTTCCTCTTTGCAATTGCTGCTAAGGTTTTCAGCAGATCCCTCTCTAGGATGTATAAATACAGCTTCTAGAGGGCTTCAAGACTGCTAGGGATGTTCCAGCCATCCCCCACCTCCAATATGTTAATGACACGCTCGTCTTTTGTAACGCTTTGGCCCAACAGGTTGACAACTTACTCCTTTTTCTCAAATGTTTCCACTTCCCACGGGCCTCAAAGTCAACCTCACAAAATCCAAGATGATCAGCAGTTCCCTTCACCATCTCTCTACCCAGGCTTTTGCTGATAGGCGAGGTTGCAAAACTGACTCCATCTCTCCCACCTACCTAGGATTGCCTTTGTGCCTTGGCAAGCCTGAAAAAAAGCCTTTCGAGCCACATCATCGATCGCTGTGATAGCAAATTTGCTACATGGAAAAGAAGGCACCTCTCCTTGGTGGCCAGAGAAGCAACGCTCTCAAACGTTCCTACATATAAAATGTCGCTCTTGCACATACCCACGATTGCTCAGCATCTCGAGCAACTTATGCACAACTTTCTTTGGTCAGGGGACAAGGAATCCAGAAAAAATCACCTTATATCTTGGCACGCAGTCTGCAAACCTAGATCCCTTGGTGGTTTGGGAATCCATAGTCTTTGAAAGAATAACCCAGCTCTACTAGGTAAATCGTGGTAGAGAATTGCTACCCAGGCTGGCCAAATGTGGCACCAGGTCTTGACCCACAAATATCGTCTCAACTCCTCCCCATGATTCCTCCCAGAAGACCTCATTAATCATCCTTGGGCTTCTGGAAATCCATTATCCATTGTCTTCATTGCTTGAAAACCCACATTCCGTTCCATCCTAGAGAGAGCGACAAAGTCAGATTCTGAAGAGACCGTTGGATCGGCCACCTCCCTCTAATGCTTCACTTCCCCAGCCTTTTCCAACTAGCTAGAGATCCCAACACCCTGGTTGCAGACCACCTTCCACCCGCAACATCCCCCGAGTGTGGAACCCGACCATCGTAGAGATCATACGGATGCAGAAACCCCAGCCTTCTTGGAACTCTTTACATTCCCCTTTTCTGCCCCATCATGGTAAAGACCAAATCTTGTGGTCCCCCACTTCCTCGGGAGCCTTCACAGTCTTCTCTTTCTACCTTAAACTCATCACCCCTCCAGCAAAACTCTCTCACAGGCAAACCGCCTACAACCCTAGCTTGGATTCCCTACATCCGCCCAAAAATCCAGGTCTTCAACTGGGTGGTGGCCATTTCGGAGAGAGCTTTCATAGTTGATAAGCTACAAAAACGGGGATTGCAACTTCCCAACTGCTGTGTGATGTGCATGGCCAATGAAGAAACAAACTCACACTTATTCATCCATTGCAGCACAGCTAGCCTTCTGTGGGAAGATATCCTCCAACTGTTCAGGTGATCATGGGTTACACCCGAGTCAGTGTCTCAGCTTTTCCGACTAATGCTTTGGAAGGCATTAGTGGCCGCAACCCTATGGACCATCTGGAAAGAGCGCAACCAAAGGATTTTCTCATTGGCAAACCTTGAAAGACAAAGTCAGGTCCACAGAAAGTGCGCCGGGGAAAGCTGACCAAGTGCACCGGGTTGTGGGTTTTAAGTTCGATGGATCATAGGAAGATGTGGAGGCTTTTTGTCGCTCCAATGCTGAGACACGTTTCAAAGTAAGTCTGAAGCAATCTAGAGAAGTTTCCAATCTCTTCTTTTATGTGCATTTCGATTGAGACTCTTCCAGTGCTCCCCCTCTCCGGCGGGGGCGCAAGCCACTCCTAGCCGCTCGGCTACACACTCTCTTTCCCTGTCCAGATAATGAAGATTTTAGTATGGAATATCCACAGCCTTGGCTCTAGCAAAAATACATCCTTCGTTCTTTCCTACTGCTCTCAATATCAACCCTCTATTGCAACTCTAATTGAGACCAAGCTCCAGGTTACGTCTCTCCACCAAATCAGTCAAGTCTGGGGTCATAGGCCATGTCAATGGATTGCCCTCGAAGCCCAGGGTGCCTCCAGGGGTATTTGGGTTATCTAGGACCTATCCTCCCATTCTCTCTCCTCTTCCGTGGTGGCCTCCTTTTCGGTCATAGTGTCCCTCTCTCATTTGTCGGACGGTCTTCTGTGGAAGTTCACAGGCCAAATTCTCAGCCTCTGAGACCCCCCGCCCCCCTCTTAGTGTCTGGGATGTCACTTCAGCGACACTAGATGGTCTTTTGAAAGATCAAATTCTTCCACTATTTCTCAGGCTATGATGGATTTTGTGGACTGGATAGTTAACAATGATCTCATGGATATCCCTCTCCTTGGAGCAAGATTCACTTGGTCGAACCACTCTTCTCCATCCCCCTGCCTTTCCAAGATCGACCGCTTCCTTCGCAGTTTGGAGTGGGAGGCCTCCTTCCCAGGCACCACATCACGAGTTTTAGCCAAAACTATTTTTTAACATAAACCTCTTCTCTTAGGTACCTCCCCTCCCTTAGGAGGCCCTAGACCTTTCCGCTTTGAAATGGCCTGGCTCGAAGAATCCTCCCTCCACTCCCTTGTTCCTTCCTGGTGATCCTCTTTTCCCCCTTAATTCAAGGTTGGGCTGGTTTCAGATTCCAACAAAAACTCAAGCTCCTCAAAGAGGCCCTCAAAACTTGGAGCAAGAACTTACCTGGGAATTTCTGGGCTATGAAACTTTCTCTACTCTCAGTGATTCATGACCTCAACACTCTTGAGGAGTCCCGTTCTCTTTCTTCCAATGAGCAGCTCCTGAGATCTCAATACAAAGCTGACTTTCAATGTACCATTCGGAAGGAGATCTTTTGGGCACAGCGTTCCAGAGTCAGGTGGCTCAAGACAGGAGATCTCAACACTGGTTTTTTTTTTTTTTTTGGGTAAGTAGATCTCAACACTGGTTACTTTCATAAGATTGCCAATTGTAGAAGAAGTGAAAATCTCATCACACAAATTCAGTCTCAGGGAGTCATTGGATGACCCTTCTAGAGTAGAAGAAACCATTATTCAATATTTCAAGGATCTCTTTTCTGCCACGCCTCAGCCAACAAATGGCAGAGCTTTCTTTTCTCACTCTTTCACCTGCCCAAGCTCAAAGTCTTGACGTACCCTTCCTAGAATCGGAAATAATCTCATCCATTAAAGACTTAGGCCAGGATAGAGCCCCCGGCCCAGACGGATTTCAAATAGCCATTTATAATCGCTTTTGAGAGCTCTTGCACCCAGACTTGCGGGCTTTCTTTGCCGAATTCTATGATAGGGGAATCATTAACAAGGCAATGAACACTACCTTTGTAGCCCTTATCCCCAAAGTAGAGGGTGCGGTGAAGCTAAAAGATTTCGCCCCTATTAGTTTGGCGAATAGCTCCTATAAGATTCTGGCCAAGGTCCTCTTTTCTAGTTTTAAGTCCTCTAGTAGCTGGCAGTCACAGGGGTATTTTTGATATATGTCTTCAAGTCCTCTAGTGGTCAGCAACCACAGGGGCATATCTGATATATGTCCAAGTCCTCTAGTGATAGGTAGCCCTAGAGGGGCATATCCAGTATATGTCTAAATCCTCTGACGCGAGCATCTGCAAGGACACATTGGATATATACTCCAAATCACTTGCTAAACAATATCGGATATTATGGATATCTCAATGTTTCATGGCACCTCCAAAGCCAAAATGCATACCCAATACTCTGAAAATCATTGCCATCATTATTCAGGAATGAGATTAATGGAGAATGAAACCCACTCCCTTGGAGTCATTTGCTACTATCTAACAGTGAAGGTCATGGAACATGGAATGTGGGGTGGGAAACCCATGTCGGCATGACTAACAGCAGAATGAAAGCTCCAGCTCAGCTCAAACGCGATTTGCAAGAAATACCATATCATGACAATAATCTCACCCTCTCTTGCAAGATTTAACCCACGATCAAATAGCAGCTGCACAAATAACACATTCCACTCAATTCAACTTCCAGCTATGAAAGGGAGAAAAATGCAAGCAGATGGGGCATGATTAGGAACGTGGGGAAGAGTGAGAAAGGAGGCCTTAATAATCAACAAGGTCTTTATAAAGGGGAAAGACATAATATATACAATTTTTACTCCATTTCTTCCTCACAATTGTACTCTTGGTTCTTCTCTTATGCACTGCAATTGATTAAACAAAGTTGTTCCACAGAAATCCCAAGTCAGGTGCCCTGGGATGTATTACCTAAAAAAAAAGGGGGGGATCTCGTATATGCAGGGGGGATCTCATATATGCAGGGACGAGTTTGTTCCAAACAGACTGCATCATTTCCTCTATCATCGCATATGCAGCATGAGGGCGACACATTTTTGGTAGACTAGTGCTGACAAAGGGCTCGACATGTGAACCTCCCTTGGCCCAAGTAACAAGTCAAGAAATGACCTACAAGTCCAATGAGAATTAGTGCAACTTGGCTGTAGGAACTACCAAGAAACCCGGTTGTCCAATTCTTTAATCCAAGAAACCTTTACGAGGGGAGGTACTAAGGCCATGGACAGACTGTCAAATTGTGCAGGATGCTGTGTGGGAGGCTAAGCAGCATGCGAGACAAGGCAATGATGGCGCCGAATTTGTGACAAACAGCCTTGGCAGGAAAGGCAGAGTTCAAATTCAAGAGAGACAACATCCAAGTCATGGGTGGCTTGTAACGATCAATAACCACCTATCAGGTGGCATGATAAGGTGGTTAGCCTGTGGGTCATGGGTGGCTTGTAAGGACCCCTTTGGCGGGCCTTGGCAGTGGCAGGCTGTCAAGTGGCTCACTGTATTTCAATTACAAATAGTGTAACCTGAGGTCCATATAAACCTGTGGCCCAAACCCTTGGTGGGCATCGGCGGCAATATACTAGTTATCGAATAGCAAGCGTAGAATTGAGCAACGACCCTTGTCTTCTTTCTCTTGTACGTCTATGAGGGTGCCAGGCTGAACTTGGCCCTAAGTGCTGAAGTCTTAGGAGGCAAGGCCACAAGGTTTGGCTAAAAGAAATATAGCCCCATGATGCTACCACTTTTGGCATTCAATATGGGTCCTTTGAAGGCGCTCCAACTAAACATGTCACTTATCTCGATGATAGGGCCATTGTAGATGAACCACAACTTTCAACATCTGGGCTTTGTTTCCATCCACACTGTCGATTTTCTTGATTACCTCAAAATCAATCAAGCAAAAAGACTCAACATCTGATGATAATTATGAGGAAAATTTATATTTGGACCGGTTTCCCGTCTCCCCCTCCCTTTATAACAGTATGCATCACATTTTCCCCAAAATTACATGGAACCAAACCCACCCCCACCAACCCAATTTACCCTTTTTTCTTAGTTTTGCACCCTGTCCAACATCTTCAACATCAGACAAGTTGGAAATTCACATTTTCTTTTTAAGTTTTTTTAGGCATGTCCGATATCAGAAACACCAAACACCCCTATCTTTTGGTTTGTTCGATATTGGCAAATGTCGGACAACCCTAAAACCATTGTATGCTCTACATCAGTGATATTGGACATCTCCAAGAGGGTAGCAATTGGTGGTGGTGGTGGTGGCAAAAAAGTGGTTGGATTTGGGTTGTCAATCTATGAGGAAAGGGGGATGGGACGAGTAACATGGAAGGTGGTGAGGGGAGCTCATTGCTTTTGTTGGGGAGGTGGGCTTGAAGTCATGAGGGATGTCCATCTATGAGTCATGGTGGACCTTGGTGTGTGATGTGGTCAAAGCTAGAAGGGTTTAGAATGGTGGGCAAAGGGATGGGGTGTGGGAAGATCTTGCCCACCCATATGTGGCTTGCAGTAGATCTCCGTGCATATCATGGTAGGATAAGGGGCATCTGGGGTCCAATGTACTATAGGGTCGTCAATGGCTGATTGCAACTATCCAAGTAGTAGCCTATGTGCCAATCATCAGGGCATTGGGATGGGCTGACAGGTGTGGGCTCATTTGGGTGGAGCATGGGTACGGGTGCCCACTGGATGAGAGTCCAAGTGAGGGGGCGACTCCGAATAGGCAGTCAACTAGTTTAAATTAGAGTGTTGGATAGCTGTTCGATGAGGCTCTAGGTGGATAGATGCTTTAGATGAGACAACAGATGTGGTAACGGGTTCACAACCCGGTTCAAAGGGAAGTCCCAAAAAGTGGAGGCCATAAGTCTAGAATGTAGGAGTAATTTTTTTTTTTTGAGAATGTTAACCAGGATCATAGACCAGCAGCTACTAGGGTGGGGATCGAGGCCCCCTCTTTGGCAAGGGCATCGGTGCAGCATTAGCTTCTCTATGGGCATGGCTCCAAGTGATCAAGAGGCTCGAGAAATGAAAGAAGATCTCGTCTAAACGGTGTTGTAGTCTCCAAGGGCCGAGGGATGTTCATGAGATTCAATCGATCACGCGGTTATCCCTTTCAATAATGAGAGACGGATTCCATGATAGGTCGAAGGCTCTAAGGCCTTTAAGGAGGATGCTGGCCTCAGCTGTTGTCGAGTCCGAAAACCCAATACGGTGGGAGTAAGAGTGGACAATGGAGCTTTCAAAGTTGTGAAATAAAGCACTCACTCCTGACAGTCCCGGGTTGTCCAAAGAGCATCCATCAAAATTTCATCTGATTTGGTTTATGCTGGGGGGCCGCCAGAAAGAGGATTCGGAAACCTTATAAGGCCGGAAGACTAGGAGGGGAATGCCAAGGAGGGGAAGCTCAGGTGGAATGCCAAGGAGGGGATGGGGTGGAAGAGTTTGCTGCTGTTGGCCCAGCAGATGATGGAGTTTCTGACGGAGTCAGTGAGGGACCCAAGAGAATTTTACCTGCCTCTGAGTATTTTATAGTTCAAAAAGGCAAAGGATCTTCGCCTATAACTCCATAGCTAGAGGGCAGTGGATGAGGAGGTGGGGGTTGGATTCTTCATCGTTGAGGCAGGCAAAGGATCTCCACCCATAACTCCATAGCTAGGGGGCAGTGGATGAGGAGGTGGGGGTGGATTATTCATCGTTGAGGCAGAGGATACAACGATTAGGATTTGGACGACTTTGCCAGGTTCACTCGGAAATCCGTAGCCATGTCAAAGCACTTTAAGAAAATCCTCAATGTATCTACTTGCTGGGTTGTTGGGTCGCAGAAGAGAAGAGTGTCGTCTGCGTGTTAAAGGTGAGATATCATAGGTCCATTGGGGCCGAAGCAGAAGTCGACGAGCAGCTCAGCTGCATATAGACTTGAGATCGATTGGCTAAAGACCTCAGCTGCCATATTTTCAAAAAGCACTAGGCGACACCCAAGAGGCCATGGGGGTCCAGGCCGCCTAGCACCTAGGTAGCTACCTAGGCGGGCGCCCAAAACATGGGCGACCCAGTTGAAAAAAAGAAAGAAAGAGATAGTTTGATTCTGATAATCCATAAGAAATTTGATAATCCATAAGACTATAATCCATAAGAATTTTGATAATCCATAAGACCATAATCCCAGTTGAAACAAAAGAAGAGAGAAGTCGAGAAGAGAATTTTGATAATCTATAATACCATAATCCATATTTTCATACAATGCTAAAACAGTAAAACCATACAAGCATACACGGATAATATGATACACTGTAGACTGTACACACAAAAATTAGATAGTAGAACTAGAAAGTAGAAAGTAGAAACTAAAAATAAGAAAGAGAAAATATACAATAATTCATAAAATATACAGTCTAAGACACAACAGTCAACACTCAACACTAAGAGTCTTCAGTCATCATCATCATCAGAAGGAATAAGATAAGCCTCATCATATGCATCAGATTCGAGGCCATCATCATAAAAGTCATCTCCCTCTTCAATATAACACTTGTCCTCCTCTGTTTCTTTTGAATCTGCATCTCCCTCTTACTAGTATGTGCATATGAGGTCCTAGGAGTCTTGGCTCTACCCTTTTCTATCTTTTTGTACTTCCCTGAACTCAAATATTGTATAATCTCCGTCTTGGTAGCCTCAGAAACACTTTTACACGGGGAACATCCCCCTTAATACCAGCAATGTGTTTTTTAAACCGGTAAATGCCCCCATTAGTATCATTTCCACAATAATTACATTTAATACGATTTTTGTCATTCGTATTCGGGTTATAACCATACTTCCAACCCGGATCACCACTTTTAGAAGAACCTAGAGAAGATATTTCCATAGAACAATGCTCATTTTCATCTTTTTCTAGTTCTTTTAAATTCAGAAATCGTCTAATCTCATCCCGAATAGCTTCAAGAACCTTTTTACAAGAAGCAACATTCCCTATAATACCAACAAGGTGTTTCTTGAATCACTTAATACCCCCATTGGTATCTTTTTTACAAAAATTACACCTTATACAATTTTTATCGTTTGGTTTTAAGTTATAACCATACTTCCAACCTGGATCACTTCTTCTAGAAGAAGAAGAAATACATCTATTCAAATGACAAGGATTTTCTTCATGTTTTTGTTTTACAGAAGCCATATATTGCTTAATCTCCTCTCTGATAGCTTCATGAATATTTTTACAAGGGGCAACATCCCCCTTAATACCGGCAAGATGTTTCTTAAACCAGTTTATGCCCCTTTTTGTATCTTTTTCACAATAATTGCATCTAATGCAATTATTGTCATTTGGATTCAGGTTATATCCATATTTTCAATCCAGATCTCCACTTCGACTAGATCCTGAAGAATGCATCTCAAAATAAAGCAAGCAATCTAAAAACGAAAGTTTTGCACTTACTTTGATTGCACGAACTCCAAACTCTCACCTCTGAGATGTTTGCAGGTGCTAAAATAATAAAAAATGCCCCCTAATAGGATTATAAAACTCCAAAACTAAATTTAATCTACATGGGTGATGTTCGGATCTATTTTTCGTAACTTTGAGAAGCACTTCGATCCAATGAAAATCATAAAATTTAGTTTCTTTGAAGTGTCTTTCTCTCTAAAATGGGTTCTTGTGGGTTTAGGTTTCAAATGAACCTAAAACCCATCCTTAAAAGCCTTTATGTTTAAAAAAAAAACAATAGAACAAATAAATAACATAAAAATTTTCGCCCCTGACTGGGTGCTGGGCGCCCGCCTAGACAGGTTTCGTACAGCCTAGGCAGCTGCCCAGGGACTTCCGCCCAGTTTGACCGCCTAGGCCTGGGCGATGCGCCCAGGCCTTTTGGACCGCCTCGGTGGCAACCTAGGCGAGCCGCCTTATGCGCTGGGCGGTCTGCTTTTTTGGACACTGTCTGCAATAATGGCCAATAAGATGGGGGAGAGGGGGTCACCTTCGCTCAACCAACTTGAAGCTGAAGAACCCTTTGGGGGAGCCATTTATTAGGATCGAAAAGGATGCAGACAAAAAATACACCCCCTGATCCATCTACGCCACCTGTGGACAAAAAATACACCCCCTAATCTCTGCTGGGTCTCCTTTAGAATAGATCAATCCATGTGGTCGCACTAAGCCTGGGATTTTAGTTAGATGCTGGGAGTGTAAGCGCTCGTGGGCTACCAGTGCTCCATCAAGAATCTGTCGGTCCTCGACAAAAGCCCCCAGAGTTGAGGAGATCACCCAGTGGAGAACCTCCTCAAGTCTAGAGGCCAAGACTTTGGATAGGAGTTTGAAGAACGAATTAACCAAACTTATGGGGCGGAAGTCACGGAGCTCTTCAGCTCCTTCAACTTTGGGATGAAAGCCAAGAAAGTGGCATTGAGGGCCTTGTGGACAACTCCTCTTGCGTGGAACTCACTGAAGAAGGAAAGGATGTCAGCCTTGAGGGACTCCCAAAAAGAGAGAAAGAAGGCCACAGGGAAGCCATCAGGGCCAAGAGCCATGTCCTAAAGCTTTGACTGCACCGAGGAACTCGTCGTCTGGAAAGGGGACTCTAGCCACCTCGCTTGGGTAGCAAGGATGGTCCGAAAGGAGAGATTGTCCACAACAGGATGGGCGCTGGCTGGCCAGGAGAAAAGGTTGAAAAACAAATCCACTATGGCTTCTTCAACCGGGGGCAACTGGTCAAAAGTTTGGTTTACTATTTTGATATTGATGATGATGTTATCCCTCCTCCAGCAGTTGGCGATTTTCTGAAAGAAAGCAGTGTTTTGATCACCACATTTCAAACACTTCACCCTTGAACGTTGATACCAGTATAGTTCCTCTTTACACAGAACTTCATGGAAAGAGAATTTGCAATTATCACTATGGATCCTTTCTGCCTGGGTTAGGGAACAGGATTCCTTGGTGGCATCCCAATGGGAAGTTTCATTGAGAAGAGAGGCTTTGGACTCAAAGAAATTTCCAAGTAAGGTTCTAGCCCAATTCTTGATCGAAGACTAAAGAAGTCGAAGTTTCTGCTTGAGGCAAAAACCAGCAAAGTCATGGACGTGGGGGTCAAAAGAACGCCCCCACAGGGACAAGTGATAGGATGTTAGGTTCTTCGAGCCAAGAAAGCTCAAAGCGAAAGGGTTTAGGACCACGGGGGGACGAGTTGCTATGTAGAAGGATTGGACGGTGATCTGAGGTGGGAATAGGTAGTCCCCATTCAAGGGAGATAAGGTATCTATCAAGCTTGGACAAGGATGGGTTTTGGGAGTGACTCAACCAAGTGAACAAAGCCCCTTGAAGAGGCATGTCTAAAAGGTTATTTCTAGTCATAAACTCAAAAAATAAAAACATGGCAGGGGAGAAACTGTGGTTATCGTTACGCTCAAATGACCACCTGGTCATGTTGAAGTCGCCT
Organism: Amborella trichopoda; assembly: GCF_054954075.1. Lineage (NCBI taxonomy): Eukaryota > Viridiplantae > Streptophyta > Magnoliopsida > Amborellales > Amborellaceae > Amborella > Amborella trichopoda. Next base: position 53,690,556 of record NC_142337.1, read on the forward strand.
CCAAGACACCAAAGCAGATGAGGGAGGCAGGAGACCAGGTCTAATTCTGCCTAGAACAGGTTGCGGAGGAGGTCTGCGAATGGGCCATAGACAACCGAGAAGTTCCAATCTAAACCGTCGTTAACCAAGAAAGTTCTGATGTGCGAGGTGAGAAATGTAGGGTAGCGTCCCGACCACCCAAATCCCTCTCGATGCACCCACAGACGGTAGCGAGAGCCAACTGCACGATCGAGATCCCCAGATTTGGAGGATCAAGGGGTGTGAGGGCTCGGGAGACTTCATTTCAACCAAAGTAAGCACCGCTGGGCAGTGAGAGCGACAAAAGTTTAGGGTGGACATGTGTTTTCGGGGGCATAGAGCGGCCCTCCTGAGACGGCGACCCTGGCTGGGACCAGGGGAGCCAAGGGTCTAAGCGGAGACGCCTAGGGGGAGGGTTGAGGACTTGATATTTGATGGAGATCAGAGCACAAGTAGCTACGAGTATCTTCTATGGGAGCCACATATTCCTCCTAATATTCGCTAATATTTGGGGGATGAAAACCCTAGGAGGGCTTCGAGAAGAACAAGAAGAGCAAGAAATAGTTTTGGTTTTTTTTAGTTTTCAAGTTATATTTAAGTTAGGACCTTTTGGTCAAAAGCTAAATTGTATGGACAAATATTGTCCAAATCAATAATTTTTAATATAAATAAAGGCACGGATGGGCTGGAGAGTCATTCATGTATTCTTCTTTAAGAAAATAAAGACTTTGTCCCGTAAAAGAAGCTTAAGGCTTGAGCCCTAGGAGGGAGAAAACCCTAGGGTTTCTCCAAAATTGTGTGCTTCTTGCTGATTTTTCCATGTTTCTTCAAGTTCTCCTACATCAATATCATAGTTGATATCACAAGCCAGATTGGCAAGCTCCCTCCTACCTCTACGAGACAAAGGGACATCCTCAAAGGCAAAATCTAAAAGGGCTTTCTTGGGGCCCTTGAACTTGAAACCTATAACATCCATAACTCGGTCGAAGTTACCTTGGACGCGATCAAACTCGTCTACAAATCTGGAATCCACCAAGACTGAGGACACAGAGGAGGCACACACTACCGAAGACTCCGAGGGTGATAGCAGCCAGTTAGAAGTTGAAGAATGCGACTAATCAGTAGCCGAGGAAAGCGACACGAGAGGCCTAGCTACGAGGGGGGCCGAATAGGGAGCAGGCAAGGCTTGACCGGGGGGGTAGGTGCCTTCCTGTTGGCCGCTGAAAGGGCCAAGGAGGGCGACAGATCCGAAGCCCTAGGGAGCGACACGAGAGTGCTAACTTTGAGGAGTGGCGAAGAGGGGTTAGGCATAGCTTGGAGGGGGTTAACCACCGGAGGAGGGTGGGGCTCTGAGAGCCTAAGGGATTGTCGGGGCTGTCATGGGGAGGCTCCGGGGGTTGCCATGGGGGCAGTCTCAAGGGCTGCGGGATAGGGGCAAGGGGAGAGGGGGAAAAGAGGTTGGGTTGAGGGAGATCAAAGAGGAGCTGAGAGGACAAGTTCAGCACAGGGGGAGCCGTGTGAGGAGGAGGAGGAGGAGGGAGGGAGGGAGGGAGGGAGAGAGGGAGGGGGGGGGATGGCTGAGCGAAGAAGTGGGGGCTGGGGTGGGGAGTAGAGAAGCAGTGCGAGGGGGAGGACCGAGAAGTAAGGAAGAGGCGAGGAGGAGGTCGAAAGACGGGGAGGGGTCTGTCCAGGAGGAGGTGGTAGGTGGAAAGAGGATCTCAGGATGAGGAGCACTGGAGGCTACAGGGGACAGGAAAGACCTTAGGAGAAGTTGGCGCAATGAAGGGGATGTTGGGTAAAGGCATGGGTTGCAGGAGGAACTTGAATTGGGTAGAATCTCATATGGTTTGAATAGAATTTGAGAGCTGAAAGGGCAGAGGATATTTTTTGGCTGATCTGTGATTGGGATGCACATGTCATGCTTTTGACTGGGTCTACCTTCTAGCCACATAAAGCTTCCTCCTACCAGCTACCTTATGTCTATGAGTCTTCTGCAAGTTGTTACTATTCTGTCATTTTTCCTGGTGGACTACGAAGCCCCCATTCCATGATCAAGATCATCGCCATGGTCAGTATCTGTTTCTCCAAGCTGCCTTTGTTTGGATCACCATGGGGGTTAGGTTCAACAAGGGTACGGTTAGGATCTAAATGGTACTGGTTATCTCTGGATATGGCTGATTTCTATAGCATGAAGGTCTTCAATTAGGGAAAGAATGAATCAGGAACCTGGATTGGACTGTAGAGAGGGTGATGAGTGGTGGATGGATATTCAATAAGGGTTGCTCCATGCCCACGGGTCACATTGCCGAAGGTATCCAATTCACTATATTGAAAACCTTAACAATATTCAAACCTCCTTATCAACTTCGTGATGCCACGCGTGCAAAGGATACCCTGGGCTTTAATCCAAACTTTGTGAGTTTCCTGAGCTCCAATGGACAAGGACCATGGTTTATGGTGGAGGGAAGCTCCTTTGAACTTCATTCGTGTGGTTTTAAGGGCTCGCTGGATTCATTTTGTGATGGGAAAAAATGGAGGAAGTTTACCCCTATGAAGTGCTAGTTCCACAAGCTCCTCGTAAATGATGTATTGATAGTGAGATCTTACGAGGAATGAAGGCCCCAAGATAGGAAGACCTTAATAGCACAAGCCTGGCTGATCAAGGTGATGGAGCCACAACATGACGTCAAGGGTTCCATTGCTACCCATTAACATGTCCCCCAAAAAAAAAACACCCTATTAATATTTCTTCGCTTGAGTTCAATTCATAGCTAGCTCTGGGTGAACACGTTCTCATAGGTAAAATTTACGGGCATGGATTGGGAGTAGGAGTAAAGCCTGGGACGAGGAATTGGGTGGCAGAGGGAAAGTGGGGATGGAGATTGTTCAAACCAGATGAGACGTTTTTAAAGGGGAAGCTGATGGTTTGGGCCTATGGGATACTGTGTGAAGGGAATCTAGGCATATGGTCCTTGTGGGTCGGTCTACTATGATTCATAGGTTACTGTTTCAGAGGGGCATTGAAGGAGTCACTTTCTCCACAGAATTTTTTACCGGATCATATCATAAGAAGGTAGTTGCTGAAGTGCAGAGAGAATTGTACTCAATTCTACAGGCTCCCTCCCGCCTGCCCTCTTCTTCTCCCCCCAACTCCCAGCCCTTCCCTCCCCCCCACCCCCTTCCCTTTCCCTCCCTTCCCTCTTCACTCCCTCCCTGTTAGTTTTTCTTTGTCATAGGTAAGGAGATTTCCATGAGGACTTCCATATATCAATCTCTCTTGCAAGCTGGATAGCATTTTATCACACTAAGGCTATAGGAAAGAAATAATACTATAATTTAAAGTAATAATAAGGGCGATTTGGATCTTCAGTTTTTTACTCACTTTCTTAATATTAAGTAGGCGAGAACAACAGTAGCACTTCGACTTCTTCCTTCAAAACAATGAACCAAAACTTTTCCTCCCAAACTCTCCACGTGTTCAATGAAGTCCGAAGCATCTTCAAATAGATTGTTGATCTTCGCATCGTCAGTGTCACATATCTGTGCAAGAAAAACATGATATGTCAGACTAGATAAACAGTGAACACTACGGAAAAAAGGAAACAAGTCACTAGGGGCAGCTGAGAATTAAAAAAGAATCAGTAAAACATGAACTCATAACGGTAGAAAGAATTTCCCTTTTGCCCTTAATTGATGGGTAAGAAAATAAACTGACAAAGGATTGACACAGCAAGTTCCTCACGGGAAAGTTCAATTCGCATCATTTCCCAGAAGAACCGAGGATTTTAAGTCCAGGCCTCTCAATTTCTAGCTTTTGATCCAACAAGAAAGTATGAGATGTCGTAGAGGATTTGAATGGACATCAAATAGAACCAAGTTTACATAGATTTGAATTAACAACGAGAGAGAAATCTATGTCAAGGAGAATTGAGAGAAAACAGGTTTTGCTCACACAAAAATATAGATGAAAAAGTACCTAAATCAGACTTTTTGATCCAACTCGACCAAAGATTCATCTATTTGGATGAAGAACAGGGGATATTTTATCCTAGAAATAATTGTTTCGATCAATTTTCCATCAAGTATAGATCGGATGACACACTTGCTAAGTGTGTAGACCCAAACGCGCCTTGGCTACTAGCCGAGGCCGAGTGGACTGGACCAAGTCCAAGTGGACTCGGCCACGTCTTTGAACACTACACAGAAGTGTAGATGTTGTATATCTATGAAAAATTGATCAAAATGTTGTTTTCTTAAGAGAGATGATAAAACAGGATGAGGGAGGAATGGATTAAAAGACAGGTTGGGTGAAAGAAAATTAAAAAAAAAAAAATAAGAGGACCCCAACGATGCAAATGGCAAAACTGAGCGATTTTTTAAAGGAAAATGGTTTAATAGGGCCGCAGCCCTGTCAAAATAAGTAAAACCTTACTTTATAACTCATCGAAAATTGCAATTCAAGCATTAGAAAACCTTACATCGATCATCTTGGCTTAAATATTATGGTTGTGATAAAAAGTACGATTTCAAGCTCTAAAAATATGGTTATTGTAACAAATTATCTAGACCGTCCATTTATCCCTAAAAATAAGTGTTCATAAATTCGCAAGATCTGTACCATTTTTTTAGTTTTGAATTTCATTGTCAGTGTTGGAAATTGATTTTAGTGCCATCATGGAGATTTCCATTGCCGAAAGTGCTTTTTGGATGAGGATTTGCGGTGAGGATTTATTTTGTTTTTATAGTCTGGGCCTTATAGAAACCTCATCCTTTTTTAAAACATCGCCCGATTCCTGATTTTGAGCGATTACCCAGTTTGCTACAGTGACCAGGCAATTGTGTGCAGTCTGGTAGGGTGCACTGGTTCAGGCCCATCTGGAACCAGTGACTGACCAATGTGGAATCAGTTCCAATCCCGACTTTTTATAAAACAGGTTCTGGCAAGGAAACTCTAGTACAGCAACAATCGCATGGAAGTACTAAGATTAGGAGGAGTTCGGGAATAATGACCATGGACATCCAGGAAATCAGAATAGGACAAAGAGGCATAAAGAAAAATAGATAAAGCACTAACTATGCTTATTTTGAAGTTCTTAGATTGATACGTGAATCTGCAAGACCACAACTTACCATGAGAAATTTGAGGAAACACTACTGGATGGATTGAAGGGAACTACCAGCTAAGAGCCATAAGCGCTTTCGGTAGATACTAATCTAGAGCGAGGAAAGCATGGATAAAAGCTCTTACTGAGAAATTCTTGTACTCAAACAGTTCAGGATACTGAGATTCTGATTGCCCAGTTTCATTTGAGCATAAGCACAGTATATGAGTGATGCCCAAGTATTGGAGGGTGTGCGCAGATCTTGCGGCCAGTGCTCCACCAATAAACAGGTTACCTGTAATTGAAGATGGTCTTTCTGTATTCGCAGCATCAGATATCAGAGCTATCCTCTCAAGAAGGTGGTCAAGCCTAACCTGCAAAACCCAGAACCCTATAAGTATTCCATTATAAATATATAAAAGAACTTGAGAGTACCTTCCACTCAAAATCAGTAATAACACCCACAATGGAAGAGCTGGATATTACCTTCAACTCGTATGCATCAATGACACTGTTGTTATCGCTTCCTTCAAAAAAACCAGTGTGAAAGTTGTTGTCTTGGCATAGTTTAACTGCCTCTATTCTCAGCATCTCATTCCATTGCTCTAACTCTTTGCTTAATTCTGCATCTAACTGAGACAAAATTCCCATTAGCAAGGTCCCTGATGCATAAGAACCTGAAGAAATTCCACACATATTCCACAGATTTCCTATAAAAAGAAAGAATGTATTTTCCTTTTCTCTCTAGAACACATCTAGAAAACTCCAGCACTGTAAATTGTTTCCATCAATTTGAAAACTATAATCAAATATACTTTGAAAGATTGGAATAGGTATGGGGTAAACTGCTTTTTACGATGAGAACATAGAATATATGAATTAATAAATAATACAGGTCTGGCCATATTGTAAGAAATTTAGTAGCAGAGAAGCCAAAGTGCTGAGGCCACTATTAGAAAATATGGAATATCATCATAACATGTATCAGTTTCCCCGTATATTATGCTCCAAGCAGGGAACTTAAAAACCACATTTAACCCCAGAATTTACTTTGGCATACCATCAATAAAGTAGAAGTTACCTTGGCATATTTGTTGAAGTCCTTAAGTTTCGTTGTTAAGCGCAAGCTTCGAAGAGGATCTCCACCTCCTTTAGAGTATCTCCCGTGCCAATTTTCTCGTGACACAGGGGAAGCCGAGTCTGGGCTCTCTTTAGAACTGGAAGAAGATGACTTGAAAGAAGGTTCACTGCACTCTGCATGGTTTTCTGGTACATTCCGTTCCTTATTAAAAGATGACGGAAAATTTTGGCTAAAACCAGAAGCTTGTGATAGTGACTCAGAAAGCCCACACTCCTCCTTCTCATTGTCTCCTGTTGAGCTTTTATTGATTATCAATAAGAAAGCTCGAAGAAGCCCATCCAGTTTTTGGTAAACAGTTAGGAGGAATATTTGAAAGCTCTGGAGCTCCCTCAGAGCAGCACGAAACCCACCACGAAACTGATGAACAATCATAGCAGTATCAGAAGAACAAGGTTCCACTTGTCCAATACATTCTTCTGGGACATGATACCCTAACTTACCCGCAGATAATTCATGAAGCAAATTTGCAGAGAACTCGGAACTATTGAGGAGGAGCTCTACCAACTTTGGATACTGAACTTGGTCATTTGCGCGTTTACCAGCAGGGGGCCTGCGAGGGACTCCAGAATCGATCGCCACAATATGAAAATCGCCAAACTGGGTATCATGAAAGTCAGAAATCCCTGAATCTGTACGAGTGGATTCAGGGGAAGAAGCCATAAACTCGGATGCATCAGAGCTCTGAGATATTAAGGAATGTCTACCAGGACTCAGCCTACTATCAACTGAATAGAATCTTCTCTCTTTCTGGAGAGATTTTATAATCCTGTTTCTTCTTGGTACAACAAGTGCATCACCCTGAATGGCTTCCATATCTGGAGAGGCCAATTTCTCCGCAAATAAAAGGTTTGCTGGGTTTCCACGCCACCCAAGTTGGCGACAGGGAAGCCTATCTTCATTCCTAAGAACAAGGTCCAACAACAATATCCTGCCTAGAGCTGAAGCTGTCTTTTCAGCTACTTCCTGGAAATTGAAGGCATTAATGCTGTCTAAGAGGGGGGGCCCATGAACATAACTGCAAAAATAAAGCAGACTGTTCATAGGAGTCATGCGATATACAGTGTTTCTAAATGTCAATTTAATGTCAGTTTTTTTCTGGGATAGGAATTAAATAAGAATGGGATGAAAACGAAAAAGAAAAGGGGGAAAGAAAAGAAAGAATTAATTATCAAGAGAAATGAGCTGAGAAAGAGAGCAAAATGTGGTAGTACTTCATAAGAAGAAGGCATCGACTCAGTTCAAGGGCTTCCAACAATTCAGAGCATGTCATCTCCCCTACTTCATCACCTTCTGCAACTGCAGCCTCTTTTGCTTTCCCAGCAGCATCCTTGATTCTTTGCCATTCTGGATTACTGTTATGAATAACTCTAGCCTGCACTATTTTTTTAAAAAAATTCAATTAGAATTATTGAAGTAGAATGGAATTTCTCAAGACAGCTTCAAGGAGCAGAAGAGACGCACTTGTGGTGTTTGGATTCCTAGCCACTTGGCAAACTCATAACCCAAGCGCTCTGATTGTGTTGCCATCCTAGAGGAAGAAAATTTTATAACTGCTGCTGCTTCGTTTGGTATGAGTTCATCGCTCTCAGGTCTGTTGAACAAGGCAAAGAAAACAACTCCCCCAGAGTTGACAGTTACCTAGATCCATAGAATAGAAAATGGAAATAAATGCGACAAGCTAGTAAAAAGGATGCATAATGGAAAGTTAAGGCATTGTCTTCAGAATGACTTGGCTCAACATTAACTGAAGTACTACTCCATTTAGAATCAACTAAAACGCAGAATGGAACTCTTTTAAATCCAAAGGAAAGTAATCAATATCAAATTTAAACTATAATACATGGCATACCAAGTTTTTTTTTTTGGAAGTTGTAATACATGGCATACCAAGTTTATATTGTATTTTGATACTTCAAAGTTCAGAAGGACAAATAACAACTGTGGGATTTACCATCCACAGAAAATTATTATGACCATATATACCACATTCTTAATAACATATGAGCTAATAACACGGCAACGTGAACTATGCAGGACAACATCAGTCAACATACTGAAGTTGAAAGATAAATTGCTTCCACTGAACAAAAGTAGGCTCATTGTCATAATGGCCCTTGATGTCCAAGTCATATAGTACCACTAAAATTTCTTCATCAAAAGTTTCTTTTTCAACGTAAGACTGCACATAAAGATGAGAGAAAGCATTTAATTTTCAAAATGTTCAAATACCTCAAGGGGCTTCATCATTTCCTCTTCAGATTGGTCAGTACTGCTACTGTGTTCCGTATGGTGCAGAGATGCCAGCAAGTCCCAAGAAAATTCACTTGACTCAATGTCCAACCGTGCAGCTTTGCCTAGTCTCTCCCACAAACTGATCTCTGGGGCATGTTCGGACGGCAATGAATCTACTGAATCAACATCATATTCTCTTGATCTGTAGAAAAATTTTGAAAAAACATCACTGTCATTCTGGACTTGTAGAATGCCATTACTCTTGGTTAGACAAGATATCAAGGGAAAGAGTTTCCCGAGATTCTAGAATGCATGGTAAAACAACATGAAAGATATATTATATTACACATCTAAAGATATATTACACACATACCTAGAGGACAACGCAAAAGACTTAATCTATGAGCACATAAAGCAAAAGGTTTAGCCAAGCATGCAAGCAACTTCAATCGATACATAATGCAATTGAAAGAATCTACATGATTGGGAAAAGAGAAGCATGAAATGAGAAATATATGTTCCAGTTCTTGTCTTCTGGATATTCATATCATAAGATGATCCGAAAATGGAACACAATGTAGATGGACTCAAAAAAGACTGTAGGACTAAGTCTCGAAAAACAAACACAAGTCACTGTGAAACACAATCATTTAATAGTCACCTGTGCATCCAAAAATCTTAAGTACTCACCAAGATGAAATTGTTAATTTACAACACCAATAGGCATACCCCTCAGCCAATAAGCACACAAGAACAACTCATAACTAACTGACAGTCGCAATGCCCATGTTGAAGAGTCTACACTCATGTGTTCCCTTCCCCCCCCCCCCCCCCCCTTCCTCTTTCTTCCTGAAGTAAGCAGGTTTTTTTCCAGGTGAGTTTATCCTTCAGAGAATTTGATGGTTTAGGGTCAGAATGTGAGTCACACTTCAATTGGGTCATTTGATTTCCTTGATTTGATGTAGCACATCTTAATTGAATGACTAGACTTATTTGACTCATCTCAGAACCCAATGATCATCAAATGTCACTCATGGGGATTCTGCACTAGTGGACGCATCAGGCTGTGTGAAATGATGCCAAATGTCTAGTCAGGTGAGAATCACATACGTGAATGCTAACATCAAGAACACAATTCAAAAAAAAAGAGAGATGTGAATACCTATATGTCATACATGCATGCAGCCTCGACTAGCACCATCAAGAAAACAAACCACCAACAGTTCTGATTTTCTGAATGATAAAGAGGTCATGAGTATTACTTCCCAATATTCCACTTCTTGGTCCAGCAGCTTCAAGCAGCATTCACTTGCCAATATCTATGAGTCCTTTTTTTTTTTTTTTTGGAAATTCAGTATTTCTCTTTAAATTTACCAAATTGATGTACAAGTATAGTTCCATGAACAAAAAAGAGACTACTTACATCAGAGTCTAAACATCAAAACAATATAAGCCAAAAGAAAGTAACAGTCAAGGAGAATTTTTTTTCTTTTTTTTTAAATTGTTCACTATAACAGTCAAGGCGAATTTAGTATTCCTTCCTTCGCCAACGCATCTGCTTCTTCATTTGCCTCTCTCCACGTGTTTTAATGATACCATGAGCCTCAGATTGCTCATATGTTCCAAAATTTCCTCAAAACTGTCGTCTAGCTTCCAAGGGCAGGATCTCCCTACACCAACATTAATCCATTCCACCACAAGTCAAGTTTTCAGAGACCAATAAGTTATGACCATGCCTCGACTTAGTTAGCATCAAAAATCTGACGTGGGCCGGAACATGCCATCAAGGTTTTGCCAAGTGGTCCCTTACAATGCCCCACACACCTGCTGGGCATGGATTCCTCATAAACTTCCATGAAAATTCAACTTGAATACCTCACTCATAGGAGGGATCCAATTTCTAGGCCTCTTTTTTTTTTTATATTTGTTTTTATCATCTCTTTTCAATTGTTTTGCAAATCATCCACCGAGACTCCCAATATTCCTTTTATGGTATGCTTTACTTTCCTTTCAAACTTTGCAACTCAATCCTTCTTATGTAAGAAGAATTCAAACTTTGCAACTCAATTCTTCTTATGTTGGGGCGATTTGCAGCCCAGATCTTTTATCATCAAAACATATATATTCTCTCTCCTACTACACGGTCCATGACAATGCCAAAAGTGTCAATCTCCATGGGATATGACCTTCTAATGGAATTAGAGGGTTCAACCATCATTTTAGAAGCGCCTCAGTGCAAGGGGGACAACCGATAGACAAAACTATCATAAACAATGAGATTTCAACGAACTATTTCAATAGCAGCATGTTTCAAGATTAGCAGAGTAGTGCAGAAAAAGTGGTTGACAGTTTCGGCATCACTCTTGGGCAACGTGCAAATATTTGGAATGGCCAAACCTCTATTCTTGAGGAAACCAACCGTCAAAACCTTATCTAGTGCATCCAACCAGGAAAAAGCCCAAGGTTTCAGTGGCCCAGGGTGGAGCACACTTTGTGAACAGAAAGGTTATCTACCAAGAACCAGGTCATTGTGTGATACATGGACTTGACAAAGTGTTCACCATTGCAATCAGGACTCCACATAAGTCTGTCTGCCCTGTTCAGTGAGTAGATCTGTAGCTCTTCCACGATGCTTAAAAAAGCCCCAATATCATTATCCTTCAGATGTGCATCTTCGGCGCAAAGTCTATGATTTCTGTCCCATTCCTTGGAGTACATCCGCCATCAGGGTGTTTGGGCCCATAGCCAAATGGTATAGCTCTGGGTAGACATTGGCTGGTTTCCTGTCCAAAGTTCTAGCTAGATTTTGGTTTTGCGTCCATTTCCAGGATGAAAACTGATGTTGCTAGCAAATTTGGAGCAACAATTGTTTACTCCATTCCATTCCCTGAAAAGCCGTCTTCTACAATGAGGTTTCACCATCCCTCCTAAATTATCATAACAATATTTGCTAGCAATGAGATGTCTCAATAAAACAGATTATGAGTTTGTTAAAGAGATAAATCAATAGCAAGTCCGATATCTAACAAGGGGGTAATTCCATGAACAAATATGTTTGAACTTGAATTGAACGGACGCATAGGTTTTACAAGCGAATGTACACAAATATGTGATGAAATTCTATATCCAAACAACAAAAAAAATTCAATCATCAACTTATATTGTCTTCATATTCTGCCTCAACTATAATTGTGAGCCCCAACTTCATTTAGAGGCTGTCGAAAATTGAAATCTCAAATCATTTGGGCAATAATTCTTATCATATGGTTAGTTTGAAAGTCTAAACATTAGCAAGTGAGCTGCAGCTCCTATTGTTCAGCATTCTGATACTAAATGTCATTTCTGGGTCATTGTATAAATTCGAATATTTTATTTTCAATTACCTTATCCATGCAATTAAATACAAAATCAACTGTAATCTTCCTTTTTTTCCCTTCTTTTGCGTGTGTGTGGTGATGTTGAGGGATGGGTGGACGGGTGCCTAGGTAGGTGTGGTAAGTTAAAAGGAATGAGGTAAAACATCCAGGGTCCTTGCCCAAAAATCTAAGTCCTATCCAAAGCCCAATTTTCTTCTAAAGAAAAGCATCCTTAGGTAAGGAGCTATCTGAAAATAAAGGTGGATTTGAAAAGGAAAATGAGAAAAACCTGGCATGATCGGAGGGCAACAGTAATGGCATACTTGTCAATCTCGATGGTCGATTAGGAAACCCCGAAGATCGATACCTTCCACTCTGTTTACGCACAGATTGTAACCATTTCGTGAACAGATAAGCAGGACCAGCAGATGAATCCCCAAAAAGAAACATAACCTGAATCACCAAAAAAACGACCTTTCCACCATTAAAATGCAAGAGAAACAAAACCAACAAATCACATTTACCAGATTAATCCATTGTAAAAATGCAAATAAAACTAGAGATTCATCTCCCAAAATGAACTATAATTTCTAATACAATGCCATGACTACCACTGCCCATAAATCCTTATGCAAATGAAATTAGGGCTTCATCTTCTCCCAATGAAACACTAGAGATGCAGGCAGTGCCGTAACTACAATTGACCCAAAATCCTTATGCAAATGAAAATAGCGGTCTCTCTTACTAAAACACTGGAAGCTGAGACAGCGCAATAACTTTAATGAACTAAAGATCCATATGCAAATGAAAATAGAGCTCCATCTCTCACTGAAAGACTAGATGTTGAGACAATGCCATAGTTATAAAATTGGAAAAAGAAAATCCTTATGCAACTGAAACTAGGGCTCCACCTTCCACATAATCACAAGTCATTCAGGCAATGCTATGATCATAACAGAAGCAAGCTGCTTCTACAATCATATATAGGCTCCATCTCCCACTGAAACACCAGCTCTTAACAAAATTCCATAACTATAACAGACCTAAATCCTTACAAAATTGAAATTGAGCCTCCATTTCCCCACTGAAACCCCTGAGTTCGAGGCAATTCTTTAAAAATCCAACAGACCATGAGATCTGCATAACTTAAACCCTAGTATTTGAGAAAATGCTCCACGAAAAGTGAGATCTCCAACAAAATCACTAAACTGAAACCACAGGGCTTGAGAAAACGACCAAACACTACAGAGTCCAAGAGATCTGAAACAGAGGGACTTACACAGGAAGAAACAGAGGGAGGGGACTCTTCTTCTAAGCTGATCTCCTTCTCTTCTTCATCTGGTTCTTCTCTTTCCTGTAAAGAAAAAAGAGGAGAAAATTTGTGCAGCATCTCTGATAGGGTTGGAAAGAAGAAAAACGGGATTAATAAATAGGTGGAGCGTGGGGTTACCTGAGACGCTGTCATCATGCCACCAGCTTTCTTCGCCTTTGCTTTTCTTCGCCTCCTTTTCTGGTACTCACTCGTAATAGTGGAGGGGTTGTATGCTTTGTTTTGGCAGTAGAATTTCCCGCCACAGATTAAGGTCGAAGCGAAAACAACTCGAGCGAGTGTGCCTTTTGGCTCAGCCTTTTCAATTGATTATTAAATCATATTGTGAATGTGTAAATGTGCTCCCATTGGAGCATAGTGTCTATTTACACCCCATATACTTGTAATGAGACCCAGATTTTCGAATTTAACATCTTCGCCTTAGCAATTACCCTCATCAGATTACACTTTGTGAAGTAAGCAGCGTCTTAAGATCAAAGATAAACCAAATTGTTGGGTGATTTTTATTTTTATTTTTATTTTTTGGTTAGCATCTTAAGATCAAAGATAAACCCAACTTGTTGGGTGATTTTTATTTTTTAGGTAAATTTTCGGTGAAGTTTAGTGTGTTAATGGTTAATACTCAAAATCTATTTCTTTAAATTTGAGATGGCAAATTTATTTCCCGTTGTCTTGTAAGGTACTCAGTATAACATATACTCCCCATGGAGCATATTACACTTCTAGTACTTTATAGAAGCGATTGCGCTCGTACCACGTAAAGTGTACCGTAGTTTATTTGCATAAAAAATGCTTCGTCAATTTGTTGCTTTCGGTCCGTTATGCAGTTGTCATACGTTAGTGATTATTGAAGTGATAACCGGTTTCCGCCGCTTAACATTTCCCGAGTTCATCGGTTTCTGCCTCCCATTGAAATAACGAGTCCGAGTGTACATGCGCAAGTGGTGCAGAGATAAAAAGTGTTAACAAATAAAAAATAAAATTTAAAAAGAGTTTTTAAGACAAAAAAATTTATCATACTTTTTTTTTTAAAAGACAAAAAATAAATAAATTTTAAAAAGAGTTTTTTAAGAAAAAGTTTTATAGGTTTGCAACCTTAAAATATGGAATTAAAAATGCACCTCAAAAATTCATCATAGAAGGTTGTTTAGATGTTGGAAAACTCTCTAATTGATCATCTCCACATCGAGATATATGAATATGAAAAGAAAAAAAGATTTGGAGTTTACAAAATAGTTTATCTTGCAACACATTATCTAGACCGTCTATTTTCAAGATTTTCATCTATCTATAGATTTACTTGATTTGAACCATTTTTAGAGTTTAAAATGTTATAACTACAGATGAAAATAGATTCTCAAATCATCCTAAAAGAATTTAATTTCAAAATTATAGTTATGATAAAATGTAGAGGTGCGCCTTAATTGAGTTGTTTAATGTTGGACCTCATGCAAACCACACCTTTTCTATTAAGGGTATGGCTTCTATAGGGCTGAGGCCCTAAACAAGCAAAGTAGGGCGTACTTTCAAATGGTATTAAAATAATAAATCTTTGTGATGGCCTGAAAATTTATTTTTATCGCTAATCATAAAATTTAACGCCTCAAAAATAGTTAGATAGAGCATATCTACGAACATTTGAAAATCTTGAAAATTGATGGTCCAAAAATACATTACAAGATGCACTATTTCCAAAATTTGAAATCTATTTTTTATCATGTCCATGCAACTTGAGGTCGTGATGATCAATATGAGGATTTTTTGGCATTGAAACGACCTCTTCTAGTAAAATTTTTGAAGCACGTCCTAATTTGATTGTTTAGACCCTCGCACTTATATAAACTTTTTCCTTCTAATAAATGTTAAATAATCAAGCACCCACCTCTAACCATGCCTAATGCTGCAGCACAAATACCAAAAAGCATTGTTATGACCTCAAAATCTATTTTGATCCCTAATTATAAATTTAAAGATCTATAAATATAATAGATCAATAAGATCCATAAACACTCGAAAATCTTGAAAATAAACAATTTGGATAATACATTATAAGACATGCTATTGTGATGATTTGAAATCATTTTCTTTTCATGTCCATATATCTCGAAGTTGACATGATCAATTGAAAGGTTTTTTAGTTCCAAAGCAATTTTTGTCATTGGCTTATTCAGATGCATTTCACTTCTATAATATAAAGTTGACACTTTATATAAACTTTTTCCCTTTATAATACTTTAGACTAATGAAATCTAAAGTTATGACTTTAGGCTTCTCTTTGCCCATGTGATAATTTAATCATGGCAAATGACCAAATTACCTTATGAAATAAAAAAACCAAAACTTATACTTTCTTTCTTGTAATAAACAAATGAATTCACATTTCTCTCTAAATACATGGATGAATCTTGTTCTTCTAAGACCAATTTGGATTGAGATAGTGTAGTCTTGTTGTGAAAAGGATTGCATGATAGGGTTTAGGTAATGTGGTAGTCTAGATAGAGAGAAAGTGTGTGAGAGAGCAGAGACACTGGATGGAGAAAGAGGAAGGAGAGAGAAGACTAGAGGAGTCTTTTTGGTGGTACAAAGAACACAAAGCGTGAGACATAGGAGAAAGCATTTAGAGAGATAACAAGGACAACTATAGCTCTTTGACTATATTAATGAATGGTCTCCTTGTAATCAATAGAGAGAAAAGATTATCACCCCAACTAAAAAAAGTTCCCTTACAGGTCATTATCTAGCTAGAACGAGATATCGAAAAATCAGTGATTAAAAAAGCGGTCACCTAGTGCCTAGACAGTCTCCCATGTAAGCCTAGGGCCTGGGGACATCACATGACCCTAGGCAGCACTTCCAGGCTGGGTCCTTGGGTGCCCACCTAGGGACAAGCTCCTAGCCTTGGGCGGGTGCTTAGGGGTGAAAATACCCCTCTAAATTAAGGTGGGAAAGGGGGGTTCAATTTCTTATACAACCTAAATCCCATTTGTGACATTTTAGATAGAGAACTTCTCTCCCTCTCCAAACTTCCCCTTTCATCCCCATCCACCGATGCACACATGTTTTCTCTCATTTTTAGGCCAACAACTTTGAGCCGTTAAAGCTTGAGGCAATGCCACTCAAGGAGAACAATCATTAAACCCCAATCTAGCTTCACCTTGACACTTCATATTGACATAGAGATAAAAATAAACGGGAAAGGTTTCTATACATAGCCTACAATATAGAAGATATATGCTTCCCTTACCATCCAGCCTTTCAATTTTGATCGAGAGTGCCACTTACCATTTGATCTTAGATATGAAGTCTCAAAATATTTTAGTTTTTTTTTATACAAAGTATATGAATATGAAATTTGGCCCGTGCCATCTTCTCATTGGGGCACACCTATAAAAAATATTAAAAATATTTTTCTATAAAATATAATGACCAAAATGCCTCTTGAAACTTTTGAGGATATTTTGGTCATTTTATTTTATTGGAAATATTTTTTTTTATATATTTTTCTGCTAGTGCAAGTTTAATAGATGATTGGACCTCCAAAATTTGATGCCAAAATAGTTTATAGAAAAACAATTAAAAATAAAATACTGTAGAGCCGTGGCATTATGATTGGGGCAATCTTAACCCTCCATTCAAAATGGAAGGTTGGATAAGGGAAAGTATATAAGTTTTATGATGTAGGAGAAACATAGAAAGCTTGCCCCAAACAAATATGTTTCATAATATAAAATATTCATATGATTATTTTACTACATCTTATCTCCTCAAAGTGAAATTTATGATGTTAAATCGATGCAAAAATTTGAGGGGTCACCCAAGCTCACTAAACATTTGGTGGATCTTGGCCTTCAGGAAGGTATGCTGAGTTCATTGAGATCAGCAAACACACCAGAATCGATTGTGAGACATACCCTGTGGCTTGAATTTTGGATTTGAATTTGGAGAAGAGGGAGAGGTAGGAGTTGTGAGAGTTGAAGTAGTTGTGGAGCCAACCTTGGGCATGGTTGAGCCTGCACGTGCGGAAAATTTCGAATCCCTGACGCTTTTGCTCTTTCTTCATAGAACTTGTGGCTTGGTTAATAACAAGAATGACATTTAGATTGAAGCATCCTTTGCCCTATCTCTGAATTTTATTTGGGTTCAACTAAAGATCATGTACTGCATTGAAATGTTACAATTAACGCCATTCACTGCATAAAAATCCTAAGAAGAACTGGGGTTTAGAGGAGAGAGAGAGCTACAATTCATCCAATTTATTCTTTGCCATTGCTCTCAAATATCAAAGATCGAATTGTTAGTAAAGTTACATTTTCTAGAGAGACCTTTCTTAAGGCGAGAGAATCCATCAAACTATTCAGTGCTCTAAAATGTCAACATTCATTTTTCTAGGACAGAAGTGGCTGGCATGAAAGGAGAAGCTTGGAAATCGAAAAGTTCCAGGGGTGGAGAGAGAGAGAGAAAGAGAGGCCCCTTTTCATATGTCTAGAGGTGTCTCCTTTGTAAAGCTTGCCTCAACTCTTCATCTTTCCCTTCTATGTCTGATAATGGGCTTAATTTTGTTAATGTCATATTCTAAGGGCTCTTAATAAGCAGCTGCTAATTGTCCTTTCTCTGCAACGTGTTTGCCAGAAGACATAATATGCCATCTTCTAAATATAAATGAACGTGGAAAAAAAAAGTACCTCACATATTTTATGGTAAGCTGACAATAGAGCGAAAAGATCAACCTTCTGAAACTTTCTGCTGTGCATGCTTGTTTAGATGGTGGGGATTAAAAGGGGCTTAAAAAAACATTTAAACAAGCTTAAAAAAAAAGAACGAAATTTTTTTTATAAGAGGGAGGTTTTAGGGGAATTGGGTTGAGACCTATATCATACAAGAACTTGTTCAGTCCTGGATGATTCCCAATCGAATTCACGATTCAGATAAAAAATCACCAGATTTTAAGACACTGCTTCAAACTAATGATGGCGTGGGCATGGTCATCTCAATGAAAACCACTATGGGTAAGAATATCTTTCATAGCAAAATATTTTATTTTGACAAGTGTTCAGTTATTATCTAGTGTTTTGAACATCGAAACCTTTATTAGTTAAGAACCCGTTTTCTATGCGACCAAGCCCGTATATGCGGGCGGATTAATAAATCTATTTTTGAGATGGATTTTTGGACTTAATTTTTAAGGACATATAATCTCTAACATGGAGATCATGAATATGAAAAAATAAGTAAATTTAAAAAACTAGGAATAATAATTCTAGTAAGAAAACGATTGAACAATTAGTTTCCATTGTTTTTAGATGGAACTTACATCCATATTTAAGATGGATGCTTTACGCTTTTTGACCACATATGTAGTTATGCGATCCAGCCCGCATGAAACAATTTTCCATTAGTTAATGCACCCAAAACAGCCCCATCTCTCTCTCTTTGCAATTTCTCCGATCTTTCGGCCGAAAAAATTAGAACTCAATAGAAAAGCTACATTTGTTGCCACAAAAGCTATGATTCTCACTTGAAAAGCTGCAACTTTGCAAATGAAGAGGACACTTTTGCCTGAAAATCTAGATCCGGTATTGCCGGAAAACTACTAATCTTGCCCGACACCAGTGAATCATAAGAAAAAGCCATGAAGTTTTGCTAGAATAACTTGCAACTCTCTCAAAGAAAGCTACATTTTGACACAATAAAAAATATGATTCTCACAAAGTCCTACTCTTAATCGACCCCAAATAGTTAGAAAAAGGCTGATGATAATGATGACTTACAAAGCTCAACTTCACTGGAAGCCTAGTCGTGCTCATTCCAAATAATTAAAAAAAGGTTGATGATAATAATGACTTACAAAGCTCAACTTCACTAGAAGCCTTAATCCCTCTACCTGAAAAACCTACACCTGGACACTATTAATATTGTCACAACAGTTACGACTTTGCCAAAAAAAATGATGCACTCTATTGCAAACCTCCAGTATCACAAGAAAACAATCCGATTCACTATAAAAAATCGCACCTCCAGTATCATAAGAAAACAATCTTATTCCCTGTAGAAAATGGCCAATCTCCATTGAAGAGCAATTTGGATGTGAGGGGCTTTAAGGCTTTCTTTAGATGATCTACCGGCTAAGAGCCAATCACATCCTCCCACTTTTTTTTTGGTTATATTAAAATAAAGACGCTTTTAATTGTCCAACTGTCCATTTAAATTGGATGGCTGGAAGCCACAAAGCATCTATAACTTATTTACATACCTCAACACAAAAATTTTCGCAAAACAAAGAGTAATGACTGTATGAGACCCTCCCACACCCATGTGAGTAATATCAAAATAATCACCATTAAATTTTGACACAAATCTCTAGAAAAATTATCACTTGGACGTAAGACTTAAGTGAATGAGTTTATTGATAACTTTTATAGAGATCTGTATCAAAATTTAATGGTGATCCTTTGGGGTCCTACTCACATGGATGTGGAAAAATCTCATAGTATCATTACTCCAAAACAAATGGCCAATATAATCTTTTTGAACCATATACGAGTTAAATTTAGTGAAAATGACTAATTATAATACTCATTTTATCATAGAATTAGTAAATTTCCTAATTACCTTGTTTCCTTGGAAAAATTATAGTGAAAAACCAATTGCCATGAGCCATGCGAACATCTTTGATATTGGTATAAAAGGAATCATTGCTCATTCAAAACTCCTTAATAAACTTATCATCATCCAAACCTTATCTCAATTATTCAGAGTAAGTTGTTTTGCGTACCTAATGCATCCCACTTCCTTCATCCATGCTTAAAATGGATCAAGGGAAAATTCAAGATCCTCACCTTTATTAAACGGACCCTAATAAACTACATAACCAAATTATTCCCAAATAATATATTATCAGAATTTTACAAATACAAAAGGCATTGAATTTCCTTTAGTTGGGGCAATTGCTACAATTAGATTTTAGAAAAATTGAGGAATTAAACACATAAATGAACAAGGTAAGGAAGAGGGCAAGGGCTCATGTACTTTTTGAGAACAAACCATGCCTCACTAGTTATTAAGTATTTGGCTTCTTAGAACTTCAGCATCTCATCAGTCACCATTGCCCTTCTGTGCTTAATGGTTAGGAAAACAGCAGTTAATGCACAAGCCATATCACAGAATCGCGTATATGAACCAAAAGAAGTACTGCCTCATGTTTTTTCCCTTCCAGTAGTATATTACAGAGCATGATCATCTCCTAGTACCCAAAACAAATGCAAAAACAAATACCCCCCATTCAAACCACAATAGGGATAATGTAGAAGGAACTCTAGCCCAAGTTTGTGAATCCAAAATTGCTGGGTCGAGGACCAAATAAAGATAAAAGCCCGAGAATGACAGAACAAGATTCGTGTAGCTATCTTATATAATTGTTACGAGGTTCGGACGAAATGACGAAAAAGCAGAGGTCCTACTGAGGATTCGCACCAACCTACCCCAAAATCATGTGGGACTTTTGAGTCAGACAGCTTTATCCTTTACATTACCTCAAACTCAACCAGCTCCTTGACTTCCTAAAACTCTCAGCCCTTCTGCTACGGCTACTCTCTTCAATGTCCAAACTCTCAGCCCTTCTGCTACTCCTACTCTGTTCAATGTCCAAACGAAGCCACCTTCCAATCTTCACCGAACCAGACCTGACCCGGATGAGTAGAGGTACATGATTCACACCCCAAACCAACACAAAATCATGTGGGACTTTTTGAGTCACAAGGCTCTATCCATTACATCATCTCGAACTCAACATCCTCCTCAACTTCCTAAAACTCTCAGCCCTTCTGCTACTGCTACTCTCTTCATTATCCAAACCCTCCTTGGAAGAACACATATGATCGAAGCTCAGCGACCTTCCAATCTTCGCCGAACCAGACCCAGACCCGGATGCGGTCACAGATGAAGCCTCTTGAACCGCACCCGAGGCGGCAGGGTCTATCACAATCTGAATTTGTGGAACCCCATTCAAGATATCCCCCTTCTTCACAATCTTTCTACACAGAGGACATGTAGAGTGAGAAAGAAACCACATGTCAATGCACTCGGTGTGGAACCCGTGGCCGCAAGCTGGCAAGAACCGGCCCATCTCGCCGGCCTCAAACTCACAGAGGCAAACAGCGCAGTCGGCCAAGCCCTGGTGGGCTGGGTTGGATGGGTCAAAGTCAAAGGTCGGCAGAGCCACCAGGAGGGCGGGTTCCAGCCCACTCGCTTGCTGTAAATGGTGCGTGTTAACTGAGCCCGCGGCTCGATGGCGCCGGCGCGCACGGGTCCGGCGCGTTGCTTGGGGAATGAGGAAACAGCGGGCGTAGATGTGGAGGAAGAGGATGAGGAGGACGATGGTGAAGAGGACTACGACCGCGCTCATCATGATTTTCCCTGTTAGGGCGTAGTTAGGTTGGGCTTCATCTGAGCGCACTTGATCCATTGAACTCTATGTTGTTTCTCCCTCTAAAATTTTGTTTCTCTCTCTAGAATTTGTTGAACTCTCTGTAGAAATCGGGTACACAGCTTCTTTCTCTAACAAGCAGAACGCCCAGACTTCTTTCTCTCTCTAGATTGTGGGAACAGGGCGCGGCGCAGTAGGGTTATTGAGACAGGGAACACTGTTTCTCTCTCTAAAAGGCAGCTCTGAAAGGGGAAGAGCCCTGGTTCTTCTATTTGGGTTTCTATCTCTTCATGTATTATGAATTTCAGACTCTGGAAGTTAACAGACCCGGATAAAGACACTGTTTGCCGACTCAAACCTCCAGCAAAAACAGAACAAATGTTTCTGTCTCTAAATTCCAGGCGAACTCAGCCTGAAAATGGAGAAATGCCAGGAATCCACGTATTGACGCGTGTCACAATAAAAAAGAACAATAAATTTGTCTCCCTCTCTACAATCTAATGAAACCAGATGAAGATGAGGGAGTATATGTTAAAGGACCAAAAGATTGTATAAACCCATGGTGCAAAGATTTGGAGGAGTTGCAGGTTTAGAGAGAGAGGAGGGGTGGCAGGTTAGAGAGAGAGAGAGTTAGGTGTGAGGAGGGAATAATACGGATATATATGTGTTTGAAATAATTAATGAAGGAAAATTCGGCGCTGCTTCTGGTGTGTTTTTAGCGAAAAGGTTGTTTGTTTTGGTTAGGATAGCGCACTCACGAAAACTTTGTGCGTCGGCTTTGACTCCTTTCTCACTTGAATCATCGATTGGAGGTTTTCAAAGAGAATGGAAATTTATTGTTTTATTTTTAAAATACAAAAAAAAAATTATGTACTTTGTATTTTGCACTATGGTCCTATTTTTTAAGAGCATAAGAAACATTTTAGTTCTTTTTGTCTTTTTTCATCTATTAGATTAAGTGTAAATTTAGTATAGTCATGCTTTTCACACGTCTATGAAATTATTAAAAAGTTATTCAAAGATGATAAATAACTAAAACATCCCTATAATGTTCAAGGTTATTTTGATAATTTTAGTTAGCTTAAATTTTGAAAGATTTGTTATAGGAGTGTGATGGCGAAAAGTATCAACATGCTAAATTTGAGTTTAGTCCTATATGTAGAAAAATATACATTGTTTTCAGAAAGTTGGACTTAAGTGTAAATTATGAAATATATGAGACTATAACTTTCAAAAATAAAATAAATTTTTTTTTTATAGATTTCTCTATTTCCTTTTCAACATTTGGCTTTGAAAGTTTGAAATAGGTTAGATTTCAACTTTTGAGTTAAAAGAGGTGTTCCTCTTGAGTCATGGAGTTCTCCCCATGAAATTGAGGTCACTTTATGAGGTCTCTTTCCTACTAATTTAATCTTTTCTTTACGCGTGTGTAAGACTTTTTAGTAAGGGCCCTTTTTCACATTTTTTTCTTCAAGAAATAACTACAATATTAGATTTGAGTGTGATTTGCATGAGGTTGCAGCCTTACATAATAAATTAAGGTGCACCTTCAATCTTTGTTATGAGATGTAATTTTGGTGTCGAAAATTTTCAGAATAGTGCAAGAATCTATTTTATCTCTAGTTATAAAATTTTAAACTCTAAAATTAATTCAAATCAAGCAAATTTATGTATGAAAATCTTTAAAATAGATGGTCTGGATAATGTGTTGTAAGATGTACTATTTTTAGGATTTGAAATCTCTTCTTTTCTTTTTTTTTTCCCATAATTATATATCTCGATGTCGAGATGATCAATTTGATATTTTTCCAACATCAAAACAACTTTTATTTATTTATTTATTTAAATGTTAACCATTAGTAGTGGGTTTGCAATTTCTGAAACCATTAATAGTTTTCGAAAGAGGTTAGCATTGGTAAGAATGAAAACCGATACCAGCAGCTTAATCACATAATGCTACCAACATCAAAACAACATTTTTTTTATGGATTTTAGAGGTGGATCTTAATTCTACATTTTTATACATTTGACGATGTCCACCTTATATAACTTTTTTTCTTTATGCGACTAATTTAAGTTTTTATTGGTAGCACTGGAGGCTTATGTTCGTAAAAGAAAATGCGATCGGTATGATTAGATTTTTTTTTTATTTTAAGTCCAACTTAAAATAAATATCAAAGAAAGAAAGAAAAAGTAATGGAAAAAAAAGAGTACGAGGGCATTTATGAGACACTTCTACAGTTTCAGTATGGCCTAAAGCCTTATATATATATAAAAAAAAAGGTAAAGCCTCACCTAAAAATATTGCCCAGAAAATAATCCGGGCATATATTTCTACCACTTATTATGAAATTTATAGCTCAAAAAATAGTATAAATTGAAAATGGACTGTCAAGGTAATGTATTAGGACTTAGAAATCCTAATTTTGTTTTCACAACCACAACCATCAAGGTCGGGACAATCAATTTGAAGGTTTTCTGGGATTGGATCTATATTTTTTTTTAGCGAGTTTTGAGATGAGTCTTCGCTCTCTTTTTTTTTTTTTCAATAAAACCTTGACCTTATTTTAAGCTTTTTCCTTATGTAAATGGTTTGGTAATCGAACCAACATAATAACCAGCAAACCAAACTTTTGGTGGAGCATAAAGAATTTAGGTGAGCAATCTAACGACTCTTGATGGGTGCGTGGCTTCTTTTGACCTAGACCATCAATGGTTCTTGCTCTAACCATCGATGCGCACTAATTATTGGAAAAAGTTCATTTAAAGTTGCAACTTTATACTGTTGAAGTAAGTTGCACCTCATAAATCATACAGTGGAGAGTATTCCGGCATAGAAAAACCCTCCAACTGATCATCTCAACCTTGAGATGGATGGACATGAAGAAAAAAAGAAATCCAAGTTAAAAAAATAATGCATTTTGGAACAAGTTATCTAAACCGTATATTGTCAAGTGTTTATTGATCTGTACCATTTCTGAAATTTTAAATTTTATAACTGAGGATAAAAATAGATTTTGAAGCCACCGATGGTTTTCGACACCTAAACGACATCTCAAAGTAAATTCTAGAAGTGTGCCAACCTAAACGACATCTCAAAATAAATTCTATAGGTGCCTTACTTCCACAGTATAAGGAGGCAACCTTATACAAATCACACCCCTAATTATTTATACCTAGACCATCAGTGTTTTTTTATGGTTAGGACATGTAGTGGCACCAGCATTTTAGAAAAAGGACCATTCAAGATTTCCAGAAGCAAATGCAAGGTTCAAGATATCGACATAAAGGTTTGTTTTGGTGCAGCTAAGATCTACCCTAAATTAAAGTGACTTTTTCCGGATCAAAATTGAGCTTTGTGTAACCCGGAATACTGAAGGAGATAGCGAATTGCAGTTCGAAGAACTAGATACTCGAAAGATAAACAAAGTGAAGAAATTGACAACAAACTTCATTTTTAACTTGGAGGCATGGACTCGTTTTCTTAGAATATTGAATGATGTAGAATTAAGATAAATTAAGATACAATTAGGTGCAAACAAGCATATTCCCAAGTACCTCGAGTTTGAAGTGAGATAAGATTGAAATTTTCATTTAAAACATACTTTGCATCACTTTGAAATGTCCCCACAAAATAAAACACGATAGTTGTTTTGAAACACATTTCCAAAAAAATAACAAACAAATGATCCAATGGACATTATTTGAGAATAATCAACTATAACATATAAGTTAAAAATAAAAAATCAAAAATTCAACTATAACGTAATTAGCAATGGACATTATGGCATTGTGAATTTTTATTCATAATTTACATCCCAGTCCATTTAAATCATGATATCTGCATTTTTTAAAAAAGTTGCATTAATGCCCCCTAAATTACTGTTATTATAGAAATCCCCTTCAATTTTTACATTTTAATTCATATCCTCTGTTTTTTTTTTTTTCCCACAATGTCTGACGATGACTTTGGACTAAAGTTCAAATGGATTTTTTTTTAATATGGCTTTGGACCTTCAAGGTCTTAAGTGATTGAACTTCAAACTATAAAAGTCTGAAGTCCCATTAAGGTCCGAAATGATTGATAAGGATCTTGAAGGTTTCCAAGTGAGGATATTTTAGGAAAAAAAGAAGATGTGAACGTAGATACAAAAATTGAAAAATAGTAAGAAATATAGAGAGAGACATAGCACAAGTAACATGAATTTTTAACGCTTTTAACCCATGCGAATGTGATTCTTTGAAGATGTTTCAAACATCGGGGCAAATTATAGATACCCCAGCGGCCCTACCAAAAAACAAACACTATTTAAACCACACAATTGATCCTAATACTAATTTTTATTTTTTTCCATTCGCCCCAAGTAAAAAGTAACTTTTTTTAAGGATGAAAACACCCCCACATTTTCTCATTTATTTTGTTCACTTGAGTTGCGAAACCGCCCCACGTCCCCACCTGTTTTGCCCCGATGCTCATAACGCACTACTGAATCTCCACCGTGCCGGGAGACCAAGTAGGGCATAGCTAGTGGCATAGGAGCCAACTCGGTGTCAGCGGCTTCGTGCTGCACTGAAGTGATCCAATATGCAGTTCTGCACGGTCCACCACTTTCCATTCATTTCCAACATTGATCGTGAAACACCAGAACCCACATTTTTCTTTTTTTTTAGAGAAGTTCATAACTTTTATTGCTTAGCTAAAAAAGATTACAGAGTTAGAACAAAGAGGCGAGGACAAGGATGTCCCTCCTTTGGCAAGAGAGTCGGCTAAAGCATTAGCCTCGTGAAAGACATGCACAAAGGAAATAACAAGAGACTTGGACAAGTCCCAAATCTGTAGCAAGGAGGATCTCAGCTCCCAAAGAGGCTTATTAACACCATTACACCAATTGATAATATTTAGAGAGCGTCCTTCTATGATACAAAACCGACCTACATCTCTTTTAATGAATAGCTTCAGGCCATTGAGGAGCGTCAGCATCTCCACATGGTTGGCCATTGTGAAACCTGATGGCCCAACAAAGGAAAAAATTACCGAACCATTTGAATCCCTCGCCACACCCCCATATCCAGCCCTCCCTGGATTCCCAAAAGAGCTCACATCGAAGTTAAGTTTGAGGGTGCCTATTAAAAGGGCCACCCATCTACCCTATGGTCTACATTTGAAGGAACCCAAAAGGAAGAGAATAGGAAGACTTCTCTTCATGTCAACTTCTGTAATGTCAAACCCCTACATTGTGATGGAGCAGCAACGCCAGAGCTCGTGAAGAAATTTTTCTAATAATTTTTCAAAAAGGAGACAACATCCATCAAACATTCTTTGATTCCTTTCTTTCCATACTTCCCAGATAATCAAGCCTCAAGTAGTCTGCCACAGGGCCACCCAAACTTGGGCAATGACACAAACAAGTTTGAGATGATGCCAACAACCTCAGCCGGCATAACTAAAGGCATCTCCAGTTTATCAAAAAACCAATGCCAAATTTGAAGGATAAAAGGGCAGTGAAGAAACAAGTGCGAACCTATTTCAGTATCCGACTTACAAAACAAGCAAGCATTCGGCAAAACCTTACCTCGCTTGATCAGGTTGTCAGTGGTAAGCACCTTATTAAGGACGACCAGCCATAAGAACGCTTGAACTTTAAGGGGTAAATGCCATTTCTAGATTGAGGCGATCTCTGGCATAGACCATCTCCACCGATCATTGAGCAATATATCATACATGGATTTGATTGCGAACTGACCATCAGTCCGAATCTCCCAAATAACTGTATCTGAGGCATTCAAAGGAACATAAACATCACGAAGTAGAGTTTGCAGCTCCACAAATTCTTAAAAAATGAGAACAGAAATCCTATCGTATGGGAGAGCGATAGCCTAGCTAACCTAAGAGCCCCTGCGAATAAACACCTCAGCTACCGTGGCATTAGGGTTCACCACACGAAGGAAGATGGTTGGAAAGAGGTATTTTAAAGGCATACAGCCCACCCACTTGTGGTGCCAAAAGGAAATATTACAACCATCTCTCAAGCACCACAGGATGTCACTGTGAATCAGAGCCCTGAAATAATTGATAGATTTCCAGGTCATGGACAGTCCTTGTGACCCAGTTCTTGCTTCCACCCACATGAAATCTGTCCATACCATACTTTGCCGCCACCACCTTGTACCACAACATATCTTTAAGGACTAAGCTCCTTGACCAAAGTGACACGCCTTCAACGAAGACCACCTTCCTTCCTAGGGGTACACGCCCTATCCCACCTAAGAAGGTGGAACTTTTTCTAGTTATCAAAGGATCCCCATAAAAATTTCCTCATCATAGTTTCAATCTTCTTGGCCACTCTCGACGGGATCTGCAGCAGGGACATCTAATATATGGGTAGGTTAGATAGACAGGCTGTAATCAGAGTGTCACACCTCAAGAATTTACAATACTGATATTCCTGAGATGTGGCAGTCAAAACACATATATACATCTCTTTTTAGGACAAATTTACAATGGCGAATTTTTAAAAAGTAACAAAAGAAAGTTTAAGCACAACTTCAATATCTTCCCAAAGTTGATCCTGACGAGCACTCAAATGAAACCGCAGTTATGCTAAAAAATGTTTATCATAGTTTGATGAGTTTGGCTACTCGGTAAGTGATCATCATAATCCTAAAAATAATCATGATTGAAAGATATCAATATTTTTCAAAATGAGATCTATTAACAGAAATGCATCAACAGTTTCACTTTCAATAAATGCATAATTAAGTATAATCCAAGTAATTGAAATGCTTATAACACTTTTAACGGCAATGCATAGTTCAAAGGATTTCACAAAATACCCTACTGGCGTCCCAAGTAGGTCACCTATATACCCCATCAGCGTCCTGATGGGTCCACTTAATCCCTATCGGCGTCCCAGATAGGTCCACTTAATCCCTGCAGGTCCACTTATACCTCACCAGCGTATCGGATGAGTCCACTTAATCCCTACCGGCGTCCCAGATAGGTCCACTTATACATCACCGGCGAATCGGATGAGTCCACTTGCATACTTAAATTATTTCTAAATCTCTTTAAACATTCGAAAGCAGCAATATCATGTACTCAACATATCACTGAAATCATTAATAACAGTCACTCTCTATAACATTTCAAAAATAACCAATCAAATATTTTGGGCTCAAATTTCAAAAGTTAGCAGTTTGTAAAGGCATTCTAGCATAGTTGCCAATTTAATATGTATAGAAAAACTCTTATAGAAATTCAAGAATATGGAATTATCACAATTTATGGGATATCAATCCACAATAAACATTTCGCAACAATACTATAATCAATTGCAAAAATGTCAATTTTTAAATAATAAGGTAGTCATTTGCACATGAATTTCACAATGTCTAAATATTCAAAACTGTAGAAAGAAATATCACAATTTTACTAAAAGCAAAAATATCACATTTATTTCTAACAATAGACAAGAAAAATAAAGAAATTTATTTTTCATAATTTACAGCATTCAAAATTTCTAACATAGATAAAATATCACAATTTTTATTAAACAGATTATTTTTCAGGAAGATGATGTCACTTACTCACAAATATTTGAGAGGGAGCTTCCGATAAAAATTCGGCTCGAGAGAGGAGTTCACTGTGTTTCGACCAGAGAAAAAATCTCAAAAGTTTTCTAAGGTAGGAGTCTTCACCTCTCTGAATTTAAATTCTACTAACATATTATTTTATTCTTTTATTACGTTTTAGGTGTGAACGTTAGTTTACGCTTTAAACACCTCAATCTTTTATTACGTTACAGGTGTGAGCGTTAGTTTACGCTTTAAACACCTAAAGCCCACGTCCTTTAGTGGACGTGGCAAGAGCAAGGAAACACAAAGCTTTTAAATGAAAAGCTTTGAAAAGTAGCGATGGTCCCTAAACACCATCATGTTCAAACGAATCATCATGTATTAAAAGTTTAAATTTTTTTTTTTTTTTTTGAAAGTTTAGGATTGTTACACAGAGTGATCCTACCCCCTAAAGAAAGGCATTTATACTTCCAAAGATCAAGTTTAACTTCAATTCTTTGAATGATTTTATCCCAAACCGCCAGGGGTAAGAGCCCATCTGAAATGGGTAACCTCAAATAAACAACAGGAAAGCAATCCACCTTACAGCCCAAAATAGCAACAAAATCCGACAACAAAGTCTCATTACAATGAATGCTAATAACAACCGACTTAACAAAATTGACTTTAAGTCTCAGTGCTACCTCACCAATACGCAGAAACATGGCAACATTAGCCATCATGTCAGTTCTAGCTTCACAGAATAGTAGTGTATCATCAACATATTGAAGGTGTGATACACACAGACCATTATTTGGCAATTGAAAGTCATTAAAGTGGCCCTTAGCTACAACATTGAGGATAAGTTGACTGAAGCATTCAGCATAAATGGTGAACAAGAAGGGGGATAAAGGATCCCCCTGTCAACGTCCCCTAGTAGCACGGAAGAACGCAGTAGGGCTACCTTTATAAAGAATGAAAAAGTACGCGAAAGAAAGGCAGCCAAAGATCTAGCTTCTCCACTTGACCCCAAAACCCATATTCTTCATGACCTTGAGCAGAATACTATACTCCACTCTGTCATAAGCCTTTTCCAAATCTAACTTAATAACAACTCCAGCCTCTTGACTCAACACTCTCGAGTGGATGTACTCTTGTGCCACGAGAATACTATCAGTGATCAGCCTGTCCTTGATGAAGGCAGACTGAGGCCCAGTAATAATAGCAGGGAGGACCACTTTCAGTCTATCTGCAAGCACCTTAGCAATGATCTTATAAAGACTCGAAAAGAGACTAATAGGTCTGTTATCACTCAGGCTTGCAATGACAAATTTCTTGGGGATCATGGCTACATAGGAAGAATTAACTCCTCTAAAAACCTCACCACGCCTCATTAAATCTCGAACCATCTCCAAGACTTCCCTGCTAACCATGTTCTAAAATCTCTGGAAAAAGATTACGAGGAAGCCAACAGGATCAGACGCCTTATCCCATGGAAGGGAAAAGACAACACTTTTAACTTCTTCCATAGACACATATGTTTCAAGGAGATCTCTCGCTTCGGCGGGTAAACATTTAAACCCCACCCGGGACAGCCTAGGGGTGACTTGCACCTCAGAGGAAAAGGCACTTTTAAAGTGGTCAGTCACTGCCAGAGCAATCGTGGAGTCAATTGTCAGGGTCAGTACCAGAAATCACCAAACCAGAGACATCATTCTGGCGCCTCCTAGTATTTGGAATAGTATAGAAGAATTTGGTGTTAAGGTCACCTTCCTTCAACCACTTAACCCTAGACCGCTGCTTCTAGTAAACCTCCTCAACTCATCGAAGTTCCTGCAATTCAAAGGTTCTAGTGGTCATTTCAAGCTTCTGATCCTCAGACAGAGCAAGAATTTTTAACATTAGCGTCAAAATCGGAAAGATAACTCAGGATTTCATCAATTTTGAGTTTGACATGAAATCTATTATCGTGCTTCCATGCGATAAGCCGATGCTTAACACAAAGAAGTTTCTTATGGTGCTAGAAGTTCATAAAGCCAAAGGAAATAGAGTTCTCCCAAGCACTCTTAATAACATCCCTAACCTCATTCTCAAAAAGCCAGATGACCTCAAATCTGAAAAGTTTGGGACCAGTAGGGGAGGCCTTAGAGTAGAGGAGAAGGGCCTTAACATCTACAAAAGGAAAGAATTCAGCCCACTCCCCAGACACCAGAAACCTATCCAACTTAGACATGGACAAATTGGAAGAGCTATTGTTAGTCTACGTGTAATGGGCACCAGAAATAGGCAAATCAGTGAGAGCATGGGTCACAATAAAATCATTGAATAAACGCATAGCAGTCGAGATAGAGTTTGTATAAGTGCACTCATCAGGCCATCTAATAAAGTTAAAATCCCTCCCCCCCTGCCCCAAACATAGAGGAAAAGAAAAATCTTGAATAACGACAACTAGCTCATTAATAAAAAGTTGTTTTTGAGCCCAATTGTGAGGACCATACACATTCAGTAAGCCCCAACAAAAACCAGATCCAGGCCCCACAAACCCTACCATCAGGAATTTTTTTTTTTTAAGAGAGCAAAAGAAGACAAATTAGTGGGATCCCACAATATCCACAAGCCACCCGAAGCACCCACAGAGTCAATACCTAGGAAATCAATAGACCCGGATCCCCAAACTTCTCTCACACTAAAAATTGTGGGATCGGGAAGTTTTGTTTCTTGTAAAATAAGAACTGCGGGTCTAAACCGTGAAACTAAAAACAAGACATCCTTCTTATTGTTGATGTCACCCAGACTTCTAATATTTCAGGTTAAAATATTTCTGGAGAAGGGTTGAGAGAAGAGGAACCTAGGCCGTTCCTCACCCGGTCGCCGGTAGCAAGGCCATCAACCTCCTGCAGTTCTTCCTCTACATCCTTGTCTTCGAGAGAGCGCCCCACAACCTTAGACACCTGCATCTCCAAGAAGACAATCCCCCTCGCAGGCGGGGTAGCGCGACATTCCTCCCTAGCTAGTAGCCTCTTGGAGGACCTCGTCCCTTTTGTCGATACTTTGTCATTGGCTTTCCCTTGGCTCGCCCCCGGGGAAAGAGCCGCCATTGCCAAATCGGAAGGGAGAGCACCCCTATTATCCATTTTCTCAGCCTTCTTCTTATCAATAATGTCTTTAAACACTACCGCAATGGGAACATCATAGTCCAAGCCGCAATCTGCGACCGGACCAGCAACCCTCTGTTCCTCAGACATAGCGGCCACAACTACTTCATGGGACATCACAGTAGGAGCCGGGTCAGCCGTGGGAAAGCCAGATAGGTGAACTGGGGCAGCAATAAGATGAAAAAGCA
This sequence comes from Amborella trichopoda, assembly GCF_054954075.1. Taxonomy (NCBI): domain Eukaryota; kingdom Viridiplantae; phylum Streptophyta; class Magnoliopsida; order Amborellales; family Amborellaceae; genus Amborella; species Amborella trichopoda. The sequence goes on from NC_142337.1 coordinate 53,723,054, forward strand.
GGGGGTTAACATCAAAATGGAAGACCGCGAGAGGAGGCGGAGCATCCACTACCACCAGTGCACGGTCAGGGTCAACAACCCCCAAACCAATGTCGACTTCTTCAGCAGTAGAAGGTGGAACATCACGAGCAGGGTGCAGAGCCTCCCCATCCAAAGCCATATAATCGTCTGCGTCGTTAAGCACTATCACTACCAGTGGATCAATAAGCAGAGGGTCAAACTTCGGTCTAGTGGAGGAAGGAGTCCTTTTAGCCACTATACGGTGGAAAAGGGGAAACATCTTCGCAACAACCACCAACAGGAGATTGAAAGCAACTTCTGAACAATGGCTGTTAGCAACAGCAAGGAAAGCTAGAAGCCACACCGAGACGAAGGGCAAACAGAGAAGCTTCTGCTTGCCTGAGGAGCGAGCAAAGGAAATGACGGTTGGGATAAGGAAGTGGCCAGCATCGTCAGAATGTACGTTGCTAGGCTATCCATCCTTTTGGGCGGCGCCTAGGAATGAGCCGTATATTTGAGGCCAAGAAGATGATGAGAATTAGGTGAACCCTCGCAGACACCCGAAGGAGGTGGACCATCATTAAAGGAGTCCCCACATGTCTTCTTGACGGAGCCAATCAGCCCACAATATGAACGACCGTCTATACAATGTGTCGGTGTCTTCGCGAAACGACCAATCAGAGTCCAACGCGTGGTAATTTTCAAATTTGGAGCGTGTTTCCATTTTTTTTGGGTTTTCAACATTTAGGGCGTCTTGAAACCATTGCGGTGTGATTCTCCAAACCAGTTAGGTCGCCATACGACCGACTAGAGACCTTTCTCCAATCCTCGTTCTCAAAGGGTTCTTGAACAACAGTTTGAAGAAGAGGTCCCCTCCTCTCTTCAACTGAAATAGCAATGGAGAAAGTCTCCTTGCCAACCACGAGTCTAACAAAATTCGGGATTGAGTCACCATGCCATTTCCAAACCCGAATACCAATAGAGCATAACTCTACCCCCTTCACTGAATCTCTGTTGATATCGCAAAACTCACCACAACAATCCGCCAATTTGCGGAATGTATCCATTGACCACACATGCAGAGGCACAATATGAACTCTAATCCAAACGCTCTCCTTGCTTAAGTAGGAGGAATGGGATGAGGTTTTCCACTGGTTAAGAGAGAGAAACTTCCCCCTAATCCTAACAAACCGTTTCGAGAGGGCAACTTGAGCATCTTCCCTATGAAGTAACAGGAAGACTATCATATTTTCCCCCAAGATTTTAACCTTAGGGCAACCTCCAGCATCTTCTAGCCCAGTCACTCAATCTGAAAATATCAGAAGAAGGTGGGGAGAAGGAGCCAACAATGGGAAAATATTCCTCAGATAAAAGACCACTTGAGAAACTAAAGGGAACTGCAACTACTGGGGTCTTACCGCCCCCAGCATCCTGACCAATCTTTATATCTAGCTCTTGGCCAAACTTGCTTCCTGTGATCTTCTCATCCCCACCCTGAACACCGTAAGAACCGGCAGCACTAGTGGGCTACCAGAAACATCTCCTCAGCTACCAGAACCCACAATTTTCTCATTTGTTTTTTGCACCATTCCCTCTCTCTGTTGTCCCCCCCCCTGGCCCCCCCCACAAAATAAGGGCAGGCACATTGTGTATCAGACCTGATTCTGGTTTCTATTGAAGTCGGCGTCATTGTAGCAATGATGTCAGTCTAGTTCATAGCGTCTCAAACCAGCTTTTGGTCCCTATTGAAACTGGTCTAGCACACATTGTACTAGACTAGTTTCATTTTAAGCAGTGAAGTTGGCCCAACACATAATGTCCTGGACCGGTTTCTGGTCCCTCTCTTGAAACCGGCCTGACATACATAATGCCAAATTGGCTTGAGTTTTTTTCTTGAGAGAGAGAGAGATTGACTGAGAAAGGAGGCACAAAAAGGTGGGTTTAGGAGGTAATTTTTGTCCAAAAAACAGACTACTTCTTTACTTGGGAGTAGATGAAAAAATAAATAGTATTGAGAATTTTATTTTATTTTGTGGGGAAAGAGGGGAAGGGGCAATGCCTAGAAAGTAAGGTTAAAGGACGTAATATGGAAAAGACGTTCGTGAGTCAAGGGATGCACGTGGCCCCTGACCCATCCAACATCCATCTCAAGATAGAAATAAAAAAAATAGGTCACCTAAATTAATGGTGCAAAAAACCTCACAAAAAAACTAAAAAAATGCTTTTAAATTTGGAAAAAGTTTATATAAGGTTGCAACCTTAAAATGTAAAACTATATATGCACCTCAAAAATCCATCGAAAAAAGTTATTTTAATGTTGAAAAACCCTTTAATTGATTATGTTAATATCGAGATGCATGACTATGAAGAAAGAAAAAGAGGATTTTGAGTCCCAAAAATAATGCATCTTGCAACACTTCATCTAGATCGTCCATTTTCAAGATTTTCATATGTTTATAGATCTACTTGATTTTAACCATTTTTGGAGTTTAAACTTTTATAATTAGATATGAAAATAGATTTTGAGATAATCCTAAAAACATTTTACACCAAAATTACTTATTATGTTCAAATTTGGAGGTGCGCCTTGATTGGATTGTTTAAGGTTGAGGCCTTATAGAAACCGCACCCTTTAAAATTTGAGATTTTTATTTTATTTTTTTGTATTCAAGAATTTTGGCTTAGATCATGAATCTCTAAAAAAAATTAGATCTAAACCTCATCTTTGACATGGATTTTAAAAGGGGCCATGCATGTACATGCGTGTGGCCCGACGCATAGAAACCCTATCTAGCATCTATAATTTTCCCTAGATATTATTTATTTGACACTATATTGCGGAACTGATTATATTGGGGTTGTATACTATGAGACCATTTACTATTCTTACAAGGAGGTCACAATTACTCATAGGCATTAGATGTTAAATTTGATGGCTTAGGGTGTATCACGAAGTTCAAGATTTTTTCTTTTTTATTTTTTTAATTTTTAGCCAATGAGACACTTACAATCACCCGATTTAAAGGGACGGATGAGAGTGACCTCTTTGTGCTAAATATAAATGATCTCTATATATACTTTTTCCAATTTTATACAATGTGGAAAGAGGTTGATGGGCATGGCTACTAAGTAGCTCACACCATGCAAGGGTTTATGGGAAACTTACATCGCTTCTACCTGTAAGGCATAATAGGGACGAAAGAAAGTGAATCAAATATGAGAAAGTAAATATTTAAAGGAGATAAATACGAAACAAAATGTGCTTTCTGCATATTAGATTGTCAAAAAAATGCAGCCCATACAATAGATTTTCTAGATAAATTATCATATAATAGTGGCTTACATCCAAATTTACATGCCTACCATAAGCAGCGCTAAGCTTAGATAAATAGATTAAAATTATTGCTTAAAACTTATAAAGAAGTAGTTATCATAGAGATCTTGGATGGTTTTCTCTTTTGGTGAGAGAAAGTCTTAATTGCTTTTAAAGTTGTCTTTTAAGAGAGTAATTCAACTATGAAATAGGGATGAGTGATCAGCAAGTGATGCTGATTGTGCAAGGTGGACAATGTGATCTAGCCAAGTATATTCCGTTCAAATTTTCTTACTTTCTTTTAGTTATACCAGCTAGAACACTTAATGATATCTAAAATACAACTTTAGTCCCATAAAGATAAAACCTAATACAATTTAGGATGCTCACTCAAGTGCCATAAGAAATTTTTGTTTAACTAAAATCAAGATACAATACTCAAGAATAAATCAATAAATATAGAACGGTAACATACTAGAATACCTTACCAATGATTACCTCCAAGGACTTGTTATACCCCACTCTGAATCTATAACACCAATGCACATATGATCTGAGTCCTTTCACTTTGTCTCACAAAATGGAATGCCAAGACAAACCCTATTTCTAACTATAGGAGCATGAACAAGGTTGTTTGAATGGTATCAGGCACCCTCTACCTTTGGGTGTGGCACCCCTTATGCCTATCTTGGGGTGTGGCACCCGTTAAAAACATGGGCTAGAGAGCTATGGGATGATAGAAAAAGAGAGATAAGAGGAAGGAGCGTGTAGCCACAGACAGAGAGAGAGAGAGAGAGAGAGAGAGGCCACTCCCAAGGGATATTTATAGATGCAAACTAAGGTTTTTTGGATCTAGGGAGAGAGAGAGAGGCCACTCCCAAGGGGTATTCATAGATGCAAACTAAGGTTTCTGGGATCTAGGGTTTGTCATCTTATTGAGACTTAATCTTGACTGTCGGTCTAAGAAGATATATGGGGTGAGGAGATGAAATTTTGAGGCTACTCCCAAGGGGGTATTTATATATGCAAACTAAGGTTTATGGGGTCTAGAGTTTGTCATCTTATTGAGATTTAGTCTTGACTGTCGGTTATATATGGGGTAAGGAGATCTGAGCTACACATTCCCTAAATCAATCATCATGATTAAAAGGAATGTACTAGAAGCACAATCTCTATGGATTGTATATTATGAGACCGTTTATCTTTAGCATAAGTATGTCACAATTAAATCTAGCCATTAGATGTTCAATTGGATGACTTGGGATATGTCACAAAGTTTAAGAAAATTTTTGTTGTTCTTTGAATTTAGTCATAATTACACTTACAACCATTTGATTTGAAATTTGATGGACAGACTGGTTGTGACCTCTTTGTACTAAAAGTAAATAATATCTTTGTATATTTTTCCTTATCCCTGAGTTTCTTTGACTCATTCTCATCAAATATTTGATTTTATAAAACTATGATAGTTTTCAAAAATATCAAGAATAGCTGTCCATGAAAACACATCAATCAAACTTCTCTCTCTCTCTCTCTCTCTCTCTCTCTCTCTCTCTCTAGAGCATCAAGTAACTAAAGAAAGAGAGAAAACAAGTCATGTGGACCCCACATCCCACTAAAATGGGGTCTCCATGTGGTGGGCCCTATTCCAAACAAGCCCCACTCACCCCAAATAATTTTAAACCTAGTAAAATGATTTTTAAAATGCATTTAATATTTCTAAAATAGTTGTGTATTTATAAAACCCTGAAAAGACAATTTTTAGTCACCTAAATTTTTTTTTGAGAAAACAAAATATACGTAGCATTTTAAAAATTCATATTGATATTTCATAATTAAAAAAAATTAAATATAATTAAATGAAAATTGGATCTATCGAGTCAAGGATCATGTAAATTCATTAAGGCATTTCATTTATATTAGCAACTATAGTCATTTTCTCAAACTGCCCCAATAGATTTTGTGACCCACAGCCCAATGCAACGTTTATTGATTAGTCCATCAAAATTAGCCGATAAATGAGGAGAATATTGTTCTTGTCTATGAATTACAGTTCCCCCCCCCCCCCCCCCCCCCAGACAAGCAAGATCGCATATGACTTACAAACAATATTACAATTGTGCATGGGGTCATCTCCTCAACATATATACACGTCCCAATGGGTCGCTAACCATGATGGCCATTGTATGTATATATTTTGATTTGCTAATGATGAGGATTTGATCATTGTCCTCTTAGGTCTACTAGCCGTACATAGGGGTCACGAAGTCCCCTTGCCAACTACATTGGGCATCTCTCCAATCACACGAAGGAACAATTCTATAAACCTGCCACTGTTGTGTCACATGCTCAGGGCTAAGCAATTTTAGACATCAATCGGGCCTAACTCATCAAAGCCCATTTGAGCTACAATATCAAAATATCTCATTTGGCCCCACTCCTATTGGAGTTACAATATCACCGTATAAAAGCTTTTTATATACTCTGGTAAGGCCATTAAATGGCCACATAACTCCAACAAATGGAAAGAGCTAATTTAAAAGGGTTGCTCGACTAAGGTTTTTAAGAGTTAGAGGGGTAAATCTATGTCCCAGATATATTACGTAAGTTCCAATGATATAATGGATTTCAGTTTGTGATGCCTATCAATGTAGCCCCTTTTAGGTGAACACATAGATCTTGTGTTCCTATGGTGGGTGTGCTTTTATACTTTTACTTTTTTATGCTCTCAATATCATTTCTACCCAATTATTTTGTTTAGAACCGGTTAAGTATACAATCCTCGTTGGATCCCAATTTTCTAGCTTCATGTTCTCACATCTAAAAGGATGTTTGAATCCCAACAAATGATATTAGAATGCATGGTTTAGTACAAAGCTAGGATTTGTGCATTGAATTGAAGAAAAGCGAGAAATATAAGAGCATTTGGTTTGTGAGATCAATTTTCTCCAACAAGAATGGCAAAAGAGGTTTATTGAGCAAATAAGAAGAAATCATAATGTTGTATGATGAGGGTGGAGTTGCAAGCTGGTGATATTGTTGTCACTAGGGAGATATTTGGAGTCATTGTCCTGAAGATATCCTACCATAAATAATGCTAAGTAGAAATTAATAACAAGGAAAGGCATATTAGATTAGGGCTCTTGGTCATATCTTTTAAGTTTTGAGACATGTTAGACATCTATGTGAAGTTTTTTATTTGGTATGAGATTCCTATTATATAGAGAGAACATATGTGTGCCATTTAGTTGCGTAACCTTAGGGAAAATGTGTGCTTCCTCTAAAGAGAGAGTCATAGGCTTCTCACATAAAGAGGGAAGGTCATGCTGCCTCTTGTAGAGAGGATGTATTATACAGATAAGCAGATTCTATAGAGATTTTAGTTGGTCTCCCCTTTTAATGATCTTAAGTCTCGAATACTTTCATAGTTCTCTTCTTGGACAATGGTTTAACTATAAAATGAAAATTAATGATCAGTGTATGATGTCAGTCACGAGTGCCGGTCTAAAAGATGATGATTGCAATAGGTGTACCAACGTTGATAACAATCTATGCAGCCAAGGGAAACATCACGCATTACAAATATAGGTAGGCATTGTCTAGGTGCTTAAAGTTTGGATCGGATGGTTGAATTGATGACCTATCGGTTCGCAATCGACCTCGGGAATCGATTGATTTTGACCTGTTCGACTCGTTCAGGCACATCAAGCAGCTAAAAAAATTGAAAAATATTTAAAAATTTTGAAAATCAAAATGAATATTTTGCGAATAAACATTGACATAGATGTTGCATGCTTTGGTGATATTATGGAAGGAATATGAATACCAAGAGTTTGGTTCTAGTTAGAGTGGAAAACAGTTATTTCACAATAAAGAGTAATAAATATTTTATAATATATTTATTATTTAATTGTTGAGAAGCCAAAAAAGTGGAAATTAAAAATTTGTATAAAATAATATTTTTGAAAATCGAACTTTCTCTTAAAAAAATAGAAAACCAAGCCAAAAAACTGAAATTATTGGAAGTCTGGCAGAAAAGAAAACAACAACAAATTCTGTAAATTAGTTAACATAATATATAACAAGAAGCCTAAGAAAATAGAACATAATATCTACAAATAAAAAAAAGATTCTTCAAAAATTCAAGGCATAAAAATTAAAGAACCAAGCAAGAAAATATCTATTTCACTAGGAATCAAGGAAAATTAACAAAAAAATCTAAAACAATTCTTATACAATAAATTACAAAAACTCTAACAAAACTGAAAATAATATTGTTTTTATTTATAATAAGATAAATTTATTCAAATGTCATTTTTCCAAAAAAACAAAAGAGCTTAGGTCTCTTTAAAGTTTGTAATTGATCCGACAAATTTCAATAGGGCTTTGCCAGTCAGATCTACTACAAAATATTTGAAACGTATTTCAAATTGACAACAAAGAATGGCGGATTAGGGTTTTGAATCTCAAAAAACTCGAAACCCGGATGCTAAAATGTACAAAAGCCAATATGTTTTGAACCAAATTTATCTATGTCATTGCTAGAGAAATCAATGATCAACAATTTGAAACAAACAGTGAATTTTTGGGTTAGTACTTGTACAAGGAGAACAACAAGGAATGGCAGATAAGGGTTTTGGGCTCAATAAACCTAAATTTGGATCCTAAAACGTCACTTATCAAAAAAATTTATTCTAATATATTTGGGGATTTTCTAGTGCGATTAATTAGCAAGTCAGGATATGAGCGAGAATAAGAAAGAATGGTAGATTAGGGTTACGCAGGTCAAAAAAAGTGAAATTTTGATCTTAAAAGCTCACACAAATCCAAAATATGTGCTTATTTCTAGCAGAAAATTGATGAATCGATGATCAGACGAGATATTAGGAGGATATTTTGTAGAAAAGGATCAATATTTGATCCAGAAAGATCATGAAAAAAAATAAAAAAACTCAAAGTCTGTTTTTTAACTTGATTTTCCACGTCAAATCTAATGGAAAATGCATCACATTTTCGATGCCAAAAAACTTATAAATCGATTATATCTACCTAGACAATCATAGATTTGAATCATATATGTGAAAAAGAAAGAAATAAATTTCAAGTCTTAAAAATGAAATTTTTTGCAAAAACTTATAAATGGATTTTTTCCACCTTGACAATCATATGTTTGAAAAAGAAATAAATAAATTTCAAATCCTAAAACTGAATATTTTTGCAATTTTTAAACTGTACATCTCAAGTATTCACAAATATGTCCGGTTTACACTATTTTTTGGACCTTCAAGTTCCACAATCATATGCAGAAATAAACTTCCAGCCCTCACAAAGGATTTTTTCAACTGGACTCATTTTTCTAGTGGGATCTTGTAATGCGGCTCTAATAAATTTTGTGGTTCTTGGTGTGGCCTTACCGAAGCTCATAATTTTATCAAATTAAGGTACATATCCAAACTTCGTCATGAAACATAATTTTGGTGTAAAACATTTTTAGGATAGTGTGAAAATCTATTTTTATATCTAATTATAAAAATGTAAACTCCAATAATGGTTCAACTCAAGCAGATTTTATAAACACATGAAAATCTTGAACCAGATAATGTGTTGCAAGATATGTTCTTTTTAGGACTTGAAATATGTTGTGTTTTTCTCCATATCTATACATCTTGATGTCAAGACGGGCAATTAAATATTTTTCTAACATTACAACAACTTTTTTTGGAAGGATTTTAAAGGTGGACCTTAATTCCACATGTTATAAGGTGTCAACCTTATAATAAACTTTTTCCTTTATCAAATTGTTAAATCAATTGCGTTGTTCGCATTTCACACTTCTAACCGTGTCGCGTCAACGCAGCTGTTGGCCTTTTTTAATTATTCTCCATACTTATCCGCGTTTTAAATTATTGTTAATACTTTCATATTAGTGAAAAATGATGTACGAGTTCTATGCAGTCTCCGAGTCACCATCATATTTAACTGGGCGCGCGTTTGGTTCACTCCTTTACAAACTACAGATGATAACTTATTCTCACTCTTTTTAAAGAATGGGGTTTCTATAGGGCCTAGGCTTTATGGAAACAAAATAAAACCTCACCTCAAATCCTCATCCGGAAAGTACGGAAATCTTAATGATGACTCTAAACTTAATTTCTAATGCTGAAAATAAAATTTAAAACTCAAAAAATAGAACAGATCTTACAGATATTTGAACACTTATTTTTAGGGCAAAATAGATGGTCTAGATAATTTGTTACGATATACACTACTTTTAAGTTTGAAAGCTTAATTTTTTTCACAACCATAATTTTCAAGCCGATATGATCCATATAAAGGCATACTTGAAGTGTATTTTTTGATGAGCTATGAGGTGAAGCTTTACTTATTTTAAGAGAGCTGCAGTACTATCAAACCATTTTCCCTTTTTTAATCCCTTCATTTTTTAGGACCTTTAGCTCTCTTTTTTGATCTTTTTTTTTTAATCTTTTTGTCAAGGGATAAAGTCAAGGTTTAGATGATCTCTTGTGACTCATAGGTTGTCGTACCTTTGGCCCATGGTATCTGGTCTTTTATTTTCACTTTTTTTATTCACCAATATTCTCAATCGCATTACATCCCTTCTCTCTTTCAGACAAGCACAATCTTTGTTGTTCCAATGGCTAGGCCCCAAAAGGATACACATTTCTATCCAGAATTCCATCCTTCTCTTTAGTTAGTAAATTTCTTTTCATCTTTTCAAGACCGACTGGGCATAAATATGCGTAGAATATAAACTAAGCAATCAAAGTAAAGCGCATTTGCAAATTATATTGAAAGATGTCGTTTTGGTATGGAAAATCTTTATGATGGCCTCAAAATTTATTTTCATTTTTAATTATAAAATTTAAAGCTTAAAAAATTGTGTAGATCAATCAGATCTATAAAATACTTGTAAATCTTGAAAATTGACGTTTTGGATAATGCATTACAAGATGCACTATTTCTAAAAGTTTGAGATGCATTGAAACAATCTCTTCTGTGAATATTTGAGATGCACCTAAGTTTAATTGTTTATGCCCCACTTTTATATAAACTTTTTCTATTTATAAATAGAACTAGTATAATGGGTTGTCAAATATGAAATTTAGGACCTTGTTTGTAGTGAATGTAATGTACTTTGTTCCCTTCCAAAAAGGCAATTGTTTTCTCTCCGATCACAAAAAGTCAAGAAATTCGGTACCTGGCGTAATAAAAAACCAGCAAAAAAAAAAAAAAAAAATTGCTTCAATCCACCCAAAAAATTAAAATATTACACCCACTTGGAGTTGTTGTGGGGTTTAAAGCGTGTGACCCCACATCGCCGCGTTGCGGATCAATTCCCCATTTTAGAGGGCATTGACCAGCTCAATGGTCCCATCCCATGTGAGTTACGATAACTTTCTTTCTGCAGTTGAGACGTTTTAGAGAGAGAAAGAAAAGAGAGAGTATTGGAGAATTTAATCGTGGATGATGTTTTTATAAGGGGTGCAGTTGGCCTACGGATGCATTTGTAGCGGTAGAGGTAAGGTGTGTATAATTTTGATGTAAAATATTTTTAAAATTATTTTAAAATTTAATTTTTTATTTAATTATAAAATTTAAATTTAAAAACAGTTAAAATCAAGTAGATCTATAAAGATATGAAAATCTTGAAAATGGACAGTGTAGATAACATGTTTTAAAATGCACTATTTTTTAGACTAAAAATATTTTTATTTTTCATGGTGTTGAGATGATCAATCAAAGGGTTTTTCAACATTAAAACTAAATCTTCCAATGGATTTTTTAGGTGCATCCGTAGTTCTACATTATAAGGTTGCATTCGTATATAAACTTTTTCCTTCTATAAGTCCTGGGTTTTATGATAACAAAATAAAAACTCACCTCAAATTCTTGTCTGGAAAATATTTTTGGCGTCTGAAATCTCTATGATGGTTCTAAAATTAATTTCCAACATTGACAATAAATTTTGAAACTCAAAAAATAATACAGATCTTGCGAATCTATGAATTATAAGTTATGAGGTGTGATTACTTATTTTGAAACTCATAACTCATCATAATTTTCAATAAATTATGAGGTGAGGATTTACTTATTTTGATAGGACTGCAGCCCTATCAAACCATTTTCTTTTAATTTTGTGTGCAGCCCTATCAAACCATTTTTTTTTAATTGTGTGTAGCATGTGAATGTAAATAAAAAATACTACGTATCTTTACAACATAAAGAAGAAGATAGGCGGGAAAGGGGTTGAGGTCGTGGTGATAGCACACCACATACCTCAGTTGCACATTGTGGCTTCCATTCATATTAACAACTTCAAAAACTACTAATTAATTAAAAGACGAGTAAGGGCTCATCTTTCCCACTAAATTAGCCAAAAAAAAAGAAAACAGGAAAAATAAAGGGTTAGTTGAGCTACTATGGAAGTATTGGTGGTGCAAAGGCTCGCACTACATCAAGGCAAAGTGATTGAAAGCCCTGTGGAGGAGAGAGAGAGAGAGAGAGAGAGAGAGAGAGAGAGAGAGAGAGCATTGGATCCCTACATGCATGAAAGGGTTTGAGGAACACAGAATGAGGGGGTTGGGCCCTCACAACACAGAGGAAGTCCACGTTTAAGAGTGGCGACCACATGGTGGTAGTGTGATAATAAGGGGCATCATGTTGTGAAGACTCAAGAACATGCCATCCTTCAATGCAAGACTTAGGAATAGCATTTGCATTATTTGTCTTTTTGTTATTTTCTATTGAGTTTAGTGTATGAATAGTTTAGGCATGATCCAAGCACTATGAAAGGCCAAACCCTTGTTACTGATTGCCTGTGCATGATTGGCAATGATACATGGTCAACGAAGGTGTTTTGGCATGTGATAAAAGAGGTAGAGACTGGGACATGACTGGTGCTTGATGATGGTAATCAATGTGTTCAGAATGGCCGAATTGATTCAGAATTGCTCAATTCAATAGACTGGTTACAAACACTTTCATTTGGAAACTAGGAATTGACCCGATTCTCCCATATCTCTAATTGATTTTTGTTTCTTTGGTATATAGCCACCCGATTCTGCCGACCATGGTTGAAACCACCGATCTGACACAATTTGCCGCTAGACCAAGTCGGTGGGCGATTCATGTCTTCTTAACACTGATGGCAATGATCCCTCGTGTTCCATAAACGTGCCTTCACTAAGTGCTCTTTCCACCTTAAAAAGTCTTATTTAGACACCATTTTTAAGATGAGATTGTATACTATAAGACCATTTATCTTTAATACAAGGAGGTTACAATTTTAAATAACTATCCGACGTAAAATTTGTCGGCTTAGATTAGTCACATAGTTCAAAAATTTGTTTTGTGAACTTTGAGTCTGGTCAATCGAACAAATGTAGAATTTCACGTCCAAAGGCTAATATCAATTGTGACCTCCATATGTCAAAGATAGATAATCTTATTGTATATTTTTCTTTTCAAAATAGAATGAAATTCAGTAGTTGCACTGCTGTCCTTGGGCCATCACCCTATGATCATCATTACCATTGAAATTCCTATCAATATAGACAAGAAAAATTGTTTTATGTGGTCTGGACTACATTTCTACAATATTAGTCCATCTAAAAACAATTGAAACCAATGGTCTACATGTTTTTTTAATAGAATTATTATTTTTAATTTTCAAAATTTATTTATTTTTTTATATTCACGATCTCTATGTTGGAGATTATATGTCCTTAAAAATTAAGTAAAAAAATCCATCTCATAAATAAATGGTTAAGAGGTGAATCATTTCAACGTGGACTCATAAAAACCGTGTCCTAAAATTCTCTCTGGCTTTGACCACAATACCAATAAAAACGTTTCAAGTCCGTCTATGATGGAATACTGATTCAATAAAGAAGGGGAAAAGATTTGGTGGTCCCGTGGGACCAATGTAATGGGGTCCTAAAATTCCTAAATGATGACTATGGATCTTTAATGTCAATCAAGAAAACAATCAAATATGATTTGGAACTCAAAAAGATGGTCCAAATCTATTCCAAGTTCCAAGAATGAGTCTTGATTGTCCATTTGGACGGAAGATAGCACCTACGGTTTTAGGACTTATAATTTTTCTTTGAAAAATATAATAACCTGATCAAAAAATGAATCAAGGATATATTGAAATCTTTCAGGTCATAGAAGTCCCCTAATTAAGTGTTTTGCCAGTGAAACAACATGTACAATATGGTCTAGCAGGACCATCATGTACTATGAGCGAATAGAAATTCTCACAGTCAAAGCTGGGAACACGTGCAAGTTAAACGAGGCTTTCATGTCAAAACATCCCTTTTAAAACAAGCACTTTATCCTCCAGCAATTTTTTTGTTTTTTTTTTACCACATTTCTAGCTTTCATTATTATAAGAGACAAATACAATGGAATAATATAGAAACAAATGGAATGGAATGATATATGGAAAAGTGTTTTGTGAGTCACACACGTTCATCTTTAAGATGGACCTTCACAATTAAAGATTCTTATCCAAAGGATAGGAAAATTTTATAAAAAAATTATTGTAAAATTTTATTTTATCTTATTTTCTTTTTTATATTCATGATGTTCATAGTGTAGATCATGGATCTCTACAAATTTGGATCAAAGATCAATATAAAAAATAAGTGTTACACTGCGACTGCAAGAGAATAGTATGAGTCGGGGAACTCATAAAAACCGGGTCTATAATATAATAATCAAATCATCAGAAACCAATAAAGGCTCGCACAAAACTTAACAAGCCCATCTACTAATAATTTGGCATCTTGTTAAACATGCTGAAAAGAGATCATCAAATTTTCACAGATATCCATCACCTCTAACCACATGAGCAGAACTTTGCAAGGTGATCTGCTGCATTTGTTACACCAATTACCCATATTTAATGAATCTCCTTCCACAATTGCTGAAAATTACCCATATTTAATGAATCTCCTTCCACAATTGCTGAACTTTACAAGGTGGTCTGCTGCGTTTGTTATACCAATTATCCACATTTAATGAATCTCCTTTCACAATACAACATGAAGTCGGATACCTATCCATCACCAATCTCATCCCATAAAAAAGATAAGAAAATTTAGTATGTTTTGCCGTTGCGACACCACAAGGCCCTACATAAGACAAAATAACCTTCTCATTAGAATCCCTTACCACCCCACGATAATCGATAAAACTTGGGTTATCTAATGAGCTGCCATTAAAATTCATTTTAATTGAGCCTAACAAGCACTTATCCTTCAGCACGTCTTTTTTATTTTCTCTCTAAAAATGCAATTATTTTGAGGGCATTGTCAAAAAAAAAAAAAAAAAAACCTTTAGTCTTTTTAATCCATCTTAAATAAGAACTTATCAACAAATAGTCTAAAATAGAACCAAATCAATATAACCAAAATTTAATCTATGGGTCATGGAAATCCGACATTTCACACAGAAATTTTGCCATGAACTCGCTTTATATTTCTGTGTGAATTTATAAGTTACCACATGCAAAAGGTTGAGCGGCAAACCATTCAGCTACTGACCACATATCACCCACCCGAAGCACAATTAATCTCGCACGACTCTCCAAAGTTATTGTATTTGACTACACATTGGAGTTCAAACCCCCCAAATACAGACCTCAAAACCGCGACAGGACTCACCAAGGGCCAACAAAAGACTGTGCCCTATCTTAGGTATTAACCTAAATTGCCAAATATAGAGGGCCCTTCTCTTTGTTTACCATTTAATCTAAGCTCGCCCTTATTGCTGCAAACTTTCCACTGCCCAACGAACAATTAGACAATGGATGTTTACTATATGCCACTAGTGTTTGACTACTCCGGCGAACCAACTCGGGCTTGCCCGAATAACTCGAATTTGTCAGGAGTGCAAGCTCAAGTATCCCGAGTTTGGTGGGATATATATATATAGGAAAAGTTTATATAGAGCCGAGGTCCTAAACAATCAAATAAGAGTCTACCTCCAAATTTTTTCTATAAGAGGTTGTTTTGATGCTCAAATATCCTCAAATTGATCATCTGGACATCAAGATGTATGGACGTGAGAAGAAAATAGATTTCAAGTTTTGGAAATAGTGCATTTTGTAACGTATTTTTAGACTGTCAATTTTCAAGTTTTCATAGATCTGTCGATCTACACTATTTGTAAAGCTTTAAACTTTATAAATAAAGATGAAAATATATTTTAAAGCTATCACAAAGATTTACAGTATTGGAACTACATTTCTTGACATTATTTGAAGGTAGGCTCTAAATTGATTGTTTAGAGCCTAGGCTCTATACGAACTGCACCTTTTCTGAAATACCCACAATTACATATTGATTTTTTCAAAATCCGTATTTTTTACTACTTTTTTAACCTCATTTAGATGTGTTTTGCTTTATTTTACTTAAAAAGATATTTTTCATTTTTATGCATTTTTATTTTATTTTTTAACCTTGCTAAGACCTACCTAACTTGGGCCAAGTTACTCGGACTCAGCCCGGCAGTGGGCGGAGTCGTGCTTTACCTATATTGCATGCTACAATGTGCTCCCATGTGAACACATTATAAGCTCCCATAATTGTCCCAACCAAGAGCATGTTACAATTAAATAGGCTAGGACCGAAACTATTTCTTCTATTGTAGTCATCCCTGTTTTTTCGTTTCTCTATTTGGAGTCCCTATCCAATTATTCCTGCCTTCACTTATTTGAATGTTAGGCTAAAGGACCTTAACGACATGTCCTGCAAGGTTGAAAAGAGAGAGTAAGTTATGTTATTATATAACCTGATAAGGGAAAAAATTTAATGTTGGGAACTTGTTAGGTGCCTATGGATGGTACTCATGGAAAACTTGTAACTGGTGTTCGAATTTGGTTGTATTCTACAATGAAAACCCATTAAAATCGAGCGATGGAAACACTTACTCAACGAGAGACTAATACTAAATTAGAAACTGACTAAATTAATGACCCTAACCACAAGGACTGAAAATTTACCGGATTTGGATTTGAAATCCATCTTTTGGACCCTATCCCGAACTAGGAAAATAGTTTATAGCTGTAAAACGATATATAAAATAATTTTTTGGATTCGATCGGGTCCGAATCCAGTTCCGGATCCCATGTATATTTTTTGGATCTAGTCTAAATCAGAATATTATGGATTTGATCGGATCCAAATCTGGATATGGATATAATGTATACTTTTTGTATCAAAATCTAGATTTTTTGTATCCAAATCTGGATCCTAGTGGATCCAAACCCTATCTGACCCATTCTTCTTTTTCTCTTTCTTCCTCCTTTTTTTTTGCCGTATCACCTCTTCTATCCACCCTCCCAGTCCCATCCCCTTTTTCTCGCCTGCTCCTTCCGCTCCTTGTCTTTCATCCATGGTCTAGGTTTTGCTTCTTACCTCGTTTTCCTTTCGTCGTCGTTTCTCTCCCCTTTATAGGTTAATGCCTATGATGAGATATCCCTTAAGTTTGCGGATTTCTTAGGCTGCATTGGGATAGCTTGGGCCTTTAGGGTTGCCCTTGAAGGCTAGGATGCCCCCGCATATTTGGCTACTTAGGTTAACACCTAAGACAAGACACAAGCTAGGTGAGTCCTGTTGCAGTTTTCAGATCTCAGTTTCGGGGTTTGAACGCTAGTGTAGTCAAATCTAGTTTTTTGGGGGATCTGTGAGAGTTAGGTTGTGCTATGTGGTTGTCAGACTCCCCCCGCTTCGTCTCCTCCTCTCCTTTTTGTTCCCTCTCGTTACACTTAATCTTTTTACCACCCATTCAAACACTTTTTTGCGGTTGCTGGTTGTGTGTTGCTGCCTACTGGTGCACCGTTGTTGTTTTATGTTATTTCTTATGGGTGTCGCTAGTGAGCCGGTTGCGCGAAGCCTCGACCATGGCTTGTGAAGTGATTGTTAAAGGGATGGGGTGTTATAGTGGGGTAGATTGGATCCGTTTTGGAGGTCTACATACTTCTACATAAGTGTAATGGGGGTTAGTTGGGTTTTTCGGCAGTTGGAGGTGCAGTATCTTTTGAGGTTAAGGTTATGTTATCTTGTAGTTACAATTGATCATTTTTTGATGTTGGCGGTATACTTTGTATTCCACTACTTTTTTTTTACTATTTTTAATTAAGGGTTGTGTTATGGTGTTCATACTATAGAGCATTTTATAATTGTACTCAACAAATTTTGGACACTTATATATCATTGTTTTATAATACAATATTATTGTAGTAAATGTATTTTTTGTCGTTAGAAGGGGTGTGATATCAACTACATAGAACATTAAATACCACTAGTGTGCTCCATGTGAGGTGATCATACTTCATGTGGATGATGTCACACTCTCCTAATGACTAAAAATACCCTTACTAAAAAATGTTTCATATACAAAACAATGATATATAAGTGTCCAAAATTTATTAAGCACAATTATAAAAAAGTGTGGTTTCTATAAGGTTACAACCTTAAACAATCCAATTAAGGTGCACCTCCTAATTTTATCATAACATGTAATTTTGTTTTAAAAAATTATTAGGATTATCTTAAAAAATCTAATTTCATATCTAATTAGAAAATTTAAATTCCAAAAATGGTTAAATCAAGTAGATCTATAAACATATGAAAATATTGAAAATGGACAGTTTAGATAATGTGTTGCAAGATGCAGTATTTCTGAGACTCAAAAACTCTTCTTTTTTTTTTTTCATAATTATACATCTCAATGTCAAGATGATCAATTAGAGGATATTTCAAGATTAAAACATCATTTCCGATAATTTTTTGAGGTGCATATGTAATTCTACATTTTAAGGTTGCAACCCTATATAAACTTTTTTCCATTATAAAATACTATATCGTATAATACCTAACATAACCCTTTAATTAATGATGAAATTAATTGCTAACAATAAATAAATAAATTAATGAAAAATAGAAAAACAGTCACCTAACACATATATTTGATCATTTCACACGATATTTGTATCATTCCATGTTTACATGCTCGTTTCTTTTTGTTAAAAAAGTAGCCTCAAAATTTTCTAAAATAATTATATTTTGGAGCATTAATGCGCTATTTCAATAGAAGCTTCTGTTTAGACATTGTTAGGCGTCCTGTGAAAAACAAGGATTTGTATAGATTACGATAAACTTTCATGATTTTTATTTGACAAAAACTAATCTTGGGTTTTTTTTTGAAAAAAATGCTGACCTTTTAGTTGAAATTAGGGTATTATAATGCTAGATACGGCTAGTATCTGCTAATCAACAGCTAGATCGAGCATCTTCCTTTTTTTTTTTCTTTTTTTTTCTTTTTTTTTCTTACCATTTTATGATTTATTTTAAAGAAATATGCAATTCTACTTTGAAATTTGTACAAAAGTCAATTTTTTATTTTAGCATGGATTTTTTTAATTTTGTTTTATTTAATCATTATTAGCTTGTCATGCTTATTTTTAGAACTATTTGATATTTATCGTGATTTATTTATTCTATATGTAATATTTTTCAATTTCCTAAAAGTTAATTTTTTATTTTAGCATTGATTTTTCTAATTTTTTTGTCTTTAATTATTATTAGCTTTTCATGCTTATTTTTAGAATTATTTGATATTTCTTGTCATTTATTTATTCTATATGTAATATATTACAATTTCTTCTAGGGACATTTTTTCTAATATGAGCAGCGTAGAAGGGTGAGGTTTATATAAGATGTCCACCTTATACTATACAAGCATAACTCACCTCTAAATTTTGCCAGATGTAGTTCTGGTGTCGAAAAATATACAAAGGCTTGAAAATCCATGTTCAACTCTGATTATGAAATTCAAATTTTTAACAATGATGCAAATCGAGCAACTCTATAAATATTTAATTTTTTTGAAAATAGACGGCCCAGATAACTTATTACAAGTTGTGTTATTTTTAAGACTGGAATTCTTTTTTTTCTTTAGATCTATATATCTTGAGGTCAAGATTATCAATTAGAAGGTCTCTCCAACTTCATAACACTCTTTTTTATTGGTTTTTTAAGGTACACCTTACTTCTATAATATAAGGTTGCGAACTTATGTAAACTTTTTCCTCTAAAAAAATATTCCCCATATTTGAAGTTCAAGTCTCTCTTTTTGTGTTTCTTATTTTTCCGAAAGACCCATAGCTTAGATCTCCAAGTTTTGGACCCATATCTTCTTCTTTTTTTCCAGTCACGATATCGATCCAGAATTTTAAGATCAAGACAAATTTTTTTGTAATCAGTTTGGAAGTTCAAGTATCAACACTTCCAGTTCGGAACTAGAAGTATTGAACCGCTCATTCACAAGGGGCAACAAGAAAAGAAAGACGAGTGAGTCGTTGCGAAATTTAGAGTTCGAACTGACCTGTCTACTATACTTTTAGAGTGAAGACTAGTTTAGATTTGGTTGGTTTATGAAAAGTTGGTTAGAAGCTTGAAGATCTTAAACGATCTCTTGTTAAAAAAAAAAAAAAAATGCATGAAAAAAATCCCTTGGAATTCCTAATCGAGGTTATTTTACAGAAAAAAAGGAAAACACAAGAAATGGGCATGATTGTGTAATATAATTTTCATTTGTCTATATGTAGGGTTTTTTATGTAATTATTTGGCTCTCTTACTTATTCAATATTCTCCTACAAGGTATTTGTGATTTTAATTTATGTCAAATTTTAAAATCATTTACTACCTGTCTTTAAATTTTAAAATCAGGTCAAAACCCAAAATAAATTTAACTTAGCACGCTGTATGGTATGTGCAGTGTTTTAATATCTGTGTTGGATCATTGAATCGGTGATCTAAAAAATATTAAAAAATAAATAAAATAAACTAAAAATTAAAATAAGTATTTATAGGATGAGGAATTAGAGAGGACCTTAAAAAATATTATATATATATATATATATATATATATATATAAGGTATCTATACTTCCCATACAATACAGAAGATCTATGCTTCCCCTACCATCTAGCCGTCCAATTTTGATCAAGAGAGCCACTCACCGTTTGATCTTAGATCCGATGTCTCAAAGTATTTTATTTTCATTTTTTATACAAATTGTATAAATATAAAATAAGGTTTATGTACATCCCCTACAACATAAAAGATAGATCTATGCTTCTCCTACTATCCAACCGTCCAATTTTGATCAAGAGAGCCACTCACCGTTGGCTAGGAACCAGGCTGGGACCCATATCATATCATAACTGATTCAATTCTTACCTATTCCCATCCAAATTGGAAACCATTGGGTTTTAAACACTGGTATGAGTTAAACGGGATTATATTTTATTAGTTGCATGCCTCAGAGTCAAACTTGAGAAATTGATTTCTGTCCATTACAATTTCGACCTTCAAGAGTGCCAACCGACGAGACGAGCTTTTATTACACAATCTACTCATATAAACAATTTCGACCTTCAAGAGTGGCAACGGACATGATGAGCTTTTATTACCCAATCAACTCATTTAATATGTCTTTTGAGGATCTATCTGGGGGGTGGTAGAAATGGAGAAGCCAATAGTCGATAATAAGGCATTTCAAGAAGCTAGATTCATCTACAATAAAGGGGGCATTTGAAGAAGCAGAAGTATTTGTGGACTCATATTATGTATTGGAGCTCATCTCTTAATGTTGCCTTTCAAAATGTGTTTAGAGAAGCAAATTTGGAGGCCGATTCTTTGGCTAGGCGAGGTGTGGACCAGTCAGCCAGTCCCCCCGCATCACCCCGCGTGTGCGTGTACGTGCTTGCTAATAGAAAGAAAATATTGTCATTGAGGAATGTAGCAAGATAGGAAAGTGTATATTGAAATATTGTCGTTGTAGACGGTAACAAGAGAAAAAAATATATATTGCAAGTAACAAGATAAGAAAATGCATTTTTCACCATTGTATTACTATTCTATATACAATAAAAGAACCACCACAATAAATAAATATGGGGCATAATTATCTTCTCAAAAGTTCCTCTCTCTCTATAATTTCTTATGGTATCATAGCAATATTGATCCTCTCAACCCTCCACTTTAGGGCCGTTCCTCTCCCAAAGTAAGTTTCTCTCTATTTTCAATCTTTCGTCGTCCTGAGTATTTTCAGCTTTCCATATTTATTAATTTCTAGCTTCTTGCTTGCATACAGTATTTCGTATTTATCATCTCTGCCTAGCATCTTCTTTATCACCATTGCATATAAGATAGATGTTAAATCACCTCTTCCGTATTTTCAAGTTTTAGTCTTTATCATCTCTACTTATCTCCTAAACTCCGTATTTCCTTAAACCTTCTTCACGCTCTATCTTAATACCCTTCACTTATATTCATTGTTATCAAAGACTTGCAGAGTAAGTCTTGTAAAGCCTATCACCTCTTTTCTTACTCTACCCTCTATCTCTCCAGCAATATTTTGTTTTAATCTTTAGTTCTACTTGTTTTTTTTCAATATATATATATATATATATATATATATATACTGTGACCTTTCATCTAATGTCCAACTATCTCTCTTAGCATCCTCATCTCACGTCTTTAATATAGGAAATTTTGTATCTCTTAAATTGACATAATATAATGATCTTTTATGGGAAACTCAAATGCCCTCTTTCATTGAGGGCCAAAATTTTTTTGGATTCATTAATGGTGATTGCCCTACGCCAAGTCAAAAGATTTCCTCGCCTGATGGTAAGAGTGAAACTGAAAACCCATACTACCAATCATGGCTAAAGTCCGACTGGCTTCTTAAAGCTTGGATTACAAAGATATTATCAAAAGAATGTCGTAGCCTTATTGTTGGTCTCAAGGTTTCTGCAGAAGTTTGGAAATGCCTGAAGAATGCCTAAATAGGTAATTTTCAAGCGAGGGAGTTTCAACTCACCAAGCAATTCTAACTCTGCAAGAAAGGGAATTCAACCATATCAGAATACATATGCAAATGTAAGAGTATTTGTGATGATTTGATGGCTATTGGAAAACCTGTCCCAGATGAAAATAAGGTATTTTGGCTCCTTAATGGACTTGGTCCAATATATGAGAGTTTTGCTACCACTATGTTTAAGCATCCGATTCTTTCATATTCTGAAATTATACCTCTTCTTCAAAGCCATGAGATTAGAAATCAGCCTCATATTTCTGACAAATACTCATATCCAAATCAAATATATGGCATTTATTGGAGAACAAATTTTTTTTGAACCCAACAGAGGAAATCGGAATTACAGAGGTAGAGGGAGAAACAACTTTGATGGTCAATAGTTCGTCAACTATCAAAGATATGGTTTTGTTCAAACTAGTCAAATCAGTAACGTAGGTCATGGGATGACCTAGAAAAATCAAGAAAGTGATGGTACACTTTCGATGCGATCCATATGCCAAGGTTTCCAACAAGTTTCCAAGATACAACAATCTACTCAGACACCTTGGGGAAAGTGTCAAAATTGTGGAAAACTTGGAAATGCTGCATTCAAGTGTTGGCATCAATTCAACCACACGTACTAATTAGAAGATATTCTTCAGGCTCTTACATTAATAACTATAGCTGATTCACAAGACTTATAATGGTTCCTAGACACAGGTGCCTCCACTCATATGACAAGAGATCCAAGTAAGTTGCAAAATTTTAGTCCCTATAGAGATACAGATATAGTCATGGTTGGGAATGGAAATAATTAACTATTTCACATGTTGATGATGGAAATATTGCTATTGGATCTAGAAATTTTAATGCTCTTAATGTTCTTTCGGTGCCTGAAATGAAAAAGAACTTGTTGTTTGTTAGTTAATTTACAACATATTTCTCTTGTAATTTTTAGCTCTCATCAAATGGTTTTCTGATTAAGGACAGAAGCACAGGGAGAACTCTGGCTAGCGGCAGAAGAAAGAGAGGGTTGTATGCACTTGAAGAAGTGAAACAATTTATTCTCTAATCGAAATAAAAGAACATCAGAAGATGTATGGTATCACCATCTTGGACATCCTCAAAATAAAGTTGTTCGTTACTTAGAATCTAAACAGTTGATTAATATTGATGCATGGAATAAATCTCATTATGTTTGTGTTAGTTGTGAGAACTCTGACCAGCGGCAGAAAAAAGAGAGGGTTGTATGCACTTGAAGAAGTGAAACAATTTATTCTCTAATCGAAATAAAAGAACATCAGAAGATGTGTGGTATCAACATCTTGGACATCCTCAAAATAAAGTTGTTCGTTACTTAAAATCTAAATAGTTAATTAATATTGATGCATGGAATAAATCTCATTATGTTTGTGTTAGTTGTCAGATGGAAAAAAGTTATAAGCTTCTTTTTAGTGATGTTGATAAAACCTCTATTGAGCCTCTCTTTAAGATTCATTCAAATTTATGGGACCCTGCTCCAATTTTATCTATCGATTTTATGTGGTGTTAGTTGACGATTACACTCGTTTTACTTGGATTAATCTTTTAAAATGAAAATCTGAATTTTTTGTTGTATTTATGACATTTCATTGTATGGTTGAAAGGAGGTTTGACAGAAGAATTAAAGATTTTTCAATGTGATGGACGTGGTGAATTTGCTAAGAAATAATTTATTGATCATCTTAATGACAATGATATCGTGCAGCAATTATCATGTCCGAGAACCCTTGAGAAAAATGGAATAGCTGAAAGGAAACATTGAAATATTATAGAATTGTGCATTACAATGATGTTTTATGCAAGAATTCCTAAAAAGATTTGGTTGAAGTCTTTCATACTGCAGTATTTTTTATCAATATAATTCGCTCTACTAGTTTAGAAATGGATTCACTATACTCATTATTATTTGGACGCTTACCAAATTACTCCTCACTTCGAGTATTTGGTTGCCGATGTTTTCTATATCTTTGAGACTATGCTGCAAACAAATTTAGTCCTCGTTTTCTTCCATTTGTATTCTTGTGTTATAGTATCCAACATAAGGGCTACAAATGTCTATATCCACCCACAGGACACGTCAATATCTCTAGACATATTGTATTTGATAAAAATATATTTCTTTATGCTAACCCCAATTCTTTGTTTGATAGTGCTCAAGTTTAGTGGGAGCTATCCATATATACAGAATGATCAGAGTGTTATCAGCTTGACATACATGCTCTTTCATCTTTTGATTCATCAGTTCCACATGAACCACCCATACAGGACGCCCTTGATGTATCTAATCCCTCAAGTCCTTCTTTGCCCATCATCAATGATAGCTCTCCAACTTCTCTTGTAAACGGAGATGTCACCACTGCAACACCGATCAAAGATATCCAAGATAATTCAACACACAACTATAGTGATGAAAATGTTGCTACTCAAGAAACCAATCAATCCAATTTTTTACCAGTCTCTGAGCATCATCGTTATCACATGGTTAAGAGATATCCACATGGTACTCGAAGACCTCGAATTCTCCCATCCATGACAGCAATATCTAGTGCTCCTACTTTTGAAATTATCCCTTCTGAACCTAAAACCATTAAGTCTGCTTTACATTACTCAGGCTAGCATCGTGCTAAGGAAGAGGAAATTGAAACCCTATATATTAATTCAACTTGGGAGTTAGTTCCACGTCTTCCAAGTATGAATGTTACTAGTTATCGTCGCCTCTATAAGTCTAAATTAATGTTTGATGGAAGTCTAGAGAGACTTAAAGCCAGATGAATTGCTAAATAATACAATTAGGTTATTGGAATTCATTTATCTGAAACATTAAATCATGTTATTAAGCCTAGTAGTATTCGGATTGTGCTCACCATAGATATTGTATACCACTGGCTTATCAAACAACTTGATGTGAAAAATGATTTCCTACATGGCTTTCTTAAAACCTGTAATTGTGAAATAACCTCTTAAATATGTGAGCTCAAAATATCCAAATCATGTCTGCAAATTAAAAAGAGCTTTATATGGTCTCAAACAACCACCTCGAGCCTGGTTTGATCGATTTAGTGCTTATTTATTATCATTTGAGTTTTATTGCGGCATTGTGATTCATATCTATTTGTTTCTCGCACTACTAAAAGCACTATAATCCTTCTCCTTTATGTTGATGATATTGTTGTTACTAGTGATAAATCAAATTGTCTAGAATAGTTCATTTTTTAACTTGGAAGGGAATTTACAATGACAGATCTTGGACCTCTTTATTACTTTCTTGGTATAGAGGTATCTCATTTTTAGGTGGGATTTTTCTCTCACAAAGCAAATATGCTCGAGATCTTCTTAAACGCACTCAGATGTTTAGTGCCAAACCTATTTCAATGCCAACGGCAATGAAGATTACTATTCATGGGAATTTTGATCTATATCCTGATCCATCTTTTTATCGGAGCACTGTTGGTGCACTTCAATACATTACCATAACATGATCAGACATTTCCTATAATGTTAATACAGAATGTCAATTTATGCATGCCCCTATAATTGCACATTTTCAGGCAGTTAAGCGGATTCTTTGTTATCTCCATGGTACACAATCATGTGGTATAAAAATCTTATCTATTAGTTCCCTTAAGTTATATGCCTTCTCTGATGCAGACTGAGCAGGATGTCTAACCACTCGTCATTCAACCACTGGTTTCTGTACTTATCTTGGTTCCAGCTCCATATCTTAGAGTGTTAAGAAACAATCGATTGTAACTCGTTCCAGTTCTAAAGTGGAGTACCGATCTATGGCATCCACTGTTGCATAATTGAAATGGCTCTCTTTTATTCTTCAAGATATTGGGTTGCATCTTTCTAAGCCATAACACGTTTTTGTGACAATATTAGTCCTCTCTACATGACAGTTAATCATGTTTTTCATGTACGGACAAAGCATATTGAGTTACACTATCATTTTGTGAAAAAAAGTTGCTATTGGATTACTTGTCACTCGTTTTGTTTCATCTCGTAATCAAATAGCTGATATCTTCACCAAGCTTTTGCCACAAGATGTTTTTCGAGATCATTGCTTCAAACTCAAGCTTCAAATGCCTACCTAACGGAGTTTGAGGGGGAGTAATAGAAAGAAAATATTACCATTGAAAAATGTAACAAGATAGGAAAGTGTATATTAAAATATTGACATCGTAGAAGTTAACAAGAGAGGAAAGTGTTTAATGCATGTAACAGGATAGGAAAGTGCACATTACACCGTATTACCATTATATATATAATGAAAGTACCACCATAAGAAATAAATGTGGGGTACAATTATTATATCAAAAGTTCCTTTCTCTCTCTAGAATTCTTTACTTGCGTGACCCCAAATATGTGTGTGAGTGGATAAGGCGTGTGGTACGTATGAATGCTAAACTAAAAAAATTTAAATTTTATTGAGGTAAAAGAGTACAAGGTGTAAGAATTACCTCAGAGGATGTAGGTTCGGACATGTCTGGGCCATAGCCCTCTAGACCGGCTTTTGATGCCAAAAAAAGCCTTCTAATAGTCTTTAGCTGGTTGGGCACGAAGGCAACTAGTCTCGAAATTTTCTCCCTAAGGGTGGGCCTTGTGAGCCAAACACCCTAGGTGAGCCTAATGACCCAAGTACCACCAAGGGAGTGGAATTGAACTTATGCCATCGATACCCGCTAGCTTAGAGCATGGTTTGATTTCACTTCCTTGCACATCAACTTACACTTGGTTCTTAGGGTTGCGCGAACATGAATTGTGATGGGTTTCCTAGGGAAGTGTCACTATTTGGTTTTGGTAGACTAAGTGTTGGCTAGGTCAAGGTTTGAATGGGTTTGGATGGGCTAGACATGAAAACTTGGAAACTTCTATCTAAGATCTCTTGTGATCCGGTCCATTTATGATGGGCAAGATTTATGCCAAGTGAAAGTGCTCGGCGAGGGGAACAACATATCCAATTTTCTCTCCAATCCACCTCACTTATTGGAAGTTATAGCATCATCAAATTTGCTCAATTTTGGGGCATGATTGAAGAAATTTGCCATTTTTTGCAATGTTCTTGGACTACAATCTTGGAGTAGTATGTCATAGGCCCACTTTAAAAAAGCCGAACCTACATGTGTCGAATTGAGATGAAATTCGTAGGTTAGGAGTTTTGGGACATCCGGAGTCCATTTGTGATGGTCCCAAAGCCATATGAAGTCGAGTTTTAGGGGTTCTCAGTGATCCTACACACTCCATACCTGTATACATGTGGATTATGGTTCCTTGTTGAGTTTCCCATTTCTTTGAGCTTGGACATCCAATTGAATCGGGAGTTGGGGGTGTCCTTTGGAACAATAGTATATACTTCCCCTATCCTTTTGTCATTAATCTGCGTGCTTCTTAAATACACACCTAATTGCGTGCTCCATGGTGGTTCGGGGCTGGAAAGACCTGGGATGCTGTGGCTTTTATTGGGTGAGTCCCCATGGAAAAGTTGGGGCTTCATTGTCTTCTGAGCTAGGATGAATATTGACTGGGGCTTGTACGTGCTCTTTGGACAGTTTTGGGTTTGTATGGTGCCCGAAGCCCCGGTTGCAACCATGGCCTCCATTATTCGCACGGGGCCGTGGTGCATCAAAAATGCGTGCAAATATGGACATCTCTTTTTTAATTACTGTCAACAGTGTTCTTGTTGAGTAGTTTATTGTAATCTTTTAATTCATTAATAAAATTGTTTTAAACCTTATTAAAAAAAAGAAAAGAGGGAAAGGAGTTGTGAACAAGTAAATAGAAGGGAGGGATGAATAAACAAGGGAAACACCAGCATATAGAGGAAGAAGTACAAGCAGAGGTCGACGGAGATTAAGGAAGAGAAGTGGGATAATATGGAGGAAAAAATGGTGGTAATGCTTTTACCATTTTTTGGGAGTCAAGATTCATAACTAGAGTTGAAAATAGATATATGAGCGTATTCACATATTAGTACTACAGTTCTCGTGACGTTTCGAAGTGAGGCTTTATTTTTTTTCATAAGGCCGAGGCCTTATAAAAACTACTATACAAACATGGGTAAATGACCTACTTACGATTATTTTCTTGATGAGCAAGATGATTTTTTTTCTCTAAAATTTTCAGATCAATGGCATATGAGTTTTTTTTATGCAAAATCTTCGGGTACATGATAATTGGTAGCTAAATTGGGGGGGTTATATGCCAGGTCCTAAACGTACTCGAAGCTAAGATTACAATGTTTAACAAAGAAGGCGGGTCGATGGAGGAAGAGTGGGCTGTACAAATGTTGCATCCTCCCTCCTTCCTTTATTATCCAAATCCATGTAGGGGTGGCAATGGGTTGGGTCTGGCTAGACCTGGACCCGGACCCAGACCGGACTAGAATAGTATTCGAGTTCAAAGTTTGGACCCATACATCGACCCGTTGGATCTTAGGTTTGGTTGGATCCATTATCATCTTATGATTATGAGTTTTTTTTTCTTTTGTTTTTTGTTTTTTTTACCATCATATAAGCTTCTTTTCTTTACAAATAATATTGTAAATATTGTCAATATTGTGAAAATATGAACATCTAGCGTGCGGCAAAAGATACATGATGGTTATCATATACGTTATGACTACGGGTAATGGTCGAGTCCCGCAAGATTCAAATAGTATTCAGGTTCAAAATTTTGACCCACCAAATTCAGCTCTACCCATCAGGTCCCAACTCTGGTCAAGTCCACCCCTAAACCCTTGGATGATGGGATAGTGAAGGCCTTTGTGACCATGCCCTTTAAGTTATTATTAATTGGAACTGAAAATTGATCTAGCACCAAATCAAGCAAACTGGGCCGGCCAGAGCCAGCTTCCACATATTTTAATTTTATATCTTTATTGACTTATTCTTGCCCAGAGTAATCATTATAGATCTGAACCAGCAAGAAAATTGCCAATCCATTCCAATTTCGTGGATAACCAGTTTACCCGACCCATCCATGACTTGAAACACTAGGTCCACTTATCCTAGTTTCGAATGAGGCGTATGACCTATCCAATGTCACACCTCGCTTTCACCACTCAAGCAAATGCCGCAAAGAGAGAGAGAGGGTAGTGGTTTAGCTTTTTTCTGATAAGGTAAATACGTATGCACGGACCATGTATGTTGCATATGGTACACAATGGGGCCATCAACCATCCACTTTGAATGACAGATGGGGAGATTCACGAAGTGCTTAATGACTAGACATCCAAACTAGCACAGTGTAACTACCCACTGATTGTCC
Source organism: Amborella trichopoda (assembly GCF_054954075.1). Classification (NCBI taxonomy): domain Eukaryota; kingdom Viridiplantae; phylum Streptophyta; class Magnoliopsida; order Amborellales; family Amborellaceae; genus Amborella; species Amborella trichopoda. The sequence continues at coordinate 53,752,576 of NC_142337.1, forward strand.
GTAGTACTGGACGATAGATGCAATATCTCTGTGCCATGTACCACCATAAACGTACTATATTAAGCCAAGTATAACGCCAATTTTTTATTTTTTATAGGTAAATCAATGAGAGAAAAGGTTTTTCATAATAATAACAAAAAAATTACATCATACTATTTCACAACCCTAGATTTTATCCCCTCCCGTAAATTGATCCCAATGTTTTCATGCCGAAAGATAGCAGGAGCATTGCTGTCCCTTTACTCCTTTGGGTAAAATCGAATGTAGGAGCAATTGTCATTATCGCTGGGATTTGGTAAGGGTGGGAATGGGTTGGGTTGGATTAGGTCTATATTGGATCCGGTCCTGATCGACCCCAACCCCTACTTGATCGGGTCAAGGTCAAGTGGACCAGACCCAGCCCGGACCCATACTCGATCGGATCAAGGTCTAGTGGACCCAGACCCGGCCCGAATCCTATTGGGTCAACATCTAACGGTCAAAAAAAAAATGGAAGGGAAGAGAGAGAAACTTTCTCTGTAGGAATCCCTTTCTAGCTTATAAGATATTATATAGTATTACAATGCATTTAAAGAATTATATCATGTAGTGTATAAAAAATATAATACTACATTGCATTTAAAGAAGGAAAAATTAAAGGATTATATAATGTAGTGTATAATAAATATATTGAGATTATAGTAGATTATATAATAGGCAATATTATAGTAGTAAAATAAATAGTCTATCTAAAATATTCGCGTTACGTCGAGTTGGGCGAACATAGATCTAGACGCGACCAAACCGAATGTCTTGTCCTATTTCGACTCGGATCCAACCCATCGGGTCTAAAAATAGACCCAAGTCTGGTCAAGCCATCTTATGAGTTTCCAGCTTATAAGATATTATATAATAGTGCATTACATTAAAGAATTATGCCACGTAGTGTATAAAAAATATAATGAGATAATATAAGATTACATCATAGACAATATTATCACAATAAAGTCAACAGTACATCTAAAATATTCGGGTTGGGTCATCCTAGGCCTAGACCCGACCCAACCTGATGTGTGGTCCTATTTCTTGACCCAGATCCTATCCATTGTGTCTAGAAATAGGATCCAAACCTGAGCCCAAATCGGATCTACCCATCTCATAATCTTCTAGCTTATGAGATAATATATAATAGAAAAAGCTTAAATAAGTACAAGGTTCTAAACAATCAAATTAAGGCCCACCCAAAAAATTTCACTACGGGAGGTTGTTTTGATGCCCAAATATCCTCAAATTGATCATCTCGACCTCAAGATATATGGACACGAGAAAAAATGGATTTCAAATTTTGGGAATAGTGCATCTTGTAATGCATTTTTGAACCTTCAATTTTTAATATTTTCAAGCTTTTAGTAGACCCGCTCGATTTTTTTAAGCTTTACATTTTATAATTAAAGATGAAAATATATTTTAAGGCTATCATAAAGATTTCTAGTAGTGAAACCATATTTCTTGACATTATTTGAAATTGCGCTTAAATTTGATTGTTTAGAGCCTCGGCTCTATACAGACCATACCCTTATAGAATAGTACAAGTACATTATATTAAAAATTACATCATGTAGCATACAAAAAATATAACGAGATAATAGTAGCTTGTATAATAGAAAATAGTCTTATAATAAAATAAATAATACATCAAAAATATTCGGGTAAGCTCGAGTTAGATCATTCTAAACCTAGACCTAACTTAATGTTTGATCCTATTTCTAGACCCCGACCCAATCCAGGTCCATAAGCATAAGCAGGAGTAGCAACACTAGTATCCCGTCCGAATACATACCTATGGCCATGAGCAGAAGAAGCAGAGGCGGGGGCACCAGTAGATCGGAGCCATAGTCTACAGTAGCAAAACCATACCCATACGTCGAGGGTAGGTGATTCATCACAAGTAGGGGCAGATCAATGCCAAGCATCACACCTTCCAGTTCAATATGTTGATTCTGTGGATTATGAAGTTCGTTCAGCAGTGGGACACATGTCAGGTTAACATAACTTGTTATCGACCCCTAATATTAGAGACTCTAATTTAGGTGATGTAACCTCTTTAAGACTAAGGGGTCATTTGGGTACCTAGAAATCCATTACAAAGAAACAGATTACAAGGAAATCTAGCATTCTCAGTGTTTGGGTACACTTAAAGAGTAAGGAAATGAAAATAGATTATGCATCATTTCCCCATATATATTGAAAACTACTGCATGTGTGAAAGCTAAGAAATGAATTATGGGGCGTGACGAGTAATTGTTTACGCGTTATTTCCCTAAATCCCTTCGCTGCTAACTTAACCTCTTCTAGCATCCCCCTTCTCTGTCCCTCTTCTAGCATCCATTCTATGTGCTCTCTCACTACAAGCAAGCCGTGTGGGTAACCTCTGTGAGCAAATTTGATATCTCTCTCTCTCTCTCGGAGCAACGAGCATAACTGTTGTCTTTCTCTCTCTCTTAGAGCAACCTCTCTCACCTCTATTCGAAGTCAGCATCTGTCTCTCTTACCGTGTCTAAGTAAGAGCAATTTTTCTCTCTCTCACTCTCTGTTAAAAAATTAGGGTTTTACCTATTTTTCTATGACATAAATCTGCCCTAAAAAATTTGGGCTTTCATTTTTTTTAATGCCCTATAAAAGTAGGGTTTGGTGGGTAAACGATTCTTGCAACAATAGACATTTTACAAGCCAAAGGGGTTGATTTGAGCATGTAAGATTAGGTTGATTTGTTTCGTTCTTTGTTACTCTAGTTTCCATAAAATTAGTAAAGTTATAGGTTGATTTGGCTCGTTCTTGTTATTTAGTTTAATAAAATCACTAATTATGAAAGGTTTCAAAAATCTTGATCATGGGCTATCACACAGTAGTTATCTATATTTATTTTATAAGGTCAATCGTTTTTTTTTTTTTGGGGGGTTTTGGTTATATGATAATTGTTTATTGTACGTGGGTATCTATCTGTGGAATTTTTTTCGAGATTTTTGTCTGATTCATCATTTGGGAATCTCTCTTTTGAGTTTTTCGAGCTCTTTTTCTTAATCTTGATATGGGCTCTCTCTCTACAATTTAGGAAATTTTTTTGGAGTTTAGGTTATATATGATATGAACAACAGCTAATTGTTTTGATACTCTTTAATATGATTTCGGTGCATTTATAATCAAGGTGAGTTGTAATCTTACCAACTATAAGTCATTTATTGGTAGCATAATTTATGTGTCACTAAACAGAGTATGATACATGATGCTGAAATGATAGTTTATAGGCAATTGCTGATAAAATTTTGGTAATACATTTCCCATATTTCTTTCAGACATAGCAAAACAGTAGCAATGTATTTCTTCCAGACATAGCAAACAGTAACAATCCATTTGCATGTAATGTATTGTGCAATAATGTATTATGCCAGTAATATATTTCACAGATAATATATTTCCAAGTATCCAAATGACCCCTAAGTAAGATAAGCATTCCAAATCGTAGGAAAAAAATAATATCTCAAGGTTGCTAAGTGCATAGAATGCAGTGGGACTGTCCAATGTTTTCAGGTTAAGTGTATAGAACGCAGTTTATCAGGAGTCAGCCTAGAGCTATTTGGATCCCTCTTGATCTAGGTGGGTTCAAACTAAACTTTGACAGCAACTCTCTGGCAATCCAGGCTTGGCTAAGTTTGGAGGGGTAGTGCGAGATTGAAATGGGGCAATCATTTTCACTTATAGAAGTCCAATTGGTATAGCGACGGCCAATCACACTGCATTACTTGTTCTCTTTCATAGTTTGAAGATCTTCATTAGTAAAAATTTAGGTACTTATTACATAATTGAAGGAGATTCTATAAATGTTATACAATGGTGTAAGAAAGAGCATAGAGCGCCCTGGGAGCCCAAATCTTTATAGTTACGGATCCTTGATATAGCCATGCCCCTGATTCTTTCCTTTGTATTTATAGGGAGGCTAACAACTTGGCTGATTCTTTTGGTTAAGTATGGCGCTTCTCTTCTATCAATTGTTCTCCTTTGTAACCATTGTAACCTCTTATTATCAGTAATAATTATTAATATTCGTAAAGAGAAAAAAAAGTTCTTGAAAAGTCCTCTTTCAAACTTTCTCTTTTAAAAGAATTGTGAGTGATTGGTAGGCAGTTCCAATGTTCGCAAAATCGAATCAGAATGGTTAACCGGTCATGAGGCTGGGAGCGGTTTGAATCGGAATCGGACTAACCGGAGCGGTTAACCAGATTAACCGGTCAAGTAGATTTTTTTTTAAAAAAAAAGGGTCAAATTCCCCAAAAAAATTTAAAAGCAAATAGAAAAACTTAGATTAAGTATACACCATCATATTACATACATTTATCTTATAAAAAAATTTGAAACAACTTTTTATTTAATTTAATATTTGAATATTATGAAAATATGCAAGACAATTTATAATTTCACATAAATTCAATGGGTGAAGTTACAAAGTCCAACTAACAATGGATGATACAACAATATATGCTTCTATATTGTTTTAATGTTGATGTTGGAAAATGTTGTTTTAATGTTGAAAAACCCTTTAATACGATTTAGAATTGGGTTTGAGATATTTCCAATTTTTTCGAAGGGTTGTGAGTCAAGGTAGTAAGAAAGAGCACCTCATTTACTTAGTAACTTGTTTATCAAATTCAGGGTGTGGGTCAAGGTTTTAAGTGCTGCTTCAAATGGCCAAATGACATATTTTAAAAAAATATGGCCAAATCTATTTTGAAATGGCCAAATCTCATTTACTCAATAACCTTTTGAATTGGGTTTTAACATGAAAAAAAAAAAAACATAATTATATATATATATATATATATATATATATATATAATATGGAAAACACTACACAACGCCTATAGACGAAAATGAACAGTGTGATTTCGCCTACCCCCATCACCTTTCAAAGTTCATCGCACGGTCACGATTGTCCGGTAGTGTTTTATTTTTCATTTTTTTTTCTACAAATTGGAATGACCTGAAGTGTATTCATCAAAAATAGGGGAATCTTCAAAAAATATAAAAAAAAATTTTACATGAAAAAAATTCACCAAAATACCCCCAAAAATTTCAGGGGTATTTTGGTCAATTTTTTTCTCAAATAATTTTTCTTTTATATTTTTATTAGATGTGCCTCAATAAGATATATATAATCACCAAATTTCAGGTTATTTCGATTTATAGAAAAAAATAAAATAAAAAATAAAACACTACCAAACAATTGTAACAACCGAGATGAAACTTGGGCGGTGATGAGGGTAGGCGAAATCACTATTCATTTTCGCCTATAGGCATTAGGAAGACTTTTCATATATATATATATATATATATATATATATATATGATAGCAACTTTAAAATGTAAAATTAAGATGCATATTTTTTAAAAAAAAAACAGGTTAAGTTTTTATCCATTTCAACATGTGGAAACATGAGAGATGAGTAAAACACTTTTTAGTTGCTACCTCTTTTCTTTATAGAGGCTAATAAACAAATTTAATGAGTATGAAGTTGCAACAAATTATAGATAATTTGTAACAAATAAAAAAACGAATTAGAAGAAAATGTCACAACTAAACAAGAAGTTGATAACACAGACATCAGTAACATACACCAAAAATAAACTTAAAAAATAATAATTTTTTTCTCATATTCATCACAAATATATATATATATATATATATATATATATATATATATATATATATATCATTAAAAACAATCCAACAAACTCATCAAAAATATATAACATTAAAAAGAAACAAATATTTATTTCTCGTATTCATCACAAAAAAACATATTTTTGTAAAAAAAATACAACATTAAAAACAATCCAACAAGCTCACCAAAAAATATATAAAATTAAAAAAAATATATATTCTTTTTTTCTCATATTCATCACAAATTACATATTTTTATAAAAATAAAACGTAACTTTATTAAAAACACACTTCTTTTTTTTTTTTAAGAAACCTAAAATCGAGCGAAAGAACACAAAAACTTTAGAGTCGAATTCAACCCCAAATATTTCATTTTTTGAACAAATTGACGATGATAGACACTTCAATTAAGATTCAAAAGCCCCAAATTTCATCCCCAAATTTCATGAAAATTTATTCACTATTGAGATCGTTATTCAAAAAATTGCGGATTTTTCATATCACAAAAAATTTCAAGAAAAAACGCAGCAAAAAAAATCGATATAAAAATATTTAATGAATAGTAAATCAAAATAACTAGTTTATTTGATAGATAAGGCCTTTATGATCAAACTTTAGTGATCAATTCAATAAAAATCGATCAACTGATAGATCAGAAATCAATTTGTTTGGATAAAAACAGTTCTTCGATAAGCAGCACTTCGGGCCCAAAAAAACCAAAAATCTTCATCGTTTGGAAAACTTGAAATATGTAAATGTTGAATCCTTCAACAATCAATCAAAGCCCTCCATTTTTATGAAAATATATGAGATATTAAAGCTGCATTTGATAGAATGGCGAAAATTTTTAATTTTCAAAAATCCCCATTTCAATCCGCCAGGAACTCTTTGTTTTTCGACTTTTGATTCAATAATCGATGATCTATAGAAAATTTACGGTGTATAACATCAATATTTGATCCAAAAAATAAAAAAAAACTACAAAATTGAAGAGAAAAAAAGCTACAAAATCTTGTTCCGTAAAAAATAATAGACATGTGTCAAATAATTGTCGTTATTTGATGCGTTAGAACTGCGTTATAACGAACCAAAACTAACGTTAAGCCATACTGGTTTTGAAGAAAAACCGTCAGTTCGAAATTGAACAGGCCGATGTTGGTCCCGATTTTTTTTCGGAGAGTGTCCTTTTACCTTATGTACCTTTAAACCAGCCTTAACTAGAATCGCCACCCCACTAGTAGGGATCTAACCAACCTGTTCCGATTCTAACCAGCTGGGTGGTTTTGCGAACACTGGCGGTTCCCAAAATCTCTAAGTAACTTAGGCCGGCCATCATCTAGGCGAGGGGAGGGGCCCAGCAAAGCGAACGTGCTCGCGTTTCATTCTCTTCACGGAGAGAAATAAAAATAAATGGAGTACATACTTTTTAGTAGCCTTTACCTTCAACATTGCCGATGGAATGAAAAATAAAGAGAGTTGAGTCAGTAATACAAATAAATGACAATAGCCCAAGATTACCGGAACAAATTACACACAATACAAACAGATGGACCAACTTTGTGCTCATCTTTAATGAACTTGTCCTTCATTTTGGATACGATGAGAGAGAAAAATACGAATGCTTTCTCTCACTTCGTTTCCAATTTTTATTTTATTTTTTTGGCATTTTCCATGGCAGCCAGCCTTGAAACGGCCACCACATACACCGCCCGATGCACCATTCATAAATGAAATAACCAGAAGAGAGAGAAAGTCATGCAAATGAAATGGTGGGTGTAAATAAAATGTCAGGGATATTGTCAAAAATACATAATATGAGAGATATGTAAAAAATGCGGTAAAAGTAAAAAGTAATTGATCCAAGAGAGAGAGAGAGACTGGAGCTTGTAACGAAAACAGAGTACTTGTAGAATAGGAAAGAAAACAGAGTACTTGTAGAAGAGGAGAGAAAGCGAAATGGGTCCGTCTGAATCGTTTTAGATAGAGGGAAAAAAGGGGTTTAGAGGCAAATAAATTTTAGAGAGAGAAAGAGTAAGGGAGACTGATTTTTTAGAGAGCGAGAAACTAAGTGACCAAGTAAATAGGCGTGGAAGTAGAGATTCTGGGTTGAACATAGTTGAGGTCTTTAAGGTTTAGGTATGGAAGTTCAGGTACCATTTCAGAAAGTGGACCCGAAGAAGGACGACTGCTTCTGCAAGGCGTACGCCATCCCTCTGTCCCATAAACAGGCCCTGAAACCGCATTCTTCGTTGAACCCCCATTATATCCAATATTTTCCTCTCTGAAACTGACGGTTTCGCTCCTCTTCCACTTCCAGAACAAGAACACAGACCTTTTCCACCATCTTTTCTTGCTCTTCTTCTCGTCGTCTCTCTGCAATGGCTTCAGAACCTGCAGTTCATGGGCTTCGAAGGTTCTGCCTTCTTTCTTGTACTTCTTGGCTTCTTCAAGAACCTGATCAAGAGAGGCAGCACGAAGTGAAAAATTAGGGAAATGTAGAGAGAGAAAGAAATGGGGGAAGTGGTTTCTAACTAAAAACTAAATTGTATAGAGAAAAAGAATGGGCAGAAGAAGAAGAGGAAGCAGAGAGAGGAGAAGGGAAATGGGGATGATGGGTACCTGAAAATAGTCGATTTGGGGGTCAAAGCCATAGTCACTGTAGTGTTGGGGCTCTGGCATTGGGAATATTGGAGACTTGGTCGTCATCTCCTGATCTCTTTTCTCCAAGACAAAGACGGAGAGACACCAGAAGGAAGGAGATCCCCTTTCTTGCCACGTTTTCTAGAGAGAGAAGCGCTCCTTCTTGCGATAGAGAAAACCAGGAGAGAGAGAGAGAGAGAGAGAGATTTTGTGACGAAATGGGGATCTGGTTCGTGGTATCCTATTATTGTTATTAATTTAATTTAATACAGTCAGGGGAGGGAAGTGAGCAGGGAAAACATATGCTTCCTTTTTGAAGCGGCGGAAGCAGCGGTATTAACGCCAGTGATTGATGAGCGAATAAATGATGTAATTTTTAAAAATCCTCTTGTTTACGAAAATGACAAAAATACTTTTGCTTTTCTTTTTTTTTTTCCTTACAAACAATTTTTTTTTTTTGGGACAGGAGAAATTTGAATGGTTAAATATAATTCCATGGCCTGAGCATGAAATTTATGAATATTTACTATTCATATAAAAAGGTCGGACTCTTGGCTAGTGAAATCAGAGGTTAATCACATGTAAAATCAGAGGTTGAGGTTTATATAAGGTGTCAACTTTATACTACGATGCATATCAAAACTAGTCGAAAATGCAATATCCTTATGATGATATGAAATTCTATTGTTTCCTCCAATTATAAAATTTAAAGTTTTAAAAATGGTGATGATCAAGTATATTTATAAACACTTGAGAATTTTGAAAATGGACCGTCCAGATAATATATTAGAAGATGATCTATTTTTAAGACTATAAATCTTTATTTTTTATGTCTATGAATCTCGAGGTTGAGATGATTGATTTGAGGGTTTCCAGCATAAAAGCAACCTTCTCTAGTGCATTTTTAGCTGCACCTTACGCATGCAGTATAAGGTTGACACTTTATATAAGCTTTTTTCGAAATCAAATAGCTAAGAGTGGGTAAGTGAATGTGTAAAATGCTCAATAAAGTTTTCTCGAATTTTATGAATCATTATTAGCATCCAGATTTAAGATTTCAAATATAATAGCTAAAACTTATCTGACTTTGTGATAAAAATAGATGACTTCATACAATGCATTCCCATTTCTGAAACAAGGGTGACACTCAATACATGGGAAAATTACCCAGGGAAGAGGAGGGAGATTCCTGTCATTTGAATGTACGAATAGGGTATTTAAACGTCAGAATGAAAATATTGGGAGCATAGCATGTGGATCGTATAGTATTGGTGCTCTCTTTGTTAACCCAATAACTTACTTGGAAGGGAGAGAGAGGAAGAGGAGTTTGTCATTTTGTTAAGTAGAAGGGCCCCACATCATTAACGGTCAAAAAGAGAAAGGAACGGCCGCTTTGTCGGCCCTCTCCGCTGTCTTCGAGCCCAACGCTCACGCTCTGGGCTTTTTATTTCGGACATGGTTTCTATGGGTCTGGCGCCTCACCACCATTGAAATGAGTCCTCTTTTGAAAATTATTTTAACAATGAATTTTGGATTTTAAATTTTAGGGACAGAAAATCTAACGAGGATTGACCAAGAATCTTAATATATATATATATATATAAATAAAAGCAATGAGCAAATTCAATTTGAACCTTAGATATGGTCAAAATGAGTTCTCCTTCAAAAACGAATCTAGACCATTCATTTTGTGAATTTCAAAATCTTAGCCATTATAAGCTCAAAATCTTTTTTGTCTTTTTTAACATTGTTCATCTAATGATAATAAAGCAATCCAAAAAATTAAAAAATGAAAAAAATCCTTTTAATGCCTAAATATAAGCATCTCACCAAAATGAACGACCTATGGTCAACAACTGTCAACAAATTAGATAATTTAAAATGTATTATTGACAACTGTAAGAAAAATGGTATATTACATGGTTTACAATGTAAAAATTCATAAATAAAATAAAATATTTAGTTATCAATGTAAAAATTAATAAAATGCGTACAAATTTTGGAAATAACACTTCAACTTTTCAAAAATTTATTTTTTTAGGTTTCTATAATAAATTTAGTAAAAGATATTGTTAGTAGAAAGATGGAGATTTCAAATAGAATAAAATTTATTTTTATTTTTTTTATACCTTTCATATTATTTACAAAAATAATTATACCACTATATACAACAAAAATTTACGGTTATATAAAAAATTAATTTTTTTATTTTTCATTTTTTTATGTCTTTTATATTATTTACAAAAATATTTATATTTATACCAACCACTATATACACAACAAAAATATTTATATTTATACCAACCACTATATATACAACAAAAATACAACACATGCCCAAGGGGATTCAAAAACAACAAAAATATTTATACCAACTATGTAATTATAAACTGCTGATTAATAGACTATATTTACATTTCGTTTTCATTTAATGAAGTTTGAGAATTATCTCATATCGAAATATGGGTATTCAAATTTGGTATATAAATACCTATGCAATATGAATTATAAAATGTGTATAAAAATATTAAGGCAACCTCGCATGTGCGTTTGGACACACATGTGCGTGTGTGAGTGTGCGAGGGGGCACGCTCGCACGTGCGCTCGGACACACATGTACGCGTGTGAGTGTGCGTGGGGCACGCTCGCATGTGCGTTCGGACACACGTGTGCGCGTGTGAGTGTGCGCGGGGCACGCTCGCAGATGTGTGTCGCACGTATGCTTGGACACACGTGTACGCGTGTGAGTGTGTGTGGGGCACGCTCGCACCTGCATCCGCTCGGACACACGTGTACGCGTGTGAGTGTGCGTGGGGCACTCTCGCACGTGCGTGTCATGTGTTACGTGTGTGAGTGTGCGTGGGGCACGCTCGCACATGCGCTCGGACACACCTGTGCACGTGTGAGTGTACATGGGGCACGCTTGCACGTGTGCTCGGACACACGTGTGCGAGTGTGAGTGTGCGTGGGGCACGCTCGCACATGCGTGTTATGTGTTACGTGTGTGACCGGGCTGAACCGGATGGGAACCGGCGGTTCCACTCTAGAACCGGGTCGAACCAGATGGGAACCGGTGGTTCCACTCTAGAACCGGGCCGAACCGGATGGGAACCGGCAGTTCCACTCTAGAACCAGGCTGAACCGGATGGGAACCAGCGGTTCCACTCTAGAACTTGGCGATTCCCGGTTTTCGGTTAGAACCGGCACGGGCACGCGTGTTTCCGAGTCGAACCGGGACTCGCCGTTTTTTAAAACGTTGGTTGTATGAAATCATTGCTATATATATATATATATATATGAAGATATTTGTTTTGAAAAAAAATAAAATATGAATTAATTTTTTTGTATGTGATTGTAATATTGTTGATTTAAATTTTTTGTTTGGATAACCACATGCTTCTGAAGATGCTATTGTAGAAATACGTTCTCTGAAGGACATATTACTATGCCAAATTTGAGTGAAATTAATGGAGTCTTGATAGCCCAATATATGCTTAAAAAAAAAAAAAAAAGAGCACGGTATTTTTTTTGAAAATAAAAAATAGCAAAAAGTAAGGCAAAAGTCATTAAAAGGTTTATAAAAGATAAAAAAGGGATAGAAAAGATGGATCGTTGAAAATTTTGATTCCCGTAAAAGTAAAGGAAAAAGTAAAAAATGGAGCATGTAATAAAAAAAAGTTCCTAAATCACCATAAAAATCATAGAAGTAATATAAATATGTATTTTATATCAATATAACTCAAGGTTTGTATGAGGTGTCTACCTTACACTATACAAGCAAGCGCACCTTTGAATTTTGTCTAAAGATATAGTTCTCCTGCCAGAAACCTTACGATAGCTAGAAATTCATGTTCAACCTTAATTATCAAACTCAAAAAATTATAAACATTACAATTCGAGTAGATCTATAAACACTTGAAAATCTTGAAAATAGAGGGTTTAGATAACTTGTTACACGATGCATTTGCGACTTAAATTTCTTTTTTTATTCTTTATATCTATGTATCTTGAGGTTGGGATCATCAATTGCAAGATTTCTAACTTCGGAGCGCTCGTTTCTATTGGATTTTGAGGTGTATCTTATTTCTATAGATCTACTTGTTACTATTTGATTTTGAGCTGTGTCTTTTTTCTATTGGATTTTTTAGGTGTCTTTTTCTATTGGATTTATATAAATTTTTTTCTTATAGGACAATCACTCCTAACAGTCAAGTCTGAAATCTTGGGGCTTGAGGTTTGTCACAAAAATTTTCATGGACTTTGAACCGAGTCTATTGTTTGAATTATGCAATATTCATAAAATATGTAAGAGTATTTTTGTCATTAGAAATGATATTGTTGATATATTCACTAAAAGACAAAAGTAATTAGAGAGTGAATTTCTAAGAACTTTATTGATAAAAATGGCTTTATATTTTAACGAATATTTCAACATACCTCATTGAGATAACAAACCTATCTTTTGCCTTTTAATAAAAATATCATCATTACCCATTCTAATGACAAAAACACTCTTAATTATTTTATAGGGCAACTAAAATAATTTGAGTATTTCACATCCTTTCTTTATGTAACCTACAGGATTTTATGGGAGTTAACATTAAAATGTCCATGTAAAATAGAAGTTCTTAGAGCATTATAACCATACTTCTACAAACAACGTTACTACCTTATATAAACCGTACGCACAAATGTAATTGGGTCTTTTCGAGTTGACATGAGATAATAAATTGCTCTCTTGTGTAATTCTCCTATTTGTAGATGAGTTAGGAATTTGGGATCCTTATGATTCCCATAAGCCAAACCCTAAATCCCATTTTAATAAAATTATCATAAAACTAACCACTACGAGACTATTTTGATCGGTGTTCAAATTTCTTTTACGATTCATATCTTTTAAACCTTGAATCCTCAGGCATGCTTAAAATAAAGAAATGTTTATGTACTTCCCCGACTAGGCATGCTTAAAATAAAGAAATGTTTATGTACTTCCCCTACTAAGAGATATGTATTTCCCTTCAGTCCGCTGTCTAATTCACTGATTATTTGATCTAGATTTGAGGTTTCATAATATTTTATTTTTTATTTTTTAAAAATAATATGAATATTAGATCTAGTACGTGCCATCATCTCAATGGAGTGCACCGAAAACAAATATTAAAAAATATTTTCGATAAAATACAATAACCAAAATACCATCTAAAATTTTAAAGGGTATTTTTGTTATTTTATTTATTTGGGATATTCATTTTATATGTTTTCCCTATGTGAGTTATAGAGAGGAATGGACATCAAAAACTTGGTGTGAAAATATTTTGTAGAAAAAATAAAAATAAAATAGTGTAGAAGAGTGACATTGTGATTGAGACTATCTCACCCGTCCATTGATAATGAACAATTGGATAGGTGGAGTACATAAGTTTTATACATAAAAAGTATAGAAAGCTTGCCCAATAAAATAAGGGTGCCGTTTGTATAGAACCTAGGCTCTAAACAATCAAATTAAACCCTACCTTCAAATAGTATCAAGAAATGTGGTTTTAACATTGGAAATCTTTGTGCTAGCCTCAAAATATATTTTCATATTAATTTATAAAGTTTAAAGCTTCAAAAATAGTGTAGATTGACATATTTATCAAAACTTGAAAATTGTCAGTTCAAAATTGAGTTACAAAATACACTATTTCCAAAACTTACAATCCATTTTTTTCTCATGTCTATACATCTTGATGTCGAAATGATCAATTTGAAGATATTTGAGCATCAAAACAATCTTTTCTAGAATAATGCAATACACGCATGGCAGGAATGATGGCTTGGGTTTGGAATCTTAGAGGGAAATTATTTCTAAAAGATTGGGTGCATGGATGATGCCGCTTTGTGCATGAACAAGTTGCAATTACCCGAAGCATAAGAGGGAAGGTACTGATTTTACAAAATGCTCGCATGGGCGTACTTTATGGCTATACAACGAAGTGCATCGATGGCGCACTTTATGGCTATATACCAGGGAGCGTTAGTACTTAGAAATCTATTACAAGACAATCGATTATAAAGAAAATATGATATTTTTATGATTTGGGTACTCTTTATAGTAAAGAAAATTGAAAGAGAGATTATTCGAGATTTTTTTAAAAATCATGAAACACTCTCAGTGAAAGATAAAAACTTTATCATGCGTTTGACTGGTAATCTGTAAAGAGATTACCCGAAATTTCTTCAAAAATCATAAAGGTGAAAAATCTATTACGCTCGAGTAATCTTTAGAATCTTTCGCCTTCAGTGTCTTTGCCCTATCCCAGCTAAATAAAATCCTAAACCTCCTACTCGGTCCTCTTACTCAGTTTGCATAGCTGTTCCTTTTTTTCTCTAAGCATGTCCCCACTCACTTGAACCTTAATAACTGGTTTGCATAAGGTCCACCACTTTTTTTAAGCCATTTATTCTCTAAGCCCCTTATTTTCTTCATTCTCTCTAAGCATGTCCTCTCTCTTGAACCCTATTAACTGGTTTGTATAAGGTCTCTTATTCTTTTTACGCCCCTTATTCTCTCCTTCAAGCACCTTATTCTCTCCTTTAGCAACCCTAATAACTGGTTTGCATAAGATCTCCTACTCTCTTATCCTCTCTCTCTGTAACCCTAATAACTGGTTTGCATAAAGTTCCCACTCTCGTTAAGCCCCTCCTTCTCTCCCTTTAGGCCCCTTCTTCTCATCTATATTTTTTTTAAGCCCCTTTACCGTTATGCACCTTCCTCTCATCTGGACTTTTTCTTTTTTTAGCCCCCTTATTCTTACTTTTTCCATTCTCCCTCTCTCTTTACTATATCCATTTTCCTTAGCATATCTATTCAATGAAAAATTAAATAGCACAATTATAATAAAAAAATTCACCCAATATAAGAAATTACACAATACAATTATAATAAAAAATTTCACTCAACATAATCCTCATAAGATATTAGTAAAAGCTCAATTGAAATAAGATATACCTCTTTAGTTTCCTCTAATATCTAAAAACCTCTTTAGTTTCCTCTAATATCTAAAAACTTTTTTTACTCAATTACTGAAGCTGCTTGTAGTTTACTAATCAAATTTCTTCCCATTGTTTAACTTGTATTATAAAGATTTTTAATTTGATAATGCATTTCTCATATTTTTCTTCCAGACATAGCTAAATAGTAACAATGTATTTCCCACATCAAAATACTATCCAAACAATAACAATCCATTTGCAGGTAATGTATTACGCACAGACAATATATTTCCAGATATCCAAACGGCCCTAGGGGAAAAAGAAAAGGACCCGGTTTCTATGCGGCCAAGCCCGCATGGGTAGAAATGTAGGCCTCTCGATGGATTTTTGGACTTAATTTTTAAAGATACGTAATCTCTAACATGGAGATCATGAATATGAAAACATAAATAAATTTTAAGAACTAAAAATAATAATTATAGTAAGAAAACATTTGGATTGTTAATTCCCATTGTTTTTAAATGGAACACGTACTTGGACTACATACATAGTCATGCAGTCTAGTCCACATGAAACAAAATATTTTGAACATTTTTTTTTAACGTTCAGTCCGCATGAAACAATTTTCCAAAAAAAAATATCCATTAATACGTATTAGGTGTGTTTTATAGAAGGCGCCCACAAGTAATGCTCAACTCCAAATGTTGTAGGAAGAAAGCTCTTATGATGACCTGAATACCAGTTTCCACCCCTAATTAAAAAGTTTAGAGCTTCGAAATAGTATTGGATTGAATTAATCAATAAACACTTGAAAATCGTAAAAATTGATGATCTAGATGATATATTAGGAGATGTATTATTTTTAAGACTTAAAATCTTTTTTTTTTAAGAAAAATTCTAGATGGTTAATTGAAGTGTTCTCTAACATTAGAATAATCTTCCTGTCGAATTTATTGTGTGCATCTATTACGTGTACTGTAAGGTTCACACCTTATATACACTTTTCCCATATCATCTTTACCACAAAAAAAAATATCGGTTCTTATTAATAAATATTTGGGTGAGGCTTTTCCATATCATCTTAACCACAAAAAAAATATCGGTTCTTATTAATAAATATTTGGGTGAGGCTTTTCCATATCATCTTAACCACCAAAAAAATATCGGTTCTTATTAATAAATATTTGGGTGAAGCTTATGTAGAAGTAAGATACACCTCCAAATTTTGACTAGAGATGTAGTTCCACTGCTAGAGACTCATGAGAGTGAAACTCTAAATCTTTTTTTCATACAGAAATTTAAAATGTCAAAATAGCACGGATTGAGCATAACTATAAATACTTAACATTTTTAAATAGATACTCGAGATAATTTGTAAGAAGATGCATCATTTTTAAGACTTGAAAATATTATTAATTCTTGGAAACTATAAAAGAAGGTTGAGATGATCAATTGGAGAATTATTAAAATCTTTTTTAATAGGAAAAAGTTTATATAAGGGCGATGCCCTAAACAATCAAACTAAGGCGTGATTTAAAAATTTACAAGAAGATGTTGTTTTGATGCTAAAAAACCCTCAATTCGATTATCTTAGCACCAAGATCTATGGACATGGGAAAAGAAATAGATTTTCAAGTCTTAGAAATAATGTATCTTGTAATGTATCATCTAGATTGTCGATTTTGAAGTTTTTCAAATATTCATAGATCTACACTATTTTTGAATATTTAAATTTTATAATTAGAGATAAAAATAAATTATCACGTCATCATAAAGATCTTTGATAATAAAACAACATATTCTAAAACTATTTGAAGGTGCACTTTATTTTAATTCTTTAAGGCCTCAACCTTATACAAACCACACCTTTTTTAATATCATTATATTTTGGACCCCGTTTGTGTACGGCCAAGCCCACATATGTAGAAATGTGGGCTTATTAATAAATCTGTTTTTGAGATGGATTTTTGAAGCTTAATTTTTAAAGATATGTAATCTCTAACATGGAGATTATGAATATAAAAAAATAAATAAAATTTGAAAACTAAAAATAATAATTCTAATAAGAAAGCATTTGGACCGTTTGTTTTCATTTTTTTTTAAGATGGAGCACCTACTAGAAATAATGAAGATGGATGCTTTACACTTTTTCTGAACCGCATATGTAGAAATGCGGTCCAGCCCGCATGAAACAGTTGTCCTTACTTAAATTCCACGCACCTCATATAAACTTTTTCCTAGATATTTACAGACGCATTTCTCTCCAACAAGTAACGCGGGGATCGACTACCAAAAGCTTGTTCTTCAATGGCGCCTCGCGCCTCTTCCTCGTCATCCCAATGCTCTTTTTCTTCGTCTGAAAGTTACTCATCTGATCATGGAGGTCGACGCCGTCGACTAAGGGTCAAAGAATCGCACAGAATTCGCAAGAAGAGGAGATGTCACACCAGCAAGCGCAGGCGAAGAAGCCCTTCTAGTGATTCCTCTTCATCTCAAGAAATTTACAGGTTTTTCTTTCTCTCTTTCTATTTCAACTAATAGGACATTGTTTATGGATTGTTTTGGGAGTGTGTGTTCTAGGGTTTATACTTTTTAAGTCAGACAAGAAGTTTTGCCCTAAAATTTGTTCAATTTTATTTTTATAGAACTGGTTGGTAAATTAAATAGGGGTTTATTGAATGGAGCATGTTGAGTAGGGAAATTGTGAATAGATTCTGAATATTTTGTCTTATCATTCTATGATTTTTCTTCTCAGGTTGATTTTCCTGCCGTTTATTGGATAATTTATCTGTTTAGTTGCTTATCGTTGAGTTTAGTTTTGTTTAAATTTTTTTTGTATGTGTTGCTTGAGGGGTTGTGGCCTTTTTAAATCGTTATATTTACAAAATTTATTGTGTTTGTGTCTGTGTGTGTTTCTTTATTCATGGTATTTTGCTGATTTAAATTAGTAAATACGGCCAATTCAGGCCTAGATTTGACATTTCATAATGTCATCATGAATTTGATGGCATTAATATTCTTAGGTATTTGATTTCAGGACAATGTGGAGATTTCTTTCCATAAATTAGGACATTCATTTAATGGGAACATTATCAGAAGACCATTTGAAAATGATGCCGTGATATGTTTTATTGTAAACGATGTGAGAAGGAGCATATCTAATAACTAATGTTCATGGCTTTAGCAGTATATCTTATTGGATTTCCGGATTCTTGCAAAATTGTGATTGTCTCACTTCAGTTGGTCATGCATGGTTGGTTGGTTGGTCACATTCCTTGGTAATTTCTGGTGGGATCATTTAGACATCTTCTGGTTGTTTAAGAATCTAGGAATTATCTGTCATTGAAAGAAAATCACAATCATGAATGTGATTGTCTTCTTTATTCTATAAAGTTATATACTTTATAGATTTTGATAGTTAACATCATATGATGAGAAAATATACCATCAAGTTTTACTCAATAGAATTCAAGACAAGACATATCCCCTAAGGCAGAAGAGAGAAAATGAAGGAGGGAGAAAGGAAGGGAAAACACAAGGGAGAAGTTGATAACTTTATAGATTTCTTCTTGTGTTCTGTGAAACACTGCATATGCCTAGGACCATAGAAATCCAGTTACACCAGGGTCCTGACAAAAACATAAGGTGTGATAGAGGAACACAAAAAATAAAAAACGAGGATCAATCAGGTCCCATATTGAAAGAAATAATGAAAGAATCTCAATAAACTCGTGCTCGAGCCTACAAATATGCTGATTTCTTTGCCCCTCCATAATAGTTCAGCCAATTTTGAAGGGAAAAAAGGAGACTGGCCTTTTGGCACACCTGATCACATTAAGGGGTTCTCCCTTGACCGTCATGGGCCAGAGAAAGACTGTGCAAGACTTTGAGCTTAGTAGTTGTGGCATTGGCTGTGGCGGTCATGACCTCCCTATGAACAAGGGGCCATAGAATATCATTCGGATGGCACCCAGATTGTTCCAAATTACATTCCTCATTCGAAAGGGTCTAGGTCAACCGACCTCGTTAACTCGCTTTCATACCATGGATATCCTAGAGAAATTTCCTTCAAGAATGTTTTTCTCTCGCTCTCGTTCTGTGGAGATCCTATAGAACTTTCCCTCAAAAACTGCTTTTATCTTCAGTTTAAATAGGCTGGCTAGGTGCCTTACAGCTGAAGGGTTTCTTCTGTCTGGGCTAAAGGGTTTCTTCTGTCACGGCTAAAGGGTTTCTTCTGTCACGGCTAAAGGGTTCAATTACCAACTATGTAGACCAGGTCTGCAGTACATCGTGTTAGCTCTTTCTCTGTGCTGGATGCTCATTAAAATTAGAATAAGTAACCCTGGTGAAAGGGTAGCGGAGAAGGGAGAAGGAGCTGGTCTGTCCAGTTGTAAGTAAGAGCAAGCATTAGATAAAAATTACATATCACCTTTTTGTATAACAAAGGTGGTATGGCTTATTTGCTCCTTAATGACTAAGTTGTGCGTGACTTTGCTGCTTGTGTGTGTATTGTATTTGGCTACCAAATTTGCTTGTCCTAGAAAACATTAGACTTAAGGCTTGCCTCAGCCTTAAGTAGATGCTGCGAGCTGAATGGAGCTGAGTCAATCCAAGCTTTCAATTTGGATATCTTAATAGATTGAGTGCTTCTAGTGTTCGTTATGGCATTTCTTGTGAAGAAATGAAAGGAGGGTTATTTGATATTTCATTCTAATAAATTTAATGAAGAAAATCAATTTCATAGCTTTTACTGCGTAGAATTAGATAACTATCAGGGAATCGCCTAGGAAGGCATATTTTTATCTCTGGTGTTTATTTGCTTTTACATGAAAGACAGGGTGACCATGCAAAAAGCATCAATTTTGATCTTTAGATCTGCATGCAAACTTGTTCTTGTTTGTCTACTTTGTTTTTGATAAAATTTGTTGATAAAGCAATTTTCTGGATATTGATGATACCTCACCATCAAATGGCAGGAGTGACCATTCGTCCGATGGCAAGCATGAAGAAATGGACCGTTCGAGGAAACACAAGCATGATGACAAACGAAAAAAGGTATCATGTATGCTGCCAAATGTGCAGGGTCAAACTTATTTTAAACCTCCACTTGTAATTAGTTTCTATTCTCTCTGTTAATGCAGATCAAGGACAAGGAAAGAGCCTCAACTCACAGGCACAAAAGCCACAAACACAAGCCGAAAGAGGTAGGCAACTATTGACTTGATTAATTTCCTATAAGGTAGAAAAATAGACATGTACAAAACTGTGTTAAGTAGAGGCACCTCTTGTGATGTTGTGAGGTAAATGAAGATCTTGCTAGGCATGAAATAGTCCTGGTGGGAGTGTGAGACATCCATACAATGAAAAAGTGATGTTTTCTTGGCGGATGTCATGCAATTAGAGCCATCTAGATGTTCATTTGTCCGTGTTTACCCCTACTATTTTCGTTTTAGAAGTCATATTTTCTGTCACAGCTGTGCTCATGCACTGGTTGCAACTCTTAATTAAATCTATGGCAATGCCTTCTAACATTACTTTTTTTTAGATGGTTATTTCTAACCATTCTTTTTATTAATAGTTTACAATTTCCTTTTTGAGTCCTTGATCTTTTGTGTTCAGTGTTACTCTGACACGTCAACTTTTCTCTCATATCATGTGTCGACATGCCCAGACACGTGCTCTCCATGCTGTTTGTATGTGTCGGGTGAATTTTTGCTCCAACACGGCGTTTCTAATATTTTGGCACGTGGTATTGATGTTTTAGTTTATATAAAATGTAGTCAATTTGTGGGGTTCGAACCAATGGCCGTTTTAGATGGTATTAAAAGTAATACCATATACACACACACACACACACACACACATACATGGACAGATGTGTCATATTAGAGTTTTGGGCTGGCATACTAGATGCTTGAGACACGTACTAGATATGACACCCATGTCAGTTTCCATATAACACACTGCTCGTGCTCCAACCACGCTCTCGCTCTGGCTCTCTGTCCCGTACCACACCTGGCTTATAAAGTTCTTATAGGATAATAGTTCCATGTATCTGTGGGATAATATCGTCATGGCTCAAGCTTTACCCATTTACAAAAATTAAGGAAGTTCTATTTAGGAAGTGCCTGGTATTATTGAAAAGATTGAGTTCACGCAGTTTTCTGTATATGGTCCACGGCACCTATTATTTATTGAACGATTGATTAATTTGGATTTCTCGTGATTGATCAAAATTCCCTCTCTCTCTAAATGGGAGTTACCTACTCCATAAAGCCTAACAGGCTATTACATTAGCTCTGTATATATGCTTAAAACTCATCCATACACTTTTCATTACTCTGCCATACTTTTAGTCTGCTGTGCTTGTATGCGTATATATACACACACTTGAAATCTGCTGTCATATTATTGAGGATTTACTTTTGGATGTTTATGTAAGTGTCGTGTATCTTTAGATTAATCTGGTTTCTTTCATATTTCTCAATTTTTTCTGAGTTTTTCTTCTTTTGTGTCGGATAAACTGGGACGAATGTGGACATTAATGATGCAGCCCTTGCTCCACTACCAACTAAGCCAATAACCAAATTATTTTCGGATTTCTCTGTTTGTTACTTGGTTAGTTAATGCTATATGTTGAGTCTACATATATTTGAGGTGCTTATATTACTTGCTGCCTGTTCATGGATGGGCTCTTCGACATTGGAGCTGGGGTCTGCAACCTGGTAACTGGATGCTGGATTGGCTGGCTGGATTTTGTTTTCTGGCTATGGCTTCTCTGGTTATATGGGAGCTACATATAGAAGCAGCAGAGAGAGCGGAGTAGCAGCCCGATACAGCTTTCAAAGGTTTTATATCTTACGCTTCTATTGTTTTGCCAGTGTTTTAACTTTAGGCAGAACTGCTTATGACTGGCTTCTTGGTTGTGGCACCCAGTTCCTTGGTCGTGATAAAGAAGATGATGTACGCCGTAGTGCTGTCTCTGGTAAAAAGGTTGGATCTTTTCTGAGACTTATTATTGTTGCCCTACTTGATTCCAGTTAATAATTAATATTTATTTTTTAATATGCGTGATCCCTGAGAATATGAGATTATCACTCTTCAGATTTTGTTAAAACTTGACAAGTCGAAGGAAGACAAATTGGCAGAAAACAACAGAAACAAATTGCTCAAGTTCTTGAATGCTAGCTATGATTGAACATGAGAGTGATTGAATTCCTTCAGAGTGTCCACTGAAGGCATCGGATTTATGGTTAATTAATTGATTTGAAGAATCTTCAAGTATCCCGGTTCTTCATTCCCTCACTGAAGCCCCGAACATGATCTTGTTCAGAAGTTGGGGCTGATGTAATATGGTAACCCTATCAAGAGGCTTGGTATTGGGTTTCTCTTGTAGTTTTAGTCCTTAAAAATCATACGAGTAACTTGATACTACTGGTCCTGGTGTTTAAGAAGGTTGTATAAGTTGCTATTTTTAAGTTCTTGGCAGATTCGTTCCTCAGTGTTCATATCTTATATTTTGTTGGCCAATTATCATTTTACAGGATGAAAATCAAGTATAGAATCTTGAAACTCATAGATTGTAAGAACCAAGACGCATTCTAGATATTATAAAATTACAACTTTCTTGTGTTGATGACACCAATGGGCCCTCTCTCTTTCTCCCTCTCTCACATGCACACATGGACGGATGCATGCATGCACACACACACACACACACATGCACACACGGATGGATACACCCGTGCTACTGTATTTCTAGGTGTGGATGTATATGCATATGCACAGAGACACATGTATGCATGCATGTATGTATATGATATGGCCCCTGGAGGGGTTTGGTTTGTGGCTCAGAGTTGTGGTAGTGGGGAGACCTCATCCCCAATCCTTGCTTCTGTACTTCATGATCAGTAGAAGGTGGCAGCCCTTTTGTTTTTGGAATTTTTCACTATTTGCTTTCATTTATGCCCCTGTTAAATGGGGGCATAAAGCTTTACAAAAAATGGTGCTTTGGAAGGCACGTTGTAGAACAATGAAAGAACAGAAGGGAACTAAAACTCAAAAATGAGGAAACAAGCTCCAAAAAACGCCGTTAGGTTCCATCGATAATCTCTGTAGCGCCCTCCTTTGCGAGTGAGACACCTTCCGTCGTATATGCTGAATGAGATGCGAATATGCCTACAAAGAGAAGAAATTTGCTCAAAGATGAACTCTAGGCACCGCAAGCAGGTGGAAACACCTGAGGCCCAAGCAATAATATTTTTAAAATCTCCTTCAAGTACAGAGGAGTCGACCCTGTCCCTGTTGTATCTTTTGGAGCCTTCTAAGGGTGTGGCTGCTTTCGCAGTGGTCAAGTCAGTGATATACCGAGCTGGCCTGAGTACTCGAGGAGGGTGTTACTGCTGTGATCTCTGAATAAGCCCTTACAGCCGGTGGGACCGGGGTTGCCAAGGGAGCAACCGTGAAAATTGAGCTTTAACTGAGGTGCCTTCGTGGGTCTACAAAGGGAAGAATGGGAGATCATTGCAGATCTATACACGAATACACGTCTTTGAGGTGTTTATCGTTACAAGCCTGAAGCATTACGGATGATTTGATGCGATTTATAAGGGCCCTGGAGTTGAACTCCCTTCCCTCAAAGATTCTGGTGTTCCTCTCTTTCCGGATGGTCCAGATTGTAGTAGCCACTGTTGCTTGCCACAGAAAAAGGCCTGTTGCCAGGTAAGGCAGAGAGGAAAAATGCTTGGTAAGGTTGGATTACTAACTGTGAAATGTCCCACTGCCAGGTGAAGCTCTGCTGATGTTCTGACCATAACATAAGCATCTGGCCCCTTCGCAATGAAGGAAACGGTGATCGCTCACTTTTTCTGCTGCTTTGCACATGGCACACCTATTGGGTACTATAGATAGGCCCCTACATTGCAGGTGGTCCACAGGTAGGGCCTTTTCAAAGATAGCTATCCAACAAAACGATTGAATTTTTGGCAGGATAGGGTTCAACCATGCTCTTCTAGCTACCGAGTATTGGGGAGGGAGAGGAGAGGTGGGCCTATGTAGAATGCCTTAAAAAGAAGCCACCGAGAGAGGCCTGACGCGGATGGTGATTAAATCATATGATCAGGTCCTTGCCAGGGGGGTATAGGACTTATGGAGCATAGCTAAAATGGAGGTGAAATCGTCTAGTTCGTGATTCTGAAGAGGCCTACTGCTACAGGTGGTTAGATTCAGGGGTGAACCGCCGCCACCACTTCCCCAGCAGTGAAATTTGCAAGATCTGAGGCTTCGAATGCCAAGGCCCCTAGAGTGTTGTGGTAGAATGACTGTCCCAATCCACTAGATGGGGACAATGACGATCATCAGAGCCCGACCACAATAAATCCCTCATCCTTAAGGCCTTGGGCTACAGAGGCAAACATTCTAAAGAGAGACATCTGATATACCGGAATTTTGACATGGTGGCCTTGATGAGGGTTATGCAACCTGCTTGGGATAAGAATATACCCTTCCAAGCTGCTATTGTTTGGTTAAACCTTTTTACAAAAGGGGCCCACAGTTGCTTGTGGGCTTATTGGTACACAAAGGAAGGCTGAGGTATTTAAAGAGAAGGGTTTCGGTGGAGCACCCCAATCTGCCTGCACGGGTTAAAAATGATTGGTGGTCCAAAGTGACCCCAATAGTTTAGACTTTATCAGATTAACTTTAAAACCTGTGGCAAGTTGAAGCATTTATGGAAGACCCACAAGATGTCCATTTGTTGGGATGAGGCACCCCAAGTGTGTATTAGTAAAAATACATGCTAAGACTGTTAAGTATATAATGTAATATAGACACTATGCTTTTATATATATATATATAGGGTTTGTTTAGAGTTAGCAACCCCTCAAAATACAAAGGTTAATGTTAGGAGTTGTGATGAATGTATTTATCAAAAAGATCATTATATTTTGTTTAAAAAATTATTTTAATAGGTAACTTAACCATTAAGCAAGGGTAAGTTTGAAATTTTTACAAAAGTATAATGGTATTTTGGAAGTTAGTGTTCGGGAACTTTATTTGTAGAGTGCCCTTGTCCTTTAATAAAAATTCCAACTTTACCCTTATGGAGATGACAAAAGTACCCCTTATCTTGTAGTGATATTTACAAATACACCCTTAATGAGCAATATATCACAAAAAGTAACTTCTTTTAAAGCGTTTTATCCTGACCAAGCTCTTTGATAGCTTTTGAGATCTCTTCCTCTAGAAAATGCTTCTCTGCGCACTCCAGTTTGTCTTTGGGGGAGGGTAAGGAAGGAAAGGTCAAGGAGGGTCTAGGTGAGGGTTTGAATCCAAGCAGCTTCTAGAGAACCTAGTGATAACCCTTTCTATCTCCTCAGTCGGGCTGTAGGAACAACTACCCATTGATAACTGAGATATAATATTTTCCCTACACCTCAGGTTGGCCGTGATATGAAAGAATTTGTTTTTTTGGTCCCCGAATTGATGCGCCATTTAATCGTCTACCTTATGTACCGGAAGATCTCTTTCTTAAGCACTAACTGGTAGTCGATCTTTGCTTGGGTCCTTCTATCTCTTTCCACAATAGAGAACTCCCTAACCTCTATTAGGGAATCAAGATATGAATGAGCAAAAGGATCTCTGTTTTGATGGCGTCAAAGTTTCCTAGGAGGCCTCGGCTCCAATTGATGAGAGAGCACTTGAGCAACTGAAGTTCTTTAAGAGCCGAAACCCCGACCACTACAGCTTTCCACCATTGTGTAACGAGATTCTGAAGGTTGGCCTCTTCTAGTCATGACAATTCAAACCTAAAAGGGTCTTTTGCCTACTGGCCCAGGGAATGTGTCAAGAAGGATGGGCCAGTGATCAGAAGTTGGTTTTGGAAGGGTCAAGGAATGGGATCCTGGGAATAGCTCTTTCCTCTTGGCAGAGATGAGGAACTGATCAAGCTTAGACAGGGGAGGTTTGTTGGTATGGCTGGACCAAGTTAAACTTGTGCCATTGAGAGGGGTTTCAATTAGACCTCTCATGTGGATGAACTTTGAGAAAGCCGTAATGGCACTCGTTAAGGTGTGATTCCTATTCCTTGCAGGGGTCCATTTGATGACATTGAAGTCACTTCCTGTACCCCAAGGTTGTGGGGAGGAGGGGGATGCAGGATTTTATTCGTCCCATAAAAAATGCCTAAGATTGTTTGAGTTGGGGCTGTAGATTGCAAAGAAAGACCATATAGTCCCATCTGAGACTCTGGAAAAGGTGGAAACGGAAAAGGACACAACCTTGTCATACATGCAATGGTGGAGGCTTAGTTCCAAGATAACCCAAATGCCTCCCTAATTCCCCTACGAGTCGAGGGTCTCCCACTAACATGGTTTGCAGGCCCATACTTTGCAGACTACAAAGAGATTTGGTTGGGGTTACTCAATGTTCAAAAATTTGGCTGCCCGATCGCCTAGGCAAAAAAAATTTCAAAATGCCTAGGTGCAGTTTGGGCGGGTGCATTAGGCGTTTTTGCTTTTGGGCTAACGCCTAGGCGGTTTGGTGCTGCCTAGGCGCTATTGTCTAAGTACCGCCTAGGCGCTGCCCCGTGACACCTTGAGGGCGGCTGCAAAAACCCTCGGGTGAGGGTAAAATATGTAATTTTTCCCCCCTAAAAAGGGGGAAAAGGGTTTTAGGGGGTATTCTAAACCTCCAATAGAAAATCCGTGGCCTTTAGGGTGAGAAAACCCCCTCAAAAACCACTATTTTGTGATTTATCGAAAGATCGATAAATTTTTTATTTTTTCTATTTCTTTACAAAACAAAGACAATAGTTCGTGGGTGGACTTCTAGTTTCCTACAATGACATTTGGGATGTCAAGAATTTTAATGGCTTACAACTTACAAGTTAGTAAGTTACAATCTCTTTGAGACTTGTATGATTGTCTCGTTCGTCAATATGTTATGTGATTGTACTCATTGTAGTATTTTATTGTTGTACTGTTATGTTTTCGTCTATTTAATGATCACAAGGAGTTGGGGCTCTAAAATTGCCTTACAAACACCCTAACCATGCCCTAAGAACTCCTCTATTTTTTATGTTTGGGGTTGGGGGGGGAGGGGGGGGTGGTGTTTGATTTTGGTGAGGGCACCCTGTCCCTGGGCGTTGCTTAGGCGGCCAGACACCCAAACCGCCTAGGTGCTCGAATCCCTTTTTTTGAACATTGGGGTTACTTCATCTCAAGGATGGCTAGGACCTAGGGAGAGAATCTATGACAAAAGGCTAGCAGGCCCTCGCTTTTCTGGTATTACACAGGTTCCATATAAGGATCTTCATACATGAGAAAAGCATGGGTTAACAGGTGTCGAGGACTGCCGTGGGTGCAGGCTTTTAGAGTGCAGCAAGCCTAGAGGGGTGTGAGAGGAAGAATTGGGAACTTCTATTTATAATAGACACCAATGGAGAGGTTGTGAACCTCTCGTGATCCTTTTCTTGGTACCTTAATTCTTTTAGAGGGGTTGGCTCTGAGGAAGTCACTTATGTCTGTCTCTTCTCCATCATGATGCGTAGATACCTTTTGATTCTATATACTCAAGCAAATTTCTAATTTGTAGTAAGTATCACAGAGTCTGGAAGTCCATGCCTCCCTACTGGGGATGGAGGAGGCCACGGGGATTGTGCTGCGTCCGCAGTTCAGCATAGCATTAGCCTCGGGAAGGTGAAGAAAAAAGAACTCGAATGAAGGATAGAAGACAGATACTGATCAAGCTAAAGAGATTAGGCATGATGAGATTTTCTTAGGACTTTGCTCTATCAAACCTCTCAATTTCCTCTTGAGTCTGCGGAGTAGTAGGATTTCTCCTTAGGCTCTCTTGAGGATTTATCAGAGTAGTAGGAAATAGCTGGGTATTCGGGGTCATTTATGAGTGATGGGCCTTGTGTAAGAGTAGATTGATACCCCAATGGCTTAGGATGAGTCCCATATGGTGCTCGAGGTGGTGATGCTTCATTTGGTATGGTGTTGGGGACTTGCAAGGAGCTTAACTGTGTCAAGTGGGATGAGTAGGCTGGCTTGGGCTCTAGGTGGATGACTGAGAAGTTGCAGAAGGGGGGGGGGGGGGGGATTGGAGATAAGACGGAGCTCCATTGGGAGTGGGGGAGGGTAGTGAGTTATAAGGGTGTAGATGAGGCAACAAGGGGGGGTATAGGGGATGGGGTTAGGGTCGGGGTGGGAATGGGTTAGGTTCGGTCCACCTCGATCCGACTCGGTCTAAGTTATACCCAAACCCCGGTTTGGGTCTAAGTCAATTAGATCGGATTCGACCCGATCCTACCGGGTCGGGTTTATAAATAAAACATATATAAAAATTTATAAAAATTAGCTTATATATTTTGTACTATATAATTAGTATTACCTGACCAGACCCGACCCGACCTGACAGGATCCAAGTCAGACACGGACTCAGATTCAGACCCAATCGAGTCAAGGTCAAGTGGACCTAGATTTGACCCATTGGGTCCATTGTTTGGATCCAGACCTGCACCTGGTGCCCCTAGCTTAGTGGGCCTCCCAGCAGTTGACAGGGGACTGGAAGTTGTAAGCTCTAAAGAAGTGAAGGGAGGAAGCAGGTAAGACATGTGGAGGGGTGTTTGGGGATGGGGTGGGGGCTTAACCATCGCTTTGCCGAGTTGGTAAGCTGGAGTCCTCCAACCAAGGGCAGGTAGATGGGGTGATTGGCCAGGAGGTGAAGATGTGGGCAGATCAGGGATATGGCAGCAGAAGGGACTGAAGAGGAAGTTGAAGAGAGAGAGAGAGAGCGGAAGGGGGCGGTGAGGGAACTTCAGAGGGAGGCAAAGAGGGGAGGTTACGCTGTAGGGGAGAAGCAAAAGTAGGTGAAGAGAGAGGCCAGGTTGAGGGAGGAGGCACAGTGGAAGGCAAAGAGAGTGGCAAAAGTGGAATAGACATGGGTCGGTTTGGGAAGGGCCGGTAAAATGGGTTGAGAAGATACTGGGAGGTCCAACACAGGAGCAAATTTGATGCATATTGACTCTGACCTAGTGTGGGTTCATGAAGTGGCTCCTTGCAAGGAGAGTTGTCGGATTCTTCTGATGAGTGTTGGGGAGGTAGGAGGGTAACACTCATAGAGTTACCTGGGGGGGTCCCTTCTCACATTGAGCATACTGCCACCTTGGGAAGGGTCATCAACATACATCATGTGAGTAGATGCAGCGGGACCTTCTAGAGATGAGGGGGGGCTAGTGGAGGGTGGGGCTTGAGGGCAATCTGAGCTGTTGGGTGGGGGAGGGAGGGGCATGGGAGGAGGCATGCCAGATGATACCTGATGGACCGTGCGATTTAGGGGATGCATGGGGGGGTTTGGAGTACACTAGGTTGGTGGGGGAGGTAGGGAGATTATCACTGTTGATGTTACGGTAGTGGATATGATAGACGACAACAGCCGAGATTGGAGAATGGGATTGCGGAAAGTTTGGAAGTGATGGGGGACTGCTGGGAACAACTGGCGCCAATGGAGACTGAGTCTGAGAGCCCAAGTGGGACAAGGTGGAGACTGTCCACTGGTCTGCCCTTGTGCACTGGAACTGATTGGCCCTCAGGCCCAGAGGATGGGTATGGCGAGGTTGAGACACATGGCGTGGAGTGTGCTTGAGGGGGGTGGCGGAGGCTCATGATGGGATGTTGTGGAGGGGGCTAGCATGGATTGAAGGGATGAAGGATCCATGTGATAGAGTGGGTCTGATTTCTAGAGACCACCAGATTAGAGTTGAGGATCTGGCTCTGTACTCTCGAGACCACCACTTTAGCTGTTCTTTGTTGCAGATTTAACACTGGTGAACTTTTCTGAATATGGGGTGGGTTATTGGGTTTGTGTTCGGTCCAGAGGTGCTGAGCTGTGGGATTGATATTAAATGTTGGATCTTGTTTTTTCAATCATGTGCCTGCCATGGGGATCTTTCTTTGCTCAAGGGCACAAAACCTAGTGGAGCCAGAAGATCCTAAGGTCACCAAGTGTTGTTGGTTACCAATTGGATGAAGAGATCTTGTCAGAGACAGCATTGTAGTTAGCACTGTCTGCAATAGGAGTGAAAGTACGAAGCTGTCTGGTTTGATGATTAAATATATGATAATAAGAATGATTCTCTTTGTGTACCTGTACATATGCATATGTTGCTGCCACCGCCTGGGGCAGGCATGCACGCACGCACACATGTGTCTATATGTTTAGGAAGGTCTAAACTTTTTGTTGGTTACCAATCATTTCCATCTCCAAGTTGCAGGGGAAATGACCCAAATGGTGCCTCACCAGCAGAACCTAGGTCTTCATTTGGGTTCCCACTCAGGAGCAAGGTAAGGATTAGGCACCAGACCCCTTCTTGGGTCTAATTTTTATATTGGGATCTCTAGACAAGTCAATGCTGCACTAGGGTTGCCTTCTTGCTGAGAGGTGGGTAACCTAGATATTTTTTGAAATTTGATGAAACTAGTAGAGTAGTAGGTCGATTGTTCGTTTTGCCATAGGTTGTTGAAGAGGAGGGGGTCTGTGCTGGAATGGTAAGGTGGTGTTCTTTTTCACATTGAAGTTTCTAGGGTTGTACCTTTTCTGTTTGGCTTTTGGGGCGACTTTCAGGTTCTCATGGTTTATTGACCATCTGGGGCACTTTTATTTTGTGAATCATCCAGGCATTTATCATTCCTTGTTTGTGGAACTAAAAGTGGTCATTGCCTTCAGTTCATTGATGTGAGGGGGAGCATGCGGTGGGCGTTGGGATTTTCTTGCATTGCACTCAAATTCCAGTCATAATGTGCATCCAGTTTATGATGGCTGAGCTTGTTCCGAGTCTCTTGAGAAGTTGAAGGTGGTAGAATTTAGGCAATCATATATGTTTGTGAAGGTTTTTGGCTACAGGGTTGGGTTTTTGATTTATTGAACTGCAGGAGGACCTTGGAAAAGTAAAGGAGAGTGGCAATTGATTTGGGCTTTGTGGTTGTGGGATGGGCGATAATTGATGTTCACCCCCCCATATGGGGGAGAAGATGGTGGGGGATATGTTAATGTGATGCATTGAGGTGGAAGATTTTTGTATTCTCGAAGTTGTATTTTGTATTTCTTAGATCGGATGATTTTTTCGATGGCTCTGATATTGTGCTTTATAGGGATTTTTGTTGTTTTTTGTGGCAGCAATATGACATCGAAGGTCAACATAGTATTTAATCCGTTGGAGAGTGACCTAATGGTGTTTGCTGTCATATGCATATCTGACCCAGTTTTTTTTTTGAATTAAGCTTCTTCTCAAATAGGGTTTTGGCTTTTATGGAGTATCACCACAGTGGTGGTAGGTTGATCCATGGGTTAAAGCAAATATAACATTTATAATTTTGGAGAAGAGCAAAGTATTATGGGAAAATTTTCTATACTTCCCCGCTATTTGTCTTATATATTTCCCCTTCTATCTGGCTGACCATTTAGTTGAGGTTATTTCTCTAAATGTACTGATTGATCTAGATTTGACGTCTCAAATTTTTTTTTTTAAATTTTTTTGGTAGTCTCAAAATATTTTTTTTTAACTTTTTCTAGTAGTCATATGAATACGAAATTTGGTACTTGTCATCATCATCTCAATTGGGTGCATCTAAAGAAAGTATTATTTTTTAAAAAATAAAAAATAAACCAAAATACCTTTGAAACTTCTAAGGATATTTTGGTTATTTTATTTTACGAGGATTGTTTTTGCAGGTGGAAGTTTAAGAGGGTAGTTGATGCCAAATTTGGTATCAAAATGTTTGTAAAAAAATAATTAAAAATAAAATAGTGTATGGGCGTGATGTTTTTATTGGGGCCATCTCAATTGTCCATCCAGATTGGACGGTTGAGAGATAGAAAAGCATAGAAGATGTATATGGCAGGAAGTATATAAGGTTTTCCTAATTATTATTACAAATGGAGAACACGGGTGTAAAATTTGAGTTCTTCACCGTGACTTTTTTTTCTCTCTACAATTTTCCCTGAAACTTCTATATAACAGCATCATCAATTTTAAATTCTAGATAAGATCTACCCTCTCATTCCATTTTTATGCACATTCAGCAAACCCATTTCGTTCTCCACTTCCAATCGATCCCTAGATTCTTTCTCAAAAGTAAATCAGTACTTAATTCTCATGATTTTTCTAAAATTCCCGACTCTTACGTTTAAGGACCTGGTTTTTATGCAGCCAAGCCTGCATATGTAGAAATGTGGGCCCACTAATAAATCTTCTTTTGAGATGGATTTTAAGATGTAATTTTTTAAGGATATGTAATCTTTGACATGCAGATCGTGAATATATAAAAAAATAAAATTTAAAAACTAGACATAATAATTCTAGTAAGAAAACATTTGGATCGTTAGTTTCTATTGTTTTTAGATGAAACATCTTCTTGTATCCATTTTTATGATGGATGTTTTACTATTTTTGGACTGCATATGTAGAAAT
The DNA here is from genome assembly GCF_054954075.1 of Amborella trichopoda. Taxonomy (NCBI): domain Eukaryota; kingdom Viridiplantae; phylum Streptophyta; class Magnoliopsida; order Amborellales; family Amborellaceae; genus Amborella; species Amborella trichopoda. The sequence continues at coordinate 53,785,356 of NC_142337.1, forward strand.
GCGGTCTAGCCCATGTGAAAAAAAATTTCTACGATAAATTGACATTGATTGTTTTTGTAACAAGTAGTATTTGTCATTTAAAATTGATTTTTTTTTTAATTTATCAAAATATGCCCGTAAGGGATTTTCTATTACCCATGTGCAACTATTCCAACTCATTATATGCATTTTTCATGGGTATTTGGAAATTAAGCCAAAATATACGGCTAGAACGTTAAATAGCTTGTCTCATTGATATTTTGATAAATTTCTCTAAAAACAATAGCTAAAAGATGCAATGGCTTTATTATTTACGAATTAAAAACTTGAAAAGTAGAATATAGTAGGATTTTGATATTAATTGTTTCTTAAAATATTGGAAAAATTGGAGAGTAGATATCAAGGAATTTAAAAATTACTCTGCTATATATTATTTCTCTATTTCTTAATGCAATAGATTTATATTCATGCACAAGTCTTGCAACCTGGAATTTTTTTTGTGGATCTCATTCCAGGGAGTTTCTCCGTGATTGACCGAATTTTTGTGGGTTTCAAGTGGTGTTTCACCTCATGGGAGGCTGGGTGCTGCGTGAAATTGCGTTAGAGAAGTGAATTTTTTTGATAAAAAATGTATGATAATTTAAGCTCAATTTTAGATCTTGTTGCCATTCTATGGATTAATGTCCATGTGGTGGTGATTTAAGAGCAAACAACACATTTGCATATTGAAATTCTTTAGAAACATACTTAAGAGAAATTTTAAAGAACTGCTCAAATCAATTATTTGTAGCCAGTTGATCCAAGAGACCAACATGTCCATTGCTGCTTGCACTATTTGATAGTTCTTTTATAATTAAAGGGATTGTATACTATAAGGCTATTTATTTATAGTGCAAGAAGGTCACAATTATTTTTAGCCATTGATAGTGTGTCACAACATTTGAGAAATTTTATTTTGGATTTTGTTGCCAAACAATGACATATCCTTGAACAACCGATTTCAAATCTAACAAACAATAATGATTGTGATTTGATTGTATAAGAAGAAATAGTCTCATTGTATATATATTTTTAAAATATTACCTTACGTAAATCAACAAAAATAATTTATTCCTGTAAAAGTGCCTTCAGCTCTGTTCATTTGGTGTGATCGGCCCTGAAAAGCTCATTATAACCGAAAGGCTCATTATAACCTGCAACTCTCGCTAGCCTAGATTGCTTAAAGAAATCTCATCAAAGTTAAATTTTAAAATTCATATTGGGGAGGTTTCCAGGTTCCTTTTCCTTTTCTCTCGAGTAGTCCCATCTTAGCAACATTCTCCATGTTTGATGTCCATCATTGAAGTTCCCCAAAATATCTTCCTAGTAGAAATGTAACTGAATAAAGATTCCAAAACCCTATTCTAAATAAACTTCATACTTGACATTTGTATCTGAAATATCCTATTCCTCTTTCCATATCTCCCGCATAATAGTTGCTCAAAAAGCTTTCCAAATAATTATAGCCACCTTTGGTAAAAATGGGAGATTTAAATGATCCAAAATATTCCCATAACTTCGAGACAGATAAAACATATCCCCATCTTTTAAAAAGCCCAATCCCACAATCTTTGAGCAAAATGGCATCTAGGAAAACACGATCTCCCATCGCCTCATCATTTTTACACATCAAATACGCATTTACAATAAATTTTCCCATCTTATGAAGTTGATCAATAGTTAGAATCTTACAAAGACTTATGATTTCAAGAAAAAACTTGAATTTTATGAGGAACATACCCTTCCATACCTTTGCTTGATTCTGCCCATTGAGCACTGTAATGAAATATAAAGACTTCATTGAGAAAACACCATCAGATTCCATCTCTCAAATTATTTCATCTTCCTTTTTTCGGATAATCAACCTCTTATTAAGTTCTAGCAGGAGGTGTGAGAATCGTGAAATAACCACTTCAGGAACCTGCACACTACATTCCAATGTATCAAAACCTCTTCCCAAAACAACGTATTCTGCCTATCGATCACCAGTCTAAATTCATTAGGAAAAAGTTTCTTCAGGCATTGTTACCCGCCAACTTATGCATCCAAAATAATGTTTTATCTCTTTGCACTTCTCTTCCATCATTTAGCCAATAAGGTTTTACTGATAGCCTTTAAATTCCTGATCCTAAGGCCCCCCTCTTTCTCTCCTATAAAGGCTTTTTTCCAATTGACAAGATGATATTTTTTATGCCGCGTCTTTATACCCCATTAAAAACACCTGCGTAGAAAGTTCTTCATCATTGATTCTCACTCATCTGCCGGGTCATTAGGTAAATGAAGAACAAACATCAAATATATTTGGCTAATTAGATAGGGTAGATTTTATTAGGAAAAACGTTTATATGAGGTTGACACCTTAAAATGTAAAATTAATGTGCGCCTCTAAAATCCTTTGAAAAAGGTTGTTTTCATGTTTGAAAAACATATACTTGATCATCTCGATATCCAGATGTATCGATATCAAGAAAAAAAAGAAGAAGAGATTTCAAGTCTTAAAAATAATATATATTGCAACACATTATCTGGACCGTCTATTTTCAAGAACTTCATGCATTTATTGATTTGCATGATTTGAACCATTTTTGGAGTTTAAAATTTCATAATTAAAGATCAATTTTGATTATGGCACCATCTTAGGAAATTTTAATACTAAAATTACATCTCAAGACAAAATTGAGATGTAAACTTTAATTTTATTGTTTAAAGTTGCAACCTTATGCAAACCACCTATATTAGTGACTCTTCCTCCAATAGATAAGTATTTATCTTTTCAAAGATCGAGGGATCCATGGTTAACAACATCCCATACTAATCTTAGGAAGTCTACCATTTGATAATCTGAAACCCATGTATTTTATAGGGAAACCTTCAATTTTGCACCAAAAATATTAGCCAATCTTCTTACTACTTCCTCAATGCAAGCAATCCCCACCATAGGAGTTTTATCGAGATGCAATTCCAATCCCAAAACCACCTCCGTATCTAAAAAATCTGTCAAGATGAATGCTTTGGCTAACTTCAGCATCACAAAAAAACAGTGTATCATCTAGTTTGATATATTGAGAAACCCGTTTGCTACTCTAAAGCCATTGAAAAACCATCTTCTTCAACTTTTATCAGCATAATGCTCATTGCCTCTGCAACTAACGTGAAAAGAAAGGGGGATGTTTGGTCATTTAATCTGACTCCTCTACTAGGTATAAAAAAGCCGTTGGGCATTCCATTGAAAAATGATTGCTAGACAAAAGCCTTTTATCCAACCACACAATTTCTATCCAAAACCCATCACCCTCATAATCTCTTGAAGAACATTCAAATCTACTCGCTCATAAACCTTTTCCATATGTAACCTACAAAGAATACGTAGCTTATACTCCAACTTTCTTGAATGCATACATTCGTGACCAATCAAAATGTAGTATGTAATCAATCTATCTTGAATGAATGCTGATTTGGACGAATATCACTAACAATAATCTTGTACAAACTTGTGAGCAAGGATCTTGACAATAATTTTATAAAAATTTGTGAGCAAGCTCATTGGACAAATATAAATCAGACTTGCAATAACTAACACACACACACATATGATTATTGTTAGTGATATTCGTCCAAATCAGTATTCATTCAAGATAGATTGATTACAAACTATATATATATAAGGGTGCGGTTTGTATAGAGCCATGGCTCTAAAAAATCGAATTAGAGCCCACCTTGAAATAGTGTCCAGAAATGGGGTTTCAATATTGGAAACATTTGTAATAGCCTTAAAATATATTTTCATCTTTAATTAAAAAAATTAAAGCTTCAAAGATATAAATAGTGCAGACCGTGCATATCTATAAAAACTTGAAAATTTTAAAAATTGATGATCCAAAAATACGTTACAAGATGCACTATTTCCAAAACTTGAAATCTATTTTTTTCTCATGCCCATGCATCTTAATATCGAGATGATCAATTGAGGATATTTGAGCATCAAAACAACCTTTTTTGGTGAAATTTTTGAAGTGGCTCTAATTTGATTGTTTAGAGCCCGGCTCTATATAAACTTTTTCCATATAATAAACTTCGGATGATAATGTAGTTTTTGGTGTTATTGGATTATATAGAGTAAATACAAAATAGAAACAATAAAAATTACGAAATAGAAATAAAACGGTATGAATTGTAGAGAACTGGATGGCTCCACTTCGTCAAGACGAAATCCAGGGCCAAAGTTAGGGTTGCGCAACGTAGGGGCATACGTTTTAAGTCTGAGGTTGGATAGACCAATCTAGGGGTGGTAATGGGTCGGGTCGGACTAGGATCCAACCTAGACCCGACTCGTGTCCAAGGTTTTAATCTTGGATCTGGCCCATCGGGTCTAAAATGTGGACTCAAACCTAAATTAGTTTGGGTCGGGGTCTCACAGTGTCATTACTCTTTGAGAAAATATTTTAAAAAAGATATTTAAATATACACACACATACATAATATATATATATATATATATATATATATATGATCCTATGCGACCATCCCACACCCATGTGTGTAGGATCCCAAATGATCATCATTAAATTTGACACAGATCTCTAGAAAAATTATTACATGGATGTGAGACTTGATTTTTTTAGAGATTTGTGCTAAATTTAATGGTGATCCTTTAGGGTCCTATACACATAGGTGTAGGGGGCTCTCACAAGGTCATTTATCATATATATATATATATATATATATATATATATATATATATATATATATATATATATATATATATATATATGCCATCACAAAGATTTTCAATATTAAAACCACATTTCTCGACACTATTTGAAGATAGACTCTAATTTGATTGTTTAGAGCCTAGGCTCTATACAAACCGCATCCATATATATATATATATATATATATATATGTGTGTGTGTGTGTGTGTGTGGGGGGGGGGGGGTTGGGTTGTGATGGGTTGACTTGGAGCTGGATCCAACTCGAATCTAGGGTTTTGGACCTGGACCTGACCCACCGAGTCCAAATCTTAGAACCAAACCCGGACATGAACCAGGTCAACTTGTCGAGTATCGGGTCTAACCAACCCGATTTCCACCCCTGGACCAAACACATGTAGTCTTTGAATGCCTTCAATCTGGAACCAAAACAAAATTTTTATTTTTATTTCTATCTTACGACTTTGGTAGCATTTTGCGGAATTTTGTTGCACAAGCGTTGCATTAATAGTGTGATAATATATGCTTTTAATCATGAATCATTGGTTGGTGGCCCATTATCGTTGCCTTGGAGATTAACGATTATGCTACCATTGGATCCCCCTAAAGTCCATGATATGAGGAAAAACGATTTACTCTTTCCTTTTCCATTTTGTTTTTGAATGGGTGAGGTTTGTATTGGTGCACACCTTGTACTAAACGATTAAGACACACCTCTAAATTAGTTTTAGTGCAGAAAACGTTACGATGATTTGAAAATCTATATTCAATAGTTATAAGATTTAAAAAAAGACGTTCCAAATAACATGATACAAGACCCACTACTTTTAGGATTTGAACCTTTTTTATTTTTATTTTTAAGTACATTTATATCTCGAGATCGAGATGATCAATTGAAAGGTTTTTCAACTTTGGAATACTTTTCTATTGGATTTTTGACATGCAACTTATTTATATAATATTAGGTATAAAAGTTGAAACATTTTTAATGAAAACGTTTATATAAGGTGACGACTTTATTTGTAGAAATAAGATTGTATTAATCTACACCATCTATTTTATTTAGACAATATAGATTGAGCACTATCTTAAAATTTGTGCTATGTGTTGACACTGGCTCAAAAAATATGTCAAATTTATATATCAAATTTACATTGTCTAAATAAAATAATGTAAAGTATCGCAACCTTATTTCTACACATAAGGCTGCAACCTTATACAAGCTGCACCTCATTTATAATAGCTTATAATATAAGGAAAAGTTGTGCTTGCTAACCTTGGACCGTCCATCTTTAAGATGGACGTCACTTAAAGTGCGCCAGATCAAACCACTAAGGAACATGGTTTGATAACGTTGCAGCCCTATCAAAGTAAGTAAAGCTTCACCTTATAACTCATCCAAAATTGTAATTCAAGCATTGAAAACCCTTCATATCGACCATCTTGACTTTTTAACATTATGGTTGTGAAAAAAAATTTAGGATTTCAAGCTCTAAAAATAGGGTATATTATACCAAATTATCTACACCGTTCATTTCGCCCTAAAAATAAGTATTCACATATCTGCAAGATTTGTACCATTTTTTTAGTTTCAAATTTTATGGTTGGTCTTGAAAATTTATTTTAGATCCATCATAGAGATTTTCTTTGCTGAAAGTGTTTTCCAAACAAAGATTTGAGGTGAGGGTTTATTTTGTTTTCATAAAGCCTAAGCCTTATAGAAACCTCATCCAGATGGTGCAAAAAATCCCTAAAGATGAAGCATATTTTAAATTTTTTTTTATAGTCACTACCACCTTAGCCTAGATTATTAATTGCTAAAAATATGGTTAAAAAATGCACCTTTAAAATAAATTTTAGAAAAAGACAGGTGTACATATGAGTTGGCTGACACATAGAAACCTTACCAAGAACATACATGCAAATGGATTGTTACTGTTTGGGGAGTGTTTAGATGCAACCCGGGAAATACATTACTCTTATTTGATACGGTTTAATATGGAATTGTGTACATTACAATTTAAATTTTCCCTTACATCACTTTTATTAGATATAGCTATTTAATATGGAATCGTCTACAAAGAGACCATTTATCTTTTGTACGCATAATCATTCTTGTCTTTCAAATTTCAAAATGGGTAGTTGTACTAGTGTCATTGAATAAATACAAAATTTCAAAAAAACAATTCACTTGATGACTCACCTCAAGCCATCCAATTTGACATTTAATATTTGAGAATGATTGTGACTTCCATTCACAAAAGATAAATGGTCTCTTTGTAGACATTCCTATTTAATATTGAAATATATATATATATATAGATAACATGACTATACTATGCTTGTTATGTCTCAGAAAATAATAACTTAATAGTGTGAATTAATAATGGTAGTAAACATTGAGTGAACTATTTTAGTCACAACCTTTAAAAATCGTTAATTTGTAGTTTAAATAATAAATGGTGATGTATTTTTTTAAAAAATTGTTGTGAAATGGTAAAGTATTTTAAAAATTAGATTGATATATTGGAGGTGGCCAATGTAAAAAAAAAAAACACAGCTAATATATTGTAAATAATTTATCACTTATTTATCTATATATAAACTGTAATCCCAAAAAATCAATTTTTTCAATAATAATTATAATTTAAATAAAATATAATTTATCATTTTTTGTCTCGATGTAAACTTACCACCGAAAATATTTTTCTTGGAGTTTAGAGAGAGTGGAAATGATGTAGCCAAGAGAGAGGGAGAATAACGGAGAATGGATTGGCACAAGAGAAAAAGAGAATAGTAGAGATAGACGATTTTTTTTTGGGCAAAAAGACATACATAGTTAGATTATTCGTTGAGCGCAATAAATTTTATGTATTTTAGGATTCGCGATAGATTTTACTATTTTGGGATCTTGTGTACTTTATTTCTATTTTATTAAATTTCATATTTCGTTATAATAGGTTTCGTAGTAATAGATTTTCAATAGATTATCAGATACCCGATCAGCCCCTTATATACCCCACAAGTAGGAAATCTTCTTAATAAAAACGACTTTCATTTATCGCCTAGATAACTGCCTAATGAGGAAGGAGGGCCGAGTCAAAACAGATAAATTGGAGATAAAAGAGGGGTATTCGCAATAGCGCCCACAAGATGAGGCCGAGTCTCTTGTTATGGTCCCTTGCGACGATTCCAACGCCTTCAAATTATCCGAGCCATGAGATGATGAGTGATTAATGGCCCAATCTTTCAATCCTATATAAATGGTACAGGTAATTTGGAAATCAAAGAAAAGACACACAACAAAGCGAGAGAAAAAGATGACAGGATTCTATCACATTTCACTGAAAGCGCTCTTGTTTTCTTTATCCTTCACAATAATCATCCACCATGGCATTTCCATTACAAACCGCCCTTATGAGCTTCACATACATGAGCATGCCCCCCATACGAGCCTCATTACAAGCTCTTTCACATTGAGAAGAACCCACTTTGGTCACCCTGCTCGAAGAGCCGAGTCGGCCATTAGGTCTGGCTTAGCTGTTGCCTTAAAAACCTCATTTCACATCTCGCAGCTAAAAAAACGTATGGGAAATGACCCTTTCTATGTCAAAGGCCTAAGCATTTGTGAATCCTTGTACTCCGATGCTGCTCAGAGGCTCTCAGCATCTCTAAATGGCCTTCGAAAGGTGTCGTATGGACAGGCGATGAAATCTGTGTCGATGGTGGTCGGTGAAATCGATACCTGCGAGAAGGGGTTTGGAGAAAGGGCAGGGTATTCATCGCCATTGACGCGGAGGAACGATGGGTTGGTGAGGCTGTGCAATAAGGCAATTGGGAATTTGAAGAAAATTCATTGAGATTGAAGTTCTGATTTCTGTTGATTATAAATGGTAGAGGAGGATCTTAGGTTAGTTACGTTTGATCGAGTTGGACTTGCCATCGATTTGGAGATGGTTATATCTTTGTGTGACTGATATACTTAGGCGTAAGGCCCCTTACGCCTGTTCGAATGTGAATGTATGTTTAAAATGTGAATGACGTGTAATTATATATTCTGGATGAAGTTGTATGTACGAATTCGTTTTTGTTATTGTAAAATTTATGTTGGTTTTGTTTTACTCCTCCCAATTTGAAGATGTCTGGCTTAGATACATTAAAAGAAAAATTATGTATCGTCAACTTTTCAATGGCTTTATTATGATAAGTGTCTGATTTTTGCAAAAATTACATAGAGACACCCCCCACCCTCCGGACCGTCTTTTTTTAAAAAAAAGAAGAAATGCCCACCTGCTCGGTGGTACCAATATTGGATAGGTGGAAAATCCTGCAAGTTTTTGGCTGTCTCTATTACTAGTCTCTATTAGTAAGGGCCAGTACAGTATTAGCAACACCGAACAACCATGTTGCTCAGTATTTCTAATAGCAGATAGTTCAAACTTCCTAAATTGTTGGGCATTACAAAAATTGGACCTATTAAGTAATTATTATTATTTAAAGGGTGTGGTTTCCATAAGGTTGCAACTTTAAACAATCCATTTAAGGCGCACCTTCAAATTTTATCTTAACATATAATTTTGATGCAAAATATTCTTAAGATTATCTCAAAATCTATTTTCAAATCTAATTATAAAATTTTAAACTTCAAAAATGATTAAAATCAAGTAGATCTATAAAGATATGAAAATCTTGAAAATCGATGGTCTAGATAATGTGCTGTAAGATGCGCCATTTTTGGGACTCAAAATCCTTTTTTTTCTTTCATAGTCATACATCTTGATGTCGAGATGATTAATTAGAGGGTTTTTCAACATTAAAACAACCTTTACCTATGGATTTTTGAGGTGCATCCGTAGTTCAATTGCAACCTTATATAAACTTTTCCCTTATTTAAATTCTTATTCTTTAATTAAGAGAAAATAACTATATCCATTTTATTTGAAATTATTATGAAATTACCACAAAGTTTTCGTTGTTACATGTATACCCATTTTTTCAACTTCATAACATTTTTTTTTTTTTAAAATACAGATCTGGCCTTTAGATTTTTGAAAAACCAAAAATAGTAGGTTTTAAAGTTTTTGAGAAACCGAAAAGTAATAAATTTTTGGATTTTGAAAATAAGAATTTATTGTTTTCAGTTTTTCAAAAATTGAAAAATAAGCTTTTTTTATTTTTAAATATCTGGAACCTTTTGCATTAAAATAACCTACGAAATAACACTATCCTACAAGCATTCGTCTATCTTTTTTAGGTTTCTCACAACGTTTGTCTCTCTCTCCTACTCTACCACTCACCCTCTCAAAGTCTCTCTCTCTCTAACCCACGACTTGAGTGTATTTTGTCTCTGTCTCGTCGCGATTGGTACATTTTTTGCTCTTGCCTTATTTTATCTATTGATTAAATTTGATTGAATTTACGCAATATTTTGTGTTTGTATTGATAGTTCTTATTTATCTTTGAAGTGGATATTTTTTGGATAAATATTGGATTGAATAGTTGATTTACTTTTAATATTAGATTGATCTACTAGTATATTGTATTACTTAGTCTTGCCCCATAGGCAAGGTCAACTTGCCAAATCTATTATATGAAACTCATATTTTATGAACCCTCAATGAATGTTTACTTATGTATTATATATATCCCATTTTATTTCTTCTTTGTAACTTAAATTTTGGTATTCATTTAATACAGTAGCATCGATAATGGTTAAGGAAAGAATGCAACTAGTATTTTGATATAAGGGCCTTTTGACATATGTAGGTTTGAAGAGAAGAGGGAGTTAGCTAACTCCCTCTTCTCTTCAAACCTACATATCAACTTTACTCTTCTACTCGACCACTGTAAATGCTTTTAGGAAGATGTCATCATTTACATCTATGGCAATGTCGGATAACAATATTCCTAGATATTTTCCTTTTAAGAATGTCTCATCGATACTCATTACTGGCCTGTATCCATTAACAACACCCATGATATAGGGATAAAAGGCAATAAATAATTGTTTGAATCTATCTTCATTATCTGTGATAGATGTGAACTTCAGTTCTGGGGTTGGTTCTTCAGAGCATCTCCATATATAATGGGAGGTCATTGTATTGTTGGTAATGTGATTCATCTACCATCTCCCTAGCAACCTCTTTGCTCCTCCAAGCTTGCACGTAGGAAAGCCTGATGCCGTAAACACACTAGACGTCATTTATAATGTATTTCATTATAATCTTAGGCTGGTTATGAATGCGAGATCTAATCTTTTCTGCCACTCAATCACCACGAGCAAGTGGCAGATGAACCCTCCACATTGGACCACTATATATGTGCTCCTTAACCATAGACTTCACTCTGTAGTATGTCATACTGCCAACCCTTAAGCATCACACTTGCTAAGCACATCCATCTGTCTTACAACTTGCCCAAACTGTCCCTCCTCGCTTTTGAAAAACTTCAAAACAAAATTATTGGGGACCACAAAATCAACCAGATGATGTTAACATTTTATGAATATTTTTAAAATATCGGTCAATTTTCAAAATAATCTATTTGCCAATTCCTCTACATGGGCTCTCAATCGATTCAATATCATCCATATCACGTTCTAGTACAAGCTCAGGCTCGTTTTCAAGTTGGTTGGGAAGCACTTGCTTGCGCTCTAAGTGATACGGAAAATATGCATTAGACCGATTGTTAACAAAAGATAGACTACAATAAGTTGAGCTATGCAAATCACAAATATTTATGCACATGGACAATTCAATTAATGTAAATTAGATATGAAAATATAAATTATATATGTACCTATTCCTTGCAGATGAACCCTCCCTATTTGTTGATATGTAGGTTTGAAGAGAAGAGGGAGTTAGCTAATATTTGGATCGGCGTCTAAGTACTGAAAGCCCAAGAATTACTCCTCATAAGAAAGAATAAGGCAAGATTTTTACACACAGTTATATCGGCCATGGAATTGTGGTTCGAGATTCACTATGCAAGGGAGAAGTTCATTATCGATTTAACTCAATGAATATGCATCATTGTTGATTTAACTCAATGGACATGTACGTGTAGGAAATGGCAAATCAATCACATACCATGTAGTCATGCCCTTGTGGCTATTAACTACATGCACATGGATGTCACAATGTTATGCAATTGGTATTTTATAGTGGAATACTTCAAAAGGGCATTTCAAACGCCGTTTAGGCCTGTCCCGAATAATATGGAGTTGACTGATATGCTTAATAGGATAGTGTTACCACCAAGGACAACATGCCTTCTTAGGAGGCCGAAGAAGCAACGGAAAAATTTGAATTTGAACATTCTGCCAAAGCATTGAAGTGTCAGCGATACAACATAGTTGGCCATAATAGGAGGACCTGTAGAATACCAATAGGCCATTAGGAAATCAGAGGTTCTTAATGTTGTATCGAATTTTCATTTTGGGAATGTCATTTGATACAAAATTTTTCAGGAATCAATCTCATTGTATTTTCTGACATGAATGTCATTGTATTTTTATATTTGGGGAATGAATGCTATTTGTATCAAATTTTTTGAGGCATGAATGTCATTTATCAAATTTTTAGGGAATGAACGTCACTGTATCATTTTGGAGAATGAATGTCATTGCATCATTTTGGGGAAAGAAGCACAATTTCAAAATTTGAAAGACCAAAAATGTTACATAGGAAAGAAGTACAATTTTAGGAGGTATTAGCCTAGCTTGAGTTTTGAGATATTTAGAAAATAAAAATGTTGGATAACCCCCAATCTTGATATTTAGAGATACAATGCGACCTAAATAAATTGTGATATACTAAAAAGAAATCATAACCCAGTGGAGAAAAAAAAATTGAAAATCAAGATAAAGCACATTTATTTTGAATCCCACTAAACTAAAATAAGGATTTGAATTTCCCACCTTGAAAAGGAAAAAAAAAGTGTTGGAGATGCCAAAAAAACTAGATGAAAAAAAGAAGAAGCAGACATGGGATGGTCTCCTTGTAATTTTAAAGAAAATATGGACGAGACTATAATAAAATGGAAGAAAACCGGTCCTCACATAATTTTTCCTTTCTTTTTTTATTTTATTTTATTTTTTATTTTGAAATGCAGGACCCGGTCCAAGATTTGGATCCTCCCTGCATTTATTTTATTTTACCCCTGGATCCAAGGTTAGTAATCTCTCGGACCGCAAGACTTGCCTCTAAAAATATAAGGCGAAGCAGTCCAAAACTTCCATCCAACGTATTCTCGCTCTGGAAATTGTTCTGATAACGCTGCAACATTATTAGTAAAGCCTAACTTCAAAATTTAATAAAAATTGAAATTCTAGCAAAAAACTTTCACCATCTCGGTCATGGCCATTATAGTTGTGAATAAAATTAGGATATGAAGCCCTTAAATAGTGTATATTTTCTAACAATATCTAGACCGTCCATTTTTCCTTAAAAATAATATTCATATATTTGCAAGATCGGTACCTTTTTTTGAGCTTCTAAACATCAGGTTGGTGTTGGAAAGTGATTTTCGAGCTATTATAAAGATTTATGAAGCCCAAAGTGCTTTTTGGACGACGATTTGAGGTGAAGCTTTATTTTATTTCAGAAAGCCTAGGCCATATAGAAATGACATCCTATTATGTTATCTCTCTATCTCCACCATGCATTTGCATGCATGAGGATACCCTGTGGTTCAAAGTTTGTGACATTGGATTGCTCCCTGGGGAGGGAATTTTATTATAATTTAAATAAATTTTAAAGCTAAAATAAAAACCAATCTAATAATTGGAATATCGACTTGAAAGGCAAATTGGAAAAAATAAAACGATTGTGGGGTACTTTTAAGAAAAGCATTAGTTCGACGTTGCAAATATTGGATGGGTGTACTCCGCATAAGTCATTGATAAATTTAGACCAGCTCATATTTACCATATTGATAAGGAAGGTATATAATGAGACCATTTGGCTTTGGTATAAGGTGGTCGCAATTAGTCTTGACCATTGGATGCGAAATTGGGTAGCTGTATTTATTTCATTGACCAAGTTCAAAGTTGAAAAGAAATTTTTTCGAATTTTGTGACACATATAGGCTATCAAATTTCACATTAGATAGTTAAAAATAATTGTGACATCCTTGTACTAAAGTAAATGGTCTAGTTTTTCCTTTGCCCATAATTATACAAAGGAGGAGACATTTGTTATGAGGTTTTCCATTTTAAAAAGGTATTGCATACTATGAGACCATTTATCTTTAGAACAAATGTTTCATGTGGGCTGGACTGCTTTTTAACAATATGTTGTCCACAGGTATAAAGCACCACCTTAAAAATGGATGCAATAGGTGGTTCATCTAAAAACAATTGTAACTAGTAGTTCAAATGTTTTTTTAATATAATTATTATTTCTACTTATTATTATTATTATTATTATTTTCATATTAATGATATCCATGTTAAAGATTATATACTCTCTAAAAATTAGAATCAAATTATATTTAAAAAATATATTTATTACCAATCTCGCATATCTAGAATATGCGTTGGCCGCATGCTAACCGCATCCTTATCTTTATTATAAGGAGTTCACAGTCACTTCTAGTCATTAGATGTCAAATTAAATAGCTTGTGGTGTGTCACAAAGTTCAATTTTTTTAAATTTTTAACTTTAAGACTAATGAACGACACTCTTACAATCATCTCATTTTGAATATAACCGAATGAATGTATGATTGTAACCTCTTTTCACAAAAAAAAAAAAAAGAAAAAGAAAAAAAGGGATAGTGTTTTTTTGTGGACTTTTCCTTTAAAAAACAGGGGGCTGCCATTGTTATCCTTGATTATCCAAAGCCCAAGTAAAAAAAAAGCAAAGTGGGTCCGGGCCAGTCCCTATAATCGTCTCTATTCAATGGAGGGTGAAAGTCACAACAACGTTGCATGGATTTCTTCCTTGATTACTCTTTGCCCCAAGTGAGAAACAGCGACTAATTCAGACCGCTAACAAGCGAAACGTCTGCCTCCTACTTTCTCGCTCTACATTTTCTCTCTCTAACTCCATGCTCTATACTTGGCAACCTCGCCTACAACTCGTTACCATCCACCCCCAAGCTTACACGTTTTCCCTCTCTACCGAGCAACACGGGCCAACCCCTTAGGCCCTTACCCTAATTCTTAGTGGCTCCCCTCACATAATGGACCTTTTGCCCTAAAAGAGCCCTTAAACCCTCTTTCTACGTTCCCCTTCTCTCTTCTTCTTCTTTTAAAGCCTTGAACCTCCCCACCAAAAGAATGCCCATCTCTCAAAATCTGGGTCTTTCTCTCTCTCTCTCTCTTCTTTATGTCTCCTCCTATATATATATAGAGTTGCACCTCTCCTTCTTCAGTGGCATTTGGCATTTACTTAAGCTGAAACCGAACTCTCCCCGGATAACAACCGTTTCCGGAGAGAGGAAGGCAAGATCTTAGAGATCTTAGCCATGCAATCCTTTAGAGGCTACGGCCAGGTAACAGGAGAGCAGGGTCGAGATGGCCAAAAAAAGAAGAGGCTCGCCATCATTGGGGTCTCCTCTATAATCCTTGTGGCCATGGTCGTGGCCGTTGCAGTCGGCGTATCACACCACAGTGGTTCAGGCTCTAGTGAATCAGGCTCGGATAACCACGTTCAAGACTCAATGAAGGCCATCAAAACCATTTGCCAACCCACTGATTATAAGGAGGCCTGTGTGTCTAGCCTGACTAGTGTGGCTGGGTCCAATACAACTGACCCAAAAGAGCTGGTTAAGCTCTCTTTTGAGGTTGCTTTGGAAAAGGTTAAGAAGGTGGCGGGGCAATCAGCTCTGCTCAAGGAAGTGGAGAAGGATCCTGGTACAAGACAGGCGCTTAGCATTTGTGATGAGATTATGGACTATGCCATTGATGAATTGAAGAACTCAATTGATCAGGTTGGTGGGTTTGATTTGAGCAATATGGAGGAGATCATTGAGAACATCAGGAGCTGGCTCAGCGCTGCCATCACCTATCAGGTTTCTTTTTCATTATTATTATTATTATTATTATTAGTGATATACGTACGGATCCTAAAATTTTAAGTAAAATACAAAATGAGATAGAGATTGAGAGAGATGTATTATATGTAGACCAAAAAGGCTAAGGAAATGTTAGTGAATATAGAAGAAAGGTGGGAAGAGAGAGAGAGAGAGAGAGAGAGAGAGAGAGAGGGAGGAAGCGGATGGCATTGTATACAGAAGAGCAAAGCTAAAGAAATGTTGGGGACTGTAGCTGTAGATGAAAGGTGATATGCAAGAATTTAAACCCGCAGTGTGACAGGTAGAAGGAGAGATTTGAAAGAAGGAATGTATAAATACGATTATGGATTACAGGAATATTCGAATTAAGGTAGATGAAAATATTATGAGTAGAAATGATGAAGTAATAGGAATGAAAAAATAAAGGGTATGGTTTACACAAGGTTGCAACATTAATAAAATTAAGGTGCAACTTCAAACTTTTTCATGAGATGCAATTTGGTATCGAAAATTCTTAGGATGGTGTATTAATATATTTTTGTCTTTAATTATAAAATTTTACACTCTAAAAATGGTTCAAATCAAACATATCCATAAATGAATGAATGAAAATATTGAAAATGGACGGTCTAGAAAATGTTTTGCAAGATGTAATTTTTTTAGGACTTGGAAATCTTTTTTTCCTCTATATTTGTATATATCAATGTTGAGATGGCCAATTGAAAGTTTTTCTAACATCAAAATAATATTTTTCAAAGGATTGTAGGGGTACACCATAATTCTACATTTTATGGGGTCAACCTTATATAAAATTTTTTCAAAAATAGATGTCTAATTAGTATGGAAATAGAAACGAGGTGCTGTTTTTGTGAACTTGAAGGTAAGGGGATGCAGTCATTAACTAAGAGGTACGAAGGTAGTGGGATCTGGTAACACAGTGGGTGGAGTTGTTGCAATAATTAGATTAAGGGAGATAAAAAATAAAAAAAAAAAGTATATAAAGAGACCGTTTGCTTTTTGTATAAGGAGGTCACAATCACTTTTATCACTTGGATTTCAAATTAAGTGGTTGTAAGATTATCATTGAAAAGATTTAGAGGTTCAAAAAAAAAAAATTCTTGGATTTTGTGACTACCCCAAGCCATCCAATTTGATATCTAATGAGTAAGAGTGATTGTGACCTTCTTGTAATAAAAATAAATTTGATA
This sequence comes from Amborella trichopoda, assembly GCF_054954075.1. NCBI lineage: Eukaryota > Viridiplantae > Streptophyta > Magnoliopsida > Amborellales > Amborellaceae > Amborella > Amborella trichopoda. The sequence continues at coordinate 53,802,310 of NC_142337.1, forward strand.
TCTAATGAGTAAGAGTGATTGTGACCTTCTTGTAATAAAAATAAATGATTTCATTGTATACAATCCCATAAAAAAAATGAATAAATATACTCTAGATGATATAGCGGTGGTTGTCACGAGAATGAGGGAAAACACAAGTCGCCTTTTTTTAATTGAATGTAGATAAAAAACACAAAATTATGATTATGCATTTGATTTTCATTTTTATTTTTTTTTGCAATAAATACAAAGGTGAACTTTCAGCATTATATCTTGGAAAAATATATAAAGAAACCATGTAATTTTAATATAAGGAGATCATATTCAATCTTGTATGTCAAATTTCAATTGGATAGTTGTGAATGAGGCATTGACTAGATTCAAATTTCAAAAAAAAAATATTGAACTTGATGATACATCTCAAGCCATCCAATTTGATATATAATGCCTAATATCAACTGTAACCTCCTTGTAACAAAGATAAACTGTCTCATACTATACAATCTCTTATATTTTTTGAGAAAATCTACATAAATATCTCTTAATTTTCATAGTATTTATATACTCCTGATTTTTTCATATTTTCGGATCATGATCTTTTTTTTATATTATTTTTTGTTTTCCTTCAAAATACCCCTAGCTTGGAACTCCAAGTTCGGAACTAGAATATTTTTTATATTTTTGTTCTTACGTAGAGAACATAATGGAACTCGAGGTTTCAAATTTCTCATAAACCAACCTTGAACATGAATATGCAAACCCAAGGCTCTTGAATTTTTTTTGCTTATTCAAGGATAATGAGCCTAATGAATTGAATCTGTTGTCCTAAGACACACTTCATTTTCCTGTGGACAAAGACTACTAGGCATAGTGCCATGCTATTTTTTTTGTTTTTTTTGTTTTGAGTAATTCAGTGGGGAAAGATAGGCCTCAATCCATTTTTTTCAAATAGATTAGAAGTTAGTTTTTTGAAAAAGATAAGCCCCTACCCATTTTTTCAAATAGATTAGAAGTTAGCTTTTTGAAGGTATTAATGGGTTAGTGTTAGTGGGAATGGAAAGTTTATGCAGTCTCTAATGCATTTATAGGAGACGTGCGTGGACGCGTTCGAGAACACAACAAGCAAGGCCGGGGAGCAGATGAAGAAGGTCATGAAGACTGCCACAAAGCTCACCAGCAACACCCTAGCCATTGTCACTGAGCTCTCTGATGTGTTTGCCTCCTTCAAGATCCCCAACTTTAACAGGCGCCTCTTGTCAACATCAAATGAAGGCTTCCCAGAGTGGGTTTCTCAGAGCAAGAGGAGGCTCTTCACGGAAGATACTCCGGCAGAATCGATTCCCGATGTGGTGGTGGCTCAAGATGGCTCAGGCAATTGCACAACTGTGAACGAAGCTCTGGCTCTTGTGCCTGCATATGGTATTAAGCCCTTTGTTATCTATGTGAAGGAAGGGATCTACAAGGAAAATGTGAACATTGAGAAGAACATGACCAATGTGTTCATGATCGGTGACGGACCGACCAAGTCCGTGATCACTGCCGGCCTCAACTTTGTCGATGGCGTCAAGACCTTCAACACCGCAACAGTTGGTAAGTGCCATGGGGTTAACTGTCTCTCACACAGTACCATGGTAGTGATAGCTTTGGCTAATGGTGTTGGATCTGTGTAGGTGTGGTTGGGAATGGGTTTGTCGCGAAGAACATGGGCTTCGAAAACTCGGCCGGCGCGGAGAAGCACCAGGCAGTCGCCCTGCGTGTTGAGTCGGACTTCTCCATCTTCTACAACTGCCAGATGGATGGATACCAGGACACCCTTTATGCTCACACCCACCGCCAGTTCTACCGTGAGTGCACCATCTCTGGTACCATCGACTTCATCTTCGGCAACTCTGCAGTGGTGTTCCAGAACTGCCAGATCGTGGTGCGCAAACCCCTGGACAACCAACAGAACACCATCACTGCTCAGGGCCGCACCGACCGCCGCTCACCCACTGCCCTAATCCTGCACAACTGCTCAATCGTGGCAGACCCTGAATACTATCCCCTGCGCAATACGCTCCCTACTTACTTGGGGAGGCCATGGAAGGAGTATTCTCGAGCTTTCATCCTCCAATCCGAGATAGATGACTTGGTACAGCCTGCAGGATGGCTCCCCTGGGCGGGTGATTTCGCGCTGAACACTCTGTTTTACTCAGAGTACGATAACAGGGGTCCTGGAGCAGCAACCGCTGAACGAGTGAAATGGCGTGGATTGAAGAGCATCACCGCTGAACATGCCGAAAAGTTTACCGTCGCTCGATTCCTCGGTGGAACCGAGTGGATCAAGAACGCGAGTGTGCCCTTCATCCCCGGCCTCATTCCCCAAGTTTCCACTGATACTGTCTTTGGGAAGGTGTAAGGCCTTCGTTCCCTTCTTGTAATAGCTTTGTAGGGTTCATGGAGGTAAATTATTTTTTTATTTTTTTATTTTTTTATTTTTTATTTTTAAGAATGCTTGTAGAGTGGAGAGCTGAGAATTGAGCAACAATGAGGACAGCTATTTCTTCCATCATATGCTCGGCATCTTCTGCTAAGGGGATAGAATAAAATGTACCGTCTTGCTATACTGGTTATTCGGCCTCTCTCTGTCTTTTTTAAATTATCTTTTTTTTTTCATTTACTGAGCATCCAATGTAGGGATGACAATGGACCGGGCAGCCTGCCCCTAAAAATGCAGGGTCTGGGTCATGAACTGTGGCCAATGGACAGTGTCAGCCAGGTTTGGCCTGCTTCTTTTTCTTTTTCCCTTTTTTTCTTTTTTTTTTCCCTACATTTCTTTTTGGCCCGGGATCAGCCCTATGGGGACAAGGGCCGGCCAAGGACCATGTTCGCCCTGCTCGGGCACGGCCAGGCCCATTTCCATCTAATTGATCATCTCTCTTGACATCGAGATGTCTGAATATGAAGAGAAAATAATATTTCGAGCCCGCAAAATTAGGGTATCTTGCAACACATTGTCTGTCCATTTTCAATATTTTCATGTGTTTATAGATCTACTTGATTTGAACTATTTTTAGAGTTTAAAATTTTGTAATTGGAAATAAAAATATATTCTCGAGCTATCCTAAGAACTTTCTATATCAATTTTTTTTATATTTATTTATTATTATTATAGAAATTCTACTATTTCATTAAACTAAAACGAGATTATAGAGTCAGATACAAGAGTCTCAATAAGGAGAGAACTCCCTTTAGCGAGAGAATCGACCATAACATTCACTTTCCTATAGACATATTCAAAAGAAAAGGAAAAGGGACTAGAGAGGTTTAAGATCTGAAGAAGCAAAGATTTGAACTCCCAAGGCAACTTCTGCTCCCCTTTACACCATTTGATGACATTCGTGGAATCACATTCTAGGACGCAGTAAAGCTCAAAGTTTCTTGCCACAAAGATACGTAAGCCATATAAAAGTGCATATAGTTCATCATAATTAGCAGTATGCACCCCAAGAGGACCAACATAAGAAAAGATAACATTCCCCAACCAATCCCTAAGCACACCACCAAATCCCGCAGGACTCAGATTTCCTAACAACTGCCATCAAAGTTTAGCTTAAAGACCCCAAAGAGACTCTTGAAAACCCTTTAGATAGAGTCAAATACAAGAGTCTCAATAAGGAGAGAACCCCCTTTAGCAAGAGAATCGACCATAACATTCACTTTCCTATAGACATGTTCAAAAGAAAAGGAAAATGGACTAGAGAGGTTTAAGGTCTGAATAAGCAAAGATTTGAACTCCCAAGGCAACTTCTGCTCCGCTTTACACCATTTGATGACATTCGTGGAATCACATTCTAGGACGCAATAAAGCTCAAAGTTTCTTGCCACAAAGATACGTAAGCCATATAAAAGTGCATATAGTTCATCATAATTAGCAGTATGCACCCGAAGAGGACCAACATAAGAAAAGATAACATTCCCCAGCCAATTCCTAAGCACACCACCAAATCCCGCAGGACTCAGATTTCCTAACAAACTGCCATCAAAGTTTAGCTTAAAGACCCCAAAGAGACTCTTGAAAACCCTTTAGATAGAGTCAAATACAAGAGTCTCAATAAGGAGAGAACCCCCTTCAGCAAGAGAATCGACCATAACATTCACTTTCCTATAGACATGTTCAAAAGAAAAGGAAAAGGGACTAGAGAGGTCTAAGATCTAAAGAAGCAAAGATTTGAACTCCCAAGGCAACTTCTGCTCCCCTTTACACCATTTGATGACATTCATGGAATCACATTCTAGGATGCAGTAAAGCTCAAAGTTTCTTGCCACAAAGATACGTACACCATAGAAAAGTGCATATAGTTCATCATAATTAGCAATACGCACCCCAAGAGGACCAGGATAAGAAAAGATAACATTCCCCAGCCAATCCCTAAGCACACCACTAAATCCCACAGGACTCAAATTTCTTAACAAACTGCCATCAAAGTTTAGCTTGAAGACCCCAAAGACTGGGGCCACTCATCTTCCTTTCAGTCTGCACTCCAGTTGAAATTTTTTTTTAAATTTCTCCTATTTTTTATATCAAAATTACATTTATAATAAATTTAAGAGGTGCACCTTAATTGGATTGTTTAAGGTTGCAACCTCATGCGAACCACACCTTTTTTCATTATGATGCCCATTAGTATTACAAAGGAAACAGACCAGCCCCCATTCTGTTTAGAGCCTCGGCTCTATATAAACCGCACCCTTACTTTTTGCTCCTTTTAAAAAGACAACTTCTTTCACATGAACCCTTATTGAAAGCACAAAACGTTCGCATGAAATGTTGAATGGCTAAGAAATAACGTGAAGCAAATTTTAAAAGCATCCATACTGATCAGAATGGGGCTGATCTGTTTCCTTTTTTTAACATGCCATCATAATGAAAAAGGTTGCGGTTTGTACAGAGCCGAGGCTCTAAACAATCAAAGTAAAGCGCACCTTCAAATAGTATCGAGAAGTGTGGTTTCAATACTAGAAATTTATGTGAAAGCCTTAAAATATATTTTTATCTTTAATTATAATATTCAAAGCTTAAAATATAGTGTAGATCGAGCGGATCTATGAAAACTTAAAAATTTTGAAAATTGACGGTTTAAAAATGCGTTACAAGATGCACTATTTTCAAATTTTAAAATCAATTTTTTTCTCATGTCCATGCATCTTGATGTTGAAATGATCAATTTGAAGATATTTGGGCATCAAAACAACCTCTTCTAGTGAAATTTTTGAAGTGGACTCTAATTTGATTGTTTAGAGCCTCGGCTCTATATAAACGTTGTCCAAAAAGTAATATGTCTCATTGTTGATTTTAGAATTATTTCCCTAAAGAAGGGAAGTCGTGAAATAAAAAAGTCTTTGATGCTTTCACTTGAGAAAAAGGTAAAGCATGGAAGTTTTTTATACCACAAGAAAAGCTAAGGTCGCGAACAAGATAGAGAGGAACTGGATTAGGGTGACAAAATGCCGTCTTGCTTTTTGATATTTGAGAAGTGATTCTCACAGGGGAAGAGCTGTTGGACAATCATAAAGTCCTTGTTGTTCTTTCTGCAAAAAGGAAGGCAGAACAGGCAGAACTGGATTAGGGTGACAATATTGTAGAAGTGATTCTCATTTTTGTAATTTATTTTTAATTTTTTTTATTAAATTTGGATTTTAATAGAATTATGTCTAGATATGCAAAAATAACTAGAGGATTTATTTCTAAATTTAAAAATAAATATTGAGTTTCAAATTTTGTTTAAAAATAAATTTTCTATTTATTTTTGCATTTTAAAATTTTCGAATTTAAATAAATAGAGAATTTATTTTTCAACGAATGATGCCAAAAAATTCAAAAGTAACTAGAGGATTTATTTTTAAAAAAATTAAAATAAAATCTATAGAGTTTTGAATATTTTGGAATCTTCAAAATTTCATAGATAGTTTTGAAAAAGAAAATAGGTGCTGTTTGTATAGAGCCGAGGCCCTACACAATCAAAGTAAAGTACACCTTCAAATAGTGTCGAGAAATGTGGTTTCAATACTTGAAATCTTTGTGATAGCCTTAAAATATATTTTCATCTTTAATTATAAAATTTAAAGCTACAAAAATAGCGTAGATCGAGCAAATCTATGAAAACTTGAAAATATTGAAAATTGACGATCCTTGCGCTACAACATGCACTATTTCTAAAACGTGTTTTTTTTTCTCATATCCATGCATCTTGACGTAATTTTTAAACTAAATAAAAAATAAAAACATAAATTCTAAATTAAATAAAAAGTAGCAAAAAATGGTGAAGTTCTCACTGAAAAGTTCGTATAGGTGCACAAAACTAAAAAAAAGAAAAAGGGTGCGGTTTGTGTAGAGTCGAGGCTCTAAACAATCAAAGTAATACGCACCCTTAAATAGTGTCGAGAATGTGGTTTCAATACTAGAAATATTTATGATAGCTTTACAATATATTTTTATCTCTAATTATAAAATTTAAAACTTTCAAAATAGTGTAGATTGAGTAGATCTATGAAAACTTGAAAATCTGGAAAATTGACGGTCCAAAGATGCGTTACAAGATGCACTATTTTAAAACTTGAAATCCATCTTTTCCTTATATTCATGTATCTTGACATCGACGTGATCAATTTGAGAATATTTGGGCATCAAACCAAATATCTTCTAATGAAAGTTTTGAGGTGGGCTCTAATTTGATTGTTTATATAGCCTTGACGCTATATAGAAATTTTTCCCAAAAAAAGGTCCGTAGAGTGGGTGTGGTCTCCATATAAGTTTGGCAAAAATATTGATCAAACAATAATATTATTTTTTTTAAGGGGGACAAAAGGTTGGGGGACCTGGTCTGTATGTAATTTTCCCAAAGCAAAAAAAAAATATTTTCTTTGTATTTCTTTATCGCATGACAACGCCACAATTGCAAGGTGACTCGTATAATGCTTCTACTAACAATAACATGGTTGGAAGAGAATGACTTTCACGATTTTGATGAATAGTTGAGAACCCAAAAGTTTCTTTCGAACGTAATTAAAGACATGGGAGTTAAAGGCAAACTTAGAATGAAATACACTCAAACTTTTTTTTGAGTTTATTAATTGCGTCCAAAGGTAAAGACTTGCGAGTTATTTTTCTTCAAATTTTTTATGAATCTGAAAATGGCAAAAGCTTTCTTATACATATCATCATTAGTGGCAGAAAATTTGCTCATCAAACAAAAAATAACGTCAAACATTGTAATTTATTTTATGTGATCTGGTTATCAATAAAATTATATATTATTGGTAAAAAAAAAAAAGGGGGAAAATTACAAATAACTCCCAAGAATAAACTTCTTATGCAATTTACCCCAGCAAATTTTTTTCTTACTTTTTACCCCAAAATATACTTTCCTACCAAGTAAAAAAAGGCACATTTTTTTTTACGAAAATACCATTTTCAGTACATAAAAATTTAATTTTGGCCGGGCATTCACTTGGGCTTATACACAGTACCAAAAGCTACATAGGCTGCCAGACCGCCATGTACCATATGCTGGATCCTGTTAAACTAAAAAAAAGTGCCAGACCACTGTTTGATATTGCCAAACCGCACTTTGGGCCTATTGCCGGACTGCATGGGCCTATTGTCATACCGCTCTTTGGCAGTACCGAACCACATGAGCCCATTGCTAAACTGTTCTTTGTTAGTGTCGGACCGCTTTGGGATGTTGCTGGACCCCTTGTTTATGCTGTCATACCACCTTTTTGTGTTTTATGGGAAAAGTTAAGTAGTATGTGTTAGAAGAGAGAGAGAGAGCATTTATGTTCTAAAAACTACAACTTTTTTATTTGGGGTACTTTCTAGAAAAGTTTGTTTTGGGTAAATGTTGTGATAGAAAAATTGGTTGGGAGTAGGTTGTAAAGAAAGTTAGTTCAAGGGGGTTTTTTATAAGGAAAAAGTTTATATAAGGATGCTACCTTTTTTTTTTTTTCCTAAACAACATTCAATAATTTTATTGATAACTTTAAATGAAATTATATTGTCAAAAATAGTAAAAGAACCAAGAGAAATGCCGCCCTTTGCTAATGTATCAGCAACATCATTAGCTTGATGGTAAATATGGGAAAAAGATACAGATATAGATGCAATAGCATCCATAACCTGCAACCATAAAGATCGAAGTTCCCACGGTGTTTTTTGCTCCTTCCTGCACCACCTAATAACATTCAGTGAGTCTCCTTCAATTAAACAACTGGTCCCCAAGTTCCTTTTTATGAAAATATTCACACCCCTAAGCAAGGCACTTAATTTCGTAAAATTAGCAGTGGTAATACCAATTGGTCCCGTATAGGATAAAACAATATTTTCAAAACAATCACAAATAACACCACCAATACCAGCAGATCCTTTGTTCCCAAAATAGCTCCCATCAAAATTTAGCTTCAGGCAACCCATAGGCGGAACAAATCACAATCTCTTAGGCCGACATCTATTCACACCAAGAGAAAACATATTAGATAGATTGACCATAACATCAACTTTTGAGATCCCCTATCCCTCGTTGGACACCGAAAGACTTGACCAACTAGAAAGTTTGATTAAAAGGATTAACTTGTCAAATGGCAAAACAGATCCCTCAAAAGTTCTCCTATTTCTCTCCTTCCAAACTTCTCACATGATCACTTTTTACAATTTTTCATATGACACCACCAACTTTAGGCAAAAAGGGAAGCGTGAATTGAGTAACAAAATCAAACATACTAAGAGGCAACACTAGGGAAACTCCTACCAAGTCCATCAATCAATGCTTGAAGTAAAGGAGCAGTGGATCAAAAGATGACCTATTGATTCCCTGTCTTGTTTATAAATTAAACAAATGTTTAACAAAATCTTACCCATTTTCTGAAGATTATCAATAGTCAAGATTTTGTCATGCGCAGCCAACCAAACAAATACTTGAACATTATGGGGAATTGGCCATTTCCATATCTGAGCAATATTAAGACATAACGGAAAACAAATTATAGCAAGATTTTACAGAGAAGTTGCCATCACATTCAATCTCCTACACAAACAAATTATCTGCATCTTGTGAAATATACACTTTGTCCAGGAGTTCCATCAAAGAGCACGATTGGGATAATAGCAAATTATGTAAATGCCTGTATCTGCGGGATATATTCCATGAATACTGATGGCCTCTCCTTTCTACTGATTCACAAATCAAAATATTTAGGTTAGAAACCACATGGAACAAATCAGGGAAAGCAGATTTAAGAGGAAAATCCCTAAGCCATTTGTGATATCAAAACAAAACATGCCGACCACTTCCAACATTTCACCTAAGATAGCCAGAAATCATAGGACTACAGTTGTAAATAGCTCGCCACATATAAGATGTCTCCTTGCCTCTACCACCACCAGGCCATAAATCATAACAATCTATCCCATAAAACTAAAACTTGGTACCAAAGATGATCTTTCAAGTGTGTGTTGTGCCACCACCATTTACACAAGAGAGCTTGGTTAAACATTCTAGTATTCCGAATACCCAATCCACCTTCACGCTTGGGAGTACAAACTCTATCCCATCTTAACAAATGGAATTTCATGTTCTCACTATATGAACCCCACAAAAAATATCTCATCATCATTTCAATTCTTTTCCCGACTGAAGCTGGAATTTGGATCATCGACATCTGGTACACTAGAAGGTTAGCCAAACATGATCTTAAAAGCGTAACCCTACCTCCCAAGGATAGATATTTATGCTTCCAAAGATCAAGTTTGACTTACACCATTTCAATTATCCTATTCCAAACCACAATACAAAATTTTGAATCTGAAATTGGTAAACCCAAATATGTAATTGGGAAAAAACCCACTTTGCACCCCATTACAACAGCCAAATTATTCATCAATGATTTTGTCCAACGGTATACCCACCAAGGATGATTTATGGAAATTAACTTTGATCCCCAGGGTCACTTCGCAAATTTCTTTCAAGAAATCTAGCGATATTACCCAACTATAATGTCTCTGCATCACAAAAGTTAAGTGTATCATCAACATATTATAACTGGGAGACTATAATATTAGAATTTGCAATCTCGAATCTCGAAAAGGCTCCCACTCTTTCCACTCTAGTCAACATTGAGCTAAAACATTCTGCATAAATGGTAAATAAGAATAGAGATAGTGGATCACCTTACGAAAACCTTTAGAGGCATTGAAAAAGTCAATGGAACTTCTTTCAAAGATAACAGAGAAATGAGCTTGAAGAAAGGCAATCATAAATCCAACTCCTCCATCTCATTCCAAAACCATCAACTTCATAATCTCTAACAACACCACCCACTCCACCCTATCATATGCCTTTTTCATATCCAATTTCAGCAAAACTCTTGGCTTATTACTCAACACCCGAGAATGGATACATTATTGCGCCACTAGAACACTATCAATAATTTGACGGTCCTGAATAAAAGCAGACTATGAGGTTGAGATGAGAAAAGGAAGGACCACTTTGAGAACCTCAGCAAGAATTTTAACAAGAATTTTATTGACACTCGACAACAAGCTAATAGGTCTAATATCTGTAAGCTCAGATATCACAGATTTTTTCAGAATCAAGGCAAAAAAGGTTGAGTTAATTCTTTTAAAAATATGACCTCTAATGAAGAATTCTTTGACCAGCAGCAGTAATTCATCCTTAATAATATTACAAAATTTATGGAAAAAAACTTATAGGGGAACCATCTGGGCCTAGAACCTTGTCACCGGGCATTGCAAAAACTGCATTTTTTACTTTCTCAATAGTGATCTCCTTCTCCAAAAACTGTATACTTTCCACATCCAGCGTCTTAAAAGGAACATTAGCGAAATTGAGAGTCAATGTCACCTCCTTAAAAAAGGCATTCTTGAACTGTTGTATAATTCCCAACTCCATAGCAGCATTATCATCAAAATCAGTCCCAGGAATGGTCAGACCCGAAATATCAGTATGTCTTCTCCTAGCATTAGTAATAGCATGAAAATACTTAGTGTTAAGGTCTCATTCCTTCAACCACTTATTTCTCGATCTTTGTTTCCAATAAATTTCCTCCAATCTCCGTAACTCCTATAACTCCTTAAGTTTCGCACTACGCTCAATCACTGCTTGCTCCGTAAGCACACCATTCACTTGAGTATTAAGATCCAGCACCTCAATCTCGGTTAAAATACCCTCAATCTTAGCCTTTAGACCAACCTTATTTTCTTTCTTCCACGTAATTAGTTTATGTTTGACATTTAACAATTTTTTGTGAAGCTGAAAATCCATGGAATCAACAACCTCAGTATTTAATCAAGTCCTACTAATAAGATCAACCACCTCTTTATCTTCCAACCAGCTTAATCCAAATCTAAAGGGTTTCGACCCACCTCTGAGGCTCCCCGTACTGAGCAGAATAGGCAAGTGATCGGAGGATAAACATACCAGAGATTTGACATAAAAAGGAAAATAATCCACCCAATCTGCTGCAATCAAGAACCTATCTAATTTTGACATCGCAAGATTACCTGCACTATTATTAGACCAAGTGAACCTAGAACCAATAATAGGAGGATCCAAGAAGGTATTATCTTCAATGAACCTGTTAAACCTTTTCATAGAAGAATTAATAGGATGACTTGCTAAACATTCATCAGGTCACCTAAGAAGATTGAAATCCCCCCCAATTACAACCGGGTAAGACACATAATGAATGACCTCATTCATATCATAAAAAAGCCCACTTTTAAAGAAGAGATAGAAGGCCCATAAACATTCATAAAGCCCCAAGAGAAACCCGGATTGGGACCCATAAAACCCAAAAGCAATAAGTTGTCTTTAACTACAGACTCAAAACTAAAAACCACTAAAGGATACCAAAAGATCCAAATCCCACCAGAGTTTCCAACAGTATCAATCCCACAAAAAAGGACCGCCCCTAAGCCCCAAACTTCTTGGGCCAAAAAAGAGTAGGCTGGGGAAGTTTAGTCTTTTGTCAAGCCAAAATAACAGGTTTAAACTTAGAAACTAAAAATAAAACATCTATTTTCCTCCTGGGGCCACCTAACCTCCTTACATTCCAAGACATAATATTCATCAAAAAGAAGATGAAGAAAAGGAAGAAGAACCTGGCCCATACAGACCTTCCCCAAAGTAGGCTTCTTCCAATATCATGGATTCCAAGTAATATTCGTCTGCAGAGGACTCAGAAGCTGAATCATATACACCATCTCTGAATCACGATAAGCAATCATCGCAGCAGCCAAGAACCCTCCCTTAGGGACACCATGTGCTTCCAATCTCGCCGACAACTGCAGACCACGCTTAAAGACCTTTTTCTTTTTCTCCGTTGCTGGCGCTTTCCATGCCAGGGTGCTGACCACAACATTCTCTAAGAGACTCACAGTCACATTCTGCTCCACCTTATCAACCACCGCGCACTTAGCCTTTCGACGTTTTCTTATCTCCTCCATCACCACAGCAAGAAGAACATCCTTCATGCCCATATCAACTAACATTTTTTACACTAACGATGAGTCATCAGCGTGTGCTTGAATGGGTAGAGGAGAGATGTCTATAGTCTGGGGATTAACATCCAAAGGTAGCGCTGTAGGGGACACCAGCAAAGGCAACTCCAAAAGATCAAGAACCACCTCCTCTTCCTAGAGCTCATATGCAATCGGGGAATTGGCATCCAAAGGTAGTGTCAAAGGGGGCACCACTAAGGGCATCTCCAAAGTTTCAAGAGTCATCTCCCCCTCATGGATAACAGCAGCTTCACCCTCCAAAAGTAATTGTGGCTCCCCAAAATCTACAACCACTGTGGTCAAAGGGTCAATTAACAACAGGTCAAACCGAGAACGACTTTTCATCTGTCTCTTTGCAGCAGCTAGCCGAAAAACCAGGGGATGCATCTTCAAATTGAAGAAGACTAATACAAGCAGGAAACACCAGACCTGTCTTAATTTTTTTTGATAAACAAGAAAACACACCAAAGAAAGTCACCGGTGAGGAAAAAGGCAAAGAGCAGCGCTCAACCTTCTCCTCCAAAAGCTCCTTTGTTGCAGCAAAGGAGAGAGCTGCCACCTGTACGGGGAAATCATTCTCAACGATCGATTGCTGACAGGTAATCTTTTCCCTATGCGAGGAAATCTCCAGACAAAAACTCGCCGCCAAAAAGTCACTTTTTTCACCGACGTAAAACTGAGAATGAGGTGGACCTGCACAATTACCAGCTACCAGCGTCTTGGTCCCGCCAAAATGTTCCCGCGAATGTTCATCCAAAATCAAATCCTATGGGATTTTTGTAACTACATCTGAACTTTCCTCTTCTGTATATAACTTCATGCCGTCATTCCCTTCTTTGATCAATTTTTGGGAGTTACTAATTGAATTAGAAAAACTCGCTGTGAAATCTGGAAACCTGCCCATAGAAATCCACCTTTTTGAAATCTTGGGAGTTACATAATTTTGAATTTCAAATTTCCCAAAATGCCGACAGAAATGACTCTGCAACTATAACTCCTCAGAAAAATAGCCCGCATCTTAACTTTTTTCGGCAACTTCCTTGCCTTCCAAGGATGATCACTAGAAACCCTACCAGAACTCTCCATCCCCTTTGACCTAGACTCCCAAAAAACCTGATTATTGAAAAAATCATCTCCAATGGTAAGGCAAATAAACTCTGGGAAATGAAAGCTTTTAGCTAGAATCATTTTAACAAGCACCCCATTACAAACAGGATTCAGAAACGAATCCCAATCCATGTCCAAATAGGATCCCAAGGTTCCTACAATCCTTTTAATGATGGCCAAGTTCCAAGCATGCAGAGGAATACCACAAAGACGAACCCAAACAATTTCTTTCTGAATAAAGGAACCATGATCAACTAACTTCCACAAATCCAACAAAAAGAGACTACCCCGGATTTTACAAAAACGACTTTGGAGAGCTCTACTAAACTTATCCTTGGATAAAAGTTTAAAAACAATTTTAGTCTCTCTAATAACCTTAACATCGGGACGAAAAGAGAGATTTCATCCCCTCTAAGCCCAATCAGAGAGACCGAAAATATCAGAAATCGGAGAAAAAAAAGAACCTAAGACAAAGGACTTGGATTTAATATTAAACTAGTCCCACTCTGATTTCCCACTTGCACCACCGTAGGGAAAGTAGACCTACCATACTCTTCACCCAAAACACCCATTGTAGTAGCCATCTCAGGTTTACTCAATCCCCTTTTGAAGACCTTCCTACTCTCTACATCTCCCTGCTCTCTGCATATTGATATTGTTGATGTCCACAGAAAAATTTGACAAAGCCACGAGACCACTCCTCACTTTCTCTCTCTAAACCCTCGACCACACAACCTCAATTTTTCCTTAACCGAATCTTACAAAGCCACGAGACCACTCCTCCCTGCTCTCTACATCTCCCCGTGTATATCAAAATGTCCTCTCTACCTTACTTTCATATTCATTTATAAGGATGCTACCTTATAATTTAGAACTACGGATGCCCCTCAAATCGGAAAAGGTAGTTTTAATGTTGAAAAACCCTTTGCTCGATCATCTCGACATCGAGAAGTATGACTATGATCGAGATGTATGACTATGGAAAATAAAAAGATTTTAAATTTCAAAAATAGTGCATTTTACAACATATTATCTATACCATCCATTTTCAAGATTTTTATATGTTTATATATCTACTTGATTTTAACCACTTTTAAAATTTAAAATTTTATAATTAGATATAAAAATAGATTTTGAGATAATCCTCAAAACATTTTACATCAAAATTATATACCATGATAAAATTTGAAGGTGCACCTTACCCCTACGGCTACGGATGCATCCGTATGCCAACTGCACCCATTCCTTTTATGTAATCTAGTTATCAATAAAATTAGATATTTTTGGTAAAAAAAAAATATATATATATATAAATAACTCCGAAGAATAGACTTCCTATGCAACTTACTCCAACCAAACTTTTTTTTCCTACTTTTTACCCCAAAATATACTAAAAAACAGGGCACATTTTCTCCATGAAAATACCATTTTTTGTACATAAAAAATTAATTTTGGCTGGACATTCACTTGGGCTTACGCCCAGTACCAAAAGCTATATGGGCTGCCGAACCGCCATGTACCAATTGCTAGACCCTATTAAACTAAAAAAAGGTACCAAACCACTCTTTGATATTGCTAGACCGCAATTTGGACGTGTTGCTTGACCGCATGGGCCGATTACAGGACTACATGCGCCGATTACAGGACCGTTTGGGCTTATTGCCGAACCGCTTTGAGATATTGTTGGATCACTTGTGTAAACTGTTGGACCACCTTTTTGTGTTTTATGGGAAAAATTAAGTAGTCGGTGTTAGAAGAGAGAGAGAAGGCATTTATGTCCTAAAGACTACAACTAGAAAAGTTTGTTTTGGGTAAATGTTGCGATAAAAGTAGGTTGTAAAGAAAGTTAGGTCAAGGGGGTTTTTATAATTTTTCAAAAAAAAATGACATCAAACAAACGTGTTGAGGTATAGGAAGAGTATACAAAGATATTATTTATTTTTGGATCCGGTTTCTAAGCGGCCAAGCCCGCATGTGTAGAAATGTGGGCGTATTAATAAATCTATTTTTGAGATAGATTTTAAGACTTAATTTTTAAAGACGTGTAATCTATAATATAGAGATCATGAATATGAATAAATAAATAAATTTTAAAAACTAAAAATAATAATTCTAGTGAAAAAACACTTGGACCGTTAGTTTCCATTGTTTTAAGATAGAACACCTACTTGCATCTATCTTCAAGATGGAAGCTTTACACTTTTTGGACGGTATATGTAGAAATGCAGTCTAGCCGGCATGAAACAAATTTCTTTTACTTTTATTGCAATGAGATCACAATTATTCTTGACCATCAAATTTTAAATTGAGTGGTTATAAGTGTGTCATTCAATTAGATTCAAAGTTCTAAAAAGAAATTCTTGAACTTTGTGATCCATCCCATGCCATCCAATTTTAAATCTAATAACTAAGAATAATTATAAAACGGTCTCCACGCCCAACAATCCTAAAGGTACAACGACCCACTCAAGAATCAAGAAGAAGCTATTTTGGCAATGGGTCATTTCCCTCAAAGAAAGGGGTGTCCTCACCAGGAAATGGAAAAGGCAACACGCAAACGAGTAGCGGAAAAACGGAACGGGACGTTACCTGGTGGATGGACGTCCGCATTAGATGCGCCTCGTTAACAAACACGTTACGCCATCAGTTTACTCAACCTTCCCATCCCGTTCGTACAATCACAACCGTCCATTTCAAATTCTTGAGCAATCTAAATTCGGCAAGGCACGTAACTGCACCATGCCCCTCACCTCATATAAAAGTTCCATCCCACAAAACACTAGAAAAAAAACGAAAGAATCAAGAACTGTAAACTAGAGAGAGAAAGACCAAACCCAAGCTTGGAAAAAATGTCACCACCCCCCTCTGTGAAGGCCCTCATCCTCCTCTTTCTCTCTCTAACCCTCGCTTTCGCGGAACAAACCGAGCCGCTTTCTCACTCATCCAACCTCGTCGAGAAAGTCTGCAAGCAAACCAAGTACTACGACTTCTGCGTTCGCCAATTGGACTCGAACCCAGCAAGAGCCAAGGCCGACCTCGCTGGACTCGGTGTCATAGCCCTAGACCAGGCGATAGCGAAAGCCAAGTCCACTTACTCCTACATTCAAGAGCTTCAAAATAAGACCGAAAACCCTAGCTTACTCCAAGCCTTGGGCGATTGCTCAGAGCTATACGTCGACGCGATTGATCAACTCGAGGACTCGAAGCGCTCCATCGCGTTGAAGGACTATGCGGATGCCAACATGTGGGTCAGCGCGTCGATGGCCGCCTCGGACACGTGCGAGGAGGGATTCGCTGAACAAGAGGAGGCCCTGCCTTCCCCTCTTTCGAAGAATAACAGTCAACTTTCTAAGCTTGGGAGCATAGCACTAGCGATTATTAAGCTTTTGAAATAGAGTGGAAATGTAGTTATGTCGTCATGTATGAGGAAGTGGGATCTCATATTTTGGAATCCAATTTCGTTTTTATTGGGTAAAAGGGCTAATTTATGATACTCCCTCTATATCAAAGCAATTCTAATGAGTAAAATACAAGCATGGGTGATGAAATAGGGGATTATCAAACTAACGGCTATTGTGCATCATAAATATTATAGATAATCGATTAAGCATTATGGCATCAAAATGAAAATACGCATTATGGCATCAAAATGAATACATAGAATGAAAATACAACAACATACAATTCACACAACACAAAGATTTAACATGGTTCAGTCATAAATCGTGACTTATGTCTATAGGAGAGTGGTGTGAGGTTTTACTTATTAATTCAATGAAAATTACGAGAGGAAATAAGATCCAAAACTTCAATTTACAATAGTTTTATCTATCTAGAAATATAACTCAAAATAGGGCTCCACACACTACAAATGTGCACTTTCTCTCAATGGAACTTACGAGAGGAAATGAGATCCAAAGCTTCAATTTACAACAGTTTTACGTCTCTAGAAATATGGCTCAAAATAGGGTTCCACACACACTACAAATGTGCACTTTCTCTCCAGAATTGGGCCTATAACAGGGTCTCAAAAACCCAAGGGGATGACTCAAAATTTCCACTCTCTCTCTCTATAAAATGAGGCAAAACAGGTTACAACAAAACCCACCATGAGCTCTCTCATTTTCTTCCTTTTTCTCACTCTTTTTCACTCTAAACAATGAGGTTCAAGCCCCTTATACTTAGATGCTTACAAGACACAAATTTTTGGATTAAAAACTAATCCAATGCCATAGAAAAATGAAGAAAATTCATTAACAAAAATATAAAAATGAAGTCACATGTGTGATTTGGCTTCACACATGCAACAATCACCCGCTTGAAGAATCACCAAGCGTTTGAAACAACTACCAATACATTACTCCGCATCCTCTCGAGGTTACGTATCTTCCACCCTCGAAAGTCTTATATACATCTTACTATTCTCAGTTGATTAGACATAAATCCAGAAACAACTCCCACTACATGGGCACCACAACATATCCTTTTTCTGAAAAGAGGACTACTCCCACTGCAATTGATAGTTTGTTCCATAAATATGAAAAGAATGTTCTATATCTTTTTGCTCCTTTTTCTCACTCTTTTTCCCTTTAAACAATGAGGTTCAAACCCCTTATACTAGGGGTGCTTACAAGGCACCACAACCATTGGATTAAAAATCAATCCAATGGCCTATGAATAATGAAAAAAAAAGACAATAAGAACATATAAAAGCCTACATGTGTGATTTGGCTTCACGCATGCAACATAGATTTATTAGGCCCAGAGTTTATTTGTGAGACCCGTGGTGTACCCAAAACCAAACGGGTGGCCTGTTGAGCACGATGGTCATTCTTCTTTTTAGGGGTCAGGTCAAATGACCCAACTTGACCCAACAATGTCCAAACCCAGATCTGGACCTAGGACGGGTTCAGTTGACTTGAAACTGGACTAGGACAGGATGAGCTTTGCTCGACCCATTTGGACCTAGAATTGGATGTGTCCAGCTTAGCTTAACTTTAGATGTGATACATGTTATCCAAAAGATAAAAGCAAAATCTGAGTGCAAGGATGAGCGCCAAGTCTAGATCTAAGAGTGGGGAGGTTGTTGATTAGAGAATCCGGATTTTGATTAAGGAATCCCTTTCTTTAGCGAGATATAGAAGCAGCTTTCTAAAAACACCGGAGCTCTCTAACATTTTTCACCATGCGTTTCCTACTGCCTAAACTCTTGTATTTATAGGAAAGAAGAGGGGCCCCAACAATTCATTTCCCAATGGGCCTTTGAGAAACAATCTCTTGGATCTCAGGGATGCTTATCTTCATCTTACTGACGGTCTAAGAAACAAAAGCTTTTAAAAAATAGAAAATAATTAGTTATATACATATTAAATTTAACAAAATCGTTTAACAAAAGCATAAGAACAAAAAAAAAAGATATTATCATGGGATTCCTCCCATGAAAATAGGAAAGTGATGTGAGGCCCATGGCCAAACGCACCAACAAGAGATGAGTCCATTCTTGCGCCTCGGTTGATTAAGTGTGTTTGCTAGGTTGATCAGATCTTATTATTAGCCTATTTATAATTTTGTGAAAGCCTAACATTCATCTAGCACTACATTCTTTATAAACCAATATTTTAAAACCTGGATCGATAGGGTGGATTATTGACTCCATTTATTCATGTCAGATCGTTGGTCCCAGTCGATTTCTGGTCTGAATTGGCGATTCCCAATGCGCATTGCCTAGTTCTAAAACTCTATAATAAACTAAATTGGCCAAAAGTCATTCTACACAAAAACTTTAAAAACAAAATTGGAAAAAGAAAAAATTAGCACTCTTAAAATTTTAAGATTCGAGGTTTGCATCACAAATTCAAATTGAGCAATTAAAATTCAAATCCATTATTTTTTAGGATATTGACTGAGTGGGTGAATTTGGAAAGTTATGGATGTTACTCCATTTAAGAAAGGGCGTGGTTTGCATTAAGGTTGCAGCCTTAAACAATCAGCTCCTCCAAATATTGTCATGAGATGCAATTTTGGGGTCAAAAAATCTCTTAGGATGGTGCGAAAATCTATTTTTATACTTAATTAAGACATTTAAAACTAAAAAAAAAGGCTAAAATCAAATAGATCAACAAAAGCATGAAAATCTTGAAAATTGATGGTTCAAAAAATGTATTGCAAAATGTACTATTTTTAAGACTTGAAATCTTTTTTTTTCTCCATATCTATATATCTCGATGTCAAGATGATCAATTAGATATTTTTCCAATATCAAAACAACCGTTTTCAAAGAATTTTAGAGGTGCATCTTAATTCTACATTTTAATGTATCAATCTTATATAAACTTTTTTCTTTAAAAAAACAGGGAAATGTTTTTGAGCCCTGCGGCATTTGTGCAGCTGCACAAACATCTTCCTTAGAAAAAATTAGAGTAAATTACATGCATGCCCTCTATAATTTCTATTATTATAAAAGTCCCTCTAAAGTTCAAAATTTACATTCTTGTTTTTTTCTTCTTCTTCTTCTTTTTTTTTTTAGTCTAAATTTGCTCCATATTAGGAATTTCAAAACTCGAAAAATTATTTTCCCCATTGGTTTACAATTTTTCTATAGAAGCAAGTTAAGAGCATTTTCAAAATTTGAAAAATCCAAAAATTCTCCTCGAAAAAACGTTTCCTGAATATTTTTGCATTTTCAAAATATGAAAGTGAAACAATTGGATTTTGAAAATCCAAAAGTGCTTGGGAAAAAAAAAAACACAAAAAAAAATGACTAACTTTAAACAAATGAAAGATCCAAGAATTATAGGTAGTTTGGTCATTTTAAAAAATTGAGAACAAAGAGGATAAGAATGCAATAGCAAAAAATATTTAGGTAGAATTTAACATAAATTAAAAGAGACATGCGTAGTTATTGTTTTTTAAGGGGAGACTTTAAATTTTTTATGGAAAAAAGGAAGAAGGAGAATTATAAATACCCTCAAATTTAACTTTCTAGACATCGTACTTCTTAAAACCTTTTTTATCTCACACTAAACCTCAATACTATTTTTCATTATATTTACCCCCGCAAATAACAAAGTAAATGGGTTTAGGACAATAATGCCCTTACTTTCTTTTGTCTTTTTCTCTCTCTCTATCTCTCTCTCTCATTCACGGTAATGCAGTTGTGTGCCGGACTGCATTGAGTTTCAGTAACATGGCTTATAATGCGGTCTAGCACCCAATGTGTCGGACTACGTAGATTTAAGTTAAGTGCCAGACCAAAAAAAATTTTACAGTCTGGCACATTTTTGTGTCGGACTGCAAAAAAGTTTTGGTCCGGCACCCTATGTGTCGGACCACATTACTAGATAATGAGGAGATAAAGGATATGGGTTTTTAGAGAGAGAAAAATAAAAGATATGAGTTTTTGAGAAAAAAATAGAAGATATGGGTTTTTACTTTAGAAGAGAGAGTGTGGATAGAGAGAATGTGTCGGGTGACTTTAAAGGGGGAGAAGAAAGAAAGTAATGGTATTTTTATTTTTGATTTGGAATAAATATGAAGAAAAATACTATGGGGATATAGGATGGGATATAAAAAGTTTGGGGAGATAGGACGTTTAAAAAGTTGAATTTGAGGGTATTTATAATTTTTCCCTATTTTTTTCTAATAAATCCAAATTCTCCCCTAAATCAGACGAGGTAACCAAAGTGGAAATTGGCAGCATTGGAATAAATGCACACAATATGTGACCATTTATTTTGGTATAAGATGATTATAATTAATGTTGACTATTAGATGTGGAAGTGAGTGGTTGCATTTATTCTATTGATCAAGCTCAAAGTTTGAAAACAAATTTTTTTGAATTTTATGACAAACCTAAGCTATTACATTTGAGTTAAAAGTAATGGTGACTCTCATTGTATACGATCCCACAAAACACAGGCCATCACACCAATATATTACAGCCTCTACAGACATCAAGTTGCCAAAATTTGTATCGGGTAATATAATGGAGCGATAAGCAGTTTTCTTTTAAAAGAGGGCCATGCACGACTGGTCAATTAGGCGAAAGACACTACCTTAAATGAAGAAACCGAAATCTATAAACCAGTTCACATCACGGAGAGCAGATAAATAGATATAAATGTATGATCCTATGCACCACAGAAAGAAAAAAGAGAGATCAGTAAAGGAAACAAGCAAAAATCCCTTGAACAAGAGAGCAACAATGTCTTCCACGCCAGCCTTGGCTCTCTCTCTCCTCTTTCTCTCTATAACCGCAGCGTTCGCCCTCCACGCCACCCCCAACAACTCCGGCCCCAAGCCGTCGAAGCTCGTAAAGCATGCATGCAACCAAACCAAGCACCACGCCTCTTGCATGAAATTGCTCGGCTCAAACCGAAACAGCACCAACACCAACCTAGCCGGGCTCGTCTCCATAGCTCTCGAGCTCGGGATAAACAGGACCTTCAAAACACTGAAATACATGGAGCGCACACTTGATTATATAAGAAAATACCTTCAAATTTAAAATTTTGGGACTGTTAGCCCCTAATTGTGTTTTTTTTGTTTTTTTTACAAATTTGATCTTTTTATTTTACAAAATTTTCCCTTCCCTTTCTCTTCCATTGCCTAAAACCAATCTTACTTCCACGGATCTCACTCTATAAATGTATACATGAAAAAAAAATTGAATTTTTTTTTAATATTATGAATTATTTTACAATTATATCAATATCATTTGAACTGGAAAAGTGATTAATCAAGATATTTGTTACTATTGTTAATGGTTATTATTATTTATTTATTAAAAGCTTTATCAAAATACTTATAGGAAATGAAATATTTAACAATTAATATATTTTTGTTGTTATTATTATAATTATTAATTAATTATAACAATTATAAATTATTATCATCAATAAAATTATATATTAAGTCACAAAGAAAATATGGATGACTAATGTATGTGTTTGACATTTTGTAAAACAAAGAGATCAAATTTATAAAAAGAACAAAAAAAAATATAATTAGGGAGCTAACGATTTCAAAGTTTAAACTTGAGAGGGTACAAGAGATTTTGGTTAACCAAAGATATTAATAGGATTGAAAATTTTAAAGAGGGAGTTAGAGATAATTTTCCCCCCTCTAAGCCCCAAAAAAAAAAAAAGACGACCTAGGTTTGGGGAGCCCCTCACCACACTTCATTGTGGAGTATGAATGCGGTAGGCCAGCCTTCTAACCGCCCTGCCATTAGGGTTGCTATAAGTATCGATCTCCTGACTGCTCTTTTTAACAAATTAAATAAATAAAGCAAAATTCGTTGGAATGTTGCATATTTGAAACAGTTCCAACTAGTAGGGGTAAAACATAAAAGGAAACTTCGTCTATAACATAAAACTTGTAGGAAAAAGATGCGATTAGTCCATTAGCTCATATGAATATATCAATCTAATGGTCTCAATTGAATCTAGACCGATCTGACGGTCATAGATGTCTGTCGGTGTTTGAATTTTAATTATTTTTTTTATAACTTCAAAGAAATTAATATTTTAGATGTGTGTTCTTCTCATCAAGTCGCACCTAATAAAAATATAAAATAAATTATTCATAAAAAATAAAATGACCAAAATACCCCAAAAACATTTTGGGGGTATTTTGATCATTTTATTTCATGTAAAATACTTTTTTGATATTTTTTTAAAGATTTAACTATTTTTGATGAACACACACCTAAAATTTCAAGTGATTTATCTTCATAAAAAAAAAATTAAAATTCAAATACTGACAGACATTTGTGACCGTCAGATCGGCCCAAATCCAATCCGAGTTATTGGGCTCATATGAACACATATGTTCATATGAGTTAATGGGCTAATCCCATCTTTTTCCAAACTTATATACTTCCCCTTATCCAACCGTCAATTCTGAATAGAGGGCTAAGATTGCCCCAATCACAATATCACGTCTCTACACTATTTTATTGTTAATTTTTTTTCTATAAATTATTTTAATACCAAAATTTGGATGTCCAATCCTCTATTAAACTCTCACTAGTGAAAAATATAAAATATATATATATATATATATATTTTTTCAAAAAAAATGACCAAAATACCCCTGAAAGTTCAAGGGGTATTTTGGTTATTATATTATATCAAAAAATTATTTTGAATATTTTAATAGGTGCGCCCCAATAAGAAGATGAGACATACTAAATTTGGTAATCATAAAATTTGTATAAAAATAAAATATTTTGAGACGTTGGATTTAAGATCAAACAGTGAGTGGCTTTCTTGGTCAAAATTAGATGGCTGGATGGTAAGGGAAACATAAATCTTCTATACTGTAGGAGAAGTATATAAATCTTTCCCAAACATAAATAAAACAACTCAAAAAAAAAACTTCCACAATGGAAAATGTCCCAAAAATGTAACCCGTTTTCAATCCAAAAAAATAGTCTAGACATAAATTTCCCTAAAGTGAAAGATGAAAACCAATGTGTCAAAACACAGCTTGGGAACCTGTGCCCGCAGGGTGCGAAGCTTGGTCAACTCGGTGAGTCAGCCCGGCCTACTCGAAAAAGAAACAATAAAAAGGAAAAAAAAAAAAGAACCAACCAAAAAACTGAAATAACAAAAACAAACAAGGCAAATGGGAAAAATATAAAACATAATTTAAAATTAAATTAAATTTTATTTCATCTAGTAAGAGGTATATTATAAAGAGAGGATACGAAACACTTGGAGAATAGATGGCCGGAAAAAAGGAAGGGCATGGGATAATTTTTTGTTTTGATTCAAAAAAATTTGTTGGGGATTCTGTAAAACAATTCAATATAAACATTTTAGGACAAATTTGAGCAAATTTGGTGAAAAAGAAAAAGAGAGAAATCAATATCCCCAATTTTGGGTTCAAAGGTCAAAAATTTGAACTATGATTTCTTCTATTTTTGTTTTAAATAAATAAATAAAAAGGAGTACCCAAGCGCTCTTACGCGAGTTTGTGCGACTCATGGACCTTCAAGTTCGACTTGGTGAGTCCCTAGTTGGAACGGTAGGCCTTTAAAAACAAAGTGCCTACCGCAATTTATGGCAATACACCTCTTTGAGAATCTCTCGTCCCTAATAAATCCAAATTCAAAAGCTCACGAGAATACTCGAGAAGAAATATACAAAAGAAACTACTTATATTTAGTACAAAGTGGTTATAATTACTTTTTTTTATGTTGGATTTACTCATTTCTATTGGATTTCAAATCAGGTAGTTGTAAGCTTGTTAATGACTAGACTAAAACTTCAAAAAAAAAAAAAATCTTGAACTTTGTGACTCATCCCATGTTATACAATTTAACATCTAATAGCTTGGAATGATTTTGACCTCGTAAGAATGATAAATGATCGAGAAATAGCAATACCTACTCAACACACGATCTATAAAAAGTACTGCCGAGATAAAAATCAAAGTCTTATTAGAAATTTATAGTTCCACTATGATCCTGTGACCAAACTTCGGGATCGATATCTCTAATACGAGCTTTTGATTGTGCCAAGCAAATGACCATGCACCAAGTTGGCCTATGAAAGCTCAGTACCATTAGTTGGGTGTGAGTCTAAACAATCAAATTAGGGCGCACCTCAAAAATTTCATTAGAAGAGGTTGTTTTGATGTCCAAATATCTTCAAATTGATCATCTCGAACTCCAGATGTATGGAGATGAGAGAAAATGAATTTTAAGTTTTAGAAATAATGCATTTTATATTGTATTTTTGGGAAATTTTCAAGATTTTCAAGTTTTCATAGATCTGCTCAGTCTATACTATTTTGAAGCTTTGAATTTTATAATTAGTGATGAAAAATATATTTTATGTCTATCGCAAACATTTACAGTATTGAAACTATATTTCTCGATACTATTTGAAAGTGTGTTTCACTTTGATTGTTTAGAGCCCCGGCTCTATACAAATCGCACCTTTTAAAGAAGAGAGAAAGATGTAGATATAAGTTGCAAAAGGATCAACCACAGAACGGTTTATGATATCATATTATATATTATGAGCCTATTTATCTTTGTTAGGTCATAATTGCTACATGCCATTAGATATCAAATTGGATAGCTTATGGTGTGTCACAAAGTTTGAAAAATGAGTTTTTTAACGTTTATTCTGGTCAACGCGAATCTCGCAACCACTCAATTTGAAATCTGATGAACAAGAGTAATTGTAATCTCCTTATATTAAAAGTCGATAGTCTCTTTGTATATTTGACCTTATAATATAGGTGAAAGTCGTGGTACCATGTAGCATGTTGGAGAGAAATGGATTTGCAAGCCATCGCAATGTATTTGGGTGCACGGTCAAATTAAACTTTAAAGGGGTAAAGTTCAATCTAGTGAGTGCCCTAGTAGAGCCCAAGTACCCTCCTCTTTAAACTTCTCCTGTATACAATGTTTCGGTAGCACCATGATGTCTAATGAGGAGGTGCATGAACGGTGCCTCAGCTCCGAGGCCACCATCCATGTTACTAATAAGAGAGATAGCTTCCGCACCTTCGAAGTAGGTAAACCGGGTGAGGAAAGCATCTTTATGGGAGGAAACCAAGTCCGTGATTTTTGTGTTGTTGGCAAATGATGAAGCTTTCAAGGGTATGTACACCTCATTGAAGCCCTTAAAAAAATTTATAAAGTAATTTAAATAGTAATAATAGTCATCATCATTATGACTTTTTTTTAATTAATCTGGGTCGGCTACATGAATTCTCATCTGTCATTCTGTTGTATTAAGGGTCACATCTTCAGTGAAGTCATAAGTCTCTATATTTTTTCTCACTACTTCCAACTATGTCCTCTCATTATTTTATTTTTTAATAATTTAAATAATAAATAACCAAAATGACCTTATGAAGGCTTCGTTATTTTATTTTTTAATAATTAGTTTCTGATATTCTTGTATGGTGCGTTATGGTTAAATTTACACATGCCCCAATTTTTTTTTTTTTGACAAATATTATCTCATTTATTGATAAAGGTCTTCCATGAAAAGAATTACATCAGAAGAGAGAAAGAGAGGGCAAAGAAGCATGATCTACAACCAGCAAGATCTGAGTTCCCACATAACCCTTTGCTCCTTGCCATACGATTTTACTACATTCAGGGAATCGCCTTCAATCACACAACTATTGCAAGATTTCGAGAGATAAAAACCTTTGAACTTTGAAGCAAGGCAAGTAATTTTGCATGATTTGCAATGGCTATACCAGCTGATTTTACAAAGGTGAAAATAACATCACCATAACAGTTGCGCACAACACCACCAATACCCGCCACTCTTGGATTGCCGAAAGAGCTACCATCAAAGTTCAATTTTGAGTCCACCTAGACTCGGTGCAACCCAAATACTTCTCAGTTGCGTCTTCAAAGTCCCATCAAAAACATATTCTGCAAGTTAGCTATAGCATATGTTTGTGTGATCCTCCAACCTTCTTTTGTAACCCATAACTAGCACCAAATAGACGGTTTGATTTTAGTGAGCAATCTATCAAAGGGTATGCACACTCTTTCAAATGTCCTCTTATTTCTCTTCTTCCAAAGTTCCCACAAAACTGTCCATCGCACCATATCTTCTAGACCACACTCCCCAAATTTCATGTAAATCTGATTTTGAAGAAAAAATATTGGCAATGAAACATAATTTCAATCTCTCTCTCCCACCTTCGAAAAAGTTTATATAAATTATCAATCTTTTATACAATAAAAGTAGGCTATATAAATGTATAAACCTGCTCAAAAGCCAAGAAGCAAGGGCTAGCGCGGTGTTAATGCGCATCCGTTTTTTTGCTTGTCTTTGGCTCAAAAGCCGACGTGCGCTAGCATACACTACATTTTCTTTGCAGCTAGTGTACCGTGTACTTTTCTTGTATCGTTTTCTCCTATGCATTGCACCGCACGCTTCTTTAACTTGGGCTTTGACAAGGCTTAGATAACAACAAAACTCGTTGGGGGCACACATCACATGTGGTTGGTGGATTTCTCGTAGTTGGCGTTGTTGCACATGTAGTTATTGAAAGAAAGAATAATATGTGATCTTGCCACGGGATATGTTTTTTTTATTTTTCTTGTTTTCATCCCTTTTCTTTTTTTTTTTCTTTTCTTTCGGCAAAAGATCACTTACAAGTAGTCTTATTACAATAACTTCAAAGAAAATGAAACTAACAAATTCAATATCTTAAAAACCATGATACCACTAAACCAATTTTCTTTAAACAAAGAATATATCCACAATTATTATGCTTAGGAATATAAAGACAATATAATTAAATATGACAAGAAACAAAAAGTGAGTGTCAGAGATTACCTCAACAGGGCTCATTACACTCTACACCGAGTCACCACCATCTAATGGTGTGGGATCAACTATCAACCATTAAACCTTCAATCTCAACCGAGAAAGTAAGTTTAGGCCAAACCCTCTAAGTGAATCTTTAGGTGAATCCCATTAGCAACCTAGTTAAAAAGAAATATTTCTCTTTTCTACCACAACCCTATAGTCTAAAAAAAAAACCTAATGAGAGATGAGAGATCATGAGAAACACCATGAGAGAGATGACAACTCTCAATAACTTAAACCCCTTAGGTTATTTCACAATGTGGGAGAGAGATCTCAAAGATGAGAGAGTGGGGCGTGCCCTCTTTGGGCTTTCATGAGAAAGAAAAAAACTTTTCTTAAGAGAGAGAGATAGAAGAATAAGGTGTAGAGATTTTGGGTAGAGGCAATCCTCTTTTATAGGATTTGAACAAGATTAGGGTTTTTTAGGGTTTTTCTTTGTTTGCCTCTTCTTATAAGATTGAATATGAACCATTGATCTTAAGAGACTTGTGGGGTGAGAGATTTGAGTCATCAATTCCATAAATGAGCCATCAATATTATGACAAGCACTAGAACCTTTATCCCCATTCCTAAAGAATTTCCATCAATAGAAATTAAATAAAAAAAAACTCATTCATAATATAGTTCTTACCAAAATTATGCACAAGTCTTCTCATGCTTTCCAAAAAATCCTTTGAAAGCTTCCTCAAGGCAAAATCCTTCCAAAACACTTCAAAGTTTTCTCTTCAAGTCAAAGCTTGAACTAACACAAGAAAAGTTTCATTAGGGTAGGGTGTGCCACCTTAGGTGGTGCTTCATGGCCCCCACCCACATGCAATGGTGGGCCCATCAATATATTGGGCCCCCCATACAATATTAAAATTATTAAAATTAATTATATGATTTTTAGATATCCATAAAATCAAATTTGACTATTTAAATCAATCTAAAGTCAATATCTCTGTTTTTATAAATCGAAATTTGATAAATAAAATATCCAGATATCTAAAAAAGTTCAAATAATAATTCTAAAAATCATATATCATTAAAACAAACATAATTAAATGAATTAGATAGGAAAATAATCTATATAGTCTAAGAATTAAATAAATAAACGTTGGGGCACTCCACCTTCAACTGTGGACTACGGTCTACACTTGTTTGATAAAACCGACCCAGTGTTTTATATAACCCACAGTCCATGCAGGGGCTCATTAATGGGTCACCGAAGTCTGACTGATAAGCCAGGGGTCATAATCTCAATTTGTGAATTTCAGGTTCTCCCCTAGAGACGTATCAAGATCACCTAGACCTGATGCAACCACAACTCCTATGGCGCATAGGGTTATTTCTTGCACATGAATAAGCTTCACCCTAAAAGGTGATTCGCTTTCCCGAAATGGCTATTATTATGCATGTCGTGTGATGGCTAGCAGATGAGGCTTTGGCCCCTGTCTTTGAAACCCACCATCACATACAAGGGTCACACGGGCCATCGGCTCACTCATCCGAGCATACTCCAACTTCATCAAGGAACTACCTATTAGAATCTTTATCGGATAGTTTTCTATGCCTTGGTAACATAAGTTTTAACCAACCTATTGGCCTAGCTCGTTAAGCTCAGTCCGATATCAGCAAATATCGTTTGCTTAGTATGGTCTACGAGGAACCACACTCCCGATGAATTCATGTTTCACTATATTATTTCATTTTACAAGCACATATAATGTCTTTAATAGCCGCACTCAGCCAACAGTTATTTTTATGATAAGAGAATATGATTTAACGACTCGATACAGCAATCTTTTAGTTCGCGTCATTAGGCACAGTTATGTAGTCATATCACAGATTTGGCCTGTGTATTAAAAAATCCAAACATTTTTAGCTATTTCTTTTCAACGTGGACTCCACCTTCCCCAGGTCAGTAAGAGCGAAAGTTCAAAATACTACAAAACAAACACTAATGCAGGACTCCAATTAGAAAAAATCCTTAGTGTACCTTCGATGCACATGAAAAAAAAAAATCTCGATATTGAAAAAAGAACATCCAATTTTTAGATGGTGAGATCTAACTACTAAAAACTCAAATTTCAAATTTTTCTTTTTTTAAGAATAACCATCTAGTAATTCTATAGTAATTTCTAAAATTTTAGACCGAAAAAAGTCCTCCCAAGTGGATCTTTTGACGGAGGGAGCAAGAAATAAACTATGCTCTAGGGAAAACGCAATATATGTGCTCTTGTTTGTTAGAACACTAAAACGACGTGGTTTTTTTTTTTTTGGGTAAGTAAATATGGTGGGGATTTGGCCCCAACCCTTGGTGAGAATAGAGTAAGAGACCTCAACATAGGGCTCGACAATACTACTGCCGAGCCCCAGGCCATTCTCAAGGACGTGGATTTTTACCAATGCAAGAATGTTGAACGCTCTATGATGCAATAAAAATTTAGAAAGTGCACATAGATAAGATGTGACCTGAGTTTTAGTAGGATTGGGGATGTGGTTGATTTTCATATGGGGCAAAGGAACTTAGGTCTCCTATTTTGATGGATTTACTTAGAGATTTATAGGAGATTTAGATAGAGATGGATTTATGGGGAAGATAAAGATTGGAATATTTTGGCATGTGAGGATTTAGAAAAATAGAAAGGAGAGAGAAAATAGAAGAAAGAGGTCGCATGTGAGGTTAAGAGAGAAGATAGGGGAAGTACATTTTTATTTAGAAAGAGGCTTTATTTTATTTGGGCTTTTTTTTAGTTATTTATTTATTTTATTTGAAATCTATTTAAAGGGAAGAGGTCCTTCATTGTAAACATATCAGATAGCGAGAGTTGAATAAAGTTGATCTTGTGATAAGATCTTTTTGGGATGAATTCCTTTGCGGACCGTGTTTTTGTGGTGGATTCCCTTGCAAACGTTTGTTTTTTAGGTGGATTCTCTTGCGGACCATGAGAGATGATTTATTCTCTCAATGATTTTTTGTATTTTATTTTTATTATTCCAGTTTTATTTTATGGCCTTTTGCCAATTCTTTTAGCCAAAACCCACAATATGAACACCTTAACATATCTCTTATTCCAGATGTCGATTCTTGTACAACAATCACATCAAGATTTTCCTCCTTAGGCGAGTTTTTAAATAAGAAAATTGTATAATTTTTTTGTTTAAAAAAAAAATTTTGTGTAATTTAGAATTTACTATAAAGATAAATGGATCAATTTCCGAAATGATAAATTGATATATTATAACTATTTAATATGTGCCATGTGGAATATCACTACAAATATGTGAAGAAAAATGATATATGCCTGGGTCTCCTAATTCAAGTTAATACGCATGCGACGCTAATTTTCAAGGTTTAGATGCTTATATCATGTTCCGATACCCTAAGCCTCTATACATTACTCTTTTGATCTTTTTTCCAAAATAGGAAACTTGTATGCCCTTTTTCAACACAATGTCTCCCACACCAACCATAGCTCTCTCTCATCTTTCTCGCTCCGTACTACGAAGTCGGAGCCGTCCGATCTCGTAAAGGACTCTTGCAAGCACACTAGGGACTACAACTTCTGCATACTCCTACTTAGCACTCACCTACACAGTAACAAGGCTGACCCAGTTGAGCTGATCAAAATGGCTCTCGATATAGATATGGCCTCGGAGGAGAAATACAAGGATCCCAAGAAACATGCAGATGTAGTTCAATGCAAGTTAGATCGCATAAGGGTTCTCAAATGTATGGAAAAATCGATTCGGGCCCTCAAGCAAACGAGGCGACGGAGTGGATCGGCTTTTCCTCTACTGTGGTGGAGAGCTGTGAGAATGCGATGAGGGCTCAGAAACCGAACCCAGTTTCCGAGCCGAACCTAGTTACAGAAACCAACGTGCATATAAGCACGGTGTTGAACCTTGTATTGGTTCTAATCGAACTGCTCATCTGATTGATGTTAAACAGTTATTTTGAGGTGTGATTTGATAAATTTCCTTAATAATAAAGCCCCGGTTTTGCCAATGCGATAACATGAATGCTCAAATGTTATTTTGGTTTCATTAGTAACAAAATTTGTGGGCATGTTGCCTTTTAAGGTCCAACACTAGTCACATGATTTTTAGTATAATATACTTGAACATTTCAGCTCTAGTCTTACTTTGCTTTTCACACTTGCAGAATTAACTTTGAATTGGAGGAAACTTGGGGATGGAAATAGTAAAATCAAACAAGGGAAAATGACCTACCCCACCTCTCCCATACTATCCTTAAGCTAGGGTTCTGCTGGAAAAAAAAACCATGGCTCTCTCATCTCTCAAAGCTTTCCGAAAATTGGGTTTTCTGGATGTGGATTCCAGGTTTGTTGATTACTAAAATCAATTTTTACTAATGTATTCTCCAACTAGGTTTTTCACCTTTATTTTGTATTCAAAATTTTCAAGGAGCAATCATGAGAAATAAATTATTATGTTTGTTGGATTTTGGAACAACCATATTTCATATACAAAATAAGAAAACAAAATTTTACCATATTTCACTGCAAAGAAATCAATGTCCAATATTCAAGATTAATTTGCAAAGCAATCGATGTACAATTGGTGGTAGCATTAGTAATGAATACCCAAAGGAATTTTCGGTTTGGCTTCCGGGATTTGTCTCTAATAAGCGATTGAGATACGAAAGGAGTCGGTTATATGACTCTTCTTGAGAGCCATGTATCTCTGTCATCGCAACCTCTTTCCCACACCAAGCCTTCACATGAGTGCTCTCTTTTCCATGTCTTTATTCGAAATATTCATGTCTGACCAAGTTTTCTATGCTAGTATTTCCCTCTTTAGTGCATTTAGCCCACACTCGATAGCTCTCATTTTTCACATATTGAAATTCGAAGTGGCGAGCTATCTCATATTTGCATAGAGCTTCAA
This sequence comes from Amborella trichopoda, assembly GCF_054954075.1. Taxonomy (NCBI): domain Eukaryota; kingdom Viridiplantae; phylum Streptophyta; class Magnoliopsida; order Amborellales; family Amborellaceae; genus Amborella; species Amborella trichopoda. The sequence goes on from NC_142337.1 coordinate 53,835,205, forward strand.
TAAAGACACCGATGTAAATAAATACCTTGCAACATCTAATCATCCACGTGCTAACAACTCTACTAAATTACAAAAATCATATCACAATATTCCAAAATAGCCTATTGAACAGAGGAGGTCATAATCATATGAAAACCCAAAAGAATCACTCATAAAAATCGAACATTTAATCGATGACAAAAATAAAAGAATTAGAAAGAGGAAAATTAGTACTCTTTTTTTTTTTAACAAAACCTCCTAAAAAATAACACAAATGCAGTCTTTGTAAACCTTCATCCACAAGCAATTAACTGAAACAAACCTCAATAACATCAACAGATAATAAATATTTTGTTGAATAATCATCATTTTGAGGTCAATTAACACGCATAAACAAATGTAGCTTATTCACATGGATTTTGCAAATGTAAATTGCTGAAATTTTGACTCTCCCATAGCAAATCCTTGAACCCCAAATATTAAGCCCAAAAAATGTCAAGCCCAAAAAACTCTATTTCAAATTAAATGTTAAGCCCAAAAAATTAAATGTTCAAGTCCAAAAAAATGAATATAAAACCATATGATAGCCTATTTGCAAATAACTCTATTTCAAATCTTGCATCAATTAAACACCAAAAGAAATTATAAAAAAAAAAAGTCATTCAAGAAGTGAATCGATCATTAGAATAAACTATTGTAATCCAAATCCACTTAAACAATGCACAATAATCATGTGCAACTCATTCAAGAAGCATCAACGATTAGGGTTAGGATCTTGGGAGTCAGTGATTAAGAGTATAGGATTTTACGGTGTAGTATTGGATAGAAGAGAAGTTGAAAGCCCAAAAATTCTAAAAATAGACAAATATCAATTAGTCTGTACCTGATTTAGAGAGAAAGAGTGAGGGAGGGAAGAGAAAGCTTGTGCCTGCAAAGGAAAAGAGAGAGGGAAATTGTTTTAATTAATAGACGTACATTTTGTTAAATAAAATGATGAAATTCGTAAAAAAAAAAAAAACAAAGAAAATCGTAGTTGGGGGGCAGGCAGTCCTAAAACGTTCAACCTGGGGGGCATCGAAGGGACTTTTGCTGACCCGAGGATTTAAAAGGGAAAAAAGCGGATAAAGGGGGGGTGATGGTCATTTTCTCATAAAACAAATGTGAAGTATTTATGATGGGCATATTTAGAAGGACGTGGTTTGCATAAGGTTATCTTAAACAAAGGTGAACAACTAAATTTTATCATAACATAATTTTGGTGTTGAAAATATTTTGTATAGCTTGATAATCTTTTTTCATATCTAATTATAAGATGTAAGACTCAAAAAATAGTTTAAATCTATAGACATATGAATATTTTGAAAATAGACAGTCCAATTAATACTTTTCAAGTAGATTAAAAATTAGTTTTTTTAAGGTAATATTTTTCAATGGGGAAGACCGGCCCCACCTATTTTTCAAGTAGAATTGGAATTAGCTTTTTGAAGGTATTAATGGGGTGGTGTTAGTGGTGGGAATGAAAACTACAACATGGTGACTAAGATGTGGGGTGCTACTACCGCGACCGATCCTTTCCCAACTAAAACGCGATATATTAAAAACTCCAATTTCTTTATGAGATCTTCAGAAAATCATCGTCTTTATGGAACCTATATAAAGCATATTTTACCTTTTTACAAAAAGACTTTCCCAAAGAAAATTCTTCCTTATAACTTTCCGGAAACTTCCGTTCACTTCATTGATTTGATATCTTTGATTTTGTTTTTATTTTTTTGTCTTAAATCTATTCAATATTCTTGCCAATGATTCACTTAAAAATTGTATAAAAAACAATGTATTTCTAAAAAAAATATTCTTTTAAAACAAATGTATATCTCAAAATATTAGGTAGAGATAGAGAAAAGTAAGATAATAAAAAAAAAAATTTCCTTTAAACCAAGGGCATCAAAAGGAAAGAGAGGGGCTCAGTTACTAAAATTTAGGTCGCTCGGAATTGAGGGTGAGGCTCGAATATTAAAGTTTGCAAACACATTATTCAGTACAAGTATGCCTTTTTGTTGCTTGCTCTTTTATTATTAATCAAAGTAATTGCTGTATTTATGATATTGTTTTTGTTTCATTGTAAGCTCTGAATAAAATTATTGAAGTGATGTCGTATTTAATAGAAATATAGACAAAAATATTTGTCAAGGACCCTAAGTGGTAGAAAGTAAGGAAATAGAATTATTGTTCGATGATTCTAGTGTATCCTTATAATAAGTACAAATCATAATTTTATCCAATGTCATCTTTACATATCTGATTTTTTATTTGGGCGTTTTTTTTTTTTTTTTGCTAAATCTCAAATATTTATATTTTTAAATTTACCTAATCTTGGTGATCTATATTTTTGTTCAATTAATGATCCTATGAAACCGTCCCACACCCATGTATGTAGAACCCAAAATGATCACTATTAAATTTGACACAAATCTCTATAAAGTTATGACATGGGTGTGGAATTTGATTTTTCTAGAGATCTATGTCAAATTTAATGGTGATCTTTTGAAATCCTACACACATAGATATGGGAGAGTCTCACAAGGTCATTTCCCTTTTTATCCCTATTTTTTTTGCCTCCAATTCTTTTGACCAAAACTGGCTTATTACTCTTTTGGTTAGTTGATACCTATGGTCTCACACAATGCTCCACTAGCGCGTGCATAATTTAGCAAGTGCACACTATACATCAGCTCCGTAGGAAAAATAGGTTTTCTCTTTCTAACATTAAATAGATCTCACGTATTTTCGTTTCTATGCACATAGTTTTGGACACGGTTTTTATGAGTCTATGTAAAACTGAGTCATCCCTTAAAACTCTATTGTTGAGATGGATTTTTGGACTTAATTTTTAAGGACATGTCATCTATAATATAGAGATCATGAATATGAAAAAATATATAAATTTTAAAAATTAGAAATAATAATTCTAGTGAGAAAACATTTGGATTGTTAGTTTCAATTGTTTTTAGAAGGACTACTTATTTGCATTCATCTCTAAAATGGATGCTTTATACATCGGGAAAAAATATATTGTTGAGATAGATTTTTGGACTTAATGTTTAAGGACAAGTCATCTCTAATATGGAGATCATGATTATGAAAAAATATATAAATTTTATCTAATATAGAGATCATGAATATGAAAAAATATATAAATTTTAAAAATAAGAAATAATAATTCTATTAAGAAAACATTTGCACTGTGAATTTCAATTGTGATGGATCACCAATTTGCATCCATCTTTAAAATGAATGTTTTATACGTTGGGAACCGCAAATGTAGAATGCAGTCCCTGCCTCATGAAACAATTTTCCTTTAGTTTTTCTATTTACTCCAAAATAACCCTTATTACGTTGTCTGAATTGGGGTTATTTATTTTTTGGCTTAGTTTTCAGTTTGGAACTTCAAGTTTTAATTCTTTTATTTAAATAAAATGTTTTGGAGCTTAAAGTTGTGAACCATTGGTTTAGAAAACCAATTTGGGGCTGTAAGAAATTCAACTAAAGTTAGATCCCTCATAAGCACAAACAAATGAAAATCAAATTAGGAAACAAAAAGCACTTAGAATAAAAGAAGGCATTGTCTACAAAGGGGCCATTTATAATTTATACATGGAGGTCATAACCATGTACATTCATAAAATGTCAAATTGGATGGCTTGAGGTGAAAGCATTTTTTACAAAAAGGCCATTTATAATTTATACATGAAAATCATAACCATTCACGCTAATAAAATGTCAAATTGGATGGCTTGAGGTGAATTGTGAAGTATGCTAATTTTGGTTTTTGAAATTGTGTCTATCCAATGACACTCTTACAATCAATCACCCATTTTAAAATGTAAAAGACAATAATGATTATGACTTTTATGTACAAAAGATAAATGGCCTCTCTGTAAACAATCTCATTAAAGAAATCACAACCCATACCAAGAACTTAAGAAAAAGTATACAATAAAACCATTCGTCTTTAGTACAAGGTGATCACAATTAATCTTGATCATTAGATGCAAACGTAGATGGTTGCCTTTATTCTATTGACCAATCTCAAACTCTAAAACAAATTTTCTTGAACTTTGTGATACACCCAAACTATTAGATTTCATTTCGGATGGCTGTAACTAATTATGATTTCTTTGTATCAAAGGCAAATGCTCTCATTGTATGCATTTCCATAACTTTATACACATAAATTTGTATCAACATTTCAATTATAGATAGATACCTCAAAGGACGAACAAATATATAAAATTAGAAAAAGAAAGCATAGACCATTACCAATAAATTAAATTTGCATCAACAGTTCAATTAGAGAAGGATCCCTCAGAGCAATGTGTTTAAAGCTAAGGAGTGAGGGTTTGTAAAGAATCAGCCTGTGCAAATACCCAAACTTTCTGGTGCTCCACTTCAATTCACTTCTCTGTCCGCTCCTCAAATTGAATAAGGAGATGCTATGACCCAGCATGCCAATAAAGAGAAACTCACCGTGCATCATCATCGTCACTTTGAGATCTGCAAAACAGTTCTCAAAATTTGTCCAGTTTTTCCCAAGGCCCATTTCTATCATTTTATCCCATCTTCTTTCCTGGGCCTCAAAACCCATATTCCCATTCTGCATTCTTTTCTATTGCCCTCATGAAACCAACCATGAACAAAACATATGTGCCCATCCCATTCAAGGAATTTAAACCCAAAATCGGAGTAATCCGGGCGTGGGAGTCCTGTGGACAATGGAAGGCTCTCCTCCCACTCCTCTCTCGCTGTGTCGAAAACCTCGATGTTATACCCTCCGGATTCTCCTGCATAGAAAACATTGTAGAATTTTCCGAGCATGCATGTGAGAATGTTGCGGAATACATTGAGAGGCCATCGACGGCGGCCCGGAGACCTCACTTCCATCCACTTTCCAGCGTTCGATGAGTATAGCATCCAAAAGAGTGATGATGCCAGCATATAAAATGTGGTGCTCACAGGGTTGTAATAGAATCCAAACATGAAACTGTATCGGAACTTGAAATCCTTCTCGACGGTCATAAAATCAAGGGTGATAGGGTTAAAAACGTTGAGGCCAAAGCCGAACTTATTTCCGCATAGCATACCATTGCTGCAAGCCAGGAGCCTAAATGATGGGAGGGTTTCGATTGAGTTTAGAAGGAAAGAGAGAGAGGAAATAGCATTGTCCAGAATCTGGTTTGGTAAAAATAAGAGCAAAGGGAGTGGATGCCGACGGAGGTGCTAGATAATGGGTTCGTCCGAAAGAGAGAGAGGAGAGTAGTTCATTCCATTGTTTAGAAAAGGATCTGAACCTGCCAAGGGCTTTTAAAGGGACTCCCAATAAAATTTGCTCCATAATATCATCACACATGAAAGTCTTGCTCGGTGCCTGAATCTTCAGGCGGCGATTTCTTCTGTTCAGAAACAAGAAACTTTCTCTTCCTTTCTCCTTTGGATGCTGATCTCTTCCTTTTTGGGTATAAAAGAGCTTCACGAATGAGAAATTCGAGGGTAGGAACCTTATCCAATGCTCCTTTTAATACTGATCTCTTCTTTTTTGGGTATGAAACTTCTTCGAGAATAAGGACTTCGAGGGAAGGAACCGTGGCCAATCTCTTCCCCACTGCCGTTGCTCTCTTTGTCTTTGAATTTTTATGGAACCTCTTCTGCACCATGGTTGAATATGATAAGAGGTAGTAGGTGGGTGTGGCGTTGGACTGGTGTTTCCTTAACAAAAGAGAGATACATAAAAGTTAGAAATGGGGATACCCAAAAAAAACACTACAATAAGTTGCAACCTATTTAAGTTCGAATTCAAACCCAATAAATTTGAATTCAAACTGTAATGCAACCTTAAACAATCCAATTAAGGGGCACCATTTACCCAAAAAAAATTAAGGGCACTTCTAAATTTTATCATAAATGTAATTTTGATATAAAAAATTATTATTATGATTTGAGAATTTATTTTCATCTCTAATCACAAAATTTTCAACTTTAAAAATGGTTCAAATCAAGTAAATCTATAAACACATAAAAATCTTAAAAATTGACGGTTCAAATAATATGTTGTAAGATACACTATTTCACGGGTTCGAAATCTTTTTTTCTTTTCATATTCATATATCACGATGTCAAGATAATCAATCAGAGGGTTTTTCAACATCTAAAACAACCATTTATGATGGATTTTTTAGGTGTATCTTTAATCTACATTTTAAAGTTACAACTCTATTTAAACTTTTTCCATAAGAATCCTATGATATATGTGATCGATTGATATTAAATGAAGCTCAAAGTTGTACTCACCAAAAAAAGGGCTGGAGGAGATATACGAATTTATTTAGGACTTTATACGGGAAGATAAAAGATTATTATTTTCTTTCTTTTTAATTTCGATTAGGAGGCTTCCTATGACAATTAAATTTTCTGTTAGGAAGCTTTGTAGAGATAGATCTAAGAAAGAATTCCTAATGTTTCTTGGATTGCACGGAGAGGAGGATATAGATATTAAAGGAACGGGATGAGAATTAATGAAGATATTTAAGGGACATAGGTATTTGAAAGTATTTTAACGGCTTCTAGAGAGGGATTACAGGAATATATAGATGAAATAAAAAATTAAAACTTAGAGTGATTTATGTAAGGTCCCTCCTAAAATTTAAAGTAAAATATGAAATGCTCCGCTCAAATTACAAAGAAAGTCGGTCAACCCATTTGTTTTATCTTTTCAATAGTGCCCCTCGATCGATTTAAATTTTGATTTTTTTTTTTTTTTAGTTTTTTCGTTAGTAGGGCAATTGCCCCAAGCTTTAAGGGGCCACCCTACTAACGAAAAAACTGAAAAAAACTAAAATAAATCAAAATTCGTTTTGACCAAGAAGCAATTTTGAAAAAATAAAAAAAAAATATGGGTTGACTGACCTTATTTATAATTTTGGCCAATCAATGGCGCATTTTATATTTTACCTAAAATTATAGGGTCCCTACGTGAATCACTATAAATATTCAAGAAATAGGCGATGTACCTAATTTGTTTGGCTTAGGCGCTTAGCCAAGTTTCGAATAGGAAGGACTTTTATCTTCAATTATCTTACTTGGGGATATTTTTGTTTTACTTGAAATAATGGAATCCATCTCACTATCAGTAGGTGATTATTTTCAAACAAAAAAATTGAATTTTAAGTTTTCGAAATTCTAGATCATTCCATTTAAAAACTAGAAAGTTCTAGTGCAACCTTGGATGTTTTTTTTTTTTTTTTTTTTTGCACATAAAGAGCGAGAGTTTATGTTTATTTTTATTTTTATTATTTTATTTTATTTTATTTTATTTTATTTGAGGTTGTTTGAGAGGTTCTAGAGATCACATCTCCAAAATTTGGGATCTAAACAATACTCCCAGTATAACTTAAACAAATAACTCTGAGACTGAATTCAATGAAGCCATGGCATTAACACATAATAAAATTTCAGTGAGCAAGAGAAAGGACAATAATTCAGGAAAAGCCCCAACCACGAGAAAATTAAAAATAAACAAGTTTTAAAAACTCAAGAACCAGCTTTTGAAAACAAATCATAAATGGAAGATATCTAACAAATATCTCTGAGACTGAATTCAATGAAGCCATGGCATTAAAACATAATAAAATTTCGGTAAGCAAGAGAAAGGACAACAATTCAGGAAAAGCCCTAACCGCAAGAAAATTAAAAATAAACTAGTTTTAAAAACTCAAGAACCAGATTTTGAAAAGAAAATCATAAATGGTACATATATAAATAGCTTGGCTTCACATGACAAGACCCAAAAAAAACAAACAAAGGAGTTATAAATTCCAAAAAAGACAAAACCAAGAAAAACAGGAGATGGAAAACAAAAAAAACAATAACAAAATCCAAAAACAGAAGAAAATATATATATGAGAACTAAAAAAAACTGAGAATGAAGACAACATGATGGATTTGAAAAAACATTTATCTTGGTCCTTAAAAATTATCCAAGATCCACCTAAATAGAAGCCTAATGAGGAATATCATATATCAGATTTTAATTTTTCCCCACTAAGAAAAACACAAAAACAACAATGAAACAGAAAATGGATAGTCAAGAATAAGATAAGGAAAAGTATATAAAGAGACCGCTTACCTTTCGTACAAGGTAGTCACAATTAATCTTGACCATTAGATGTGAAATTGAGTGGCTGCATTTATTTCAATGACCACGCACACAGTTCAAAAGAAATTTTTTCGAACACCCAAGCTATCAAATTTCACATAGTAATAGTGACCTCCTGTAAATGGTCTCATTGTATACAATTCCCTAAGATAATGACCATAAAGTTAGTAAAAAAAAAAGAGAAAAAAGACCAAGCCAAAATCCATCACAATGAGTAGCCCAAAAACTTTTACTTTTACTGTCATGGCTGTAAGAACAAATTTGAATCCAAAACCAGGGAAAATGAAGCCTACCGTTCACACATTATCAGAGCAAATCCTTCAAGATTATAAAGTAACCACCCTTTATTTTTTTGAAAATAATTTCAATAACTACTATATAAACTTTCAGGAACAAATACTAGCTGGAGCATTGAGCTTCGAAGTACATATAATTAGGGATCTAAGGCTTAAGAAATCAATAAATGATACACGCACATGAATCCCAATAAGAGTACTAAGCCAAATAAGAATACAAAAGAAAACAAAATACAGTAAAATAAAGAAAAGAAACAAATACAGTAAATAAAAAAGACCAACGAGACAAACAATAGAAATATACAACAAAAATTACAACACAAAACGAAAAAACAAAAATAAAAAATGAAGTTAATCCAATTGTTTTTAGGCCTTTTTAAACCTAAGTTTTAGGCCTTTTTAAACCTAAGTTTCCATAAAGCGTTTTAATGTGGAAAGGACCTTTTTAAACCTAAGTTTTTAGGCCTTTTTAAACCTAAGTTTCCATAAACCTAAGTTTTTAGGCCTTTTTAAACCTAAGTTTTCAGGCCTTTTAAAACCTAAGTTTTTAGGCCTTTTTAAACCTAAGTTTCCATAAAGCTTTTTAATGTGGAAAGGGCCTTCAGAGAGTCCTGGAAACTATACTTAAAAAGCAAAATAAGCGCTTTAATGGAGGAAATAGTAGTAGTTTCTGTAGCTTTAAGGCTTTTAATTGAGGAAACGCTAAGATTTCTCGATAGGTTTAACTCTCTGGTTTCTTAGAAGACAATTGAGCTCCACCGAACATTTAATAGCGGAAACTAGGGTTTCAGTAGTGAGAGAGCAGAAGAGAGAGATCAGAGGGAGAGAGGGAATGTGAGAGAGAAGATGGGAGAGAGACGTACCTGGTTGCAGGGAGGAGAGCGGTTAAGGCTTGGAGATGCGAGAGGAAAGCGCCTAGGGCTTGCAGCGTCAGAGATGCGAGAGATTAAAAAAAACGACGTTTTCTTCGGGTTTTGATCTCGAAAGCCTTCCCAAACTAAAACTTCAACGATTTTAGGCGGACTATAAACGTTTGCTTTGTTTTTCCTTCTTTATTTTATTCCCAAAACAAAAAAACGAACTTTGTAAATATCTATTATGGTTTTTGTTATTACCAAAATATCAAATAATTTTCATTATTATTGTCTTGTCCATTTTTTCACTCCATAACCGAAATTTAAAAAAAATCGGCTTTATCCTTTTAAGTTTTTGAAAAACCGAAATGAGCCTCATTTAAGTTGTTGAAAGACCGAAAATATCCTTGACACCAATGGTTTAAAAACCGGATCGGTGATCCGGATCGGGCTTTTTAAAAACCGATCCGGATCGGGGAATCCGCTATCCGGATCGGTGAATCGGCGATCCGGATCGGAATCGGGTGAATCTGTCATAATAAAGCTTCAAAAAAAGCAGAAAAAATTATTAAAATTCATTACAAATATTGTTTTTTAGGAATTCAATAAAAAATGAGGGTACTCCATTAAGAATTTTCATGTTTTTGAATGAATATGCGAATATTGATATGTTCTTCCCCTGCATGAGCCGCCATTCAACATTTAATTTACATCACACAAAAGGATAAACATAGAATTATCATGGAATAAGTATATCAACATACATGGACTACAATAAAGCATAAAATTAGTAACATACGATCTAAAAATAAAATGATAGACGACGTTGTTGTCCTTCTTGGTCACGCTGGTGCCATTGATTGAATTCGTTTGACAATTCATTGATTCGATCTAAAAACGAATCATCGATATTAGCGGGCGTCTGACTATTCTCAAATCCCTGAGTGTTAGTGTTTTGTTGTGAGTACAGCAAATTTTCAAAAAATTCGATCATGGATTAAAAAAAAAAATTAACAAATTTTCAAAAAGTTCGATCATGGATTAAAAAAAAAAAATCATAAATTTTCTAAAAAATCGATCATGGATTACAAAAAATTCGATCATGGATTACAAAAAATTCGATCATGGATTACAAAAAATTCAATCATGGATTACAAAAAATTCGATCACGGATTACAAAAAATTCGATCATGGATTACATAAAATTCGATCATGGATTACAAAAAAAAAAAAAAAACATAAAAAAACAAAAAATTCGATCGTGGATTACAAGAACAGAAAAAAACAATTCGATCATGGATTACAAAAAACTCAATCATGGGTTACAAAAACAAAAAAAAAACAAAAAATTCGATCATGGACTACAAGTAAAAAAAACAAACATTTCGATCATGGATTACAAAAAAGTCGATCATGGATTACAGAAAATTCTATCATGGATTACAAAAAATTCGATCATGGATTACATAAAATTCGATCATGGATTACAAAAAACAAAAAAAACAAAAAATTCGATCGTGGATTACAAAAAAAGAAAAAAACATTTACATCATGGATAACAAAAAATTCAATCATAGATTACAAAAAACTCTATCATGGGTTACATAAAAAACAAAAAACAAAAAATTCGATCATGGATTACAAAAAAGAACAAACATTTCGATCATGGATTACAAAACATTCGATCATGGATTACAAAAAATTCTATCATGGGTTACAAAAATAAAAAATAAAAAATAAAATTCGATCATGGATTACAAGAAAAAAAAACAAACATTTCGATCATGGATTACAAAAAATTCTATCATGGGCTACAATAAAAAATAAAAAAATAAAAAAAAAATTTGTTCTTCACAGAGTTCGTTTTACATAAGCGATTTTAACTGTAAAATTCACCTCTAAGTGAATAAATTACATCCAATTGAGTATATTTTCTGATAAACAACAACATAAGGAATCAAAAACCTAAATTTCTAACACATTATTTCTAATATATCATGAAAACAAAATCAAAAGGCGGAAAAAAAAAAAAAAAAACAGCGGAATTTGGTTCCGCAGACATCTCACTGTTCATATCAAATTTCTTGCTGTAATTGACTAGATTACGTAAAATTGAAAATTTTAAATCATACTAGACACAATAAAGATTAAAAACCCTAATTATTGAACTCATTTTGTTCAAAATATGCCGTGAAATAAATCAAATGGCGGAAAAAAAAAAAAAACCCAAAGTTCTTACCTGTTTTTGTGAACCGAAGCCTTCAATCTCCAAAAAACTCAGTTTTTCTCAACGATTATCACAAATTAGTAACAAAAGGTTTTGATTCAGAGCTTTAAGATCAAAATGCCTACAAATTTTGAAAGATTCATGCCCTATTTGGCATGAAATTTCAGAAAAGGCGGAAACCCTAAACCCCGAAATTTTTGTGATCCAAAAACAACCAATTTTTCCACCATTTAATTCTTGAAAAAGCTGAATAAAACTGTTTACAGCCTGCAAATCAGATCACATGCCAAAAAAAACAAAAAAAATGATCAAAAAATGACAAATTTGAAAGAATCCGTGAAGAACACTGTGCAACCCGTGTTCTTCACGGACTCGCCGATTCTGCACAGTGAATCGGCGAGTCACTGTGCGGAATCATCCGGTTCTCTCTAGAACCGGACGATTCCCGATTCTTGAAACGATCCGGTTCATTTTCGTGAAATCCGAGTCGAACCGGGCGAGTCCGGTTCGACTCGGCGATTTTTTAAACGCTGCTTGACACTTTAAAACTTTTTTCACTCTACTCTCTGCATCTCAGGCTCTATGTGGGAAAACTTCACACACTCTGCTCTACTACATCTCTCAAAAAACCTCTGTCACAAAAAGCCTAATCCTATATCTTTAAATTATATTACAAGCTCAAGATTTTTTATGGATTTTGACGGTATTTCTCGTATTTTGAAGGTATTTCATGGATTTATGATTTATAGTGAAGGTACGTATATATTGATTTGTAAATCGATAAACAATAAATAACCAATATTAATGCAAACAAACAAGTTGAACAATATTTACTCAAAACAACAAATACAATATAGTGTACTACTATATATATCAACATAATATACTACTAAATAAATCGATTGTTCAATAAACGGCCCAAAACAACAAATATTAATACAAACACAAAATAAACAACAAATAATTATACAAATAAACAACTTCAACAATGTTTACCCAAAAAAATTCCACTTCAACAATACACAAGAAATAGTTAAACATAAATAAAATATTGTATTAATTTTGATAAAATTAATCAACAGTATAAGGCAAGAATAAGAAAGGTACCAATCAAGACCAGCTTGAGAGCCAATCTCTTCAAGTTTGTGGGATATTGTATTAGGGGATAGAAAAGTTCGTAAGATACTGCTTTTGGGGGACACAAATTTTTGGAATGCTAAAATATCAAGAAAAATGATCCTAGAAGCTTGTGTGATGGGGTTAAATTGGGTTTTATGCTTGAAAATTATCGATTTTAAAAAACCGAAACTAAAAAATTTCGGTGTTTTAAAAACTGAAATAAAGCTCTTTTTTATTTTTAAAAAATCTAAGAAGGGTAAAACCATCTTTTTAAAAAAAAATCGTTATGAAGTAAAAAAACGGACATACCAATAATAATGAAAACTATTTGATATTTTAATAATAATCAAAATTATAGTGGATATTTACGTAATTTTCCTTATTTGTAATATCACATCCTAGACTCAACACTCCCCCCCCCCCCCCCCCCCCCCCCCCAATCAGGAAGACTACAAAATTGAGATAAATATGCTCCGCTCCTATCTTTTTCTCTCTCTACCTACCCTCTCTCGTTCTCTCTATCCACCCTCTTTCTCTCTCTACCCGTTCTCTCTCTATCTATCGTCTCTCTACCCGCTCTCTCTCTCCTTTGAACTTTGTATCTAGTCTCTACCCAACTCTCTCACACTCTCTATCTGCCCTCTCTTTCTCCTTCTATCAGCCCTCTCTATAACCGCCCTCTCTCTCCTCTGGATCTTTTTTTCTCTTATAGATTTTTCTTGGTTCTCTCTACCCGCTTTTTTCTCTCTAAAAATAAAAATTGGGAGAGAGCAGAAAAATAGGCAGAAAAAAAAAAAAAAAGACAAAATGAGTAGAGAAAATTGGTTTTTCCATTTTCTCTCTCTCTCCCAATCTATGGTTTCAGAACTCATGCCTTCAATGGCAAAAATTAAGCGTTTGTAACAAATTTCTGAGCCTGCGCGCTTCTCGACACCAACTGTAACTAGACATAGAGTTGGTAAGTTTTCTTTGATTTTGAAAAAGGCTTAACAGTTTTTGCTTAACAAACTCAAGAAATTTAGAGAGAAAAAGTTTGCTTTTGAATTTTGCAGTTGCAGGACGATCTTTTCTGAATTACGAAATTGTGTATATAGAGAGAGACGGATAAACAAAGAGAGAGAGGGGGCGGGTAGCCAAAGAGAAAGAGAGAGGGCAGGTAGAGGAAAAGAGAGACAGAGAGTGTAGGTAGAAAGGATGAGAAAAGGCGGGTAGAGAGAGAGGGGGTAGAGAGAGAAGGTGGGTAAAGAGAGTGACAGGGCAGGTAGAAAGGGGTGGGTAAGGAGAGTGAGAGAGAAGAGAGGTATTTTTTATTTTAACTTTATTAATATTTTTTATTAAAGGTTAAAAAAAAAAAAACCAATATTATTGGATTTAAAATGTGATACTAAAAACATTGGAAAACGATGTTTACAAAGTTTGTTTTGAAAGTGTATCTACCGAAAAAGTTGACAGTAGCATCAGATACGAAACGCACGAGTGCTACAGTATTAGGTGAAATCGTTCATTTTATGGAGGGCCTTCTTCCATATTCAACTTACAATTTAGACTTGTGGACCACCTAATCTATTCCCTTCTAGGCACATATATGGCGATCTAACCGGACCACGTTGAACCCATATTCTCTGCCTTAAAGGTAACATTTTTATCTAAAAGCTTTACATTCGTTTTTTTTTTTTTTTTTTTTTTTTTTGATAATTTAGGGGAGAAGACCTACACGTTTTTTCAAATAGTTTAAAAGTTAGTTTTTTTAAAGTTTTAATGGGATAGTGTTAATTAAAATAGAAACCATAATATGACAACTAGGATGTATAAAAATAGTAAAAGTAGGAGAGGCCTCGAGTAATAATTTGGTTATTTGGTTAGATAAAAAAAACATAACAATTGAATTTGTGTAGAGAGAGAAGCATTAGAGCGAGAAAAAAACAGTCAATATATTTAAGTGCGCAGTGCGAGAGAGAGAGAGAGAGAGAGAGGCTCCTAATATTAGTTTTTGAGACAAAAACCTAAGATGTGAGATCTACTCTGTATCATCGAGGTAGAGCTTCTCTCAATTTTGACATGATTTGACAATGACCTTGCTCCTCCATCTTATACAAGATAACAAAATACAATATAACAAAATAAGGACACAATTAGCATGTGGTCAAGCCCGCACATGTAGAAATACAGGCTTGGCAGTATATATATTTTTAAATATAATTTGATCCTAATTTTTAGAGAATATATAATCTTCAGCATAGAGATCATGAATATGAAAAATAAATAAATTTTAAAAGTTAAAAATAATAATTATATTAAATAAACATTATACGTCTAGACCGCTTAATTGTATCCATCTTTAAGATGAATGCATTATACCTCTGGACCGCATATTGTAGAAATGACGTCCAGCCGGCATAGAAGCTTGGAGTGTTTTTAAAACCCTCTCAAGCAAAATCCTATTGTGAAGTGTTTTTAAAACCCTGAACTATGGGATTGTAACCTCCACAACTCAGCCACTAGCCTCAACAAGAAAAAAAAGGGCAAATTCATTTTATGTGCTTAAAAAGAGGGTTTCAAGATTGGATCTATGTCATCCCAAAACTAGCTCAATCTATTTCTATTAGAATCAATGTTCCAGATCAGATATCACCGAATTTTAAAACATTGATTGCAATTCATCTCAAATATCCTAACTTAAAAATTGTCCAATCCAACAACCCTCTTCCCCCGCTCCTACTATTAAACTACATATCCATTATTGACTATTTTTATGCAATTTTATTAGGAAAAGTATACAACGGAATTGTTTACTTTTGATACAAAGAAGTCACAGTCATTTTTGCGCGTTAGATTTCAAATCGAGTGGATCTAACAGCGCTATTGACTAGACTTAGCATTCAAAAAATCATTGGCCAGCCTCAAAATCTAATTTAATATTTTAAACAGCTTAGAATTTAGAGTTCTTGGTTCGGAACTTAAGTTCTTAATTGATTACTTAAACTTCTAGTTGAACATTTTTTTTAGTAGATACATGCTCTTAGCAAATATTCATATCGCCAAAATCCTGCTATAATATGTTCTTCCATGACCGATGGAGATGATCTTCCCTTAATATCGTGCAAATTTGGAAGTGGCCAATACCACATAAAATACAAGTCTTTATCTGGCTAGCCTCGCAAGACAAAATCTTGACCGTTGATAATTTGCAAAAAATGGGTAAGTTTTTACCTAATATTTGCTTGCTTAGTAAAAAAGATGGGGAGTCAGTTGACCACTTGCTTATTCATTGTCCCTTTATTCTGAGGATTTGGTAATGGCTAATTGGCGAAGTAGGATTCTTACTAGTATTGCCTCAAAGGGTGGTTGGGATAGTCTCGCAATTCGGTGTTCCTTCTCTCCTCGTGGTAGGAAGTACGATTTGGAAAATAACAAAAGGAATGATACTTTGGGAAGTTTGGAAGGAGAGAAACAGAAGGACCTTTGAAGATATGGCAATGTCAGTTGATAAGCTTATTCATTTAATTAAGCTTTCAATTTAGTCTTCTCTGTCTGTGGCTAATGAGGGTGGGGTATCACTAAGGTTGATGTCATTATAAATTTGTCAAACCTTTTCTCTATGGGTTTTAAATCCAACAGGCCTCAAGGATTGTGGCATGCTCCACCTCTGGGCAATTTAAAGTTAAACTTCGATGGCAATTTTTTGGGGAATCCGGGACCATCAGGTATTGAGGGCATTGTACGTGATTGTTGTGAGAATGTTTTGTTTACATATGTGGGCCCAATCGGTGTTGTCACGACTAATTGTGCGGAACTTACTACTTTGCTAAAGGGAGTGGAAAGTTTCATTGGGAGGAATTTGGGTACAAACTTACTGATTGAAGGGGATTCTTTAAATGCTATCAGATGGTGCAAGAAGGAACGGAAGATACTGTGGGAATTACAGTCTTTATGGTTACATATCTTGGATGCGGTTGCCAATTTATCCGTTTTTTTTCTCATATTTATCGAGAAGCAAATAGTATCGCTGATGCGATGGCTAAAGGTGGTTCGTATCTTTCTTCTTTTACTATTTCTGATGATGTAATCTCCTTTTAACCTATTAATAAAGAGATTGAATATTGATCAAAAAAAAAAAAAAAAAAACAAGCTTAGAAATGAAATACCCTAGTTTGGAATTTGGAATTTCGAAAAGAAGCCAAATTAGAAAAAATAAAAAACCTAAAAATCACCATGCCGGTAAAGTGCAAATATGTCTAATACTACAAATAACTTCCTTTATTTTTATGCAAATAACTTCCTTTATTTTTATGGAAGTCGGAACATTCTTTAATCCATTGGGCTTTCGAACCTAACATGTGCTTCATTAACTCATACCCACTTAGGAATGGACTCAAGGCTAACTGGTCAAGTTAACAAGGTACCACAATATGATGTCTTGTGTTCCATTTCTATTCGGATAAAGACCTCTTCCCCACTGAACTACCCAAAAAAACTTGGAATCCCACTTGACCCTAACATGCCACCTTTAATATTTCCGACCTGACCTACATGTACGAGGCCTGACATACAGCAACATTTCCTTGAGAAATCAAACTCTGGAAGTATTTAACCATTAGTCATCTAGTCATATGGCATGAGCGGCAGGGGCATTGATCGTATGTATGACATTGGCCACAAGGCATGAGCCGCAGGGCATTGATCGTATGTATGACATTGGCCACAAGGAATGAGCCGCAGGGCATTGATCGTATGTATGACATTGGCCAAAGGCATGAGCCATCGATGTTAGATTTTTAAGTATGGGTGCAATTTATATAGAGCCGAAGCTCTAAACAATCAAAGTAAAGCGCACCTTCAAATAGCGTCAAGAAATATGGTTTCAATATTGAAAATATTTGTAATAGTTTTATAATATATTTTCATGTTTAATTATAAATTTTAAAGCTTCAAAAATAGTGTAGATCGAGTAGATCTATGAAAATTTAAAAATCTTGAAAATTGACGGTCCAAAAATGCGTCACAAGATGCACTATTTCCCAAACTTGAAATCCATTCTTTTCTCATGCCTATGCATCATGATGTCGAAATGATCGATTTGAAGATAGTTGAACACCAGAACAACTTCTTCTAGTGAATTTTTGAATTGGGCTCTAATCTGATTGTTTAGAGCCTCTGCTCTATACAAAGTATTAACTCTTAGATATTGACCCTTAAGTATTAGTTACTGCTTCTACAGCCGCTTAGTCATGGCTATAATAAGTCTCCATCATGCTATCATAAATGGATATTTACCTTTATTACAACAGATTCCCAAATATAGAATTGAAATGCAACGAAGGAGTCCAAACTTTTGCATCCAGCCCTTTTCCTATGACATCCAATTCAGTCCGAACCATGTATAACGATAAATACCCTCTAAGAAATTGGCTAATTTTTTTAATTATTAAAATCCTAAAACTTCTAAACCTGAATCATAGGGGACCATACCAGCCTAGCTAACCTTAATGGAACATAACAATTTTGTTAGGAACCTTATCTTATCCTTCTAGTAAATCTTTTCTAGAAACCTTATATGATTCTTACATAGTCTAATTCAAGATAATTCTATTTTTTTTAAAAAAACTATTTTTAAAATAGACTTGGGCGTCTCTCTAACCTCAACGAAGAACGACCGTATAACAGAACCCTCTCCAGTTGTGCCGTATGCCCAAAGTAAGGGTTCTAAACTTAATACCAGCCCTAGACCACCCAAACCAGAAGATTCAACAAACAAAAATAAAATTACCATACAGGTCCTATACAGACATCACTCCACTACATGCTCTCCAGGCTTGCAAAGGCTACAGAACCCCAACAAGTGTGCCATTGAGTTTGGTTGTCTAGAATGGGTGTGCTGAGTCCTTTGGAGGTGATCTGAGAATCTATGTAAAGCAGTGCTGCCATGTTAAAAAAAGAAGGGTAAGTATGCTTCCATGTTTACTTATTGATTTATGTTTTATGAAGCTTGTTTTGTTATTTTTGAGTTATAAAAGGCGTATGTAAGTAGACTAGCTGGCATAAAGACAGAAAGAGAAAATTTTTAAATATATAGACTGTGCTAGAACTAATAACCACATTGCTACCTTTAAATGGAGCATTTGAAGGCTTTCAGCATGTCCATTTTTCTTTCTTTTTGTTCTTTGTTTTGCTTTCTTATTTGGACATATTTTGCATGTAATGCTCATTCGAGTTTTCACTCTATCCATATCTTTTAAGGTCATGCGACTTAGACCAAAACGCGTAATGCCTTTTAAGGTACCATGTCTAATGTCTTTTATTCATGCAACTAAAACCAAGATCTATAATGCTTTTAAGGTCAGAAAACTAGGACATGTGCAAAATCTTTTAGGTCACTAGTACCAAGACCGACAGTTTAGCATTATGAGGTTATTAGACGATGTTTCGAAAAATTCTACACATTCAAGACATAGAATGGGGGGCACAGTTGGCATACCGATGCCTCCGTAGGTGTAGAGGTACGGTGCCCTTCAAATTTTACCATGGTATATAATTCTGATGTAAAATGTTATTAGGATTATCTCAAAATCTATTTTTATATCTAATTATAAAATTTTAAATTTCAAAAATGGTTAAAATCAAGTAGATCCATAAACATATGAAAATCTTGAAAATGAACGGTGTAAATAATATGTTGTAAAATGCACTATTTCTGACATTTAAAATCTTTTTATTTTTCATAGACATACATCTCGATGTCGAGATGATCCATCAAAGGGTTTTTCAACTGTAAAACTACCTTTTTCTATAGATTTTTGAGGGGCATCCGTAGTTCTACATTATAAGATAGCATCCTTATATAAACTTTTTCCTAGAATGGGCGACCATAACCAAGTTTTACCTCGAGTTCAAGCAGTTTAACATCATCTGATAAGATGTCATACAGGTTTAGGTTCATCCCATGGATCATAGAATACACGCTCCAAATAACATGTTTGCTAAAATGTGAAAGAAAATGCCAATTTTGATGATTACGTTGAACGATTAATATTGTTGGAAACAATAAAGGGTATTACACTAAATGGAAAAAGGAAAGCCCAATTTCAGGAAAGTAAAAGGGTAATACAAAATTCAATTTTGAAGAGGGAAGAATAAAGGGCGTTTGTAAGTTCAATTTTAGAAAGGAATCAAATGCAATAAATTTCAAACACATGCATCTTAAAAAGAGTCCGCATCTTCATCTGGCTCTTCAATCTGCACACTGCAGGCACCATCCCATCCTGACGCCATTCACCACAACTCTAAATGTATACAATTCAGACCAATGTGGAGGTTGGAGAGGGAAAGAGAGGAAAATTCCATTCACCACAACTCTAAATGTATACAATTCAGACCAATTTGTGGAGACTGGCGAGGGAAAGAGAGGAAAATGGCTACCAACAACCAAAATCCTCTCAAGAAAACAATGCCCCTTCCACATAAGGCATGGCTGCCTCTGTCCTTTTTCTCTCTAACCCCCAATATTTCCCAAGATCTGCACCCTCTCAAACCACACTCCGAGCCACCAAAGCGCGCGCAGCAAGCACCAATCATAAAGTACTACAACTTCTGTGTAAACTCGACAAACCAAGTCTTGTCAAGCACGCATTGCAATCACACCAAGCACTACAACTTCTGAGTAAACTCGCAACACCCAAGTGTTACAACTTCAGCATAACATCACATAGGTCCGACCAAAATGCAACCTAGCAGGGAGGACTCAAATTGGAGTAACAAATGCTACAAAAGCACTGGACTATATCCATGAGAATATGAAGATTCAGGAAAAGAATCACGACATGTACCCCCATGCGGCGCAAGAAAACCGTCATGAAGATCATCAGTACATTCTTAAGACTGCGCACAACTAAGCCAATGCGCTCGAGAAATCTGCAGCAATAAAGACGTCAAGGGGATGGAAGCCTTGCAGTTGGTCGTCAGATTTGTGAAGCTGTGATGTGGGGGCCTAATTCAGAACTTCCAACACATTCAAAGAGATGAGGAAGTCAACAAGCTCATTGATGTATCTTGAGCATGGTTCTAATTCCCTTTGTGGGTGATTCGTTTGTTTGTTATCTTTCTTTGCAGTGTGAGTAAAGATGTTGGTCTTTACCCATTGCAATAGTGGGAAAGCTCCAACACTATTTGCAGCCCGTATAGGTGCTTTTTTATAATTAACTCCATGTTTTTCTTGCTGGTTAAAGTGCTGTTGTTTTCTATGGCAATAAGGCTGCTAGTCAGAGATGTTATCATTGGGAACTTGTGAAATTGGACGAAAAATTGGACATTGGTCATGGTTGATTTATTATAAAATTCAAGGTTAGCATTAATAAGCAGCTCCATATTAGGTGTCTCTTCTCTTTCTTGTAGTGATTGTCTGAGAAAATAAAAAACAAAGAAACAACATCTAATGTTAAACAACATTATGACTCCATGAATGCTAGTTAACTATACATTCTTCTGTCCATTTCACAACATATGGGTCTCAACTATGTATTCAAGATCGTTGATTTGAGTTGAGATCTACTCTTAAGAAGCGATGGTTAGTTATACACCGGCACATCAACTCTCTTATGCTTTCAGGTGCACATCAAATGTTCTGCATGACATCTAGATTCCAAAATCATTTGAGAAATGAATTCTTAAAACTAAGATTAAGATCTTGAAGGATCGTCTGCTGTACTCTGGTCCTCTGAATCAATCTTCTCACAGTATATATTCCAAGCCATACAACAATAGGCCCATTCCCGCCTACTAGTGGCCCCACAACAGTTGACAAGTTTCACAAGATATTTTAATATATGTTACAAAGTCATGCTGATAATGCAAGTAGTCCAACTCTTTCCAAATATAACTCTTGCATTCCCTCTAGGGAAATCTATAGGCATATCTACCCCAAAGAAAATAGTTACCAAGCTTATAAATATTGAAATGCATAGAAAATTGAATTTTATTTAAAAATACCCATTTCACAAATGTTTAAAATTAAAAAAATCTATCATTTTAAAGATATAACTTGTTTTTCACACTTTAATGGTAGAAAATACTGCAATATTAACAGCACGTTCAAAATAACATGCATACACTTTCATATCAAAAGTCGAACGCATCATTTAAGAACACCCTGCATTGCTCGATTCAACTCACATAAAATTCATGAGAAATTGGTTCAAAACTAATTTTAAGAAATATGAAGTACTTTTAATTTGCATATAATTAATTCCTGCAGATGGAACAAAGGCAAGGCCCACCGCTGTACAATCTAAAATTTCATAAAGCAAACAAAAATGACCACGACCCACTCACAAGGCCATGACCATTGCAGCTGGGCAGATTCAAGATAGCATATCTGAATTGTCCCATTTATCCCATGGCCTTTGGAGCATTAGGTTGACACAATTTGCTGCATGAGGTCAGTGCTTGCCTCTTGGAAGTCTATCCCTCATGTAACCAAGCTAAACTATGGAGGAAAATGAACCGGCAAACTATTTGGGGATGCAAGATATTGAAACTAGAAAAGAAATTGTGGATGGCCTGAGAATTCAAAAACCTTTGGGAAAGGTTGTTTTGAAAAGCTAATGACTCTCAGGTTGTCAGGCGAGATTATTATGAAAGGTGAAGCTAAAAATGCGGTCATTCGACAAAATAAATTAAATCATTAGAGGGAAAGACTATCATTAAACGAAAAGGAAGTCATTAGGCAAATTGAATTGCTCACTAAATAAGTTAAACCTCAAAAGAAAAATAAATAATGAAAGCACAATTTCAGTTTAAGCCTGCATTAAATTTGAAAGCCTAATCTTAAGTCCTTCCCTGTCATTAATTAGAGAAATGGACTACCACCCATTCGAAGCTGAACCACTAACTTAATTGCCTTCTTGCTAGAAAATACAAACAAAATAAAATAATAACAATAATAATAATAATAGAGTAGCATGCAGTGCAGATACTTAGCGAACCAAGACAGAATAATAGAAAGAAAATATACCAAATACTGTAACATAAACAGAACATTATCGAAACACTGGTTTTACATAATAGATGAACCCCACAACTACAATATCAACATTTAAGGGGATCAAAGTAAGCATTCATTGATTAAATGGTAAGCATTCATTGATTAAATGGGTGGGTTACAATGCCTGCTTCTAAGTTAGTATGCTTAAATATTATAGAGAAAATGACGGTTGGAGGTTCAACTAACAGAATGCAGGTCCATCTGTTTGGTCAACCTCGATTTTCGCCTTCTTTTACCTTCTGGTGTGCACTTGACTCTTCCAGTGTTAAGAGAAGACTTGGAGTTAGAGTGAGAAAACGTACCAGATGAGGTGACTTCTTGAAAGGATGAACTAGTGAGAGAGGCTTCATTAGCCTGGTTCTGATATCCCTTGCCTAAGGGAGACTTCAATCTCTTCAATGACATGCCGTGCTTGCCAGCCAAGGAAGGGGCCTTATAACTCAGCATTTCCTCATGCTTTTTACAACTACTAAGAAGCCTCACATAGAAGGGATTGGCTGCACTAAAACAAAAAGCTGCACCATTTGATGAAACTTTGTCTAGAACAACGTTCCCATTGTTTACCTGGGAAAGAGAACAGAATGTTACAAAAGGGGAAATAAGAGGCGAATTCATATCCAGCCAAACTACATGGCACTCCCAAGCTACATCCACAGATCTACTATCGCTTCCAACTGATGGATAGTTAAGGATTAACAGGATTGGGACCACATTCAGAACAGTTGGATGTGGCTCAGAGTACAATATAGCAATGCCTGTCAAACTGAAGTATACTTTCCCAAGCAATGCAACAAAATTGCTACCTGTGCAAGCATTTAACTAGCAGCTATTTAACAAAGGAGGAAATATGGAAAATTTATAATCCAGATGATCATTTAAATGACCTCATTATCCACAAAACTATCAAATTCTTAAGCAAATCGACTGCTAAGATCACTAATTACAGGAAATCACAAAGAAAACAATTACCAGTTGGAGGAGAGCAGAGAAGCTCCTTGCAACCTCATGCTTCTCTTGGCCCCCAACAATATCAGTGAAGGGCAAACCACTGTTCCTCTTAGGGTCTAAGGACAGCTTCTCAATAAGTCTCTCACCATAAGCATGGATATCAAAAGGTGGGTGGGAATCCTGAACAGATAAAAGGATAACATCGCTGACTGCTAAGCAATTAGAGTTTTAACATGGGAAAGATAAGAGAGATAAAGAGAGGAGCATGGCTCCCCATTTTACTTGTTCTTCTAAGTTGTGTTCGATCTTCTGTTTCCATGTTGAGACACGGGCAGCCAATTCTGTTTGCTTTCCAGACTCTGCTATACTAGCAAGGAGGGCATCCTAAAATATAATTTTGAGGTCAGATTATCTTTTACGGCTGAAAAACAAATTAGCAGGAAGAAACAACTTCAAATACAACTTGCATGGATGATTTCACACCCATTCACCATGAGAAAGTGGCATGATCTCATAAATTAAACAGAAAAAATAGGAAAAGAAAAGAAAAAGCAGGAAGCCAAGGCAATTTTCTTTGAGGCTCTCATTTGAACATTAATGCTACTACCAATGTCACATGAGTGCTCTCTTTTCCATGTCTTTATTCGAAATATTCATGTCTGACCAAGTTTTCTATGCTAGTATTTCCCTCTTTAGTGCATTTAGCCCACACTCGATAGCTCTCATTTTTAACATATTGAAATTCGAAGTGGCGAGCTATCTCATATTTGCATAGAGCTTCAATAAAGACACCGATGTAAATAAATACCTTGCAACATCTAATCATCCACGTGCTAACAACTCTACTAAATTACAAAAATCATATCACAATATTCCAAAATAGCCTATTGAACAGAGGAGGTCATAATCATATGAAAACCCAAAAGAATCACTCATAAAAATCGAACATTTAATCGATGACAAAAATAAAAGAATTAGAAAGAGGAAAATTAGTACTCTTTTTTTTTTTAACAAAACCTCCTAAAAAATAACACAAATGCAGTCTTTGTAAACCTTCATCCACAAGCAATTAACTGAAACAAACCTCAATAACATCAACAGATAATAAATATTTTGTTGAATAATCATCATTTTGAGGTCAATTAACACGCATAAACAAATGTAGCTTATTCACATGGATTTTGCAAATGTAAATTGCTGAAATTTTGACTCTCCCATAGCAAATCCTTGAACCCCAAATATTAAGCCCAAAAAATGTCAAGCCCAAAAAACTCTATTTCAAATTAAATGTTAAGCCCAAAAAATTAAATGTTCAAGTCCAAAAAAATGAATATAAAACCATATGATAGCCTATTTGCAAATAACTCTATTTCAAATCTTGCATCAATTAAACACCAAAAGAAATTATAAAAAAAAAAAGTCATTCAAGAAGTGAATCGATCATTAGAATAAACTATTGTAATCCAAATCCACTTAAACAATGCACAATAATCATGTGCAACTCATTCAAGAAGCATCAACGATTAGGGTTAGGATCTTGGGAGTCAGTGATTAAGAGTATAGGATTTTACGGTGTAGTATTGGATAGAAGAGAAGTTGAAAGCCCAAAAATTCTAAAAATAGACAAATATCAATTAGTCTGTACCTGATTTAGAGAGAAAGAGTGAGGGAGGGAAGAGAAAGCTTGTGCCTGCAAAGGAAAAGAGAGAGGGAAATTGTTTTAATTAATAGACGTACATTTTGTTAAATAAAATGATGAAATTCGTAAAAAAAAAAAAAACAAAGAAAATCGTAGTTTGCATAAGGTTATCTTAAACAAAGGTGAACAACTAAATTTTATCATAACATAATTTTGGTGTTGAAAATATTTTGTATAGCTTGATAATCTTTTTTCATATCTAATTATAAGATGTAAGACTCAAAAAATAGTTTAAATCTATAGACATATGAATATTTTGAAAATAGACAGTCCAATTAATACTTTTCAAGTAGATAAAAAATTAGTTTTTTTAAGGTAATATTTTTCAATGGGGAAGACCGGCCCCACCTATTTTTCAAGTAGAATTGAAATTAGCTTTTTGAAGGTATTAATGGGGTGGTGTTAGTGGTGGGAATGAAAACTACAACATGGTGACTAAGATGTGGGGTGCTACTACCGCGACCGATCCTTTCCCAACTAAAACGCGATATATTAAAAACTCCAATTTCTTTATGAGATCTTCAGAAAATCATCGTCTTTATGGAACCTATATAAAGCATATTTTACCTTTTTACAAAAAGACTTTCCCAAAGAAAATTCTTCCTTATAACTTTCCGGAAACTTCCGTTCACTTCATTGATTTGATATCTTTGATTTTGTTTTTATTTTTTTGTCTTAAATCTATTCAATATTCTTGCCAATGATTCACTTAAAAATTGTATAAAAAACAATGTATTTCTAAAAAAAATATTCTTTTAAAACAAATGTATATCTCAAAATATTAGGTAGAGATAGAGAAAAGTAAGATAATAAAAAAAAAAATTTCCTTTAAACCAAGGGCATCAAAAGGAAAGAGAGGGGCTCAGTTACTAAAATTTAGGTCGCTCGGAATTGAGGGTGAGGCTCGAATATTAAAGTTTGCAAACACATTATTCAGTGCAAGTATGCCTTTTTGTTGCTTGCTCTTTTATTATTAATCAAAGTAATTGCTGTATTTATGATATTGTTTTTGTTTCATTGTAAGCTCTGAATAAAATTATTGAAGTGATGTTGTATTTAATAGAAATATAGACAAAAATATTTGTCAAGGATCCTAAGTGGTAGAAAGTAAGGAAATAGAATTATTGTTCGATGATTCTAGTGTATCCTTATAATAAGTACAAATCATAATTTTATCCAATGTCATCTTTACATATCTGATTTTTTATTTGGGCTTTTTTTTTTTTTTTTTTGCTAAATCTCAAATATTTATATTTTTAAATTTACCTAATCTTGGTGATCTATATTTTTGTTCAATTAATGATCCTATGAAACCGTCCCACACCTATGTATGTAGAACCCAAAATGATCACTATTAAATTTGACACAAATCTCTATAAAGTTATGACATGGGTGTGGAATTTGATTTTTCTAGAGATCTATGTCAAATTTAATGGTGATCTTTTGAAATCCTACACACATAGATATGGGAGAGTCTCACAAGGTCATTTCCCTTTTTATCCCTATTTTTTTTGCCTCCAATTCTTTTGACCAAAATTGGCTTATTACTCTTTTGGTTAGTTGATACCTATGGTCTCACACAATGCTCCACTAGCGCGTGCATAATTTAGCAAGTGCACACTATACATCAGCTCCGTAGGAAAAATAGGTTTTCTCTTTCTAACATTAAATAGATCTCACGTATTTTCGTTTCTATGCACATAGTTTTGGACACGGTTTTTATGAGTCTATGTAAAACTGAGTCATCCCTTAAAACTCTATTGTTGAGATGGATTTTTGGACTTAATTTTTAAGGACATGTCATCTATAATATAGAGATCATGAATATGAAAAAATATATAAATTTTAAAAATTAGAAATAATAATTCTAGTGAGAAAACATTTGGATTGTTAGTTTCAATTGTTTTTAGATGGACTACTTATTTGCATTCATCTCTAAAATGGATGCTTTATACATCGGGAAAAAATATATTGTTGAGATAGATTTTTGGACTTAATGTTTAAGGACAAGTCATCTCTAATATGGAGATCATGATTATGAAAAAATATATAAATTTTATCTAATATAGAGATCATGAATATGAAAAAATATATAAATTTTAAAAATAAGAAATAATAATTCTATTAAGAAAACATTTGCACTGTGAATTTCAATTGTGATGGATCACCAATTTGCATCCATCTTTAAAATGAATGCTTTATACGTTGGGAACCGCAAATGTAGAATGCAGTCCCTGCCTCATGAAACAATTTTCCTTTAGTTTTTCTATTTACTCCAAAATAACCCTTATTACGTTGTCTGAATTGGGGTTATTTATTTTTTGGCTTAGTTTTCAGTTTGGAACTTCAAGTTTTAATTCTTTTATTTAAATAAAATGTTTTGGAGCTTAAAGTTGTGAACCATTGGTTTAGAAAACCAATTTGGGGCTGTAAGAAATTCAACTAAAGTTAGATCCCTCATAAGCACAAACAAATGAAAATCAAATTAGGAAACAAAAAGCCCTTAGAATAAAAGAAGGCATTGTCTACAAAGGGGCTATTTATAATTTATACATGGAGGTCATAACCATATACATTCATAAAATGTCAAATTGGATGGCTTGAGGTGAAAGCATTTTTTACAAAAAGGCCATTTATAATTTATACATTAAAATCATAACCATTCACGCTCATAAAATGTCAAATTGGATGGCTTGAGGTGAATTGTGAAGTATGCTAATTTTGGTTTTTGAAATTGTGTCTATCCAATGACACTCTTACAATCAATCACCCATTTTAAAATGTAAAAGACAATAATGATTATGACTTTTACGTACAAAAGATAAATGGCCTCTCTGTAAACAATCTCATGAAAGAAATCACAACCCATACCAAGAACTTAAGAAAAAGTATACAATAAAACCATTCGTCTTTAGTACAAGGTGATCACAATTAATCTTGATCATTAGATGCAAACGTAGATGGTTGCCTTTATTCTATTGACCAATCTCAAACTCTAAAACAAATTTTCTTGAACTTTGTGATACACCCAAACTATTAGATTTCATTTCGGATGGCTGTAACTAATTATGATTTCTTTGTATCAAAGGCAAATGCTCTCATTGTATGCATTTCCATAACTTTATACACATAAATTTGTATCAACATTTCAATTATAGATAGATACCTCAAAGGACGAACAAATATATAAAATTAGAAAAAGAAAGCATAGACCATTACCAATAAATTAAATTTGCATCAACAGTTCAATTAGAGACGGATCCCTCAGAGCAATGTGTTTAAAGCTAAGGAGTGAGGGTTTGTAAAGAATCAGCCTGTGCAAATACCCAAACTTTCTGGTGCTCCACTTCAATTCACTTCTCTGTCCGCTCCTCAAATTGAATAAGGAGATGCTATGACCCAGCATGCCAATAAAGAGAAACTCACCGTGCATCATCATCGTCACTTTGAGATATGCAAAACAGTTCTCAAAATTTGTCCAGTTTTTCCCAAGGCCCATTTCTATCATTTTATCCCATCTTCTTTCCTGGGCCTCAAAACCCATATTCCCATTCTGCATTCTTTTCTATTGCCCTCATGAAACCAACCATGAACAAAACATATGTGCCCATCCCATTCAAGGAATTTAAACCCAAAATCGGAGTAATCCGGGCGTGGGAGTCCTGTGGACAATGGAAGGCTCTCCTCCCACTCCTCTCTCGCTGTGTCGAAAACCTCGATGTTATACCCTCCGGATTCTCCTGCATAGAAAACATTGTAGAATTTTCCGAGCATGCATGTGAGAATGTTGCGGAATACATTGAGAGGCCATCGACGGCGGCCCGGAGACCTCACTTCCATCCACTTTCCAGCGTTCGATGAGTATAGCATCCAAAAGAGTGATGATGCCAGCATATAAAATGTGGTGCTCACAGGGTTGTAATAGAATCCAAACATGAAACTGTATCGGAACTTGAAATCCTTCTCGACGGTCATAAAATCAAGGGTGATAGGGTTAAAAACGTTGAGGCCAAAGCCGAACTTATTTCCGCATAGCATACCATTGCTGCAAGCCAGGAGCCTAAATGATGGGAGGGTTTCGATTGAGTTTAGAAGGAAAGAGAGAGAGGGAATAGCATTGTCCAGAATCTGGTTTGGTAAAAATAAGAGCAAAGGGAGTGGATGCCGACGGAGGTGCGAGATAATGGGTTCGTGCGAAAGAGAGAGAGGAGAGTAGTTCATTCCATTGTTTAGAAACGGATCTGAACCTGCCAAGGGCTTTTAAAGGGACTCCCAATAAAATTTGTTCCATAATATCATCACACATGAAAGTCTTGCTCGGTGCCTGAATCTTCAGGCGGCGATTTCTTCTGTTCAGAAACAAGAAACTTTCTCTTCCTTTCTCCTTTGGATGCTGATCTCTTCCTTTTTGGGTATGAAAGAGCTTCACGAATGAGAAATTCGAGGGTAGGAACCTTGTCCAATGCTCCTTTTAATACTGATCTCTTCTGTTTTGGGTATGAAACTTCTTCGAGAATAAGGACTTCGAGGGAAGGAACCGTGGCCAATCTCTTCCCCACTGCCGTTGCTCTCTTTGTCTTTGAATTCTTAGGGAACCTCTTCTGCACCATGGTTGAATATGATAAGAGGTAGTAGGTGGGTGTGGCGTTGGACCGGTGTTTCCTTAATAAAAGAGAGATACATAAAAGTTAGAAATGGGGATACCCAAAAAAAACACTACAATAAGTTGCAACCTATTTAAGTTTGAATTCAAACGCAATAAATTTGAATTTAAACTGTAATGCAACCTTAAACAATCCAATTAAAGGGCAATATTTACCCAAAAAAAAATTAAGGGCACGGACACTTCTAAATTTTATCATAAATGTAATTCGATATCAAAAATTATTATTATGATTTGAGAATTTATTTTCATCTCTAATTACAAAATTTTCAACTTTAAAAATGATTCAAATCAAGTAAATCTATAAACACATAAAAATCTTAAAAATTGACGGTTCAAATAATATGTTGTAAGATACACTATTTCACGGGCTCGAAATCTTTTTATCTTTTCATATTCATATATCTCGATGTCGAGATAATCAATCAGAGAGTTTTTCAACATCTAAAACAACCATTTATGATGGATTTTTTAGGTGTATCTTTAATCTACATTTTAAGGTTACAACCTTATTTAAACTTTTTCCATAAGAATCCTATGATATATGTGATCGATTGATATTAAATGAAGCTCAAAGTTGTACTCACCAAAAAAAGGGCCGGAGGAGATATACGAATTTATTTAGGACGTTATACGGGAAGATAAAAGATTATTATTTTCTTTCTTTTTAATTTCGATTAGGAGGCTTCCTATGACAATTAAATTTTCTTTTTAATTTCGATTAGGAGGCTTCCTATGACAATTAAATTTTCTGTTAGGAAGCTTTGTAGAGATAGATCTAAGAAAGAATTCCTAATGTTTCTTGGATTGCACGGAGAGGAGGATATAGGTATTAAAGGAACGGGATGAGAATTAATGAAGATATTTAAGGGACATAGGCATTTGAAAGTATTTTAACGGCTTCTAGAGAGGGGTTACAAGAATATATAGATAAAATAAAAAATTAAAAATTAGAGTGATTTACGTAAGGTCGCTCCTAAAATTTAAAGTAAAATATGAAATGCTCTGCTCAAATTACAAAGAAAGTCAGTCAACCCATTTGTTTTATCTTTCCAATATTGCCCCTCGATCGATTTAACTTTTGAATTATTATTTTTTTAGTTTTTTCGTTAGTAGGGCAATGCCCCAAGCTTTAAGGGGCCACCCTACTAATGAAAAAACTGAAAAAAACTAAAATAAATCAAAATTCAGTTTGACCAAGAAGCAATTTTGAAAAAAAAAAAATATGGGTTGATTGACCTTATTTATAATTTTGGCCAATAAATGGAGCATTTTATATTTTACCTAAAATTCTAGGGTCCCTACGTAAATCACTCTAAATATTCAAGAAATAGGCGATGTACCTAATTTGTTTGGCTTAGGCGCTTGGCCAAGTTTCGAATAGGAAGGACTTTTATCTTCAATTATCTTACTTGGGGATATTTTTGTTTTACTTGAAATAATGGAATCCATCTCACTATAAGTAAATGATTATTTTCAAACAAAAAAATTGAATTTTAAGTTCTTGAAATTCTAGATCATTCCATTTAAAAACTCGAAAGTTCTAGCGCAACCTTGGATGTTTTTTTTTTTTTTTTTTTTTTTTTTGCACATAAAAGAGCGAGAGTTTATTTTTATTTTTATTTTTAGTATTTTATTTTATTTGAGGTTGATTGAAAGGTTCTAGAGATCACATCTCCAAAATTTGGGATCTAAACAATGCTCCCAGTATAACTTAAACAAATAATTCTGAGACTGAATTCAATAAAGCCATGGCATTAACAACACAATAAAATTTCGGTGAGCAAGAGAAAGGACAATAATTCAGGAAAAGCCCCAACCGCAAGAAAATTAAAAATAAACAAGTTTTAAAAACTCAAGAACCAGATTTTGAAAAAAAATCATAAATGGAAGATATCTAACAAATATCTCTGAGACTGAATTCAAAGAAGCCATGGCATTAAAACATAATAAAATTTCCGTGAGCAAGAGAAAGGACAATAATTCAGGAAAAGCCCTAACCGCAAGAAAATTAAAAATAAACTAGTTTTAAAAACTCAAGAACCAGATTTTGAAAAGAAAATCATAAATGGTACATATATAAATAGCTTGGCTTCACATGACAAGACCCAAAAAAAACAAACAAAAGACTTATAAATTCCAAAAAAGACAAAACCAAGAAAAACAGGAGATGGAAAACAAAAAAAACAATAACAAAATCCAAAAACAGAAGAAAATATACATATGAGAACTAAAAAAAACTGAGAATGAAGACAACATGATGGATTTGAAAAAACATTTATCTTGATCCTTAAAAACTATCCAAGATCCACGTAAATAGAAGCCTAATGAGGAACATCATATATCAGATTTTAATTTTTTCTCACTAATAAAAACACAAAAACAACAATAAAACAGAAAATGGATAGTCAAGAATAAGATAAGGAAAAGTATATAAAGAGACCACTTACCTCCTTACAAGGTAGTCACAATTAATCTTGACCATTAGATGTGAAATTGAGTGGCTGCATTTATTTCAATGACCATGCACACAGTTCAAAAGAAATTTTTTCGAACACCCAAGCTATCAAATTTCACATAGTAATTGCGACCTCATGTAAATGGTCCCATTGTATACAATTCCCTAAGATAATGACCATAAAATCAGTAAAAAAAAAGAGAAAAAAAGACCAAGCCAAAATCCATCACAATGAGTAGCCCAAAAACTTTTACTTTTACTGTCATGGCTGTAAGAACAAATTTGAATCCAAAACCAGGGAAAATGAAGCCTACCGTTCACACATTATCAGAGCAAATCCTTCAAGATTATATAGTAACAACCCTTTATTTTTTTGAAATTAATTTCAATAACTACTATATAAACTTTCAGGAACAAATACTAGCTGAAGCATTGAGCTTCGAAGTACATATAATTAGGGATCTAAGGCTTAAGAAATCAATAAATGATACACGCACATGAATCCCAATAAGAGTACTAAGCCAAATAAGAATACAAAAGAAAACAAAATACAGTAAAATAAAGAAAAGAAACAAATACAGTAAATAAAAAAGACCAACGAGACAAACAATAGAAATATACAACAAAAATTACAACACAAAACGAAAAAACAAAAATAAAAAATGAAGTTAATCCAATTGTTTTTAGGCCTTTTTAAACCTAAGTTTTAGGCCTTTTTAAACCTAAGTTTCCATAAAGCTTTTTAATGTGGAAAGGACCTTTTTAAACCTAAGTTTTTAGGCCTTTTTAAACCTAAGTTTCCATAAACCTAAGTTTTTAGGCCTTTTTAAACCTAAGTTTTTAGGCCTTTTTAAACCTAAATTTCCATAAAGCTTTTTAATGTGGAAAGGGCCTTCAGAGAGTCCTGGAAACTATACTTAAAAAGCAAAATAAGCGCTTTAATTGAGGAAATAGTAGTAGTTTCTGTAGCTTTAAGGCTTTTAATTGAGGAAACGCTAAGATTTCTCGATAGGTTTAACTCTCTGGTTTCTCAGAAGACAATTGAGCTCCACCGAACATTTAATAGCGGAAACTAGGGTTTCAGTAGTGAGAGAGCAGAAGAGAGAGATCAGAGGGAGAGAAGGAATGTGAGAGAGAAGATGGGAGAGAGGCGTACCTGGTTGCAGGGAGGAGAGCGGTTAAGGCTTGGAGACAAATCACTTTGGATGGAAGAGAAAGAGGGAGGAAAGCGCCTAGGGCTTGCAGCGTCAGAGATGCGAGAGATCAAAAAACGACGTCTCCTTCGGGTTTTGAACTCGAAGGCCTTCCCAAACTTAAAACTTCAACGATTTTAGGCGGACAATAAACGTTTGCTTTATTTTTTTCCTTCTTTATTATTTTTATTTATTTATTTATTTTTTAAGATAAAATGATAGATACCCAAAACAAAAAAACGAACTTTGTAAATATCCATTATGGTTTTTGTTCTTATCAAAATACCAAATAATTTTTATTATTACTGTCATGTCCTTTTTAGTTTTTGAAAAACCGAAATGAGCCTTATTTCAGTTGTTGAAACACCGAAAATAGCCTTGACACTTTAAAACTTTATTTACTCTACCCTCTGCATCTCATGTTCGAGTGGTTTTCTCATTTAGCTAGATAAAGTCTCAGTTGCTCTCAAGGTTCTTTTATTAGATAGTAGTTTAGGCGTGGAATATAAATGGTTTCCTCGTAGCTAGAGAAAGTCTCAGTTGCTCTCAAGGTTATTTTCCTGAACAGTAGTTTAGCTGTGGAATAATGATGGTTTCGCTGTGGAATAGAAATATTTTCTTAAAAAGCAGTTTAATTGTGGAATATAGATTGTCTTTTTCTGGATAGTGGTTTAACTGTGGAAAAAAGATGAGAGATCGACATGTGATGTTGGTCAAGATAGTGCTTGTAGATGTACCCTTCTTGAGGTAAACTACGTAAATCTTTGTCTTCTTGTGGCGTTTGTGTTTCATGTTTTATTTTTATATTATAACTCATATTCTCGTCTATTTTATTTCTAGCTGGATAAGTACAAGGTCCTAATGGGATCCAACATTATGGATCTGTTTCAACATAGGGCTGTTAAATCCTAACATGTTGTTGCGTGTCTAAATATTTTCCATCATCGTATGTGCCTAGGGGTCATTCAGTTCACTATGAAAATAATTCCCAAAATTTTGTTCGGTTAGCTGGATAAGTACAAGATCTTAGTGGGATCTAACTTCATGGATTTTTTGTTTCCACATCTAAGAGGGCCAGTAAATCCTAACATGTTGCATGTCAAAACATTTACCATATCATCTGTGCCTAGGAGTCATTTGGTTCAACATGAAAATAATCCCCAAATTAGTTATTTGTATGAAGATAGAGGCTGCCTTTAGTTCGTACTTTTAAAGAAGTAAAAATTTATTCTATGCTCAAAATGTATACCATAAAATGACCTTTCGATGTGAAAAGAATGGTCGAACTCAATGTTATCAAATTCACTTCGCTTAGGAAAAAGAGGCCAAAACCTTTGGAGTTTAGGCATAAACTGAAGCGAAGTAAAGCTTGGTACAACTTTGATTAGATTCGGACAGCTTCGGTCAGATTCGGATTGCTTCGGTCAGGTTCAAACTGCTTCGGGCTGCTTAGGGTAGAGTGATTTTGAATTATATTACAAGCTCAAGATTTTTTATGGATTTTGACGGCATTTCTCGTATTTTGAAGGTATTTCATGGATTTATGATTTATAGTGAAGGTACGTACATATTGATTTGTAAATCGATAAACAACAAATAACCAATATTAATGCAGACAAACACGTTGAACAATATTTACTCAAAACAACAAATACAATATAGTGTACTACTATATATATCAACATAATATACTAGTAAATAAATCAATTGTTCAATAAACGACCCAAAACAACAAATATTAATACAAACACAAAATAAACAACAAATAATTATACAAATAAACAACTTCAACAATGTTTACCCAAAAAAAATCTACTTCAACAATACACAAGAAATAGTTAAACATAAATAAAATATTGTATTAATTTTGACAAAATTAATCAACAGTATAAGGAAAGAATAAGAAAGGTACCGATCAAGACCAGCTTGAGAGCCAATCTCTTCAAGTTTGTGGGATATTGTATTGGGGGATAGAAAAGTTTGTAAGATACTGCTTTGCGGGGACACAAATTTTTGGAACCCTTAAATATCAAGAAAAATGATCCTAGGAGCTTGTATGATGGGGTTAAATTGGGTTTTATGCACGAAAATTATCGATTTTAAAAAATCGAAACTAAAAAATTTCGGTTTTTTAAAAATCGAAATAAAGCTCTTTTCTATTTTAAAAAAAATCGAAAAAAGGTAAAACCATCTTTTTTAAAAAAAATCGTTATGAAGTTAAAAAACGAACATACCAATAATAATGAAAACTATTTGGTATTTTAATAATAATAGAAATTATAGTGGATATTTACATAATTTTCCTTATTTGTAATATCACATCCTAGACTCAACACTCTTTTCTTTTCTATTTACCCCCCCCCCCAATCAGGAAGACACAAAATTAAGATAAATATGCTCTGCTCCTATCTTTCTCTCTCTACCTACCCTCTCTCTTTCTCTCTATCCACCCTCTCTCCTTCTCTCTCTACCTGTCCTCTCTCTATCTATCGTCTCTCTCTACCCGCTCTCTCTCCTTTGGACTTTGTATCTAGTCTCTACCCAACTCTCTCACACTCTCTCTATCTGCCCTCTCTTTCTCCTTCTACCAGCCCTCTCTATAACCGCCCTCTCTCTCCTATGGATCTTTTTTTCTCTTATAGATTTGTCTTGTTTCTCTCTACCCGCTTTTCTATCTCTAAAAATAAAAATTGGGAGGGAGAGCAGAAAAATAGGCAGAAAAAAAAAAAAAACAAAATGAGTAGAAAAAAATGGTTTTTCCATTTCTCTCTCTCTCCCAATCTATGGTTTCAGAACTCATGCTTTCAATGGCAAAAATTATGCGTTTGTAACAAATTTATGAGCCTGCGCGCTTCTTGACACCAACTGTAACTAGACATAGAGTTGGTAAGTTTTCTTTGATTTTGAAAAAGGCTTAACAGTTTTTGCTTAACAAACTCAAGAAATTTAGAGAGAAAAAGTTCGCTTTTGAATTTTGCAGTTGCAGGACGATCTTTTCTGAATTCCAAAATTTTGTATATAGAGAGAGACGGATAAACAAAGAGAGAGAGGGGGCGGGTAGCCAAAGAGAAAGAGAGAAGGCAGGTAGAGGAAAAGAGAGATAGAGAGTGTAGGTAGAAAGGATGAGAAAAGGCGGGTAGAGAGAGAGGGGGTAGAGAGAAAAGGTGGGTAAAGAGAGTGAGAGGGCAGGTAGAAAGGGGTGGGTAAAGAGAATGGGGGTAAAGAGAATGGGGGTACACATTCAAGACATAGAATGGGGGTACAGTTGGCATACAGATGCCTCCGTAGGTGTAGAGGTACGGTGCCTTTCAAATTTTACCATGGTATATAATTTTGATGTAAAATGTTATTAAGATTATCTCAAAATCTATTTTTATATCTAATTATAAAATTTTAAATTTCAAAAATGATTAAAATCAAGTAGATCCATAAACATATGAAAATCTTGAAAATGAACGGTATAAATAATATGTTGTAAAATGCATTATTTCTGACATTTAAAATCTTTTTATTTTTCATAGTCATACATCTCGATGTCGAGATGATCCATCAAAAGGTTTTTCAACTATAAAACTACCTTTTTCTATGGATTTTTGAGGGGCATCCGTAGTTCTACATTATAAGATAGCATCCTTGTATAAACTTTTTCCTAGAATGGGCGACCATAACCAAGTTTTACCTCGAGTCCAAGCAGTTTAACATCATCTGATAAGATGTCATACAGGTTTGGGTGAAGTGCATGGACCATATGTCATGCAATTTTAGGTGATGTGATGTGACATTTTTTGCCCGGAGCACCCGTTGTAGGGTTTTTATCACAACCATCATTTTCCCTTTTGCCTTCTTTTTTCTTTTCCTTTTTTTTTTTTTTCTTAACAGACGTTTTTTGTTATTTTCTTCTTTTTTTTAAGGGGGCAATATGGGTGCAATAAACCCATGGCGTGTCGCACGATTATGTGATTTGCCTAAAACACGATCCACTGGGGAGCATGGGACCACCTTGCTCTTAATAGGGTTCCTCTGTGGAACATCGCACCTTTGGGGTGAATTATGTTGCAACTAGGTGATAAGATGTCACACCTTTGGATCCTGCCCTGGCCGGACCATAAGCCCCTAGCCCTGGCATGGCTGAGCTGGGCCAGGTCTAGGTCCAACACAAACCAAGAAAAATAGAAATAAAAAGACAGTCAAGGACACCTACAACACAGGAGGAAACCAAAGCTCAAGTACGCCTCCCGGAGAAATGCAGAAATGGCTGACTGCAGTAAAAGGGGACCGGTGGCCGTACTCAATTGCTCGATGTGCCTTGCCACAACAAAAACTATCAAATATTCCCATCTTTTTATTTATTTAGGTGTGCAAAATCCAATTAAACCTCTCAATAATTTTCTCCAAAAAGAACGCTGACCATGAAATCATTTCAAAAAAAAATGGACAGATAAAGGGAAAAATATAGGGATGGGAAGGCACATGTATTTTATTTTTGTTTGAAGTAATGTACATCTAATTCACCAAATGGTAAAAGATTTTATACTGTCTATTAACTTCCTCGGGTAAAATCCTATCCAAAGGCAACTTCAGGACCCCAAATTTTAGGAATGTAACATTTACAACTAATAGACGGACCTCAAAAGAGGAAACTTTTAAATCACACTCTTTATGCACTTCAAAAAAAAATGTCTCAAAATTGAAAAAACACTTTAGGGTGGGATCGAAGTGTTAGAAAACGTACTTTTTCTTTCTTTTTAAAACAATCATCTAATGATTGTTAAGAGGTTCCAAAGTTTCATACTAAACAATTCCTCGCAAATAAGTCTTATCCCCGAGGGATTAGATGTATGATACGCTCCCATGGATCATAGCATACACGCTCCAAATAACATGTATGCTAAAATGTGAAGGAAAATGCCAATTATGATGATTACGTTGAACGATTAATATTGTTGGAAACAATAAAGGGTATTACACTAAATGGAAAAAGGAAAGCCCAATTTCAGGAAAGTAAAAGGGTAATACAAAATTCAATTTTGAAGAGGGAAGAATAAAGGGCGTTTGTAAGTTCAATTTTAGAAAGGAATCAAATGCAATAAATTTCAAACACATGCATCTCAAAAACAGTCCGCATCTTCATCTGCCTCTTCAATCTACACACTGCAGGCAGCATCCCATCCTGACGCCATTCACCACAACTCTAAATGTATACAATTCAGACCAATGTGGAGGTTGGAGAGGGAAGAGAGGAAAATTCCATTCACCACAACTCTAAATGTATACAATTCAGACCAATTTGTGGAGACTGGCGAGGGAAAGAGAGGAAAATGGCTACCAACAACCAAAATCCTCTCAAGAAAACAATGCCCCTTCCACATAAGGCATGGCTGCCTCTGTCCTTTTTCTCTCTAACCCCCACAATTTCCCTAGATCTGCACCCTCTCAAACCACACTCTGAGCCACCAAAGCGCGCGCAGCAAGCACCAATCATAAAGTACTACAACTTCTGTGTAAACTCGACAAACCAAGTCTTGTCAAGCACGCATTGCAATCACACCAAGCACTACAACTTCTGAGTAAACTCGCAACACCCAAGTGTTACAACTTCAGCATAACATCACATAGGTCCGACCAAAATGCAACCTAGCAGGGAGCACTCAAATTGGAGTAACAAATGCTACAGAAGCACTGGACTATATCCATGAGAATATGAAGATTCAGGAAAAGAATCACGACATGTACCCCCATGCGGCGCAAGAAAACCGTCATGAAGATCATCAGTATATTCTTAAGACTGCGCACAACTAAGCCAATGCGCTCGAGAAATCTGCAGCAATAAAGACGTCAAGGGGATGCAAGCCTTGCAGTTGGTCGTCAGATTTGTGAAGCTGTGATGTGGGGGCCTAATTCAGAACTTCCCACACATTCAAAGAGATGAGGAACTCAACAAGCTCATTGATGTATCTTGAGCATGGTTCTAATTCCCCTTGTGGGTGATTCGTTTGTTTGTTATCTTTCTTTGCAGTGTGAGTAAAGATGTTGGTCTTTACCCATTGCAATAGTGGGAAAGCTCCAACACTATTTGCAGCCCGTATAGGTGCTTTTTTATAATTAACTCCATGTTTTTCTTGCTGGTTAAAGTGCTGTTTGTTTTCTATGGCAATAAGGCTGCCAGTCAGAGATGTTATCAGTGGGAACTTGTGAAATTGGACGAAAAATTGGACATTGGTCATGGTTGATTTATTATGAAATTCAAGGTTAGCATTAATAAGCAGCTCCATATTAGGTGTCTCTTCTCTTTCTTGTAGTGATTGTCTGAGAAAATAAAAAACAAAGAAACAACATCTAATGTTAAACAACATTATGACTCCATGAATACTAGTTAACTATACATTCTTCTGTCCATTTCACAACATATGGGTCTCAACTATGTATTCAAGATCGTTGATTTGAGTTGAGATCTACTCTTAAGAAGGGATGGTTAGTTATACACAGGCACATCAACTCTCTTATGCTTTCAGGTGCACATCAAATGTTCTGCATGACATCTAGATTCCAAAATCATTTGAGAAATGAATTCTTAAAACTAAGATTAAGATCTTGAAGGATCGTCTGCTGTACTCTGGTCCTCTGAATCAATCTTCTCACAGTATACATTCCAAGCCATACAACAATAGGCCCACTCCCGCCTACTAGTGGCCCACAACAGTTGACAAGTTTCACAAGATATTTTAATATATGTTACAAAGTCATGCTGATAATGCAAGTAGTCCCAACTCTTTCCAAATATAACTCTTGCATTCCCTCTAGGGAAATCTATAGGCATATCTACCCCAAAGAAAATAGTTACCAAGCTTATAAATATTGAAATGCATAGAAAATTCAATTTTATTTAAAAATACCCATTTCATAAATGTTTAAAATTAAAAAAAAATATCAATTTAAAGATATAACTTGTTTTTCACACTTTAATGGTAGAAAGTACTGCAATATTAACAGCACCTTCAAAATAACATGCATACACTTTCATATCAAAAGTCGAACGCATCATTTAAGAACACCCTGCATTGCTCGATTCAACTCACATAAAATTCATAAGAAATTGGTTCAAAACTAATTTTAAGAAATATGAAATACTTTTAATTTGCATATAATTAATTCCTGCAGATGGAACAAAGGCAAGGCCCACCGCTGTACAATCTAAAATTCAATAAAGCAAACAAAAATGACCACGACCCACTCACAAGGCCATGACCATTGCAGCTGGGCAGATTCAAGATAGCATATCCGAATTGTCCCATTTATCCCATGGCCTTTGGAGCATTAACCAAGCTAATCTATGGAGGAAAATGAACCGGCAAACTATTTAGGGATGCAAGATATTGAAACTAGAAAAGAAATTGTGGATGGCCTGAGAATTAAAAACCTTTGGGAGAGGTTGTTTTGAAAAGCTAATGACTCTCAGGTTGTCAGGCGAGATTATTATGAAAGGTGAAGCTAAAAATGCGGTCATTCGACAAAATAAATTAAATCATTAGAGGGAAAGACTATCATTAAACGAAAAGGAAGTCATTAGGCAAATTGAATTGCTCACTAAATAAGTTAAACCTCAAAAGAAAAATAAATAATGAAAGCACAATTTCAGTTTAAGCCTGCATTAAATTTGAAAGCCTAATCTTAAGTCCTTCCCTGTCATTAATTAGAGAAATGGACTACCACCCATTCGAAGCTGAACCACTAACTTAATTGCCTTCTTACTAGAAAATACAAACAAAATAAAATAATAACAATAATAATAATAATAGAGTAGCATGCAGTGCAGATACTTAGCGAACCAAGACAGAATAATAAAAAGAAAATATACTAAATACTGTAACATAAACAGAACATTATCGAAACACTGGTTTTACATAATAGATGAACCCCACAACTACAATATCAACATTTAAGGGGATCAAAGTAAGCATTCATTGATTAAATCGTAAGCATTCATTGATTAAATGGGTGGGTTACAATGCCTGCTTCTAAGTTAGTATGCTTAAATATTATAGAGAAAATGACGGTTGGAGGTTCAACTAACAGAATGCAGGTCCATCTATTTGGTCAACCTCGATTTTCGCCTTCTTTTACCTTCTGGTGTGCACTTGACTCTTCCAGTGTTAAGAGAAGACTTGGAGTTAGAGTGAGAAAACGTACCAGATGAGGTGACTTCTTGAAAGGATGAACTAGTGAGAGAGGCTTCATTAGCCTGGTTCTGACATCCCTTGCCTAAGGGAGACTTCAATCTCTTCAATGACATGCCGTGCTTTCCAGCGAAGGAAGGGGCCTTATAACTCAGCATTTCCTCATGCTTTTTACTACTACTAAGAAGCCTCACATAGAAGGGATTGGCGGCACTAAAACAAAAAGCTGCACCATTTGATGAAACTTTGTCTAGAACAACGTTCCCATTGTTTACCTGGGAAAGAGAACAGAATGTTACAAATGGGGAAATAAGAGGCAAATTCCTATCCCAGCCAAACTACATGGCACTCCCAAGCTACATCCACAGATCTACTATCTCTTCCAACTGATGGATAGTTAAGGATTAACAGGATTGGGACCACATTTAGAACAGTTGGAGGTGGCTCAGAGTACAATATACCAATGCCTGTCAAACTGAAGTATACTTTCCCAAGCAATGCAACAAAATTGCTACCTGTGCAAGCATTTAACTAGCAGCTATTTAACAAAGGAGGAAATATGGAAAATTTATAATCCAGATGATCATTTAAATGACCTCATTATCCACAAAACTATCAAATTCTTAAGCAAATCGACTGCTAAGATCACTAATTACAGGAAATCACAAAGAAAACAATTACCAGTTGGAGGAGAGCAGAGAAGCTCCTTGCAACCTCATGCTTCTCTTGACCCCCAACAATATCAGTGAAGGGCAAACCACTGTTCCTCTTAGGGTCTAAGGACAGCTTCTCAATAAGTCTCTCACCATAAGCATGGATATCAAAAGGTGGGTGGGAATCCTGAACAGATAAAAGGATAACATCGCTGACTGCTAAGCAATTAGAGTTTTAACATGGGAAAGATAAGAGAGATAAAGAGAGGGGCATGGCTCCCCATTTTACTTGTTCTTCTAAGTTGTGTTCGATCTTCTGTTTCCATGTTGAGACACGGGCAGCCAATTCTGTTTGCTTTTCAGACTCTGCTATACTAGCAAGGAGGGCATCCTAAAATATAATTTTGAGGTCAGATTATCTTTTACGGCTGAAAAACAAATTAGTAGGAAGAAACAACTTTAAATACAACTTGCATGGATGATTTCACACCCATTCACCATGGAAAGTGGCATGATCTCATAAATTAAACAGAAAAAATAGGAAAAGAAAAGAAAAAGCCGGAAGCCAAGGCCCAGCTTTTGACAAAACACACAAACGCATGGCATGCTACACAGATATGGCATGCAGAAGCATATAATATGTGCATAGTTGTACTCCTCTTTACTCAATAGAACAGAATGGTTAACAGTTTCAAAAAAAAAGAAAAAAGTGCATAGCTTACTTTTGAGGGGTTTACATATTATTTTATGAGAATAGACGAGCCATATTCGAACGGATACCAAAAAGACTCAAACTCTTTCTCCAATATTACATCTGATCCAGTATCATCATTATCTTCATCATCATCCAAGCCTTATCCCAATTATTTGTGATCAGTTTCATGAAAAGATATGGCAGAGTTTTACTCCGGCTGCCCAACTTAACACATCCCTCCTCCTTAATCCAGGCTTTGGACCGGTATGACCGGCATGGGACCGGCCATGGTGGAGTTGCCACTTCATCCAATATATATAAAATAAAAGTTAAGAGTGTAAATATTTCCATGGAAATAGTCTTTTTTTATTTTTGCCATGGAATAGGGCAGAAGAATTCCACTTATCCCATGATGAGGGGAAAACAGTACAGAAAATAGAGAGAGAAAAAACAAGCAAAATGAGAGGAAGAGAGAGTGGGAGACAAGCTCTACCACTTAGATTTTCTATTCAAATTTCATTAGTTTCAATTCAAGATTTCACATATATCAAAAAATGGTACGACACAACCCCCTTTATACTTACTTTTTGCCAAATGGTCAACATTTTTTAAAGCCATATAATTTCCATCCAAAAAAAAAATTCTACAACTTCCTAAGACGCTATTAATCATCATACTTATTTTCAAATCTACCATAACTTCCAAACACAGAAGAATCCATAAATTAGCTCTCTTTGACTTCCCTAGACATAAATGACCCTAGAAAATAACAAACACAATAAACACACTGTGGAATAACAAAAATCAGGTGAAATGACACTTTGGGAACCCACACTGCCATATCAACAGTCCAAGTCACTCATAAACTGTCCTACATGGCAACGAGGGCCCACGTTCGCCTACATCAGTCTTCCCATGTGCAAAAGAACTCACCCATGAGTCATATTGGCAACCCTGCAGTGGTCGGTTAGGTCTTGCACATTAAATGTTGGATGCATGCAGATAGGGGCAACTCGAGGGTGTAGGCGTTATCAGTGATCTCTTCAAGATACAGCAGAGTCCATTTTCTTCTCTTTGAGGTTTTTATAGGTTCCC
Organism: Amborella trichopoda; assembly: GCF_054954075.1. Classification (NCBI taxonomy): domain Eukaryota; kingdom Viridiplantae; phylum Streptophyta; class Magnoliopsida; order Amborellales; family Amborellaceae; genus Amborella; species Amborella trichopoda. The sequence goes on from NC_142337.1 coordinate 53,879,502, forward strand.
ATCAAAAACTCCTCCTTTCGAGGAAGTCCCACACAAGGTCTCCTTCTTTGAAAACATGTTTCCGTCAATGAAACATCCGTCATTGCTTTGTATTTGGCATTAGTAACTTCGAACTTTTTATAGACTTCAAGGAGCTTAACCATACTTTTGGTGAGGTCTTGGGAAGTATGGTTTGGTGGAGTTGAACTGGCCGGAACAAGGTCTAGGTAGTCCATAGGGACCTGCTCATAGACCACCTCAAAAGGAGCCTTGCCCGTCGAATGGTTCACCATCGAGTTGTATGCAAACTCGGCGTGGGGCAGCACGGTCCGACAATTATGGCCTCTTTCCCAACAAATTCCGGAGAAGATTGCAAAGGGTTTGTTTTACCACGTCCATTTGCCTGTTCGTTTGAGGGTGATAGGCACTAATATGATGCAAGTCAGTCTCCAACTTCCTCCACAAGGCTCTCCAAAAACGGCCAAGCAATTCGGTGCCTGGTCCAATGTGATCGTCTTAGGAATGCCATAGCGCTTAACCACTTCATGAAAATAGAGATTAGCAATCTAAGAAGTATCCATGGTTTTCTTCCACGGAGAAAAATGAGCTACTTTAGAGAATTGATCAGCGGCCACAGAAATGGCATCCATGCCATTTTAGGTCCTTGGCAATCCAAGAACAAAATCCATACTCGGATATGGATACCCATGGTGTTCAGGAGAGTAATACACCAGCTAAGTGCATCAGCCACTTGATTAAGTTGCCCGCTCTTGTGCTAATAAAAAGCTATTTTCATGCAAAAAGACAACCCAATTGGCATGCCGGCAACTAAGACTTCCTTAGTTGTTTATGTGCTTCAAGGCTTCATGATCTAAGTTCAAAATGAACACTTTTGGAATAACATAGTGCTGCAGCAAAAGGGCCTGCACTATTGCATACAACTCAAGGTTATAGTTGGAGTAATTTCTCCTTGATTCATTGAGCTTTTTGCTGAGAAGGGAAATTTCTTGGTTGAACAAACCGTCAATGCTCACGTGCAAGGCATTACAATCAGTGTTTTCGAAAAACGGTCTGCCATGTACCTAGGCACACCTGCCGGACCCCATGGCGCACGGCCAAGCATGGGCAACCCCCCGTAGGCACCAGTACCTGGGTGCCCACCCAGGCAGCCTAGGTAGGCACCAAGGGCCATGCCCTACGCCCTTTATTTGTGAATAAAGTGCCCCTAGGGGGCAATTTTGGGTCATTTTTTACCCACATTTTCTTCTTAAAAGGCCTTTGGGGGTATTATAAACCCCTAAAGTCAAAAAAAAAAAAAAACCATTGGAACCAAATCTATTGATTTTGAGATCTCTGCGAATCGAAAAAAGTAAAAAAATAAAAATTCTAAAATTACAAGAAACATCCATCAACTTACTTCTCATTGTTCAAATTTTTTTTCAAGAGATTTGAATATTAATGCGGTGCTTTCTAGCTTGAAAGATATCAAAAACATCGAATAACAAAGATCAAGCTAAAAGGTTAGCTTACACTCAATATTTGAGAATGCTTTTTCAAATTTGGCATGTCTTCATCAGGGTCTAATAGAAGTGGGGATCCAAGATGGAAGTATTGCAAAAACCCGGATAAAATAACAAAAATAAAATAATCTGCAATTCTTGAGGACATATTTCGAATGCCGGGAAAAATAGACTTAAGAAACATCTCACTGGCAGAAGAGGGGATGCTGCCCCACATAAAAAGTTCCTGATTTTGTAAAGAAAGAGATTGATGACTACATAGAAGCTGAAAAAAATTAAAAATTAGTAAAGGAGAAGGATAAATCAGAATTGAAGGCAGGGGTTAGCGTTTTTCAGGATGGAAATAGTGATGAGGATGATCAAGGGGAAAAGGAGGTGCGCCAAGAGGCAGTATCTCAAAGTTCTAGGGGGCGTTTGGGAGGCATTGTATGAATTTTTTTTTTTGTTTTTTTTTTGCACCTAACCCAGAGAGTGCAGTTGAGAAAGGGAAAGACGAGTGGAAGAAGCGACACTAGAAAATCAGTATAAGGAAGATCGAGGTTGGGTAATTCGGTATATCACTAGTTTCTTCTATCATGATGGCATTTCTTTTAATATTGCACACTTAAGCAGCTTCCATACAATGTTGGAAGCAATTTTCCAATTTGGGCCAGGGTCGAAAGGCCCAACCACTTGTGACTTTCAAAGCCACTAATAAAGGAAGTGGAGCACACAAAGGAGCACCTCAAGACCCATAAGGAACGGTGGGCTCAATACGGGATTTCCATAATGACAGGCACATAGAGTGATTGGAGGAGGAGTAGGCATATTATGTTGGTGAATTGTTCCTTAGGTACAATAGTCGAGATCCATTGATGCTTCTGAAGATCTTCATGATGCATATTACATATTCTCTTTTACTGATAAGGCAATTGAGGAGGTTGAGGAGGAGCATGAAATTCAAATGGTCACAAATAATGTACTCCTAATTTGCCTACAGCTTATTCACTTCACCTCGCATATTTTGGACATGTTGCGATGCACATTGCATCGACCTTATGCTTGAGGTATTGTGGGCAGGTATAGTATTAAAGAGACACTTTCGAATGTTAAGGAGGTCACAATCTTCATATACAACCGTACCATTAACCTTAGCATGATGCACAAGTTTACAAAGAAGAAGGAACTAGTGAAGCCTACGATCACTAAATTTGCTACACTGATTACCTGAGTCTTAAGAGCATTTATAGGAAGAGGATCGCATTAAGATCTATGTTCACTTTAGAAGATTGGAATAGGTGTAGGTGGTCCAGAGATCCCAAAGGAAAGAGGGCCTAAGATATTACTCTTTCTAAAGTTTTTTGGCGTGGGGTGAAGCACTCATTGTTAGTATTTCCACCCTTTATCAAGGTCTTACACTTGGTTGATGCTAAAAAGCCCTCTATGGGCTTTATATATGATGCACCAATTTGGGGAATTGTAGATGATAAGTGTGTTTAGCAGCTTCATAGACCATTGCATGCAGACATGGATATTCAGACAAAAGATGCAATCATGAATTTTGAGTGAGTGCCTTGAGAGACTAGTCCCTGCGGTGGAAATCAAAGATAAAATAGCAGGTGATGTACTCATTCTATATAAATGCTCTCTAAAGTCGTTCAGGAAACACATGGCGGTGAGACAAAGAACTAAAACAGATCCCGGTAGATATATTTCATTTGAAAGTTTTCTTTCAAGTTCCTTCATTTAAGTTGTATTTTAAATTCTTCAAAATTCTTTATGAATTATGATAACATTAAATTACAGAGATTGCACCCAAATTGCAGCCCAATGGTGGAGCATACATGAAAGTACTATCCAAACCTCCAGAAATGGCTATTCGCGTTTTGCGTTTAACAACTAGCTCTTCTGGTCGCTAGCGGAATTGGAGTTTGTTTGAAATGGTATATTTAGTTTTTCATGTTTAGTTGTTTACAAGTTCATTTTTCTACAAACACAGAGTACATTAATACCAATTTAAATGGCACAAGTAGATGTAGAAGTAAATTGTACTCCTACATTTTTTTCTTATAGGTGCATACAAAAAGAAGAAATAGGCTTGAGCAGAGGACACTCAATGATTTGGTATTTGTCAAAGAGAATCAAAGGCTTAAGGATAAGTTCAACCAGCAGAAGAAGGACCACATGCCTACAAAGGATAAGGAGAATGCAGTTGAGTGTTTGGACGAAGATCCAGGTACTAAAGAACTCTTCTATAGGATGGGTTTGACCAAGGATGTGGTTGAGGAGGCTTCGGGTCCAGCTTCTGATCCTAGGAGGGCCACTCAAGCAACAACTGTTACTAGTACTTCACAAGGGTGATGAAAACAGAGGAGGCAGATTCTAAGGAAACTGAGAAAGATGAGAAATATGTTGAAGAGGATGACGATTCCGATGATGACGGCCTCAAGTCAGATGGAGATGATAGTGATGAAGTTGATTCTAATTCGTATTGATGACAATTGGAGGAGAAATGAAGATGTCCTCTTGCTACTTTTGTATTTCATCTTTATTGCACCATCTTGGTTTGGACATTTGGATTTTGGAGTTTTTGCCTTTTTGGACTATTGGTTTTTTACTTTTATAAGTTTGTTGAAGACTTGGAGTCCATGTGAGAATGGAACATAGAGCGTCGGAAACTAATACTATCACACATTTGATACTTCTTTTAAGTTTTTTTCACTAAATTTTCCATAATTTAACATGCTAAATGTTCGTATGAAAAAGGTTTGTTACAATATATATAAATGCAAAACATAGAAAGATTAACATAAATATATGCATATATGTGCATTTGGAAAACACATTTATGCATATATCTGTAGAAATTTCACTACAGGATTCTTGAGGTTATGAGCGGCCACTGAGGCGCTGGGCGCTTGGGGCCAAGCTGGGCCACCTAGGGGCCACCGAGCATCTTTTGAAACCTTAATCGCAATCAAGCTCATACACTTTCGAAAAGTCAAGTAATGCAAGTACGGGGTTGTTAAGAGCTTTTCTTTGATTAGCTCAAAGTTCTTGTTGGTTGTCATTGTCCAATGGAATTCACCTCGCTTTGTACACTCCAAAGGGGCAGCAATGGTCCCAACAATTTTTATGAACCGTGATAAAAAGAGGCCAGCCCATGGAAACTCTATACCTCATGGACATTCTGAGGCATTGGCCACTCTTGTCTGAAGTGAATATGAAGTTTTTCCTCATCCACACGAAAACCTGAAGAAGTCAAAAAAAAAAAAAAAAGTCTAGAAAGAGGCAATCTATCATAAAAACACAATTTTGGAGGTGAATCTGGAGTTTTTCACCTATAAGTGTGGTTAGTACTGCCCTTAGATGATTTACATGATCATTTCGATTTGGGGCGTACACAAGTACATCATCAAACTAAACAACAAAAAAATTGCCAATAAAAGGTCGGAGGCTTAGTTCATTTGTGAGGCCGAAGGGAATAACAAGCCACTAAAATAAGCCCTCGCGAGTTCTAAATGCAGTTTTCCACTCATCTCCCAGTTTGATTCAGTATTGATGATATCCACTATTTGGATCAATTTTAGAGAACACTTGGGCTCCACCCAACATGTGTGGCATATCATCGAGCCTAGGGATGGTAAATCGAGAGTTGATGCTAATGTGGTCAATGGCACGATTGTCAATGCACATCCACCATGTCCTAACTTTCTACAGTGTTAACACTGTTGACACCGCACACGGGTGTTTGGGAGCATTTTGTCTCAAATATAATAAACACCAGACTCAAAAATTCACGATTTCCAGAGAAATAAATCCCCAGCACAATACCTCCTCGAATATTGCAAGGACCACTGGTAATGGTTACAGTGAGTAAAAAGCAGCCTTATAATAAATTCTAAGATGAAAATGCCCTTAATATGATGTAAGCAAGATCCTTGCCAAAAAAGGAGAAAGATCTAAGCCAATCATGACCAAACCAGCAATCCAACGGTCCAGAAGGAGGCACAATGAAACTCAGGTAAAACTAGCCCAAAATGAAAATCTAACTGTTGAAACTTTCATCCAAGGTACCCCATGGCTAATCTCCTTAAAATCAGGCCAACATGAGGCCTAATGACGAAGATATGGTCCGGTGAAGTTCAACCGTCCACTTCACAACATTGATCTACAACCAATTTACAAAGCCTCCTCCACATATACATAGATAAATGGTCCGAGAACTTCATGGGTGGAAGGTATCAATATGAAAAGGCCACAGTCCAAATTTGAGCCCAATTCGATGTAGGGCGAAAGAGAGATAACTTCTCAATGCCTTAAACTGCAGGTAGGGTCCACTTGAATCAGGCCAACTGTAAACAAGCAACCCAAGAAATAAGTGGCCAATAAGCTTCAAATTTTTATGAGACAAAGGTGATGATGAGGAAAGCCTTTGGTAAAATTTTAGACAAATTTAATGTCCAAAAGTGCCTCAAAAGGCACCATCTTTAGTGCACTGCAAGGGGACCACACAAAAAAGAAAAACGAACCATATTGTGCCTAGAGTTCATCATCTTCATGGGAATTACAGCAAGCAAAGAAATATTTTGCAAAAAGTCGAAGGCCATATCTCCCAATTCCAGCAGCCAAATGAGCTGCAGCCAAATGAGCCCAAATTTCAATATGTTGCTCCTTGCTACATGGGCTTTTCATCTATGTAAGGATCCATTGGTTTCTCCACTCGGATCAAGGTCAAACCAATCCAAAAAGTTGGAGGTTCATAGAAAGTGATGTGTCTAAGTCCCCATGACCTCCACACTCTAGGAGAAATATCTTTTTGTAGAGAGCTTCCCAACTCAATGTGGGCCGAAATGGCGGAAAAACAATCTAATTTGATGGGTTTTGGTGGTGGATGAAGAAGAAAACCCCCTCCTGGGCAGGTCATCAAAAACTCAAAAGTTTAAGGTCCTTTTGGTCATCTTAAACCCTAGCCCAAATTCCCTTTTTGGTCATCTTAAACCGTAGCCCAAATTCACTTTGAATAATCCACCTCCTTTGCATCACAGTTTTTATTTTCCACCCACCCACTTTTAATATTCCACCCATGGTTTCCCATGTCTACATAAACTCATTTAACTCTCATTTTCATGGGTTGGACATTTGAGATTAAGAGCCAATCTAAGAGAAAGAAAGTGCATACAATTCTCCAAATTACCTTAAGCCTTTCCCACACCACCCAATTTACCATTTAATCTCTTCAAAAATCTCCAAAATACCCTTCAAGTCCAAAAAGAACCCAAAACTTCCCAAGAACTTCTCACTCTTAGGAAGTCCAAAATTCAAAAAAGCTCAACTCTGATAAAGCACCTAAAACTTCCAAACAACTCAAACTTCATAACCTTTCACTTCTAGCCCTTGGCCTCAGAGTGGGTCAGGCAGGTCTTGAGGGTACTCTGGCTGTTCTGGGAAGCGAGGTTCTTCATACGGCTTGAGGGTTGCCCTTGCCAGATATCCTGAAGAGCAGGGGCATCCCCAGTATTCTTTAAACTAGTGGTCTAAGAGGGCCGGCTATGCTGGGCCCAGGAGCAAATGTCCCCACCTTGTACATGCTTTATTTTAAGCAATAAAAAATTGTCACTTTAATTGTGTGCCTTTGGTTACTAGACTTTATCTGAGTTATTGAGTCATTCAAAGCACACACTTGAGTACCTTTTAAAGCGACATATTTTTTGGCAACTCCACCGGGGACCGCTCCACCCCAAACCAAACTTCCTCAAATCCTACCTAACTTAACCCTCGAGTTTATTCAGACCAGAACAATAACCCTCATGGACCACCAGACTTTTATCTTGGTCGGGTCTATCCCTGCCTCCCTTAAATTGGCACAGTCGGAGACCATACGGCCACCATAATCCTCTTCGCTCCCTGCACCCACACTCAAGCTAGCGTCGTTATGATCCTCCTCAGTGTGGGTAGCCATATTGCTCCTTGCGTGGTAGCCATGTTGTCCTTAGTGTGGGTAGCCACACCGCTCCCAACGTGGGTAGCCATGTTGTCCTTAGTGTGGGTAGCCACACTAGTCCCAGCATGAGTAGTCACGCTGCCTCTAACATGGGAACTCACCCTAGCTCCAAGGTGGGTAGTTGTGTGGTCTCCAGCATGGCCACCCACCCTAGCTCCAGGGTGGGTGGCCATGTTGTTTCTAGCATGGGCAGCCAACCTAGCGCCAGGGTGAGTGGATGTGTAGTTTCAAGCATGGGCACCCACCCTAGCCCCAAGGTGGGTGGCTATGTTGTTTTTAGCATAGACACCAACCCTAGCTTCAATGGGTGGATTTGTTGTTTCCAGCATGAGCACCCAGCCAAGCTTCAAGGTGGGTGGACATGTTGTTTCCCAAATCTCCTCTTTAGCCACCATAGCATACACAACTCCACTCTCATTACTTCTTCAAAAAGAATAGACTAGGTAAGAAAGCTACAAAACTCTGCTTGACCAGATTTGGGAGCACTTTCCTCCTTGTTAGGTAGGAGTACCACTTCCACATTTCCCATTCGGAAGTGTAATAGTTTTTGCAAACATCATGTACTATGGCCCTCTAAAATCGTCATGGCCAGCCAAGAAGTATGGGACATACATCCATACATCACACCATACTTCATCCTTATATGTCTTTCCCAAAGAAAAAGAAACAACACAATGCAGAGAGACTTTAACCTTATTGCCTTTCTTGAACCATGAAATGCGAAACGGCTTCATATGCGGCCCACTTCATAACTACCGTCATCGATTATAATGGTGCATACCTTGCCACCGTCTTTGCCTCGGGTCTTAAAAATGCTTCACTGAAGCCAATCTTCACCGATATCATCTTTAGGGTTGGTTAGAGCTAAGCGAATTACCAAGCTTTCTCCCACATCGAGCTCAATCTCTTCATGTACCAGCTCAGACTCTTCATCACAGGTGGGTTCAAAACTTTTCTCAATGAAATCCTCTTCCTCACCGTCTTCAACAAAATTGATTCGTGAAATTAAACTTCCTCCGAAGGCATTCACTCGAAAAGTGACAAGTTTGGCCACACTTAAGCAAGTTATAGGCTTATGGGGGAGCTTAGAGGGCCGATGGAGTGGGGCTGAACCACCACGGCCAGAATTGGGGATCTTAGGAGACTCTTTTACTCCCTTCGTGTTCCCCTACTTTTGGATGTCTCACTCTGAAAAGAGACACAGGTGTCAGTGAACCGTCTAATATTGCCTCGATTAAGTTTCGCCTCTACTTTTGACGCTTATCGATAAGCATCATCAATTTTCCATTGATGATGCATCTCCACCTTATCTCTAATGGCTAGTTGCAAGCCACCAACATACCTAGGAACGAGCTGCTCCTTCATTTTTTGTATGTCATTTCTCACCATGAGCTTCTAAAACATCTCACTGTATCCAGACACACTCCTAGTCTCTTGCCGGAGAATTTGAATTGGGAAAAGAGAACCTATGAATAATATATTAGCAAAAACTTCTCCTTCATCTTAGACCTCATCTTTTCCCAAAAGGCAACCTTAGGCTCCCCTTTTTGAAGGTGAAGCTGCTGGATTTGATTTCACCAAGCCGAGGCATAGCCATGTAATCTAGTGGCTACAAGCTTCACACGAAGCTCCTTCTAGATTTCTTTATAGTCGAAGAACTTCTTGACGACACTAAATCTAAAAATTCTTTGAGATGTAGCTATCCATGGAACTCCAGTATGTCAAATTTAATAGAGTCTCAATCAACTTCATAATTGTTGGAAATGCTTGGGAAGCCGAATCGTTTTAGGAACCGGAATCGCAGAATAGTAGCCGGCTAGAAGATTCTTGTCTTAGGAATCGTTGTCCATACAATAGGAATCGCTAGGAATGAGAATCCTAGTTTTTGAGAATCGTGTTTCAACCGAAATAAATTTAAGCTTCATCCACATATGGAATCGAGATTCTGTCCCCTTGGAATCAAGTTTCCAATATCTATGGAATCAAGTTTCTAATATAGGTGGAACAAAGATATATTGTTGTTTCAAATCGTGATTCTAACATATCTGGAATCAAGTTTCTGAAGTATATGGATCAGAGATCCATGCTAGTTTGAGATCGAGATTTACAATAATATGGACTATGGAATGCCTTTGAATTTGATGACCCCTACCAGAAATCGAGATTTCAATTTTTTGGAGAAGGAAGCCACAAGCACATCTTGAGCCTCATCAACTTTAGAACCTATATTGGGTGTCTCTTATTAGAAGGTTTCCCAAATTTTAAAATGAATGTGTTGACTATTGAACTTACGGTCAGTATGTATAAAAGGCAAGTATTTCTAAATTATGATTTTGGCTTCATTATTATACAGATAATAGGACTATGTCTAAGCATGGTTTTACTTTTAATTGTATATGTTGTATTTACCAGTTATATTTTAAATTTAAAATAAAGGTCATCCAAGGTGGCATAAGTAAAATAATGAAACCCTGCAACCACTAGAAACATTCGAAAGGAAGATTTCTACTCCAATTGACGTGGATTCAAGATTTAATCCTCGTTGAATGCAGGTTCGATATATTTGGGAACGTCTACCCACAATTAATGGGTTCAAGTTTCTAAAGATGTGTTGGATCAAGATTTTGAAATTAAGGAATCGGGTTTCCTTGGTTCCAATAAATGGTTTCTAAAGATGTGTTGAATCGAGATTTCGAAATTAAGAAATCGAGTTTCCTTGATTCCAAAAAAAGGTTTCTAAAGATGTGTCGAATCAAGATTCCGAAATTAAGGAATCGAGTTTCCTTGATTCCAAAAAACAGTGTCCGTTGAGATTCCTTAACAGAAACGCAAAATCGGGTTTCGGAATCGAAAACACGAGGTTGGTGGAGATATTCTGGTAACTATGATCAAATCTAAATATGTCCTCACTCCCCTCCTCACGCCAATGTTGTTGTACGAAGGGCTTAACCTAAGACTCGTTGTTAGAGGAGTCTCAACTAGATTCAAGCACATTTCGAGCATTTAAACACTTAAATTGTGTAGTCAAATGCTCAACTTGGTGACGCAACTCGTCATTTCGCACATTGTTCCAGAAAAAGTTGCACATCCTCCCTACCTCTAGCCCTTCTTTGTGCCATGAAAGAAGACTACTTTCTAAGAAAAGAGGAGGTTCTTTTCCAGGCTCTAATACTTAATGATTAGGGGAAAACAATACAACAAATAGAGAGAGAAAACAACAAGCAAAATGGTAGAGGTGAGAGGAAGTGATAGCGGGAGACAAGATCTAAGATTTTCTATTCAAATTTCATTAGTGTCAATTCAAGCTTTCACATAAATCAAAAAATGGCGCAGCACACCCCCCCTTTAAACTTGCTTTTACCATATGGCCAACATTCTTTAAAGCCCTACAATTCCCATTACAAAAAAAAAAAAAATCTATAACTTCCCAAGACACTATTAGTCATCCCACATTTTCCAAATCTACCACAACTTCCAAACACGAAAGAACCAATACATTAACTCTCTTTGACTTCCCTAGACATTGACCCAAGAAAATTGTGGTTTCAACTTCCAAACACGCAAGAACCAACACATTGTGGTTTCCATTCCCATCACAAACACCACCCCACTAACACCTTCAAAAAGTTAACTCCTAATCTTCTTGAAAAAACAGGTAGGGGCCTGTCTTCCCCACTGAATTACCCAAAAAAAGCAAAAACTCTCTCTGACTTCCCTAGACATTAATGACCCTAGAAAATACAAATCTCTTTGACTTCCCTAGACATTAATGACCCTAGAAAATACAAATCATACTAACAAATTTTGGGATAACAAAATTAATGTAAAATGACACACTTGGGGAACCCACACTGCCAAGTCACTCACAAACTGCCTTACATGGCAATCAGGGCCCATGCTAGCCTACATCATCCCACCTATCCAACAGTTGTTTTCTGAGTTTCGAACCTCATCACCCTTTAAATCTGTTTTGCAAGGTCCATTCTTCATGTTATTAAGCTTGTTCTTGCACCAATTTACTATGCCTAGCATTAGCAGTGTAAATAAAAATGCATAGTGGAAAAAAGCAAAGTGCAGTCCCCTGGCATAGCTCCAAAGCGCTTTCCCATGGTGTAGGTCAAACTAACAGTGCGACATGTGAGCTTTCGACGAATTAGAATGAATGTAATAAGAGCTAAAAAAATCATTGTAATAACCATGCCTTCAGTTTTTTTCATTATTGGTTAAGACGAGAAGAACCAGGCATGCAACCGGCACAGGACCTCAGTTCAACCAATCAGCATGATGATGTAAAACACAAATCACAAGTGAAGATGGTTTTTCAAACCAAAATAACACTTGAGTCATTGAAAACAAAGTAGGATTTTGACAATCTGTATATAAAATATTCAGACTCAAGACTACCAGTCACATAAAAGAAACTTCAATCTTCGTAATATTTTCATGCACTTTCTAAAAGGCATATATACTAGAAAGTAGCAAGTATATAATAGAAAAGACACATAGCAATAAACTTATTATGGCCTTAATGAGACTGCATATGCAAAACTTATGTAGCAAGAATAATTAATTTAATTTAATTTAATTCATCCAAAAAAGATTAATTAATTTAATTGTATTAAGCATACCAGATGTGCACGGCACAGATCTTCAAGACTAGCATGAGCATTTAGATCTTTGTCCACAAAAGCATCGCCACCAACACTTTCCTGTAGTTGACGTACATAAATATTTACCAATCTTTCAAACTTTCCAAAATCCAGTTCAGAGTTCATAGCAGTAACTTCCAACAAAAAATAATTAAATTCAACCTGACAAACTAAGACTGAACCCACCTGTTCAGGTTGCAAAGGAGCTTCATTTTCCTTATAATTATCATTCGGCAAGTCAATGTCAGCGTCCTCAAAATCATCAAAGCCATTCTCAAATTTAAAATCCTCATTTTCATTCACAGGATCACCATGAATACCACAATTTCCATTACTAGCAGAAACTAGGGTTTGCCTTAGCTGCAATGACAAAACAATATCTCCTTCACATGAAACAATAGATGTTATATTGAATATCCAAACTGAAGACACGAAAAGCAAAAACAAACCTTCTCAAATGGTGGAGGAGAGTGAGATGCTGGTGTATTTTTCAAAGCATTGGTCAGTGCTTCCAATGCTTCTGCAAACTCTGGGCTTATTGTTCCATGCAATTTTGCCACAGGAAACTGCAATGATATAGAGTACTCTTCAGTGTGCCTCACTCTCCGAGCTCTAACAAAGTTCCCTGGGCAATATGAATAACAGTGATTTATTCCAATAATAACACAAACAAAATATACTACATTAGATAACAGAGTGGAAGGCTGAAGCTATATTCATTATTTTAATTGATAATTAGTGAGAAATATTGAGTATTTTAAGTCACCTTTTTTAAAGGGCTTTACTTTCAAAGTACCAGGTTCATGGGGATTCAAAGGCTTCCAAGGATCATCATCAGAATCTTCTCCAACGTCGTCTTCATCAAATAGGTCTCCTCCAAAAAACGTATTATCCTCAGGAAGGTCCTGGCCATGAGGTGACTTATTATTACTATCAACGCGACTAGCATTTGGATCAATATCCTGACTTTTTCCAAGACCTGATTTCTGGGCCGATGCAGATCTCCGAGATGGAGACTGGAAAAAACTTCTTCGAGATTTAGACCTCAGTGAGCTGCCTGCGCTAACAGAAGTGTTCCCTAATGTAGACTTATTCACCTTTAAGAAGCAATCGATCGATTCGGCATCACAAGGATCTAGTAAAAGAAAATCCCTGTGAAGACTACTCGTGGCTATCTGCATTCATGAATATAAATTGATTTCAAAAAATTTCACACGAGTCTGTTTCTTTAATGGGTTCTATAATACAATTATCTTACCTGATACGAAGTTAGATCCCCTGAATCTCCGATATCAAGATGATCGCCTTCTAGTACAAGCAAGCTTGCAGGGGGCTTCACGAAATGGCTCAACTGATCATCTTTACTTATATCTTCATCCAAGTTTATGTTAGCTTCCACTGCCAATAAAATAAAGCTGTCAATATGCAATAAAGGATTAAACCCATCAAATATAGATATCATTCCAGAAAATTTTACCTGGCACATCATCTAGGCTTAAAAATTCCTCATTCTCATCATCAACAATTGCATCAGCATCACTTCCATCAGGATGGATCGATGACTTTTCCTGTTGATCCTGCCTGCTAAATATAATGATCAAAATAGGAACAGAACACATTAAAATGAAATCCAAATAGTTAACAAAAGCGTTTATAAGTATATATTACAGGACACTAAGCACAAAAATATCACAACAAATTTAGATAATTACTACGATAGGTCGCTTCCCTAAGTCATAAAGGAGAACAAATTATCAATGACCAAACAAATCCTCACATTATAACTAAGTTCTCAAATGGAAATAACTCTAAAGCTAAATCTTCATAGATTTACATTACTAAGGAATAAGGAAGAACTCCATACCGTTATAAAGAAGACAAAATTTACCCACCAATATAAAATTGCTCTAATCACACTTGAGTTGAGTCCTACTCCAACCAGATTTGAGAAAATAGAAGCATGTTTCATCACAATAAAAAATTCAACCAAAATAAGACTTGTAGCAACTGTTGCACATGAAATGCTATTTTACGAAAGCTGACATCACAATCAAATAGATACTCATCAAAAAAACTGAATAAATTACACCTAGGATAACTATAGACTACGAAACAAAGACACATATTGGCGATGTTTCAGCTTCTTCGACACCAACACGTTGCAACAAATCAAACATGCCCCTTCACACCCAGGGCTGCCATAAAGTTTTAGTATACTAAAATTTTTGCGGCGTAAGAAAAGAAGACATGTCTTGAAATTTTGCATTGCAAAACGTGGTTCAGTCCGATGATACATGTATTTCAGAGATATTTGTTTAAATTATTTTAACAGATGCGAACATAGGTGACCAGTGAATGAAAATTCGCCGCCTAGGCGGCTTGGTCGACAAACCGCCTAGGCGTAGCCTAGCCAGTGGGGTTTGGGCAAGCATGCCTAAGGCGGGCGCCTAGGCGATCTAAAAAAAATCAAATCCACCCAAATAAAAATAAGGTTTGGTATTGCCCTTCTCTCTCTCTCTCTCTCTCTCTCTCTCTCTCTCTCTCTCTCTCTCTCTCTCCATATCCTCCAAGTATTCAAGACCTCTCTCTCACAAATACAGATCTAAAAGAAAAAAAATGATGATCTTTAAGAATTTCATACAAGACCTCACGCACACATATACACACATACACATTAATAAAACACACACACCAATGTTTCAAAAAGCGCAAGGCAGCACCTAGGAGGTCGGGGAGGTCCAGGTTGCCCAGCACCCAGGTGGGCACCCAGGTGGGCACCCAGAACCTGGGCGGCCCAATAGAAATTTTTTTTTTAGGTTTTCTCTCTATAAAGCCTCTAATGGGTTTTAGGTTTCAAATTAACCTAAAACCCACAATTTTGCCCCTTTAGTATTAAAAAATGACCCAAAAATACCCTCAAGGAGCCGCATTTCCTCTCCTGGGTGGGGTGCAGGCCCTAGACGGTTTCAGGCGGCACCCAGGGATATCCGCCTAAGCGGCTACCCAGGCGCTGGGTGGTCCGCTTTTTTGAAACAGTGACACACACACACAAAACAACATATGGCCAATGTTCGAAAATTCGCCGCCCGACTGCCTAGGCTAAAAAAATTTAAAAACGCCTAAGCACAATCTAGGCAAGGGCATTATGCGTTTTGCTTCTAGGAGCCCGCCTGGGCACTATTGTTTGGGCGCCCGCCTAGGCGGCACCTCGCGACAACTTGCGAACGGCGGAAAAAAACCCTCGGGTGAGGAAGTATTTTAAGCCCCCAATAGAAAATTTGTGGCCTTTAGGGTGAGAAAAATCCCTCACAAACCACTCTTTTGTGATTTACTAAAAGATCGATAAATTTTTTTATTTTTTCGATTTCTTCCCAAAACAGGCAATAGTTTGTGAGTGGATTTGGAGCTTCTAATAGTTGATTTTGAGAACTTTTGGTGACCCAATAGACGAGGTTTGCACCGACATCGATTTGATTTTGATATTTTTAAAGTATTGTCATATTTGAAAGAGGGTTTTAATTTTATTTTGCTACAACATATTATGTTATGAATCATGTGTTTTTTCTTTTACTTTTTGTTTTTTTAAGATATATTTACATATTTGTAGTTAAAAAATTGCTTTTCTTGGTGATTTATTGATTTTTTTCTCACTTGGACTATGAAATTGAGCATATATCGCATTCTTTTATAAATAATTGATTCCTTTTTTTGTACATTGTGTCTTATTTTGATATTCTATTTTTTTTGTTTTAGTTTATTTGATAAATAATTGAGTATATGATATCTTAATGGGTTAAGTCTTATGTGAAAGTGAAACTAAAGCCTTAAAATGTCTTATATATTCAACTATTCATTTAAGTCTTATTGTAAAGTAATAGTTAGTGTCTTAGTGACTTAATTCTTTAATCTTATGTATTTTACAAGTTTGTTGATTAGGTGATTGACTAATTACATTGATTGATACTCGATCAATTATTATTCATTGAGGATAATGGCTTCTAATGCATCAAGTAGACCAACTAATCTAGGTTGGAAGTATGGAACTTGTCCAAATCCTCTTGACAAGAATAAAATCGAGTGTAAGTTTTGCAAAAACTGTTATAATGACGGCATCAACTGATTGAAGAAGCATTTAGCCGGTATTAAAGGGGATGTGGAGTCATGCACTCTAGTACCTGCTGAGGTCAAGAGACAGATGCTAGAGAACTTGGAGGGGGTGAGAGCCAAAAAACATGAGGTGACATTAACACGAGATCAATACGTAGGGGCTGTAAATATAAGTGGAGATCAAAGAGAGGAAGAAGACATCTACACTGAGGTTGGCTTTTCTAGTAAGCCAAGAACAAGGGAGCCTATGTATGTTTTCTTAACTCACCCTGATCCTGAGGTACTACCACGAGAAAGGTGTTAGACAAGCTTAGAGACAGCTATGAAGAAGGACCAAAAAGAAAGGGTAATCCAATTTCTGGGGATGTGGATGTTCCAAGCAGGCATTTATTTTAATGCCGCTAACTTGAGTAGCTTCCAAGCTATGTTGAGAGCAGTGGGCCAGTTTCGACCAGGGTTGAGTGCTCCAACTGCTTATGAGCTTAAAGGACCAGTACTCATGAAAGAAGTGGAGCCAATGAACAACTACTTGAAGACCCACACTGATGCGTGGGGTGTATATGGTTGCACAGTAATGACCGATGGCCGGAGTGATAAGAGACATAGAAACATCATGAATTTGATTGGTGAATTGTCCATTAGGGACAATGTTCAAGACGTTTATTGATGCTTCAGACAAGTCCCATGATGCACAGTTCATTTTTAATTTGGTGGACCAATGTATAGAAGAGATAGGGGAGGATAAAGTGGTCCAAGTTGTGACCAATATGTACTCTACTAATATAGCGGCCGCTAGATTATGATGGATAAGAGGCCACATATTTTCTAGTCCCCTTGTGCAGCACATTGCATAGACCTCATGCTCGAAGTCATTGGTAAGAGGAAGACATTCAAGACAACCATCGAAAGGCAAAGAAAGTCACAGTTTATTTGTACAGTCATACTCAGGTATACATTTTAGTACTATACTAGTTTTTTTAGTTATTTGTTACTTATTTTGAGTATTTTTAATGCATTGATTTATTGAGGGTAATTTACTTAACTTACGAAATTCTACGTTGGTCAGGTCTTAGCCATGATGAGAAAGTTTACTGAGGACTGAGAGTTGGTGAGGCCTGGGGTGACTAGATTTGCCACCTCGTACTTATCCTTGCAATCTTTATATGAACAAAAGGGCAAATTGAGGTCCATGTTTGTATTTGAGGATTGGACCAAGTCCAAGTGGTGCAAGAAAGCTGATGGAAGAGTTGTTTACATTATCATGGACTCAAGATTTTGGAACCATGTCCATTATGCCTTGTTAGTCTTTCACCCTTTGGTAAAGGTTCTCAAGTTGGTTGATGCTGAGAAGAAACCTACTATGGGGCACATCTATAAAGCCATGCAGGATGCGAAGGAAGAAATAAAGAGATGGTTGGGGGATGAAAAGAGGAATGGGCCGTTTTTGAAGATTATTAAAGACAAATGGAACTCCTTGCTTGTTAGGCCCCTACACTTAGCAAGATACTACCTCAACTGCTCACTTTTATACCGATGTTGAAGTACATAGCAGGCCTAAGTTCAGGGATGCTTTCAACCAGTGCAATGTGAAGCTCAACCCTGATCCTGACATGCAGGATAAGGCAATGATGGAGTTAGATTTGTATAAGCTCGCTACTAGATCTCTTGGTAAGGAGGTGGCAATCAAGCAAAGATCCAAGATCTCTCTTGGTAAGTTTAGAACTTCTTCAATTTGATTTTATAATTTGAGTATTTAATTTCAATTAACCAGATGGCCAGTTACCTAATTTACTAAATTACTATATTCATAATTTTACATTTACAAGAAATAGGTGCATGGTGGATGGGCCATGGTGGAAGCACCCTTCATTTGAGACAGATGGCCATGAAAATACTGAATCTGACTTGCAGCTCTTCTGGATGTGAACGCAACTTCAGCACCTTTGAAATGGTAATATTACTTATTAAGTTAATGTCATGCATACTTACTAGTAGACTAGTTAGTAGTTAGTAAGTTAGTAACTAAGTGAATTTTTTTTCTATTAGGTGCATACAAAGAAGAGGAACAGACTAGAGCAAAAACGACTGAACGACCTAGTCTTTGTTCAGTATAATCAGAAGTTACAAGAGCACCATCATCAGCTAGAACACAATCAAAGGGAGGCTATTGAAGCTTTTGATATTGATGACACATGCGAGTGGATGGTCGATGCCAGTGATGATGAGGTTTTCCCTGGAGAGGCTTGACCTGGGGCCAGGTTCGTGAGGATGCTGGGACAACAATACCCCTTGCGCACACCACTCGTGCTCAAACTTAGAGTCAGAGCCAAAGGAAGGGGAAGGGGAACGAGAAGGAGAAGGCAATGACGAAGAAGAGGAAGAGGGCATTGACATTAAGAGATGATAATGAAGAGGAAAAAGTAGATTCAGAGGAGACGAGGGATGACGCTCAATATGTTGAGGAGGGCAATGACTCTGATGTCGATGGCATGGTAACAATACCATCATCAGATGCTCCTCACGATCCAATTGAACACCCTGAGTGGTGACGCCGCTGATGCCATAGAGTTGTTTGGTTAATGAATGATGACTTGATGTATTCGTTTTTGATTTTGCCTTGTTGACTTGTGTATAACTGTAGCGTTGATTTGATTCTAGTATGGACTTCTAGTTTCCTACAATGACATTTGAGATTTCAAGCATTTTAATGTCTTACAACTTACAAGTTACAATCTCTTTGAGACTCGTATGATAGCTTCATCCGTAAATATGTAATGTGATTGTACTCATTGTAGTAATGTATTGTTGTCCTATTATGTTTTCACCTATTTCATGATCATGAGGAGTTTGGGGCTCTAAAATTGCCCTAAAAACTCCCTAAGGCTATAAACCATGCTGTAAGAACTCCCCTGTTTTTTATGTTTAGGGTGGGTGGGTGGGTGGGTGGGTGGGTGGGTGGGGGTTTGATTTTGGTGAGGGCACCTTGTCCCTAGGCGCCCACCTAGGCGGCTAGGCACCCAAACCGCCTAGACACCCGAATCCGTTTTTTTTAACATTGCACATGGCCTCATCCCAACCCCCTTCCCTTAGGGCCGCCCAGGTATCTGGGCACCCACCTTGGCGCCTAGGCGGTCGTATCCGCCTTCTTGAAAATTGGAGGTGACACACCGCCTCTTATTTATTGTACATATATGTTGTGCATGAAAATTGGAGGTGACACACCGCCTCTTATTTATTGTACATATATGTTGTGCAGGGAACATTTTTGTAAGTTCCATGTTGAACAATGTGTGTTTAAAATGTTGCTCTCATAACAAGTGGCCCTAAGATAAACTTGCAGAGACTTAGGTTCAAGCCTGAGTGTTAAACGCTAAGGTTAGAGAGTTTGGGCCATCAAAACTAAATATAGATTAGCCACCGAGTGCACTGTTAACTTGGTATTTGGCATTCATATGCAAACCATAATCTATTAACTTTATTTCATTTTACTAAGTTACAACTTGAAACTTGGCTCTGTTTAACAGGACAAGGAAGAGAGACACACGCAATTCAGCACAACCAGAATCCCAAAACAAAGTTACAAATACACCAACTAAAAGTTATGAATAGATGACAAAATGTCTGTCAATATGATATCCTATAGAGTAATTAAACACTTTAAATTTTAAAAAAATGCAAGTTCTTAGGAGACATTATGCAAAATTCAGTTCATTGCGTTTGAGTATCTATAGAACTCGCAAAGTCAGTGATAAGATGAACATCAACAAGAAGACTCGTTCTCACTAAGCACATAACCAACCTAACAAACTAAAGGTAGAGACCAAGATCAAAGGAATTCAACCAACCTTTTCTGAGAGATAAACTCTAAGGCATGTAAGACCAGAGAATATAGGTATTCAACCTTTCTACTGTAAATCTGTATAGAACCCTGAAGCAATAGAGCAGCTGCAAAAAACCAAGAACAATAAGCACTCAAAAACCCAAAGGATTCAAAAAAAGAACAAAGGGACAAGCATTACAGATTTCAAAGGGAGAAACGTGAATGATAAGAGAGAAGAACCTTCTGCAAAGTTTATAGGAACATGGCCATTGGCCAAATCAGGGCCCAAACAGATCTCAAGCAAATATTCTTCAAGCTGTTTTGCCACATCAAGAGCCCAGTTCGATTCCAAGTCTCGATTAGGCTGCAAAAACTGGAACCTACGCTCATTCTCGTCCATTCTCAGCAACTGTAATTGAAACGCCCATTACCAGAGGACAGAGAAAACCCTAGGTCCAAATCCCTGTACCAGGGGGAAACCTAGGTCGGACTGTTTGGGCAAATCATCCATTGGAAGATAGACAATGGAACCATTAGAAGAAAAAAAACACTTGGCCAGAGGGGAAACTCTAGATCGAGAAAGCAGGCGAGGTGCATGGAACGAAAGTCCTTTGAGATTTGATTGGTCTTGAGAGCTCGGGAAAAGGAATACCGCTCACCTCTTCTCTTTCTCAGAGAGAAATAGCTCTTGCAGGAGCAACGAAGAGAGGATAAAATCTACAGAGAGAGAGAGCGTGTGTCTCCGTGTTTTCAAATAAACCGCTTTCTGGCCTTGTTCCCGCTCTACCTCACACTCGACATTGGACTGCCATGGACTGCGGAAAAGTAGTTGCGTATTTACGAGTTTACCATCAGTGAGTATTCAAATGCCTTTCAATTTTCAAATAACTTCGAGTCACGACCATCCAACACGGTTTGTGTGCGCCACTCATATGTAGAAATGCGTCCCCTTTTAATAACAATATTTTTTAAAAAAAATTTGACTCTGATTTTTAAGGAATATATAATGGACTATATTACCATGCGGCCAAGCCTGGACATATAGAAATATAGACTTGACAATAAATATATTTTTGAAATATAATTTGATTCTAATTTCTAGAGAATATATATTTCACATGGAGATCATGAATGTGAAAAAATAAATCAATTTTAAAAATTAAAAATAATAATTGTATTAAAAAATATTTGGACCGTTAGTTACAATTATTTTTAGATGGACTACCTATTTGCATCCATCTTTAAGATGGATGCTTTATACCTCTGGATTGTATATTGTACAAAAGCGGTCCAGCCTGCATGAAACAATTGTTCAAATATAATTCCTAATATGAAGATTATTAATATGTAAAAAAATAAAAAATAAAAATGGTATGTTTTAGAATAAAATATTTGAACTTGAATCATTGATTATTTGTGTTTTTTTTTTTTGGAGGGACCATTATTTATATCCATCTTTGGATGGATGGTTTATGCATTAAGGGATGCAAATGTAAGAATGCGTCCACAGACGCATGAATTACTTTTTAGTAATTATCAAAGGTCAATCGTTTCATGTGAGCTAGTCTGTATGGAACCTCCACTGGTAGTTTGAGCGCGCTTGCCCGCCTAAACACGTGTCATCTAATGGCAAAAATGAGAACAACGTGGGTATGAATTCGGTTCTGGGCCGTACAAATAGTGAAAAAAAAAATGAGATTATTGGTAAAGGGCGGTAACAATCAGTCTCATTGATTTGAGGCGAGTCAGGAAGTCCGATAAATGTTTTTTGAAATTTTGTGTCATCCACCCATTTTAAAATTTAAGAGATAAAAATGATGGTGACCTCCGTATACATTAGATAAATGGTCTCTTTGTATACAATTCCAATAAAAACGAACTATGAGTGCCAAAAAAATTTGGAAGAAAATGTGATTTATTTCATCTTGGCCTCAAAAACTACACTTGGAATATGTATTATTTTACGGTGAATTTACATGGACGGGATTAGTAAAAAAAGTGAATTACAAGTAAAATAAATTAAATATTATGTTGATACTATAATTAATTAAGGAAAAGCCTTTCATATGCCACCTACTCTCACATAGCACTCATGTCTGAATGGATGGCTAGGATACCTTTACCCATAACATCACAAGTAAATACCTGACCAGTTGATTAAGATCTGACGTCTTAAAGTGTTATATATTTATTTTTTACAAAACATATTAATATGAATTTTGGTACATGTCATCATCTCAATGGGCTGCATTGAAAAAATATTTTCAAAAAAATAAATTGACCAAATTGCCCCTGAAACTTTCAGGGGTATTATGGTCGCTTCAATTTTTAGGAATATATTTTTACATTTTTTGTAGGTACAATTCTATGAGACGATTGGACGGCCCAAATTTTATGTCAATCTAATTTGTACAAAATAAAAAATAAAATAGTGTTCAGGTGTGACATTGTGATTTGGGACATCTCAACCATCCATTCAGATCTGACGAATGGGAGAGGAAGGGCATATACAAATTCCCTATAACTAATGGCATATAGAAGACTTTCTCATTAATTAAAGGCTGAGGTTTATATGAGTGGTCAATCATAAATAGAGCAAGGCATACCTCCAAACCTTGTGGGAAGATGTTGTAGTGATACATAAAACTCCTACAATTGTCAAGTAATCTAGTGTTGCCGTTGTTTAAAATTTAAAAATCTAGATCTATAAATACTTGGAAATCTAAAAAAAATGAACGACCAAATACTGCATTCCATGATGAATTACTTTTAGGTAACTATATATCTCGAAGTTGAGACGATCAGTTGGAAAGATTTCAAATGGGAACTTTTGAGATGCACTTACTTTTATAGTATAAGGTCGATGTTTTATTGTTAACTTTTTCCTTAATTATTACTGATACATTGTGAATTTTAACCTAAAACTTATCCCACAAACAAAAATTAGTGAATGCTAAATTATAAATACTAAGTTTTACTCTAGAAGATCAAATGTCAACACAAAAAAAAAAAAAGGAGAGGGAAAGGGAGAGTGAGAGAGGGGACCAGGACTTTGTCTAATTAACCAAGAGAGATAGATGCAATTAAATGACTATGATGTAATTTAAGAAGATATTTTCATAACTTTTTTACAAAAGAAAAAAGTCTATATAAAGTTGCAACCTTAAAATGTAGAATTACATATGCGCCAAAAAATTCCATCAAAAATTGTTGTTTTAATGTTGAAAAACACTCTAATTGATCATCTCGACATCGAGATGTATGAACATGAAAAAAAAAAAGATTTTGAGTTCCAAAAATATTGCATATTGCAACACATTATCTAGACCGACCATTTTCAAGATTTTTATTTATTTATAGACTTACTTGATTTTAACCATTTTTGGAGTTTAAAATTTTATAATTAGATACGAAAATAGATTTTAAGAAAATCTTAATACTTTTTTACACCAACATTACATATTGTGATCAAATTTGGAGGTGCAGCTCAATTGGATTGTTTAGGGTTGTAACCCTATAGAAACCACACCCTTTACAAAATTATATATACAGCTAAATATTTTTTCAACCAAAAAACTGCGTTTTAAAGATATTTTTACAACCATGCCTTTAGGCATCTATTCTAAAGAAGGAAAGTCGTATATTGAATGAACTATTGTTAGCCATATTTACAATAGTGTTAGTATAAGAGCGTGTTTGATAACAGGAAGTGTCTTTCTAGAAGTTTAGAACTTCTTAATACTGTTCAAGTTTCATATTTGATAAAAAAATTGAACTCCAAACAAAACTTCAAGGAAGTGTTCAAGTTCCAATCTTGCTTTAAAAAAAAAGTTCCAACCCAAAGGTTGGAACTTAAACTTGGAACTTTTTTTTTTATGACCCCCCCCCCCCCCACCCTCCCCACCATATAAAATGTACATATTTTATTGTCTAATATACAATATACTTTATTGTATAATATATAATATACTTTATTATATTTTATATT
Organism: Amborella trichopoda; assembly: GCF_054954075.1. Lineage (NCBI taxonomy): Eukaryota > Viridiplantae > Streptophyta > Magnoliopsida > Amborellales > Amborellaceae > Amborella > Amborella trichopoda. The sequence goes on from NC_142337.1 coordinate 53,903,548, forward strand.
TTATTTATATAATAGATATTTACAATATTATATAATAAAAAATATGCAATGTATAATATATCATATTATTTTATATAAATATAAATATATATATATATATATTATATAATAAAATAAATAAATAATACAATATTATGCTATATATATATATATATATATATATATATATATATATATATATATATATATATATATATATATATATATATATATATGTGTGTGTGTGTGTGTGTGTATATATATATATATGTATGTATGTATGTATGTATGTATGTATGTATGTATATATATATGTATGTATGTATGTATGTATGTATATATATATATATATATGTATGTATATGTGTGTATGTATATATATATATATATATATATATATATATATATATATATATATATATATATATATATATATATATATGTATGTATATATATACATATATATATATACATATATATATATATATATATATATATATACATATATATACATATATATATATATATATATATATATATATATATATATATATATATATATATGTTTATATGTACGTATGTATATATGTATGCATACATACATACATACATACATACATACATATATATATATGGATATCATGATCAGGAAGTCACCAAAGTCATAGTTTGTGGATTTACTGGCTGGCTTCGTGGTTGGTGGGATTTTTATTTACCTGAAAATACAAAAAATCAAATATTAAATACTACTAGACAATGGACTGTTAAAAATGAACAAAATCAAGACATATTATATTCCGAAAGCGATGGTGTTAATACATTTATTTATACCATCACTCTGCATTTTTTGGGGAGTACAGCCCTACTTGAAGCATGAACTGAAGACTTATTATCCAATTTGAAATGTTCAACATTATCACATTATAAATGGTATAAGGATGTATTTTTCTCAAGATTATTAAGTAGAGAAGATAGTCAATTAGACCATTGGAAGGAAAAATTTATAGCTGGTTTACCGTACTTATTTGCTGAAAAAGTAAAAAATAGACTTAAAAGTAAACATGGTGGTATAATACCTTGTTTTGGTTATACACTAGGCGAGCTATCTGCTGAAATATGTGCAGAGGGATTAGCTTTATGCACAAACATAAAACTTAAAAAACAATTAGATAAACAGAAAATGACTGGTAAGAAAGAGCTTGGAGATTTCTGTGAACAATTCGGTTATAATATTGAGAATTCTAAAGATAAAAGTTATAAAAAGAAAAAATATAAATATGAGAAAAAAGAGAAACTATAACTCAATTTATTAATATTACTAAAGCAAAAAATAAACCTGCACCTTTGATAAAAACTCCGGATGAATACAATTTTGCTGAAATAATTAAAAGAATAAATAAGAAAGATATAGTTCAAAAAGAACCAACAATAATAGAATTAAAAAAAGAAATAAATGAAGTAAAATTAGAAATACAACAGTTAAAAGATAGAATAAAAATATTAGAACTACAGAGTGAAGTCTCAAAAAATATAACTGATACTGATGAAATAGAATTTGAACAATTAATAAGTCAAACAGAAAAACCTGAATCCTCAAGAACAAAAGTAGAAGAATTAAATGATAAAAGTGTAAATTTAATAAATAAAATTATTATCCAAAAATGGTTTGTACTAGTAAAAATTTTAATTAATGATGATTATAATTTTCAATCCTTAGCATTAGTACATTATGGAGCAGATTTAAACTGTATCAATGAAGGATTAGTACCTACAAAATATTTTGATAAAACTACTCAAATATTGAATACTGCTGATGAAAGTAGACTATTTATCAAATATAAATTATCTAATTCTGTTGTATGCAATAATGGACATTGTTTTCCTACTCATTTCATAATGGTAAAAGGACTAAGCCAAGCAGTAACACTTGGTATTCATTTTCTTACTCTTTTATACCCAATCATAATTAATAATAAGGGAATAGAAACAAATATAGCAGGAGAAACAATAATATTTGAATTTGTGGATAAACCAAAATTTAAAAAAATAAACAGAGTAAAACATAACATCAAACAAAAGGAAAATTTTATTTGTTCTTTAAAAGAAGAAATTAAATATAAATCAATAGAAGAAAAATTACAAAGTATTGAAATAAAAGAACAAATAAAGAAACTAACAAAACAAATAGAAAATGAAGTATGTAGTGAATTACTCAATGCTTTTTGGGAAAGAAAAAAGCATATAGTAAATTTACCATATGAATCCACTTTTCATGAATATAAAATTTTTACAAAAGCAAAGCCAATACAAATAAATACAAAATTATTAGAATTTTGCACGCAATAAATAGATGGATTAATGACCAAAGGATTAATTAGACCAAGTATCTCTCCTTGGAGTTGTGCTGCCTTTTATGTTAATGAAAATGCAGAGCAAGAACGAGGAGTTCCAAGACTTGTAATAAATTATAAACTATTAAATAAGGCACTTCAATTGATTAGATATTCTATAGCAAACAAAAAAGATTTATTAGATAGATTGTTAAATGCTTATATTTTTTCAAAATTCGATTTAAAATCTGGATATTGACAAATCCAAATAAAAGAGGAAGATAGATATAAAACAGCTTTTAATGTCCCTTTTGGACAATATGAATGGAATGTCATGCCCTTTGGATTAAAAACTGCTCTATCTGAATTCCAAAGGATCATGAATGATGATTTTAATCCTTATTTAAAATTTATGATAGTAGACATTGATGATGTCTTAATTTTTTCTGAAGATATACCACAACATATAAAACATATAAATGTATTTATCAATGCTGTTAAACATACAGGACTAGTTGTTTCAGCAAAAAAGATGAGTTTATTTCAAACAAAAATTAGATTTTTAGGACACAATATATCTCAAGGAACAATCATACCCATAGATAGATCTATTCAATTTGTTGATAAATTCCTAGATATTATATTAGACAAAAAGAACAACAAAGATTTTTAGGATGTCTTAATTATATAGTAGATTTTTATAAAAACCTAGCAATAGATGCAAAACCCTTATATGATAGACTAAAAAAGAATCCTCCCAAGTGGACTGATATTCATACTGAAGCAGTTAAAAAACTTAAACTTAAATCTAAGGAATTACCCTATCTTTCAATTCCAGATCCAGATGCTTTTAAAATAATTGAGTGTGATGCATCAGAAATAGGATTAGGAGGAATCCTTAAAAAAACGACGTAATTCCCAAGAACAATTAGTAAGATATACATCTAAAACATGTAATTTTACTCAACAGAATTATTCCACTGTTAAAAAAGAAATTTTAGCCATAGTTCATTGTGTTACTAAGTTTCAAAGTGATATTTTAAATACTACATTTCATTGTAGACATAATAATAGAAGATATCCATATGACTGATGACCCAAATACAATAGCCTGATATTATCTATGCAACAATCTTAACCCTCCTTATGGTATAAAAATCAGAGAATGATTTGCGATGCTTCTCCTCGAAACAGGCTCTGATACTAACTTACGCCAAGATCATCAGTATATTAGTATATCTAGGATATTTTAGATTATTAGCATAAAAGTAGATTAAGGGATGATCTTGGCGTAAATTGGTACTAGAGCCAATCCCGTATAAGAAACTTCTAAGTTATTATTCCAATGAAATTATTAATTTGAGAAATACTCTATTAAGCATAAACCAAATTAAATTTCCCATTAAAGAAAGTTGGTCCGAGAGTTGAGGCTAAAAACACCCAGTCAAGAGACCGTTAAGGCCAGGAGAGCCACTGAAGTCCAAAAGACGTATAAGGTAGTTAAAAAGCACTCATCTACAACCTAATAATGGAAAATTTCATTAGGAATCTATCTAACAAAGCATTACCTCAAACTAATAATATTCTTAGAATAAAAAACAAGGAAGAAATTATTATTGACGATATAGAAAATAAATTACAGAACTGGAATATACCTAAGGTACTTATATCTCATATATATCAGGAAGGATCGTTTAATTTAAAAATAAGTTATGCTATTAAAACAGTAGAACAATCTTTATTTGTAACAAGTACTCAAAAAAATTTCAATTACTATCCAATCAGACCATACAAGCACATAAGACAAAAAATTATAACCACTTACATATAGGACTTATCCAAGTAGCCATCAAACCATTAACAAGACTAGGACTTAATAATTCAATCTTAGTATGTCTTAGAGATACTAGACATAATAAGTTTTCTGATTCACTACTAAGAATGTTAGAATATAGTCTATGTAATGGATCCATGTTATTTAACTGTTTTCCTAATTATTCGGTACCATTAAATGATCCTAATATTCTTAATGTTTTAACATTAAATGTAAAAACCCAAGGTTTTGATATGATCCCAAGATCACAAAATATAGCCATCATAAATAGAATATATTATAAAGTTATGAATACTTTATGTCCTAAAGTAGTACAAATGGATACTAAAGGAAGAACTATTTTATTTCAAACTAATATAGAAAAATCCAAAACTATAATACCAAATATTACTCAGAATTATCAATATATACCATGTCTGGGTAAACAAATTTCAATAAAATGGTGGGACGTCTTTGTCTGCCATCATCTTGAGCCTAATAATATTTTGATAAAAACAAATACATCTAGCATATAATTCATTTTCATATATAAACTCAAATAGCCACTCAGAATATATATCAATAATGAAAAAGAAAAACCCTCAGGCTGATAAAGCAGAGCTAGAAAAAGAATTGCTAAAGATCTTTTCTGAAGAAGCAGAAACTGCTCAAATACATAATGAAGAAGCAGAACCAGAAGAACTTGAACATAATGAAGACCAATTTGAAGATCAATCTGCTCATGGCTGTTTGCAGAAGCACACCCTGTATTGACCCGGCCCGGTCCAATTACCCTAACAGATTCAAAAGAAGTCATATCAATCAATTTCAATATATCATATCAAGACAATGACCAATTACTATAAAAGATTCCTGCCGACACTCAACTACAAAGCCACGTGGATTCCACCAAAGCCGATAGCCGCCAAATATCTCGTCAGCTACAGTAAAAAGAAAAAGCTAATGAAAAAAAAGATTCCCTCTTTCCACCTGTCCTCCTTTTTAAAAGAAGATGCTACCTGTCGAGTACCTTTAGCAAAAGGAGATTCCCTTTTAATCCCAGCCGACCATCTGTACTCCACCTAGCTGCCGACATACAATTACCTCTTGAAGACCATCCACTTGGCATGCATCCGAGACACCTGCAAAAGCAACAAACCGAAGAATAATCCTAGCTCAAGTTCGCCCTCTATAAATAGCAGACCTGGCTACGACATAGAGCATCCTTCAAGTCTCTCCTCGAAGCTCTTCCTTATCCTCATCTGGCTTTCTCTAGCCTCTAAAAATTTCTTCTCTCTATCTCTCCTTATAAAATATATGTGTGACTGTAATTGGGATAATCTCCCAAGTTATTGTCCTAGTCAGTGGAAGGCTTTCTGCAGTTACTGCATTTGTAAACAGTAAGCTCTTCTTTCTTTCTTTTATTTCTTTTCATGTGTTTGTAAGAAAGTCTGTTTGTCTCTTATACAGTTTGCCTATCCATATACAGTATGTTATATGTATTTGTCCATACTGTCCTTTTGTAATACAGTCCATATAGATATTGCGAATGTTTGATAATGCAATTTAGAGTTGTGTTTAGCATTAAAGTTTATGAATCTTCTTATACTACTTGGTTATTAGTTGACATATCTCCGTTTTCATTATTTCTAATCATCAGTATATTAGTATATCTAGGATATTTTAAATTGTTAGCATAAAAGTAGATTAAGGGATGATCTTGGCGTAAATTAAATTTCCCATTAAAGAAAGTTGGTCCGAGAGTTGAGGCTAAAAACACCCAGTCAAGAGACCATTAAGGCCAGGAGAGCCGCTGAGGTCCAAAAGACGTAATAGGTAGTTAAAAAGCACTCATCCGCAATCTAATAATGGAAAATTTCATCTGGGTCTGTAATTTTTTCTATTAAGTCTAATATTAAATTATCTTATTTAAATAGCATATTGCATGAGCATTCTCACATTTCTTTGTTAGATTCTTCAGTACTAGTCCATATAAGATTCTCATCTTCTATATTTCCTATTAATGAAGTGTCACTAGAACTTTCTGAAAAACTTATTTCAGAACTATCTTCATGATATATCTGTATAATATCATATATTTTATTTCTAATAGTTTCATCTAATATTAATGAGTCTATCTTCTTTTTGACTTTACAATTACTTTTATAATGGCCTACTTTTCCACACTTATAACACACAGATAGTGTTTTCTTTCCTTTTTTCTATTTTCTTTAATATCAAGCTTAGCTAATTTTGATATTAATTGATCCATTAGGGTTTTGTTATTATCACCTATATGAAATTTTTCTTTATTTAAGATAGGAGGTGGTTTAAATAGTACAGATTTTTGTGATTCTTGAATTGGTGCTGGTCTTAACATATTTTCTATTCCTAAAGTTTGTTTTCCAATGGATTACATATATAAGTTAGTGTAATTATTTTGTTCTATTATATGATGAATTAATTATGTTCTATGTACTATTTCTTCAGAGGTCATTTTATATGGGGTAACTTTTGTTTTTAGGGTAGGTGCATTTTTTGTTTCTTTTCCTTTTATAATTAAACTTTTTTCTGGGGGATGTCTGCTAGTAATTTTAGTTCCTTCTAGTGTATTATATGTATTATATTGACTTTCTAAAGTATGTATTTCAAAGCTAGGAATTGGAATTTTTCTTTCTTCTAATAATTCTCTTAACCATATGAAAAATCCTTTATTTTGTTTTTCTTTTTTAAGAAATTTATTATATTTTTTATGGAATAGTTCTACGAATCTTGGTTCAAATTTTTTAAGATACCATTTCCTTATTTCTTTATTTTCATCTGATAAGTAATATGTTTCTATATAAACTTTATTTATTTTTTGTTCTTCTAACATTAAGACATGAAAATCCATTTCTGAATAAGAAAATTCTCCTTTGGCTTCCTTCTGTATTGGTTTATATTGAGGTATTACAATATTTTCCCTAGTTCTTATTGTTCCTTGCAATTGAGGTTTTAATGATGAACTAGATGTAGAAGAAGTTGAATATCTTGATGGTTTTATTTTTATGTTTGGTTTTTTTAATTCAGAATCATCCTTGCTTGTTAATATTTTCTCTGATCCTGCAAATTGTATTTCTATATTACCATCTATGTGTTCAATAATTTTATTAGGAATATTGTTTGATGGTGAGTATTTTCATTTTGTAATGACCAAGATTCAGGTAATATAATTTTTGACCATTTTATTGTTTTTGGTATTATAGTGTTGGATTTTTCTATATTAGTTTGAAATAAAATAATTCTTCCTTTAGTATCCATCTGTACTACTTTACATAAAGTATTCATAACTTTATAATATATTCTATTTATGATGGCTATATTTTGTGATCCTGGGATCATATCAAAACCTTGGGTTTTTACATTTAATGTTAAAACATTAAGAATATTAGGATCATTTAATGATACCGAATAATTAGGAAAATAGTTAAAATGCATGGGTCCATTACATAGACTAGATTCTACCATTCCTAGTAGTGAATCAGAAAACTTATTATGTCTAGTATCTCTAAGACATACTAAGATTGAATTATTAAGTCCTAATCTTGTTATTGGTTTGATGTCTACTTGGATAAGTTCTATATTTAAGTAGTTATAATTTTTAATTTTATGTGCTTGTATCTTATTGGATAGTAATTGAAAATTTTCTTGAGTACTTGTTACAAATAAAGATTGTTCTACTGTTTTAATAGCATAACCTATTTTTAAATTAAACGCTCATTCGTGATATATATGAGATATAGGTACCTTACGTATATTCCAGTTCTGTAATTTATTTTCTATATCGTCAATAAGAATTTCTTCCTTGTTTTTTATTCTAAGAATATTATTAGTTTGAGGTAATGCTTTGTTAGATAGATTCCTAATGAAATTTTCTATTATTAGGTTACGGATGAGTGTTTTTTAACTACCTCTTATGTCTTTTGGACCTCAGCGGCTCTCCTGGCGCTAACGGTCTCTTGACTGGGTGTTTTTAGCCTCAACTCTCGGACCAACTTTCTTTAATGAAAATTTAATTAGGTTTATGTCTAATAGAGTATTTCTCAAATTAATAATTTCCTTGGAATAATTACTTATAAGTTTCTTATACGGGAATTGCTTTGATACCAATTTACGCCAAGATCATCCCTTAATCTACTTTTATGCTAACAATCTAAAATATCCTAGATATACTAATATACTGATGATTAGAAATAATGAAAACGGAGATATGTCAACCAATAACCAAGTAGTATAAGAAGATTCATAAACTTTAGTGCTAAACACAACTCTAAATTGCATTATCAAACATTCACAATATCTATATGGACTGTATTACAAAAGGACAGTATGGACAAATACATATAACATACTGTATATGGATAGACAAACTGTATAAGAGACAAACAAACTTTCTTTCAGACACATGAAAAGAAATAAAAGAAAGAAAGAAGAGTTTACTGTTTGCAAATGCAGTAACTGCAGAAAGCCTTCCACTGACTAGGACAATAACTTGGGAGATTATCCCAATTACAGTCACACATATATTTTATAAGGAGAGATGGAGAGAAGAAATTTCTAGAGGCTAGAGAAAGCCAGATGAGGAGAAGGAAGAGCTTCGAGGAGAGACTTGAAGGATGCTCTATGTCGTAGTCAAATCTGCTATTTATAGAGGGCGGACTTGAGCTAGGATTATTCTTCGGTTTGTTGCTTTTGCAGGTGTCTCGGATGCATGCCAAATGGATGGTCTTCAAGGGGTAATTGTATGTCGGCAGCTAGGTAGAGTACAGATGGTCGGCTGGGATTAAAAGGGAATCTCCTTTTGCTAGAGGTACTCGACAAGTAGCATCTTCTTTTAAAAAGGAGGACAGGTGGAAAGAGGGAATCTGCTTTTCCTTTAGCTTTTTCTTTTTATTGTAGCTGATGAGATATTTTTCGGCTATCGGCTTTGGTGGAATCCACGTGGCTTTGTAGTTCAGTGTCGACAGGAATCTTCTATAGTAATTGGTCATTGTCTTGATATGATATATTGAAATTGATTGATATGACTTCTTTTGGATCTGTTAGGGTAATTGGACCGAGCCGAGTCAATACAAGGTGTGCTCCTGCGAACAGCCATGAGCAGATTGATCTTCAGATTGGTCTTCATTATGTTAAGGTTCTGCTTCTTCATTATGTATTTGAGCAGTTTCTGCTTCTTCAGAAAAGATCTTCAGCAATTCTTTTTCTAGCTCTGCTTTAGTAGCCTGAGGGTTTTTCTTTTTCATTATTGATATATATTTTGAGAGGCTATTTGGGTTTATATATGAAAATGAATTATATGCTAGGGGTATTTGTTTCATCAAAATATTATTAGGCTCAAGATGATGGCAGACAAAGACGTCCCACCATTTTATTGAAATTTGTTTACCCAGACATGGTATATATTGATTATTCTGAGTAATATTTGGAGATATTGCGTATGCCCACTTTAGAATCCATGGTCTCTGATATAAAAGCAGTAAAATATAAGGGATAATTAATATTGAGATCTCTATCATTGTGGTCAATGAATTTATCTTGGGATATTTGCAAGGCTTCGGGCATTATTTGGGTTCTGGACCCCCAAATCAGAAACCAGTCTTTAAACCAGTTTGGGAATGGGTCAGTAACTGGTAGTTTGAATTGGAGAAACCAAGTGTGAGAATTGTACTGGTTTTGTACAGTCAATACTTTATTCCAGACTTCAATATATTCAGAATATCTATAATGTTTATTTGGGAATTAAGGAGATATTAAACTTTTAGCTTTAGAAGGATCTGATCCCCATTCACTGAAATGCATGACTTTTCGTATTTGCAATTTTGAATAGGTTATTATTTTTGAATTCTTTTGATAGTAATGGGCTATGGTAATTGAGCCTGTTTCGAGGATAAGCATCTCAAACCATTCTCTGATTTTTATACCATAAGAAGGGTTAAGATTGTTACATAGATAATATCGGGCTATTGTATTTGGGTCATCAGCCATATGGATATCTTCTATTATTATGTCTTCAATGAAAGCAGTTGCTTCATATTGGGATTTAACAGTAGGTTTTTTAGGTATGGAGGATTGTAAGAATAGTGGTGTTTGTGGAGATGATGGAGGTTGGCTGGAATACGTAGGATAGACCGGACTATTTGGGTTGCTTGGAGAATATGGTGTCAAATTTCTAATTGGTGAAGGTGATGAAGTGGCTGGAACTAAATCCATGGTCATATCCATTGGTATTTTGCCTCGATTATTATTATTAGTATTCATATTTTTGTTAAACAGGATTAATGCTAAAGAAAGTTCTTCATGGTCAGAGTGATCTGTTCTGCCCCCTACAAAACTTCACGGGTAAGAAAGTCAGGAAGATGATTAGAAGTACCATATAAGTGTTCAATAGTGAAGTCAAATGCAGAGAGAATGGCTTGCCAACGGGCAAAGATCTGTTTGGAAACTAAATTTTGCACATCTGTTAGAAGAATGTCTTTAGTAGCTTTATAGTCAGTACGGATAAGAAATGTCGTATTTAAAATATCACAACTTAGTAACACAATGAACTATAGCTAAAATTTTTTTTTTAACAGTGGAATAATTGTGTTGAGTAGAATTACAGGCTTTAGATGTATATCTTACTAATTGTTCTTTGGCATTACATCTTTTTTTAAGGATTCCTCCTAATCCTAATTCTGAGGCATCACACTCAATTATTTTAAAAGCATCTGGATCTGGAATTGAAAGACAGGGTAATTCCTTAGATTTAAGTTTAAGTTTTTTAACTGCTTCAGTATGAATATCAGTCCACTTGGAGGATTCTTTTTTAGTCTATCATATAAGGGTTTTGCATCTATTGCTAGGTTTTTATAAAAATCTACTATATAATTAAGACATCCTAAAAATCTTTGTTGTTCTTTTTTCTCTAATATAATATATGAGAATTTATCAGCAAATTGAATAGTTCTATCTATGGGTATGATTGTTCCTTGAGATATATTTTGTCCTAAAAATCTAATTTTTGTTTGAAATAAACTCATCTTTTTTGCTGAAACAACTATTGATAAATACATTTATATGTTTTATATGTTTTATATGTTGTGGTATATCTTCAGAAAAAATTAAGACATCATCAATGTATACTATCATAAATTTTAAATAAGGATTAAAAACATCATTCATGATCCTTTGGAATTTAGATGGAGCATTTTTTAATCCAAAGGGCATGACATTCCTTTCATATTATCCAAAAAGGACATTAAAAGATGTTTTGTATCTATCTTCCTCTTTTATTTGGATTTGCCAATATCCAGATTTTAAATCGAATTTTGAACTATATCTTTCTTATTTATTCTTTTAATTATTTCAACAAAATTGTATTCATCCGGAGTTTTTATCAAAGGTGTAGGTTTATTTTTTGCTTTAGTAATATTAATAAATTGAGTTATAGTTTCTCTCTTTTCATCTGGGTCTGTAATTTTTTCTATTAAGTCTAATATTAAATTATATTGTTTAGATAGCATATTACATTAGCATTCTTGCATTTCTTTGTCAGATTCTTCAGTACTAGTCCATATAAGATTCTCATCTTCTATATTTCCTATTAATGAAGTGTCACTAGAACTTTATGAATAACTTATTTCAGAACTATCTTCATGATATATCTGTATAATATCATATATTTTATTTCTAATAGTTTCATCTAATATTAATGAGTCTATCTTCTTTTAGACTTTACAATTACTTTTATAATGGCCTACTTTTCCACACTTATAACACACAGGTAGTGTTTTCTTTCCTTTTTTGTATTTTTGTCTTGGTGAAAATCATTTCATAATTTTTTCTCTTTTATTTTTCTTATATGGCTTTCTTTCTTTTCTCTCGTATATATATATATATATATATATATATATATATATATATATATATATATATATATATATATATATATATATATATATATATATATATATATATATATATATATATATATTTAACTTTTATCTTTAGACTTCTCAATATTATAACCGAATTCTTCACAGAAATCTCCAAGCTCTTTCTTACCAATCATTTTTTGTTTATCTAATTGTTTTTTGAGTTTCATATCTGTGCATAGAGCTAATCCCTCTGCACATATTCAGCAAATAGCTCTCCTAGTATATAACCAGAATAAGGTATTATACCGTCATGTTTACTTTTAAGTCTATTTTTTACTTTTTCAGGAAATAAGAATGGTAAACCAGCTATAAATTTTTTCTTCCAATAGTCTAATTGATTATCTTCTCTAGTTAATAATCTTGAGAAAATACATCCTTATATGATTTATAATGTGATAATGTTGGACATTTCAAATTGGATAATCAGTCAGTAGGGCTGTACTCCCCACAAAATGAAGACTGATGGTATAAATAAGAGTATTAACAGCATCGCTTTCGGAATATAATATATTTTGATTTTGTTCATTTTTAACAGTCCATTGTCTAGTAGTATTTAATATTTGATTTTTAGTATTTTCAGGTAAATGGAAATCCCACCAACCACGAAGCCAGCCAGTAAATCCACAGACTATGGCTTTGGCGACTTCCTGATCATGATTGCCTACCATTTTACAGGCAGAGGCATATATAGTCATATGTTTCATAGTATCCAGTGTCTGGTGTTCAGACATGCCATCTATATTCTAATTGACTATAGTTCGTCCTGAATAGGAGGTTGTATGGGATATGAGGTCTTCTTTGAACTGAATATCTACAAGAGTTGGTCGTGGGTGATATGGTCGAGCTGTAGCAGGTTTCCAATTTCTTCCATATGATATTCGTTGAATAGATTGATTATTAGTACTTTCAGTGAATGTCGTTTCCATATTTTCTAATGAATCTTCAATTAGAGGTTCTTCAGCTTCAAGGGTTAGAGTTTTTGATTTTTTTATAACTATACTTTTATTTCGATTGTCTTCTTTTTTAATATTTTCTTTAATATCAAGCTTAGCTAATTTTGATATTAATTGATTCATTAGGGTTTTGTTATTATCACTTATATGAAATTTTTCTTTATTTAAGACAGGAGGTGGTTTAAATAGTATATATTTTTGTGATTCTTGAATTCATGCTGGTCGTAACATATTTTCTATTCTTAAAGTTTGTCTTCCAATTGATTACATATATAAGTTAGTGTAATTATTTTGTTCTATTATATGATGAATTAATTTTGTTCTATGTACTATTTCTCCAGAGGTCATTTTATATGGGGTAGCTTTTGTTTCTAGGGTAGGTGCATTTTCTGTTTCTTTTCTTTTCATAATTAAACTTTTTTCTGGGGGATGTATGCTAGTAATTTTAGTTCCTTCTAGTGTATTATATGTATTATATTGACTTTCTAAAGTATGTATTTCAAAGCCATGAATTGGAATTTTTCTTTCTTCTAATAATTCTCTTAACCATATGAAAAATCTTTTATTTTGTTTTTCTTTTTTAAGAAATTTATTATATTTCTTATGGAATAGGTCTACTAATATTGGTTCAAATTTTTTAAGATACCATTTCCTTATTTCTTTATTTTCATCTGATAAGTAATCTGTTTCTATATAAACTTTATCTATTTTTTGTTCTTCTAACATTAAGACATGAAAATCCATTTCTAAATCAGAAAACTCTCCTTTGGCTTCCTTCGCTATTTGTTTATACTAAGGTAGTACAATATTTTCCCTAGTTCTTATTGTTCCTTGCAATTGAGGTTTTAATGATGAACTAGATGTAGAAGAAGTTGAATATCTTGATGGTTCTATTTTTATGTTTGGTTTTTCTAATTCAGAATCATCCTTGCTTTTTAATATTTTCTCTGATCTTGCAAATTGTATTTCTATATTACCATCTATGTGTTCAATAATTTTATCAGGAATATTGTTTGAAAGTGTTTGATGGTGAGTATTTTCATTTTGTAATGACCAAGATTCAGGTAATATAATTTCTGACCATTTTATTGTTTTTGGTATTATAGTGTTGGATTTTTCTATATTAGTTTGAAATAAAATAGTTCTATATCTTTCTATATTACAGATAAAGATTGTTCTACTGTTTCAATAGCATAACCTATTTTTAAATTAAACGATCCTTCCTGATATATATGAGATATAGGTACCTTAGGTATATTTCAGTTCTGTAATTTATTTTCTATATCGTCAATAAGAATTTCTTCCTTATTTTTTATGTTAAGAATAGTATTAGTTTGAGGTAATGCTTTGTTAGATAGATTCCTAATTAAATTTCCCATTAAAGAAAGTTGGTCCGAGAGATTAAAATTACTAGCATAGATCCCCCAGAAAAAAGTTTAATTATAAAAGGAAAAGAAACAGAAATGCACCTACCCTAGAAACAAAAGCTACCCCATATAAAATGACCTCTGGAGAAATAGTACATAGAACAGAATTAATTCCTCATATAGTAGAACAAAATAATTACACTAACTTATATATGCAATCCATTGGAAGACAAACTTTAAGAATAGAAAATATGTTAAGATCAGCACCAATTCAAGAATCACAAAAATCTGTACTATTTAAACCACCTCTTGTCTTAAATAATGAAAAATTTCATATAGGTGATAATAACAAAACCCTAATGGATCAATTAATATCAAAATTAGCTAAGCTTTTTATTAAAAAAAATATTAAAAAAGAAGACAATAGAAATAAAAGTATAGTATAGTATATATATATATATGTATTATAATATGATTTTATGTATATTATATAATAAAAATAAAGATTAATAAAATAATTCACTATATAATATATCTTATATGATACAAATATATATCAAAAAAATAAATATAAGATACATTATATTATATTTTATATTACGTTATACATGATATATGTATATATTTTTTTGTATTATATATAATATTTTTTTTTGTATATTATATAATATATATTTTTATATATCCTATTTTATTTATATAATAGATATTTATAATATTATATAATAAAAATATATTAATATAATAAATAAAAATACATTATTTTATTATATATATATATTAAATATAAAATATTTATTTATGTAATATAAGATAATTTCATATATATATATATACATATTAAAAATAAATATAAAATGCAGTATATTATATGTTATAGTATGTCATAAATATAATAAAAAATATATTAATAGAATAAATATAATACTATATTATTTTATGTAAATATATAATAAATAAATAAATAAAAATTATATTATTATGTTATATATATTATAAATTTGTCTAATATAATATATTTTATTATATAATATATATTATATAATAAAATAAATATAAAATCCACTACATTATATATTCTACTATGTTATATATATTATATAAAACATATATTTATATTATATATATATATTAAAAATAAATATAAAATACAGTATATCATATATTATAGTATGTTATAAATATTATATATTTATATTTAAATTATTATCAATGTAAATATAAATATAAGATGTTTACCATATATCCCAGGAGTTATCGAACACAAAAACTATGAACTTCTTAACTTCCCAGGGAAGTTATCAAACGCAGAAACCATTAACTTCTTAAGTAACTTCTAATTTATAGTTCTTTTCTTAAGTAACTTCTAATTTATAGTTCTTCAGAAACTGCCAACTTACAGTTTATGAACTTGCTTCTAGTTATCAAACATGCCCTTAATGTATCTAAGCATCTTCCCTCCTTATTGGGTACTTTATTAATTTATAACATGGAGGTGGAGACCTCACCCATCGTAAATTAATATTGTGTTTGACTCTTTGAGAATTTATTTGGAATACTAAGGGAGAAAGTAACCCGTATATGATAAAAGTGTAAGAATTGAGACTTTTTTTTTTTTTTTTAAATACTACCCAATGTTCGATATAAATGTGCAAGTTTTCAAGCTTATACAATATTTCAAATTTGATCATGTCTGAGTATTTTGAGTTTAATTTCCATTATATATCAGATTGACCTAAATTTTTTATTATTATACCTCTTAATTCTCACCCACAAATACCTAAGAAAAAATAACCAAAAAACCCTTGAATTGTAGGATTTTTTTTTTTTTTGTCTCTTTTGAGAATTTATATATTTGCACATGGCCACCTCGAATTTTCATCTTCAGTTGACTTTCAATAAAAATACAAATGACAAATGTACAAGGCAAGCATCCCATGAGAAGATGGAAGCTTCTCATTCATTAACAAAAAGTTTGCGCTTCCATGGGGGCACCGAGGTGCACATTTCTCATTTTTAAAAATTCGCACTTCCAAGGGTTGTGCCATTCAGAGTTATCAAACCAGGATTTGCATAGTGCCTTGGAAGTTCTAGCATATGGCATCGGAACTTCCAATTGTCAAACAAGACAAAAAATGTTGTTTATGTGAAAAGTTTATTTGTATAGGGAAATATTTGGTTTGTATACTATGAGTCCACTTATTTTTGTTTCATGGAGTTCACAAGTAACCCTAACCATCACATATCAAATTGGATGGATTGGGTTGTAACTTTTAAATCGAAAAAAATGTTAAGAACAAATATGTAGGGTTTTGAAGCCCCTTGAGGTAAATTGTAGGAGCTCTGTTATGGATCTTGGCCATAACATCTCCCTGAACTTGTTGGTAATCTTTCGATGTGTTTATTTGTCATTCTATATTGAGTATGAGTGGTGGAAATATAATTTTGCCCTTTTACTCTCATGTACATCTCTTGAGTGCAGAAAGCTTGGAAAGTTCTTTTTTGCTAAGGGCATGTTTGACTTTTAGAAGACAATTTTAGAAAACAACATCTCTGAGTATTGTAGCAATTCCCTGTTTGATAATTGGGGCACTTTCCCGTTTGATAACGGGGAAGTTTTACAATCCAGTGGACTATGGATATAGTCCATTCTATGGGGAGCCATGAACTTGGGGTATCCACTTTCTTGAAAGATGCGGTTTCCAAAATCACGTTCTCAAAATTAAACATGCCCTAAAAGTGGCTTATTGTGTCTTCCTTTCATCTTTATTTATGTTGAGGTTAAAAAGTGTAAGTTGTGTGCACAGAGCCTCTTCTTTCTCCACTAGTTTGAAACTTACCAAATTCCTGACTCTCTTAAAAAATGGCGTGCTTTCAAAATTCCAACAAAGTCTTTCTCATCAAAATTTCTGAATATAAATGAAAAGGCAACATTATCTATGATACATTTTATGCACACAGTGTTCATATTCATAAGTTTTCAACAAACACTCTCTGGATGACACCGTCATTTAGTCAAGCCGGCAGTAAATGCAATGCCGGTAGATGGCAGCCATGATCTACCATCGATGAAATGCTCGACTGTGAAGGCATTTGCCTCTGTTGGGCCATGGAGGACATGATACCCAGGCCACCTAACACGTCCATCTAGTTTAGCTCCTGGCCCATAATTCCTATACTCTCCATAATATAACGTGTTAAGCGCGAAGTTTCCAGCCCAGGCTAGCCATCCCTCAGGTTGTATGAGGCTCCCTAAATACGATTCCATGTAGATAGTCCGAGCATATGGCTTCCAGGGTCGACCCAAGTAAGCTGGGACCGAGCTCACTATTGGGGCCAAGTCTGATGCGGCTTCCACAATACAATTTTGTATGGAGAACCCTGTGGATTGGTGGGGGTCCTTGCGCCCATGAGCAGTGATAGAGATCTTTTGGTTATAAAGTGGCTTTCTAGCGAGTATTCGGCAGTTTTGGAAGAAGGCAGCGCCATTGCCAAAGATAAAGTCAATAGTCCCATAGATGTCGCATTCGCGGTAGAATTGGCGAAGGGAGTGGGCGTAAAGGGTGTCCTGGTAACCTTTGATAGCACAATGATAAAAGGCTGATTGGTCGGAGTCGACCCTGAGCGCCACAGCCTGGTGCATTGAGGGGCCGGCCGTGTTTTCAAAAGTTATGTCTCTTGCTATAAATCCTCTTCCAGATACAGCTGCGATCACCACACAAATTTTGAATGGTGTAATGAAATTACATGGGAATGGATATATAGTTTTTGTTAGAAGTCGAAGCATTTGGGTTTTTGGCATGCAAGATGTTATGCACAAGAGCATGAGAAAAATCGATGCATAAATAAACAAGACAATTTAATGCATGAATTACCTTCTTTTGTTTCCCATTTAAGTTTCTGTACATGTTGTTGTTTTCATGAGAATTTTGAAAATAAATTTGGAGGGATCTTTAATTCAACAAACAATTACCCACTCAGGCAAAGTTATAATGTGATCCATATGGTCATAGAAACAACAGCGGCCATGTGTTTTATCTCCACCTAATCAATGTCTTCCACAGTCATGCATAAATAAAAAGTTACCCACTTTGTTTGGCAGGTTAAATCGTCGAAATCGGCTGGTCAGACTGGCTAAAATATATCAAACCCTGATTTTGATCAGTTTATGATCAAAACTGATTTTTGTTTTGGACCACACCGGCTAAAGCACCAGTAGGTGATCTGACCGGTCAGACGACCGCTAGTCCTATCCGTTCTTTATAACTTGGTTTTCAGGAGAAATATACCATGTAAAAATATAGAAAATTGTGACCATTTTGAATATGACTATAAAAGAAAATGCAACCCAAAATTACCTCTACTACCAATCATAATCACAAGGAGATGTGTGAAGTACTAACCAAAGGTTGCAGTGTGGAAGGTAGTCCATCCTTGCAGGAAACTTCGACTGCCGGAAATCACTGTAACGTCCTTTCCATCCCCCACCAACATAATATTTGTTTTTTTCTTCTTCACTTCCACATTTTCTCTATATACCCCGGCCCGCACGTGTATCACATAGCGTTGTTTCCTGTAATCAGGGGCAGCCCTTATGGCCTCTGTAATAGATCGGAAATTCCCGCTTCCATCCGATGCCACCACGACGTTAGCACGCACACCCCCTGCCCCCTTTCGAAAAATACCCTTTTGTTCTTCAGATGACATCCACATTGGAAATTCCCCATTGCCCTCTTCTAATCGTCCATGAGACTCATTAGAAACCTCCATTGTTGCATTATTTAACGGGATAACTACTGAAAAATCATTTATACGTTGCACCATAGCTAACATGTTGCTCACTAACTGTGATACTTGTTGCAGGCTACCTTGAATGTAATCTCGCACGTGTCCCTTGGTGCCCTCGAAACCCTCGATGCATGTGTCTTGATTGCCTAATGCAGCACTCAGCCATGCACGTACATCTCCTTGTCGGTGCAACATTGTCTCTTCAGAAAAATTAGGATTATTCATTATTGATAATGACCAGCTGAGCTCCTCACTTGTGAAATCCAAGAGCTCCATGCAGTCTTTCGTGGCGATTACTTCTCTGCGGTCAACTGATTGTGCCCTGAATTCAGAGAGGAATTCCATGGCCTTCTTTACTTCATTGCGCGTCAACCTTGCGGTGCTGCTAAGAATCGCAATCGAGCTACATTCTATGCACTCTGTTTGGATGGTTTCGAAGCATGCTTCGGGGTTTATGGTTTTGGAGCAGGCTAAGTCAATTAAGGATATTGAAGTTTCAGGGTCTGGCAAGAGTGGTGAAAAGGTTTCCGGGTCCGGGGCCGGGAAAGATGGCAAAATTCCATGAGCCTGTATTATGGAGACTAAGAGGAGAATCAAAAGAAACCACTTTTTGGCCATCAACTACAAGTTTTAGAGAGTCTGTTTATCTAAATAGTGGCTGAAGGACTGAAACACAAGGATCAAGGTCTAGCTTACCCACCCAACATTAAATGAAAGGTTTCATCTTTATGAAGAATGATCAAACAAAAGGGTCTTTTATGGTGGGAAAAAGGCATATACATGAATGGAAGTTACAGGCATGAGATGGAGGAAGTAAGGTATCTATTGCCATCTTGAGATGGGGTTTTGCTGATGTGATCCCTAGCTTGGTTGTTGGTTTAATTATTTACTTCAAGAAGGAAGGTGAAGGAAGCATCGATGCCTCACTTTATGCATAATAGGAAACGGTTGGTATTGCATCGACCTGCTGTGGACACTTACAAGGTGCACAAGCATCTTTTGCACCTTTTAATGGATCAGTTTCAACTTTCATCCAAGGATCAAAATTGAATTTCATATTTTTTTTTTAAAAAAATAATATTAATATGAAAATTGGTATTTAGTCCATTTCTATAAGTAGTATTAGATAAAAATAATAAAAGTGCTGATCAGAATAAATGTGGGGGTATTTTTTTTAGTTTTTTATTTAAAATATTTTAATCATTTTATATGGAAAAAGTTTATATGAGGGTGAGGCCCTAAACAATCAAATTAAGGCGCACCTCAAAACTCACTAGAAGAGATTTTTTGATGCTAAAAAAATCTTTAAATTGATCATCTCGACCTTAAGATGTATAGATATGAGAAAAAATAGATTTTTAAGTCTTGGAAAGAGTGCCTCTTGTAATGTATTTTCTGAACTTTCAACTTCTTAGATTTTCAAATATTCATAAATCTGCTTGATCAACACTACTTTTTAAGCTTTAAATTTTATAATTAGAGATGAAAATAAATTTTTTGATTTCCAGTACTGTACAAACTTCTTTCAACACTATTTGAAAGTGCGCTTTTGATTGTTTTGAGGCTCAGTCTTATACAAACGGCCCCCTTTTTATATATTTATAATTATAAAAATACACCTGCACCAAAAATTCAAATAATTGTCTCATTTAAATAAATAATAATATGAGGCTAATTCTTGACAGTGGGATATATCCTTGTGAAAATCTCGACCGGTGGAAGGGTCATGTGTAACCAATGCAATATGCAATACAAGTTTCATATACGCCATAAAATTTGTTTGAAGCTCATTTTTGGAAAATGCAATAGATTTTAGGGAAAAAAAAAACCAAGACTAGACGTTTTTTACAACTGACCCCCGACTGAACTTTTGTTTTCACGTTTTTCCCCAAGACAAACTTTCTATACAAATACCCCCAAGGGAAAAATTTGTTTTTTTAGACGGAAATGCCCTTCCCGTACACCAAAATCATTTTGGACAGATTTGATGTTGACTTTTGGACCGCAGTTGCACATGACTTTTGGACCCCAATAGCACAATGCCAGAGCGTACAAGTGCTGGACCCGCCCTTTGCATCTGTCGGACCGTCCTTTGCTACTGCCGCACCGCCCTTTTCAATTGTCGGCGCTACTACCTACCGCACTTCACACAGTATCGGAGCCCTACTGTGGACCGCACTTTACACAGTGCCAGAGTCTTATTGCTGGACCGAACTTTACACAGTGGCGGGTACTACTGCCGAACCGCACTTACACGATGTCGGAGCTCCTACTTTGGTGGGATAGAGGAGAGAGGCGTGGGTAAGGTAAAAATAAGGGAGGGTAGTTTAGGTTTTTTTTTTTTTTGGTTTGGAGGTTTTTGGATAGAAAGTATATTTTGGGGAAAAAAATGAGAGAAAAAGTTAGGTTGGGGGTAAGTTACATAAAAAATTTAGTTTTGGGTTTTTTTGTAATTTTCCTAAGATTTTATACTCTTGGGAGCATAGTGTCCAAATATTATCTCAGGTAAAAATCTGAATATCATGGTAGACCACAAGTTCTAGTGATGTATCCTCTTCAAGCTAAGCTAGTGTCCACCTTTGAAAAAAATAAAAACAAAAATTCATATACACTCTTGGCAAAATTATATTCTAAAATTCATTGTAGATTTGTCTAATCGGACAGCCAAATCGAAGTGTGAAAGAAATCAAAATGCATTCTATGTTGTATTTTACCAGAATAATCGATTCTTAAGTGGATATCTCAATTGCAAAAAAAAAAAATTATTTAAGAGAGCAAGTGAACACTATGCTCCCACGGAAGTTAAGAAAACCACTTGCGCCTTTGAGCACTTCGCAAAAAGCCTCCGCCACAAGTAAGCACAAGACAGATCAAGATTCCATCCTTTCTTTTAGAACTCAAATGAATGAATTATTTTTTCTACAAAACGTTTATATCACTTTAATCCGTCATATTTGAAAGGGTGCAGTTGGCATACGGATGTAGAGGTAAGGTGCACCTTCTAATTTATCAGGGTCTAAATGTAAAATGTTTTTAGGATTATCTCAAATTTATTTTTATACCTAATTATAAAATTTTAAATTTAAAAAATGGTTAAAATCAAATAGATCTATAAACATATGAAAATTTTGAAATGGACGGTGTAGATACTATGTTGTAAACCACACTATTTCTGAGACTTAAAATCTTTTTATTTTTTATGGTCATACATCTCGACATCGAGATGATCAATCAAAGGGTTTTTCAACATTAAAACTATATTTTTCGATGGATTTTTTAGGTGCATTCGTAGTTCTACATTATAAGGTTGCATCCTTATATAAACTTTTTCCTATTTCAAATCGAAATGGCGTGGGTGAATCTTGGATTAATGGCACCTTAGTCCTTCAGGTTTGAAATCGAATGAGCTGTGTGAATGGTTGACGACTCTGGAGTTAATCAGTTCTTAATCAGTCACGTTTGAAATCGAATGGCCTGTTTGAATCATTGGCTTTTCTCAATTTTGCGAAAAAAATTTCCTTGAAACTTTAAGCACAAGAATGTGATACCTCGTCGCCGGCCATCCATTTTAAGTGTTTTGAGGAATTCCCTATAATAGAAACAATTCAATCAAGATAGGAAAGTGAAGTGCCTTACTCTTTCCTTATGAGAAGAGAATGTAACAAGTTAAGAAAGTAGATATTGCATGTAACAAGATAGGAAAATGTATATTACACCATTGAAAGAACCATTGCAATAATTGTGTGGGGCACAATTATTTTCTCAAAGAGTTAGTTCATTCAATTTTATGGAACAACCTCTTGGATTTGTGAGCTTAAAATATCCTAATCATATATGCAAATTAAAAAGAATTTTCTATGGTCTCAAGCAAGTACCACGGGCCTGGTTTGATCGATTTAGTGTTTATTTATTATCATTGAGGTTTTATTGCATCATAGCGGATTAATCTCTATTTGTTTATCGCATTACTCAAGGCACTATTATCTTTATCCTTTATGTCAATGATATTATTGTTACTGGTGATACTTCAAATCTTCTATAATGGTTTATTTCCCAACTTGGAAGAGAATTTGCAGTGAAAGATCTTGGACCTCTTAACTACTTTCTTGGCATAGAGGTATCTTATTTTTTTGGTGGAATTTTTTATCTCAAAGCAAATATGCTCGGGACCTTGTTGATCATGCTCCAGATGTTTTGTGCTAAACCTATTTCCATACCAATAGCAATGAAGAATAATATTCATGAGAATTCTAATCCATTTCCTAATCCATCCCTTTATCGGAGCATTATTGGTGCACTCCAATACATTACCATAACACGGTTTGACATTTCCTATAGTGTTAATACAATATGTCAATTTATGCATGTCTCTACAATTGTACATTTTCGGGCAGTGAAATGGATTCTTCGTTATCTCAGGGGCATACAGTCCTATGGTATAAAAATCTTATATGATAGTTCTCTCAAGTTATATACTTTCTCTAATGAGCTGGGTGTCCAAACACTCGTTGTTCAACCACTGATTTCTATACCTATCTTAGTTCCAACTGTATATCTTGGAGTGCTAAGAGACAATCCACTATGGCTCGTTCAAATGCTGAAACAGGATACCAATTTATGACATCCACTACTGCAAATTTGACATGGCTTTCTTTCATTCTTTGAAATTGTGAGGTAGCTCTTCCTCAGTCATTAACACTTTTTTATGACAATATTAGTGCTCTCTACATGACAATTAATCATATTTTTCATGTCCGGACAATGCACGTTGAGTTAAACTATCTTTTTATGTGTGCGAAAATGTTGCTATTGGATTGCTTATCACTCGATTTGTTTTCTCTTGCAATCAAGTAGCTGATATCTTCACCAAGCCTTTGCTCCGAGATGTTTTTCGATATCTTTGTTTCAAACTTTGTCTTCAATTGCCACCTCAGCGAAATTTGAGGGGGAGTAATAGAAACAATTCAATCAAAATAGGAAAGTAAAAGTGACTTACTCTTTCATTTTGGGATGAGAATGAAACAAGATAAGAAGGTGGATATTGCATGTAACAAGATAGGCAAGTCTATATTACACCATTATATATATAATAAAAGAACCACCACAAGAATTGTGTGGGGCATAATTACTTTCTCAAATAGTTCCTCTCTCTATCTCTCTCTCAAATTCTTCACCCTAGCACAACCCTTCCCCATACGGCTGGCCCATCTACAGTACCCTCAGGTTGTGTTGCTCTCCCTTGCCTTGTTAATCCTATGAGAATTGAAAGATTATATAGATGGAAAAAAAGTTAATATAAGGTGTCAAATTTGTACTAAAAGCTGAAAAACCTTCCACTTGATCATCTCAACCTCAATATGTATAAATATGGAAAAATGGATTCTAATTTTAAAAATAGATTTTTAGGTCATTGTAAAGTTTTCGACACCAAAACTACATTTATCGCTAGAGTTTGGAGGTGTGCCTTACTTTAATTGTTTAAGGTTCACACCTTATAGAAACCTCACCCTATAAAGATTATATGCTCTTTGGGGGTACATGCTCTTTAAGGTAAAAAACCGTTTAAAAAATTGGGGATATAAATTCATCAACAGCGCTAATCTCAAAAAAGAAAAACATACAAGCAAATACATATTTTAGTGTGCTTGAAAAACATAATATCCCAAGATTGAACACACACCTTCCAATTGTGGATGATCCAATTAAATTACTTAAAAAGTCAAATTCCTTTCTCATTATTTTTATTTTTATTTTATCTTTTAGGCTCATCTTGTAATTCAAGAGATGAAAAAAAAGAGGTGCGGTTTGTATACAGCCTAGCCTAGGCTCTAAACAATTAAATTAGAGCCTGCCTTCAAATAGTATCGAGAAATATGGTTTCAATAGTGGAAATCTTAGTGATGGACTTAAAATATATTTTCACCTTTATTTATAAAGTTCAAAGCTTAAAAAATAGTGTAGATTGACAGATCTATGAAAACTTGAAAATATTAAAAATTGACTGTCCAAAAAATACATTACAAAATAC
This sequence comes from Amborella trichopoda, assembly GCF_054954075.1. Lineage (NCBI taxonomy): Eukaryota > Viridiplantae > Streptophyta > Magnoliopsida > Amborellales > Amborellaceae > Amborella > Amborella trichopoda. The sequence continues at coordinate 53,928,764 of NC_142337.1, forward strand.
ACTATTTTCTAAACTTGAAATCCATTTTTTTCTAACCTATCTTGATGTCGAGATGATCATTTTGAGGACATTTGACCATTAAAACAACTTCTTCTAATGAAAATTTTGAAGTAGGCTCAAATTTAATTCTTGACGACTCTATATATACTTCTTCTAAAAAAAAATAGATCGAGAAACCACTCAGAACTCTTTTACCCTAGGAGTAAATGCACAGCACGCTCTCGCGGGAGCATATTACAAGATGACGGCCCGTCAGAATTTAAAATAAGTAAGCCTTGCGCGGGAAATGTTTCTCGTAAATGCGTAATGTGCTCCGCGGCCGCTCTCTCTGCTCCCCTCTTTCTCTCTCTTCGCTCTCTCTCTTCCCAACCCTGCTCGCTTTCTCTCTCTTCCCCACCTTGTTTCTCTCTCTCTACACATACCCACATCCCTTGCAGGGCCTTCACTAAACCAGAAGCTCCATCGCCATGGCCACTTCTTCTTCAAGCTTGTTTCGAAGCCAGTGCCTGTCTTCCGGCCAAATCCATCCATTGCCACTTCATAGTGAGCGGCTCTGCCATACCCCACTTCTCAGTAAGATATCTCTTGCTCATCTACAGTGAGCTTGGGTCTGTTTCAGAAGCTACCCATGTCTTTAACAGCATTTCTAGGGTTTCTGCGACCTCCCTGAATGCCCTTCTCTCTCTCTACTCCAAGCTTGGCATGTCAAAAGAAGCCCGCCAATTTTTTGAGAAATACCCATATCATAGAAACACCATTACCTGGAACTTGATGCTCAAATCTTACAAAGGAGACCATACGATTCACAATGCTAGAGATTTGTTCAATGGAATGCCTCACAGAGATGTTGTATCATGGAACACCATGCTTGCTATTTATCATCAATATGGTGATCCAAACATGGTCTCAATACTCTTTGTAGAGATGCGGAGAGCCGGTTTTAGACCAACTGAATTCACCTTCTCTACTGTGATTAGTTCAATTCGTTCAAATGGGTCTTTTCTGAACTTGGTTTTGCAGCTTCATTGCTCTGTAATTTGCAGTGGGTTTGAGCCCAATTTGTTCATTGGGTCTTCTCTGATCAAGGCATACTGTGGTTTTGGGGATTTTCTAGGGGCTCGAAACGTGTTTGACGAAATTCCTCATAGAAATTCAGCATTTTGGAATGCCATGATCTTTGGTTACCTCTGCAACAAAATGTTTCATCCTGCTCGCCTTCTATTTGACAGAATGCCCCAGGAGATGAGGAGCGTGTTTTCATGGACTGCTATGATCAGTGGGCTCGAGCAAAGTGGGCAATTTGAAGCAGCATTGTGTTTGTTTCATCAAATGCTCGAAGAGAGAGAAGCAACAGGCATCCAACCAAACCCATGCACTTATTCTAGTGTTCTTAGTGCCTGTGCTGGTTGTTGCTCTCTCTTAACCGGTAAAAAGCTTCACGCCATGGTTTTAAGGTATTGTGATCCCATTGATATTGTCCTTTCTAGCTCACTAATTGATATGTACTCAAAATGTGGGTGCATGGCCAGTGCATCACACGTCTTCAATTCGATGAGAGAGAAGAATTTGGTCTCCTGGAACGCAATAATAGGAGGCTATGCAAACCATGGGGATGGCTCCAAAGCCTTAGAATTGTTCAGAGAGATGCAAATTGAAGGGATTAAACCTGATCATGTTACCTTAATTGCAGTGCTATCAAGTTGTAGACATGTAGGCTTAGTAGAAGATGGCATAAGATACTTTGAAGAGATGGAATCAGTTCACAAAATTAAAGCAAGGATTGAGCATTATGGGTGCATGGTCGATCTTTTGGGGCGAGCTGGGAGGCTTAAAGAGGTGGAGAAGATGATTACAGATATGCCATTTGAGGCTGATATACCGATTTTGGGTGCTTTTCTTGGAGCTTGTTGTGTGCACTCTAACATGGAACTTGGGGTTTATGCAGCTGAGAAGTTGTTTGAATTGGCGCCTCACCATCCTGCTATATATCTCATGTTGTCTAAGGTTTATGCTAGGCTTGGAAAGTGGGTTGAAGTTGGTAGGTTGAGAGAGGTTATGAGAGAGATAGGGGCAATGAAGAACCCTGGATGCAGCTGGATTGAAACCAACGGTACGAAAGAATGGACCCGTAGGGCCTCGAAGGCTCAGCCTGACATGGGCCAGGTTTGAGGCCCTTCATAGAGCCTTGTTGTGCTTGGCGAGGCTGGGCTGGGCCGAGCTGTTAGTCTAACGAACTGGGTTTTAGTACCAAGGCCCAATGGGCCCTTATGATATACCTTTTTGGTCCAATGTAGCACAAATGGGGAAGGCCTGGCCTGATGTGGCCCTGGTTTGAACTCCTTCATGGGACCTGGCTTGACCTAGCCTGAATATAAGCCTCGATAGCTTGAGTTAACCCGTGTGTACCAAGGCCTGGCCCTCGTTCACCCCTGTCGACAATGGGTGGCTAATGGTAAATGTAGCAAACTGAACAGAAAAATACATGTACCATGATGTACAGTCCCAAAATTTTTGGATTTTAATCTCTTTCTCCGCCGGAACCCGAAAGGAGAACTTGGAAATGCTGGAACAAAAAAGGAGAACTTAGAAATTCCAATAAAGAAAGAAGTGGGCAAGCATACTGTATCATGAAAATGATCTTTCCTTCAAACCACTGATCCGCCTTGTCCTTTTCATGTAACTCCATCATGCAACTTATAATGTATGTTTTCTAGAAACATTTTTTTTTGACAATAAAAGATTATTCAATAAACAGGCCTTAGTATGTTTTTTTCTGGATTCTTGGGGTGTAAAATTGTTCAGTAGGCCTTACTAGGAACCATCAAAAAACAAAATAATTAATTGTTTAAAACTAGAAGAGGGAGACGTTGAGGTGGACATTAAACCTAAGTGCTCCCTCATATAGAGAAAGAGAGAGGGAGAGAGAGAGGATCACATTGCATACATAAATATTTGAAGGCTTGAAAGAGGCAGTGTTGACTCTTTTACTGCAAGTAAGTACATACATTATTATCATAACTATTATCATATCTTTTTAAATAGGAAAAAGTTTACATAAACATGCAATAGTATAAAGTAGGCTTGAAAAAGGCCGCGTTGACTCCTCCGCCGGAAGTAAGTACATACATTATTATCATATCATATTAAATAGGAAAAAGTTAAAGTTTATATAAGGATGCAACCTTATAATGTAGAATTACGTATGCACCTCAAAAATTCATCGGAAAAGTAGTTTTAATGTTGAAAAACCTTTTCATTGATCATCGCGACATCAAGATGCATGACCATGAAAAATAAAAATATTTTAAGTCTCAAAAATAGTATATTTTACAACATATTATCTACACCATTCATTTTCAAGATTTTCATATGTTTATAGCTTTACTTGATTTTAATTATTTTTTAAATTTAAAATTTTATAATTAGATAAAAAAATAGATTTTTAAATAATCCTAATAACATTTTATATCAAAATTATATATTATGATAAAATTTGAAGGTATTGTTGACGGTTGGAAACCGCACCCTATTAAATAACGTGCATAAATCGGTAGCAAAGCTACTAAGAAGTATATAGGGAAAGAGGTATAATGGGTTTGATGGTCTATCGGTGGTAGGTTTAAGAATTTACCCGATTTGGATTTGGAAAAAAAATCTAGGTCTGAAATTTGGATCTAAGTATAGGTGGATTCGATATAGATCCGACCAGTTTTGTAAAATAATATATATTATTTATATATATGCATATACGTATATGTTATAATTTGTATATTTATTAATTTATATATATAATATTAAATTGGAATTGATATGGATCCAGATGCAGATCTGGATCCTATATATAGTTTGGATCCATATCTATTCTGGAACCAATTAGATCTGGATCTGGATCCGATATAATTTTTAAATCCAGATCCAAATCTAGGAGGATCCAGACCCGATCCGAAAAATTATCAGCTCTAAACCCCACTTCTTCATCATTCGATCTGAATAGACTACTAGGATTACTCATTTCACAATGTCTAGCCAAATACTGTTTGATTTTTAATTTCTTTTTCTACAAAATATTTTTTATTGACATTTGAGGTGTCCCATCTTCTTATTGGGGCACACTTATAAACAATAAAAGAAAAATTCATCATAAAATAAATAACCAAAATGGCACCAAAAGTTTTAAGGGTACTTTGTTAAATTTCTATAGAAGGAAATATTGTTTTATTGTTTTTATGATGTTCTCCCTTGTCCAATGTGCGCATCTCTTAAATTTCACTGCAAAATGATTTATAAAATGAAGATTAAAAAATAAAATACTCAGGGCCATTGGATCAAAATCAATAGCCAACTTGTAACATTTTGACTCATGCCATCTCGGCGATCTACTCACTTCAGATATGGGCAGGGCAAACATATATTGTATATCTAGGTGGGGTCATGTATAAAGCTTTCCCACTTCTTTTTTAACATTTGCGAAATTCAATGTTTGTTCTTCCCTAAATTATTCTTCATACATGTTCACATCATTTTGACAAATGTTATCTCTCTCCATTTTTCCCTTAAACCATGGGAAGGTTGGATTTTTTAGGTGAACATTAAAGTGTTGAAGGGCGTCGTTTTCTCGTTTAGGCGCATATGATATATTTACTCCCTCCGGTAACGCACTTATTTGGTAGATTTTTTTGTGATTTGAAATTTTAGGATCCATCTAATTATAACTAAATGAATGTTAAAAAATAGATTTTGAGTTTTTAAACATCTACATCATTCCTTCTAAAAAGCGGATGGTTCTAGTGCAACCTTGGGATGTATTTTTTTTGTTAGAGATCGCTAATTTTTTCTCTCTTTGAGGTTAGTTGCAGGACTCGAGATCAAATCCCCAAAATTTAAGGTCTAAAAGACATTCCTAATATAAAATTTAGATGGATAGCATACTCGCGAAGGAGTAGGAAGTATTTTGGCTTCTATTCGCCTCAAGGGGCAACCGTTTTTTCTGGGTAAGCAAAAGTGGTAAAGTCAGTGGGGATTTGAGCCCCAAACCCAGTGGCACGGCTATACTACAATTTCACATTATTATTGAATACAATAAAATAGAAATAAGTACAATCGTTTCATGCGGGGGCTGAACCGCATTTCTACAATATAGGCAGTCTAGAGGTATAATATACAAATAGGTGGTTCGTCTAAAAACAATTATAACTACCTGACCAAATGTTTTTTATTATAATTATTATTTCTAGTTTTCATATATATATATATATATATATATATATATATATGATCTCCATGTTAAAGATTATATATTTTTTAAAAATTAGGATAAAATTATATTTTAAAAAATTTATTGCCAAGCCCGCATTTCTACAATATGCGGGCTGGCCACATGCTAACCACGTCTTACAAATAATGTGAATATACAAGGGATACGGTTTCTATGCAGCTAGCCCACATATTGTAGAAATGCGGGCTTGGCAATAAATATATATTTTATATATAATTTGATTCTAATTTTTAGAGAATATATAGTCTTTAACATAGAGATCATGAATATGAATAATAAATAAAATTTGAAAATTATAAATAATAATTGTGTTAAAAAAACATTTGGATTGATGGATCACCTATTTGCATCCATCTCTTAAGATGGATGCTTTATACTTCTGGATTGTTGAGGGAGAAATTAACATGAGAATAATAATAATAGAAAAAAATGAGATAATATACCATCTCTCAAAGAGAATCTATCTACAAAATAATCTATTTACAATATCAAATTTTATCGAACTCATTCACCGATTTACAAGGGAGGGAGATCTCCCTTTAATGTATTAAAAAAATAAGATAAACAATAACTAAAAAAACCCTATATTTCTTATTTTGTCTCTCCTCATTATTTTATCTCTCATCCTTATTTTCTCTCTCTTAACCTCACGTATCAAAAAGATTCGCTTCTAAATAGATAGCCGACGTTTTATCCAAAGCCTCCCCTAGAAGCAAAATGTTTTATATTTTTTCTTTTAGAAACTAATCAACTCAATTGATGAATATCAATTCATGCCTTATCATATTTATATATTTTTTATAAACTAACCAATCCAATTAATCAATATCAATTCATGCACAAAATAAATTAATGGCCATTTAATTATCCTTGTACACCTCATATTTATGAAATTAAAAGATAAATTAAAAAATAATAATAATAATAATAATAATATTTTTCGAATTTTGTTTTTGAATTTTTTTTTTTGTGAACTCCTCCTAAAATTAGAAGATAAATTTAAAATAATAATAATAATTAAAAATTATATTTTTAATTTTGAATTTTGTTTGTGTGAACTGTATATTATATAGAAATGCGGTTCGGCCAGCACAAAACAATTGTCCATGTGATACGCGGTTTCATAAGAAGATTGAAAATGATTGCCCTTCTCGATACCCATATTTTAACCCGTTATTGATGGGCCCACACCCACCGACGTGGAGTTACAATGTCACAGTCTACGGGCAAGCGTTCCTTAGTAGGATAACGATTAATACGCCCTTCTGTTTTGAACATATATCGAGTTCGCCCTTGGAGCTAAGATGCCTATGAAATCACATGGCCTTTACGTAAGACAAAATTTTATATAGACCCAGGTTCTAAACAATCAAATTTGAGCTTAACTAAAAATTTTTACTAAAAGAAGTTGTTTTGATGCTCAAATATCTTCAAATTGATCATCTTGATATCTATATATATGGATATGAGATAACAAGGATTTCAAGTTTGAAAATAGTGTATTTTGTAGTGGACTGTCAATTTTCAATATTTTAAAGTTTTCATAGATATGTCGATCTACGTTATTTTTTAAACTTTAAACTTTATAAATAAATATGAAAATATGTTTTAAGGCTATCACAAAGATTTCCAATATTGAAATTCTCGACAGTATTTTAAAGTAGGCTCTAATTTGATTGTTTTGCAAACCGCACCCTTAAGTCAATGATGATTGTTATTGTACTCATTATTATTGTAGGATGACTAGAAAATATAAAAGAAAAAACATATAAGGAGACCATTTATTTTTTATACAAAAATGTCACAATCATTTATTATTATTATATTTTAAATTGGGTGATTGTAAGAGTATTATTGGCGGGACTTAAAGTTCAAATGAAATTTATCAAAATTCGTGATACATCTCAAGCCATCTAAATTGATATCTAATGGCCAGGTGTAACTTTGATCTCATTGTAATAAAGATAAATGGTCTCATAGATATATAACATAAAAAATAAAATAAAAAAACAAATTTTTGCAAAGTGAAATGCTAGATGGTCTTATTAATGTAAAGTTCAAAGTCAACAATTGAACTCATAAAATCTGAGAAAATATACTCTCAATTGCATATAAAAACACAGTCCAGGAATGAGAGGTAGAGCTTTTTGGAGGACGGATACAAAAAACGGTGTGGTTTTTATAGGGTTGAGGTCCTAAACAATCAAAGTAAGGTGTACTTCTAAATAGTGTCAAAAGATGATTTTTTCTTAGCAAAAATCTTTATGATGGTCTGAGAACTTATTTTCATATATAATTATAAAATTTAAAGCTTAAAAAATAGTGTGGATTGAGTAGACCTATAAATACTTGAAAATATTGAAAATTGACAGCCCATATAATGCAATATATGATGTGTAGTTTTCCATACTTAAAATACAATTTTTGATTTCACGTTTGTAAATCATGAGGTTGAGACGATCAATTTAGGTTTTTTAGTATCAAAAACAACATTTTCTTGTTAATTATTTAGGTGCGCTTTACTTTTTTGATCGATTTGGTCTAGTCTAATGTCTGGGTGGGCTATCTACCTACCACGTTGCTTTAATTTCGTTTGAACCTAAGGTTCAATTCGCTTTCTCACCGGCTAGGTTCAAGTGAGGAAAGGCACCCACATAGACGTAGCAAGCGAGTGGAGTTGAAAATAAGCTTGGGTCAACCAACATTGCAAACTGCCCATGGGCAAAACATTACTTAGCGGACTAAAACATCTTAGTAGCTAGAGGATTCAGCAAGGACGGCTAATCCTGACCAATAGTGAAGTAGTACCAATTAAGTTAAATAGAACATTCACGTGTCCGCTCGGGACGTTGATCTCTAACCGTGTGCATTCCTATTGCTAAGGACATCGATCTCTAACTGTGTGCATTCCTATCGAAAGAAGAATGAGCGAGTCCAAACTAAAACCTAAATTATTTAGGGCTTCATCTTTATATCTACTCTGCCTTGGCTGCGGGTAAGCCGGACATGACGGTCCCAAGCATTGATAAAGGATAATGATTATGTTAGGTAGGACAGTTAGTGTCAAACTTTATCAAATCTTATCATAAATTATAAAACTATGAGTAAAATGGCCAAACATGACTAATATACCTTACCCCTAGTAGTTGGGATGGGGACTTAGATGATGATAATGATGATGATGAAGGGCTGAACCTTATATAAAATTTTCCCATGTTTAAGTGTGTAGAGAATACAAAAAGGAGATGTGAATATTCAAATGTGCAATAGCGGTACTTGTAGAACAAAGTGGCTTATGAAACGAAAACAACTAAGATTATGTATTAAACCAAAATTTGATTTGTGACTCTTGCCAAGTTGGAGATTTTAAATATTGAATAGAAATTAGAAACCTCTATTTCTCCAATTCTGTATATTATTAAGAGAATCAAAGGTCGTTGACACAGTTTTGTCACTTCTTAAAGTTTTAATTTGAGTGTTAGTCACTTATCTTTTTTCCACGATTAAATTAGACGCAAACGTTCACCTATAACATGCTCCCCATGGGGACATACTATACATTTACTCTATTGGGCAAGACACTTCTTGGGACATTGTTTTTTATTTAAAAAATTGGGTTCCATCTAACTATAAATAGATGATTATTTAAAAGAAAAAAAAAAAGGATTTTGAGCTTGAACGTTTAGATTATTTCCCTAAAAAAGGGATTGTTATACTGTAATTTAGGGATGCCATTTTTTCAGGCACACAGAAAGTGAGAGTATTTTATTATATTTATTATTTATTATTTTTATTTTTACAGTTAAGGTTGATTGCCAGGTTTTAAATCACATCCCAAAATTTACGCTTAATGTTTACCCAAGAGACTAGATAGATAATATACTCATGTGAGAGTAGAAAATATTTTGGCATAAATAAAACTACGAAATGGTAGGGACGTCACGTCATTTCAAGAAAATAGAAGGGAGCGAGAGATTAAAATGAAAGCATGGGACAGAAATGTAACTTAAATAGGAAAAAGGCTCTAAACAATAGAAATAAAGCCCACCTCAAAAATCTCTTTTAGAATAAAGCCCACCTCAAAAATCTCTATAGAAGAGGTTGTTTTGATGCTCAAATATCTTCAAATTGATCATCTTGTCATCAAGATGCATAGACATGAGAAAAAAAAAAGAAGAAGTAGATTTTAAGTTTTGGACATAGTGCATCTTGAATCGCATTTTTGAACAGTCAATTTTCAAAATTTTCATAGATCTGCTCGATCTGCACTATTTTTAAAGCTCTAAATTTTATAATTAAAAATAAAAATATATTTTAAGACAAAAATTTTCAGTATTAAAACTACATTTTCAATATTAAAACCACATTTCTAAACACTATTTAAAATTGCGCTTTACTTAGATTGTTTAGGGCCTCCGCTGTATACAAACCGGACCCAAACTTAAGAAGATGGGCGATAGGAGTGTCAAAAGCTGGTGAGTACACAGGGGCATGTTTGCGATGTTGTTGTCGATACGGAGCATTATCACAAATCTCTTTAATTACTCTCTCTCCTCAAAATTCCATTTCAGTAATCTCCCTCTTCCTGCAACTCTCTCCCTCTCTGATAAATCTCGTTGATCTCTCTCTGTCTCTCCACCTCCAACGACCAACCATTAATAAAAAATCGATCTCTCTGTCACCCACCCGCTTCGAAATTCAAGAATAAAACGCTTCACATCTCATCCCTCTCTCACTCATCCACCCCCACCCTCTCTCCTTCTGACCAAAACCATCTCTCTCTCTCTCTACCCCAAGTTGCCATATAATTTCTCTATAAAATCTCATAATTTCGGGTTTTCCTTGGGGCTGAATTGTGGATTTTTGATCTGGGTTTTTACCAGATCTTGAGTTCTGGCTACGGTAATCGTGTTTTGGTAGCAATGCATGTTAATTCACTCCATTTCTGATCATCACTTTTCTCTCTCTAGATTTGTTGGCTATTGGGTGGTGGTCTTAAGCAAGATGGTGGTCTCCGGATCGCTTACTCCTGGCCAGGTATCTGAATTGGCGTTAGCTTCTGCTATGCTTTGATGCTTCTTCTGCGTAATTTACAGAGAGAGAGAGATTGGGGATCCTGCTGTTTATTCAATTCTGAAGCTCTTGATGGGTGGACTAATGCGATTTGATCATTGCAATATAATGGGTTTTGCTTATTTCCTCTGAATATGCACAAAGAGTCTGGTTTTCATCCTCATGTGAAATTGTGGTGAGTTCATAGAACTCAGTACAATGTTCACGTTAGTTTTCAACAATAAGAATGGATGGGCCGGGAATTTACGCCTTATTTTTCATTTTTTTTTCGGATTTCTTGATTGTTTTCAGTTAGATATTAGGCTTATTGAATGCCATGATGAGATATGGAGGATGTAAGATAGAGTTAAAAACCAATTTAATGTATACTTATCTCCATGTTTATGCATCATTTGTTGTTTGCAGGGAGTTTTGGACTTATACAAGTTACTGATATTATTCTTTTTGAAGACATTTTAAAAACCTCTTTAAGAGTTCATTTGGAAATTTTCTGATGTGATTCTTGATTTCTAAGGTCACTTCCCGTCAAGTGTTGTCAGCTAGCTTAGGGATAGTTATGTGCTTCACTCTTACTGAATTGTGAAACAAATTAATATCCTTTGACCATCTTATTGCTAAAGGGCTTCTGGATCTTCATATTTAGAGAAATTTATGCTCTTTATTTCTACAAGCATTCACATTACATAAACATCTAGTGTTTTCAGATATGAAGAGTCAGTGTTTTGAGACTCGGCCAGGGCCACTCGGACTTGACCGAGTTACTCGGGGCGGGTTTTATCTGAGTAGGCTGTACCGATTTTTAAATGGTAAATGTATGTTGTTGTGGCAACTGTACATCGTAAATGCTTGAATGTCCTTTTGGATAGTGTATGCGCATGCTTTTGGAAGCTATTGGGGTTTAATTCCCCAGGTAAGACTTCATTTTTTTTTTTCGTTTTTTTTAGGGTTAAGAATAGGAGCCTGAAAAAAAAAGAAAAAGAAAAAACAATGCTTGTGGGAATCGAACCCATGAGCTCTTAAAACGAAGTGTACGAGGGTGGACAACCCAATGAGTATGACATTCAACGTCTTATGCTAAAGTAATGCAGGTTGTAGTATTTATTTTGTTCTTTCTTTTTAAAATAACGTGCACTGCAGTCGAGCGAGTTACTCATGACTTGCGTGAGTTTCTTGCCTCGTCCAAGGTCCAAGTACCTGGGCCGAGTTGATTTTCTGAAGACTTCATACTTGCTGCTTGATGTTTTGTAATGTTAGACAGTTGAATAGCCTTTTTAATTTCATATGTTTCATGTATGCCCATGTTGCAGGTGTCATTTTTCCTCGGAATAACTCCAGTGTTTGTAGCATGGATATATTCTGAAATATTGGAGTACAGGAAAAGTTCAACCCCTACCAAAGCGTAAGTTTAAGATGTTAAATTGCAAACTGTAAATTGTATTATCCTTTGTGTTGCTATGTGGAGTGTTTTGGACCTGGGCATTGTCCTCTAGCCATGATGGGCCAGTTATCTTTCTGTCTAGATGATAAAGTTTGGGCCTGTATGTGTTTTTATGTTGCCAATAGAATGAGAATCAACTGTTTTGTTCTTTCACTTTTAAATTTTTTTTCAAGTTTCTTTGTGAAGTTTTTGTCTTGAAAGTATCTCGTGGATTGCTTGTTGTTAATTATCTACTTGCAAATGATGGAGAAAATTTGAACTTTTATTTTGTTATGCTTTTATGCTACTTTGCTATAGCACCTTTGCCCACCTGCACAAAATTTTTTTAGCAAGTTGTCTTTTATATGTAAGTTAGGGGGCATCTCCCTCAACCCTGTATTCGTTGATGTAATGCAAAGATCCTCCGATAGGATATTGAATGTAATGCAAGTTGGATAGAATCATGCCCGACTTCCATAATCTCAGTGATTAATACTATGAACGAGCCTTACTAAAAAAAAGAAGAAAAAATAAACGGTTTCAAATCAGCTAGCTTATAACAGTGATTGATTTTCCTTTTCACTTAACATCATTTGTGTTGGATGGTCCTTTCATTAAGAATATAAAATTTTAGTTATATCCATATTTCATTTCGTTTCTCTTTATTCACAATAGCATATCATCAGGAAACGTTGTGATGTTGAGATTGAAAATTCTGGAGGACAACCTGAAACTTAAATTTGGTTATCGACTTTATTATGTTTCATAGCAAGCCAATATTGTGGATGGTCTGCTGCATATCATTTGGCCCGATGTGAGCCAATTGTATGGCTCTACAGATTTCTCCTTAGTATGCTTGCTTTCGATCCCCTATTAGTTGATCTCATTGTTAAGGGGTGTTGCACATATTCACTAGTTTTGTTGAAATTATTTTGTATGATGGGAAACATTGTTAATTAATATATTTTTTATGATTCATATTCCTTTATTACTTGAATGGCCTTGTCTCATTTGTATGTGTTTCCATTTTCTTCTTTTGCATGGAATATGATTTGATTCTTTCCATATGCCCAAAACGTGAAGTTATATGACCTGTGATTGTATTGAATTTTGGACAAGACAAGGTTTCTGTAGTTTTCATAACAAAATCTGTCCATGTTACTTAGGGTCCTTGATACACAATGCTATCTAATAGGAATCATTCATCTGAATGTGTCGGATTTAGTATGTTCCATGTTATTGTTTTTATCTCTTTTATTTTCTATTAGTGGTAAGTAAAATCTAGGTGTTTTATCTTAATAGGGAAAAATGCCGCAGAGTGCAAAGTTGTCATAGGATGTCTTATCCATAGATTAGATCCACAACAAATGCAAAGCGGTATCGCATATTGAATAGATCATTCACAATGCATGCATATGGCTGACCATATAAGGATGCTTGTAGTCATTTTATTGCTTATTTTGTTTGTTTGTTTTGTTCTTGATGTTAAAGCATAATTGAGGCCATCCTTGAAAAGTATCCCTTTCTAGATGTATGTGCTTAGTCGTGTGAATTTCTTTAATATTTGTTGCAGCAGGCATTCAGAGATTAACTTGGCTGACTTGGGCGGTGAAACTGTTAAGGAAGATGATAGAACTGCACTGCTGGAAGGAGGCCTTCAACCTGCTTCCACAAAAGTCCACCATTCCATTAAATCTAACCTTCTCAGGTTGGATTGAAATTATTGGTCAGAGTTGTTGGTTTCTTTCGTCATCCATTCTGATAATTTATCCTTGTTTTGCCAAATTGCTTCAGGTTCTTTTTCATGGATGAAACATTTTTGGTTGAGAATAGGTTGATATTGAGAGCAATGTAAGTATACTTGGAGCCATCTGGTTTTGGATTGTGAACTCTTAAAATCTTGTTTGGGTCAATTGTGGCTTATTTGAAGCTATAACTTGCAGGTCAGAGTTTGGGGCTATTCTGATCTACTTCTACATATGTGATCGGACAAATTTGTTTGGAGAGTCGAAAAAGGTGCCTTTTCTGTTTCGATCGACAATCAACCTTTGCTATTTAAACACTTGTGTGCAAATTCTTTATTTGGAAAATCGTACCCATAATACTTGTCTGTGGGTGTTTCTTGATCATAAAATGAGAAAATGAAATGGAAATTTCAGTTCCATATCATTTTGCTCTTTCTACATCATGGGACTAAAAGTCCCCTTCTGTTTTTCATTTGAAGGCATATTGTTTGTACATTGTTTTTTTTTTTAAGGTGTTGTTTCACTTGGCAATTTGATGTTCATTCCTTACTGGATTTCTTTGTATGCTGTTTGTCTTATGAGATGCTAAGATTGCCATGATATTTGTTGCAGAGTTACAACCGGGATCTCTTCCTCTTTCTTTATTTCCTTCTAATCATAGTTTCAGCGATGACTTCTTTCAAGATACTCCTTGATAAGTCAGCACTTACTGGCAAATCCATATTGTATCTTAACAGACATCAAACCGAGGAATGGAAGGGCTGGATGCAGGTTGTTAATTCTTTTTATTTATATGTGGAAGAGAAGTTTACTCTCTGTCTAATTTAGTTTAATATAATTTTATTTGCTATTGTTGTATAGTCATGCTCCATTTTCTTCTTGTATGCAGACTGTCATTGAGGATGCTTTTGTTATGCTAGTTTTAATTTTTTCATCCTTTGGAGAAAGTTTTACTTTTCTATGGTTGTTCTTCTTTTAATGTAATTACTTGGATGGGTTTAGCAAATTAATCTAGGGGCAGTTTTGTCTTGTTCTTGTGTTTGCTTGTCTATGATTTCTTCTTCCTTCGTTTATCTTTGGTTTTGGGTGTGGGAAAGCAGGAAGGGATGCTCAGGAGTGATAATGATGAATAAAAGAGTCACTCCTGACACTCAATGTTATCATGGTTTTCTAAATAGAAAACAATAGTATATATGACAGAACCTTCTTCATCTGTTTTCAGAAGTCATATTCCCTGAACAATTCGTTGTACAAAGGACTGTTCGAGGGGTGTGGGCCTAGGTCAGATGAATTCTGCATTAGAAAGGAGACTCTGAGCCCAATATCAGATGTGCTGTGGGCCATGGGGGGAGGGTGGCCATGATAGTGAAAGGAAAAAGGAGATATAGGTTGGGTAGATAGGGGAATCTGAAGGTGTCCCCTTTGGCTCTGTGGTAGAATAATAAGTAGAACCCCTACATCCCATATAATATATCTAGGGGATTATGTGAAAACTTTACTCAAATTGGTATTTTTGGTAATTGCAATGAAGCATTAGGGGATAGTGAAAGAAACACAGTCTTTTATCATGGAAGAAACATGTTTAGAAATGGATCTGGGTTATGGAGATAGTATCTCCTGTTACGTAGTGGGAACAGTGGCATGGTTTGGATATTTCACGCACAGGAGAGTGTATCAAGGTATAAGCCTTATTGCAACATGCTTAAGCTCCAAAGTTGAAAGGGGGTTTAAATTTCGTAGTAGAAAGGGTTATCGGGGCTCCTGTAAGGTAAGCAACAGAATTGAAGGGCTGCAGGTGTCAGGGATTTGTAGCATATTGGCACTATGGGACAGGTGGTGATTCGAGGGGATTTTGGCTTTCTTTTTTGCTCATGCAAGAGGATTTCTAGTTGTTTTAACCTTTCACTTTTATGTGAGGAATCTTTCAAAGGGACAGGTTATTTAGTATCTGAGGAATCTTTCAAAGGGACAGGTTATTTAGTATCTGATTCTTCCAGACCAGGTCTAACTTCTAAACTTTAGCAGTTGGTTTTTGGGTCTATGGGGAAAGCCATTGCTGGAAAGACTTTTTATAGTTCCCCTTATATGAAACGCTTACGAATTGCCAACATGAAAACAGAAACAACTCATAAATTGTAATGGACAACTATATCAATGAAACAATGTAAAATTTATTTATTCAAAAGTGAGTCTTGCATAACGAGCATGCTCTAGGCAGAGGTGGTCAGTGTGGCTGGTGCCACAACATAATGTCTAGAATTTCATCGTCACCAGATCCCAAGTTAACATTTGAAGCAGAGAGGGAGGGAGTCTTGCATAAGATGGTTCCACAAGGAAATGGACCTGAATGCTTGTAAACAGTATCTTCATACAAAACTTAAATGAAGTCACATAGCTCGAGAAAGAGAGGGAGGTAGCATGGTTCCGCAAGGAAATGGAACTGAATGCTTGTAAACAATAGCATCGTAGAAAACTTAAATCAAGTCACATAGCTCCTCAACTCGATTTAAGCATGCTTGAGCAGACTTAGTTAATTGTGTATATGAGCTAAATTTATACTTTGATGAAGAGAGCTTGGTAGCTACGATTTTGATTTGGAGTGGAACAAACTTTTTGGCATATTGACCGACTAAAAGAAACAATCCTTGACATATTGAATCTTGTCTTTAATTATGGTCTTTTTCGACTCATGAAGTGTCCTCCTCCATTTCACTTTTCTCTGTCTAGACTCCAGAGCTGAAATCTGCTGATCAGCTGTATCACTTGTTGCAATTTTAAGTACAATTCCTTGCAGTAAACTCCATCAAAACTTGAAATTGACAACTTTGCCATGGAAATACCTTGTTTATGTACTTTTATTACCATCAAGTAACCAAATTATAAATATTGAACTACTTGAGCTAACCACGAAGATATTCCTGAAAGTGATTAGTAGGAGACTGGGCAGAAGGTACACACCTACCTGGTCATCCATGATTTCCAGTAATAAGATATCAAAAAATAATGATGAACACCCTGATGCCTAATGCTTGGTCCATGCAGGTAGGAAAGAATGAGAATCAAAGCAAATCCATGACTTCCAACAATTTGCACTAGTAGTGGGGAAAGTGTAGTACATATTTGGGATTTTATGCCTCCATGGATTCTTGTCTTTGCAGAGTTACATGGACTCAGGGTAGATGTCCTGATCTCTGAGTGTGGAAGAGCGAATGGAACTTGATGGAAATCTTGAGATCTAGGGTAGAGATCAGTGAACTTCGATGGAAGCTCCACCTGACTTAGTCTAGATGTGCTCTGTATCAGATATAATCATGCCTATTCTTTTTAAGTATGGACAGGAATAGGGCTGTTTACTTTGACTTAAAAAGTGCCACTAATGTTCCCTTAGATTTTAAACAGTTCTTGGCTGGCCCATCAAGCTTTGGCCAGGGGTTAGGCCAAATCCATCAGCTTTAATTCAGCCTTAGGGATAAGATAGGACTCAGAAATAGGGAACATTTTTCTCAACGTTAATTGTCATGGAACTTGGCTATGGTCCGTCCTTTATGAATTCATATATCCTCAGGGGCATAATCATGAATCCAAATTGATGTATAAAACAATGCTACATTAAATCATTTGATAGGAACCTCTCAAAATGCAAGTACAATTACAACAACGTTATTTATTTGGATGTTATAGATTATGAATATTTGAGTGTGCACGGCAACATGGATTATGCTGTCATGATGGTCATCACCATCAAATCAATATGCAGAAAGGTGGTGCAGAGATTAGGATCCACCAGAATTGACTTTAGTGGTAGTTCCACTCTCCCATCACCTTCCAGCCTGTTGATTTAGATATAGAGGATCCTCATATCCCATGCCGTCATGAAAATTAGAATATAATTAATATGCTCTAGTCCCCATGGGATGGAGGAGATAGAAATTTAGCCCAATTGATGACATTTTGGGAGTTGCCCTTGACCAAAAGACTGGAGCCCCAGTTTCTCTTGAATAGTTTGAGACCAATTAGGAGGATTCAGCAAGTGTTGCATCAGCTGTGCCAAAGGGACTTGAGTATGTTAAGGGGGTTTCACCCATGTGGTTACTGAAATTTCCTCCAATACTTGTCGAGGGAACTTCTATCAAAGTTCAGCTTGATCTTGTAATTATCAGGCAGGATCCAAAGGGAAGACCTCGTGGATGCTGGTGGGATAGACCAAACAATGTATATCCAGTTCCTTTCGAGAGTCTCTGATGGGTAGGGAGAAGTTCTTAATTACCGCATGCCCAGAAGATAACTGTGGAGCGTGGACTCAGCACAGTCCTTATTATTGAGAATGCACCTAAATGTTACAACCTTCAGCAATAGTGTGGGCCTTCATAAAAGAAGGCCTGTGCTGGGAAGGGATGGGAGAGGTATAACTCAAACTAATGAGTGATGGTGTGGTGTGTGACCCCACTCCACCCAAAACGTTTCGTGGCCCATGCCCTGTTTGTGAAGCAAACCTGCAATCGAGGAATAGATGGTCTATATTTTCTTCCAGTGCTTTGCACATAGAGCATTAGTTAGGAAGGGCGATACCTCTTGTTTGTACTTGGATCTTCAGTCAGGGCTTCATTCGAGATAACCATCCAAGTGAATGCCTGTATCGTAGGAGGCATAAGGGCAAACCAGGCCCTCCAGGCAATGGCTCAGCTAGTGGGAAAGGGATTGAGAGCACCATAGGAAGAAGAGCCTGAGAAAGTACCTGAAGGGCCTGAAGTCCACACCAGTTTGGCATCACCCATATGTGGTGAAGCACGATTTTAGGAGGTCCAGATTCTAGAGCTTCATTGTCATTCAAGTTTCACCCGAAAGTAGGCAAGCAAACTGTTGGCCCACCCAAAATTTTCTGTATTTTGTGACCCTGACATATTGGTTTTAGGCAGTGAGAAAGGCTTGAGGGAATTCTAACTGTTAGCATTCAGAAGCCAGCCCGCCTTTTTCTAAAATCTGACTCCATTGCTGGACATCACAAGTATTCTGGTCTGGGAAGAGAAAGCTATGGGAACAGTGGATATAGCCCTCCAAGCACCTGAGGTCCTATGGTTGGTTGGTCTAGGAAGCTAGCTAGAGTTGTTTACCATGTATTTGTGCTTGATCACTCGCCACCGCAAACAGTTATCTTCTGTGGCGAATGTCAACCACCACAACAACGCTGCGTTGCAGTTTTTCAGCCTTGCAATTCCGATTGCACCCTGTTTTAAGTACTATTGTTGATTTCCCATCTCACAAGGTGGAGTTTATGCCCATTGGAACTCCCTAGTGCAGTGCTTGAGCCAGAGCTTGATAGACACTGACATTCTGAAAATTGACATTCGAAACACCAGAATATTAGACAAAGGGGCCTTGATCAGGGATGAAAATAGGTAAATGCATTTCCAGACAGATAGTCTCCTTCGAATTTTTCCACCACCCCCTTCCAAAGTGTCTTCCTAGCTGCCCCATACCCTGCGGTAATCCAAAATGCTTACTGGGGACTGGGGAGGGAGTCCACCGGTCAACCTGGATCTAAGGTTCTATCAGTGGATAGACGAACCCTCAAAAGATTAACCTTTTTTTTGTTGAGATTGTGTCTAATGGTGAGAAATGACTGATGAACTGCCACAGCTTATCGACCTGCGTGAGACTTGCATCATGGATGACAAGGGTGTTCTCTACATATTGGAGGTTGTATATCGTTGGCCCCTTTGGAGAGGTGGGGGACCCAGTGAGGAGTTAGCTGTTGTATAGTTTGGTAATGGAAGAACTGAAGATCTTCGCTATGGTAGCAAAAAGGAAAGGGAACAGGGGTCACCTTGGCGAAGCCCCCTTGAGGAGTGGAAGTAATTGTGTCGGTAACCATTAACGAGCACAGAAAAGTTAACCTATGAGATACATCTAGAAACCCTTGATCTTTCTTAATAGCTTGCAACTTCCAGTACAAAGTGATGTATACTTTTTTCTTTGGAAAATTGTTTCATGTGGGCTGGACCGCATTTCTACATTTGCGGTCCAGAAAGTGTAAAGCATCCATCTTAAAGATGGACGCAAGTAGGTGTTCCATGTAAAAACAATGTAAACTAATGGTCCAAATGTTTTCTTACTAGAATTATTATTTCTAGGTTTTAAAATTTATTTATTTATTTACATGTCCTTAAAAATTAAGTGTTAAAATCCATCTCAAAAAAAGATCTATTAAGAGGCCTGCATTTCTACATATGCCGGCTTGGCCACATAGAAACCGTGTCCTTTTTCGTTTGATGATTAATGAACTTTAATTTTAATAAAACAAGTTCGTTGCCTGAGTGGATTGAGAGTGAAATGCTAAAGTTTACAGTGGCAAGTTTTTTCAAATACTGTGTCCTTTCGAGAATTTCCTTCCTCATTTACAATGCTTCTTTAAGGATTCTCTTTCTCCATGTATTCAATTCTGCCTGAAATTACACAGAAATTCATGATGTTTTATTATACCGAAGTTAACCCAAATTCAATCTTGTCATCTTGCTAATTTTTGTTATCTTTTACAGTACTAGCTTATTTTAGCCGACCCCAAGTATTTGGGATAAGGCTCAGATGATGAAGAATGAATATTGATAGTGAATAATGCATGTTTTCCATCTGTTAGATATCATCATAATGCCATCCTGTACTAGCAATCAACTGTTCAGAAGTTCTAATTTCAGCTTCGTTTGGGGAAAAAAATAACTAAATCAAAATCCAAAGAATTAACTCCTCTATTCAGGCTATTTAGCTGATGGTCATACTGCATTCTGTTATATATAAATATATGTTGTAACTCCAAGTTGAATATTGAGTTTCTGTTCTTTTCTTCAGAGTTAAGGTGAGAACAAAATATCTTATGAAGTTCGCTAATTTGTCATTCTCAACTTAACAGGTGTTATTTTTGATGTACCACTACTTCGCGGCAACTGAAATTTATAATGCGATTCGTGTATTTATTGCCTCATATGTTTGGATGACTGGATTTGGCAATTTTTCATATTATTATGTTCGTAAGGATTTCAGCCTGGCACGTTTTGCTCAGGTACATTTCCATTGTGTTTGCATGCTAACACAGTAAATTTTTAGGGTTTACCTTGTTTATATTCTTGTTTGGAAGATATGTGGACTCATCACTTTTTTATTCAACGGCTATATTAAGCTACTTATTTTATAATTTTGCTCTCACTTTTCTGGTATTTGTAGCACCAAACTGGGGTGAAAAAGAGTAGTTTGAATCTTTACAGGTCCTGTTACTTCCTGATATTTTCTGGATCGCCTGCATGGTCTATGCAGGTGATTCAGGAACTATTATGATATCTTGGATTTTTCTTTTTGGTGAATAATTTTGGCTTTTGACTTTTTTTTCTATTGTTCATTACAAATCTTTTACAGCTGATTAACATCCTATTGCTTGGTATGCAGATGATGTGGCGGCTCAATTTGTTCGTCACATTTTGTTGCATTGTACTAAACAACAACTACATGCTTTACTACATATGCCCCATGCATACACTCTTCACTCTTATGGTCTATGGTGCCCTTGGAATTTTTCACAAATACAATGAAATTGGATCAGTCATTGCTGCAAAAGTGGCAGCTTGCTTTTTGGTGGTTATCTTGATTTGGGAGGTGCCGGGAGTTTTCGAAATATTCTGGAGCCCGCTAACATTTCTTTTAGGTCAGTGTGGATAAAATGGTACTGTACACATGCAAATATGTGTGTGTGTGTCTTGTTTTTTGTTATAGATGATGGTTTTACTAAACCCACAGATAAATGCAGGGTACAATGACCCAGATCCTTCGAAAAAGCAATACTCTCGCTTGCATGAGTGGCAATTTAGGTCGGGTCTTGATCGGTATATCTGGATTATTGGAATGATATATGCGTACTATCATCCTACTGTACGTGTTTGATCTTTTTGTTTTTTGTGAAAGTATGTTATAATCCAAATGGACTATGCTGTTCTCGTAGTCCATTGGGGTCATCACCTCCGGATTGAATAATGGACATAGATATAGAGAGAATAGGAGCCTCCATGACATGACCTTGTTGCTGGATCCCTCCCTCCATTACCACCATTTCATTGGATAGTAATGACCCCAATGAACTACATTTTTCCATTGACTTCCAATTGAATTTAGTACACTTCCTTTGTATTATTATCATTACATCGAAATTGCTTTTCGATGTTTGGGAGTTGGGAATTGGCTTGTTGTAGTAGGCATAGGTTAACTTGCCACCATTTTCTCATTTTTACATGTAGATAATTTGGGTTGACAAACCTCTCTCATTACAGGTTGAAAGATGGATGGAAAAACTGGAAGAGTCTGAAACCAAGATTAGAGTAGCAATAAAAACAACTGTAGCTGCAATCGCTTTAGTGGTTAGTTGAACAGTTCTGTGGCCCAAGTGTGTGTTTAACAAGATAGATAGGCTTCTAATTAAATATGTGGTTCTGACAAATGTTCAGTTTTGCCACTTTAGGTGGGTTATCTATGGTATGAATATATTTACAAGTTGGACAAGATTAACTATAACAAATATCATCCCTATACGTCATGGATTCCAATAACGTGAGTACGAAGTGTTGTTATTTCAAATAATATTGTGATCATGATGGTGTTACTAGGTCTGTATTTCAAGTTACTAATATATGTTAATTGTGTGAATCAGTGTCTACATTTGCCTTAGAAATGTCACTCAACAATTTCGAAGCTGCTCTTTAACACTCTTTGTGTAAGGGGCCTTAATCTTAGCCTACGATCTTTCATTTGCACGATGCATATTTCTGAATTTGGGGCACTGTAGAGTCTTATATTCTTTCCTTTTCTCTTAAGGTGGCTTGGTAAGATAACCCTGGAGACCTACATCTCCCAGATTCATATCTGGCTAAGGTACGTTATTTGTTGAAATATATTGAGTTCCACATCTGTTAATTGATGGGTTCCAATTTTGTACAAGTATACTTTTAGTAATTTTACTGGATGACTGACATATCTGTTTTCTGAGTTGATGGTATGAACTGCTTGGACTGCTCTTAATTACTTCTGTTTATTTGGTTAGTTCCATATTATTGTCCACAACTACAGAAAGAGAAAAAATGTTAGATTTAACTTTTTCATTCTCAAAATTATGCATTCAACGTGTTGTGTGCCCTAGAAATATATAATGTTAAATTTTATAGGGTTAGTCCCTCATAGAGGTATGAGTCAAGGAACTGGGAGTGAATTACCAATGAATAGATCTCTTCTGTTAAACCTCTCCTTATCCAGGGAATCAGTAAAAGAGTGATCACTAACATATCACCATCTTGAAAACTTCTATGCTCTAATCTCCATTGTGCCATTGTGTTTTGAGTCATCCCTAGGATGATGTTCAATTTGTCATCCTCTGCTACCAAAAACCCTGATAAATGTTGGTAGAAAACGCTATGGCCAATTAAGAAGGCATCGGTTTTGTAGCAGTGGAGTTACACTGGTTTAGTGGTCCACCATGGGCCTTGAAGCTTCGATGTTCACTTTGGCTCATGATGCCACCCAACAATCACAAGTTCTAGTATTCAGTGAAATTACGTTTCTAGATATATTTTTCGCAGCTGAACCTTGGGTCTATTCCTGATGGCTTATTTAGGTTTAGCCTCTCTTGTTTTGAACTATGTCTATAGACTTTCTCAAGACCTGCACCCAAGAAGAGATGAAAGTTCCGGTAATCTTAGTCAATGTCCCAACTAGAAGAAAAGTTATCTTAAACATAGGGTTTTTAGTTTCCTAACATCTGTTTTCTATGTCAAGCAGCAGTGGAAAAGGTGGAATGCTTGTTCATTCATTGTTTCCTTGCCAGGCATTTATGGTGAGCCTTCCTGGAGCTATTGGTGTGTACTGGGTATGGCTGCACATTGTGGCACCGCTCCTATACCACTAAAGTATCGGGCATTTTGCCTGAAAAGGAAAGCTCGTAGGGATGTTATTTTTCCTTGTAATTTTCTGCGGCATTTGGAAGAGAGGAATACTGGAATCTAATGTAGAAAAGGTACACGGGGGCCACATTAGTTTAGGAGAATATCAGGGCTTCCATTATCTCCTGGGCAGTGGTCAACAAAAACTTTAAGGGGTATCACCAATATGGATCTCATTCTAGAGTGGGCATATGTGGTTCATAGCTTCACCCTAAGAGCACCTTCTCTCTCCCCTCTCGATGTATGCATCTGCATTTATGTGGTTCTCTTCATGTTAATAGCATCCAAAATAGATAAATTATGATCCTCTTAAAGGCCATGGTTATCTTATCTCTCTCTATGATCCTCTAATAATGAAAGTGGAAAATGGACCAGATGAAGGCATAGTACATGAGTAGCCACTAATGGTGACAGTTACTAAAACTTACGTTGCTTTTAGCCAAAATCACTGAACTGATGGCTATGCTTCTAATTATCCCGAATTCTCTCTCACTAATCATTCTCTTTACTTCAGCATAAATTACATCGGTATTCCTGTATCTTGTCCAAGTGCTGCTCCCAGAAGTCCCTCCTGAAGGATCCCTGAAGTATCTTGAAATTTCCATGCTGATGCTAGGCATGCCCAAGTTGATGGACAAACATGCATTCATAAGTTTATTTTCTTTTTCTCTTTATTTCTCTTCTCAAAAGCAATGGTGTATATTAACAAATCAAATCACGAAACTGAGTTTCTTGAACCTAGTGCTCAAAAAAGAAAACAGCTTTTCTGAAAAAATCCTAATTCAAACAAAGATCTTGAACATCTTTACCCACTGTGATCAGTGACAAGTGGCCAAATCATGTCCATCTTACTTGGGCATTCAACGTATTTGTAATAGTTGTGAAAAAACTTAAAAACCAGTGCAGGTTGGGGTTTGAATAATTGGTGATGTTTGTCATATGTACAAATTAATCAGTTACATACAGAAAAATATGCAACGAATTACTATCAACTAGGACTTAGTAACTTGTCCTTGTGAGAGTCCCTCAGCTGAGAGGTCCTTAACCCAGAGCCCCTCCGCTACCTCCCATCTACCAGAACTACATCCACCTCTTTCACCCCCTCATCCCGACCATCGCCCTCTTCCGCCCCCCCAACCCTTCTTCTTTTCCCTCCTCCCCTCCTCACATCTCTTCCCCCTCCTTGACTCGCCAACCCCTACCTTTCCTTGAGCCCCACTTCATCCACCTCTCAAACTCTTCCCTCCCCTCGTCTAATATCCTGTTGGATTGCTTCGTTTCCCCTGCTTGGGATGACCCTAGGGGTATTGAGAAATGGGGACAAAATCTGTGGGCAACCTTAGCTGCCGCAAGATCTCCAATGGTTCTTTCCTCTTCTCCTTTTCTTTGGCTCAAGTCACGTCCTCGGCTGTCTTTCATCCTCATCCCTCTTTCAAAGGGGCTACCCTTTTGTCCAAATGGAGTAGAGATTTAGGGGTTTTTTCTAAACGAGGGTTTGGTTGAGAGCCTTCAACATCCCCCTTATTGGTCTAACATCCCCTCGTCTAACATCTTGTTGGATTGCTAATATCCTGTTGGATTGCTTCGTTTCCCCTGCTTGGGATGACCCTAGGGGTATTGAGAAATGGGGACAAAATCTGTGGGCAACCTTAGCTTCTGCAAGATCTCCAATGGTTCTTTTCTCTTCTCCTTTTCTTTGGCTCAAGTCCCATCCTTGGCCCGCCTTCACCCTCATCCCTCTTTCAAAGGGGCTACCCTTTTGTCCAAATGGAGTAGAGATTTAGGGGTTTTTTCTAAACAAGGGTTTGGTTGAGAGCCTTCAACATCCCCCTTACACGCATGGCACCTGAATGTTTTCAAGCTCATAGGGGATTACTGCAATTTTTATCTGTGTATTGGATCTCCACCTACTCCCTTCCCCTTGGTTTCGTCCAGTTATTGATCGAGGCCCTTAATCCCCATGTCATCCCACCTTCCTTATGGTTGGACATCGACGGGCTCTTTTACTTCATCACACTGGTCTGGATTTCAGCCTCGCCTCCATCTCCTCGATTTTATTCCTTTTTCTCGAGCACCTTTGCGCCCCGCCCCTGTCACCCCTTGCCCTGCTGATAACCAATGAACCACTCGTTGCCGCAAATGTTACCGGCGGAGATTCACTCAACCAGCCCCACCATCCCATCCTTGCCTGGACCACGCGACCCCGCATGCTCCCCCTTCTTTGATAGTTCACAGCCCTAGCCTTTTAGGTGGTCTGCATGCCCACCCCTGTTATGTGATCTTCTCCTCCAACATGTTCGATGTCCTCTACGATGGAGAGGATTGCGATGTGCCACCATTTCAGGATCCCTCTCCCTCGACACGTGTTTCTCCCACTCATGTGCATAATTCAAACTCCTTGCTCTTTTCTAATATCTCCGCTCCTACCCCTCGCTCACGTTGGCAAATCCTCCCTCATGAACCCCTTGCCCTTTCGTCTGACCCCATGTTCTCTTCCTCTATCCTCTCCTCTGGTCCCTCGATCCTCTACCCTCCAGTTCCTCCATGTGTCCCCCTCTCTCCTTCAAACCGTCTATCTGGCTAGGGGAATGACTCCTTCCCCGGTACACTTGCAACATCAATCTCTTCCTTCTCTCTCTTCCTCCTCGTTCCACCCCTCTCGCTCCCCTTGTCTATTTTCCCTCTCTTTCTTAGGGAGAGTTGTCCTATTCCTCTTGTCCATCCTTACCCTCCCACATCACCTTCTACCCCTCTCTGTCCCCCCCCTCCATCCAGCTGTCTCCTTTCTTCGGGTCTCCTACGACTTCTTCGGCCTCTTCGGTGCCCCTTTTGGATCCTTCTCTGAAGGACCCCAGTCTCCCGTCACCCTCGTTTCAGTCCACTTTGCCTTCTCGGTCTGACTCTGCACCCTCCTTCCTTTCTGCTGACCCTATTTTATCGCTTGGAGCTCGTCCTCTCCTTACCCACTCCCCACTTTTGCTAGGTTTTTAACTTACATGGCCCCGCTTCCTCCCCCCTCCTTCTCCCCTCACTTTTCCTATCTCCCCTCTCTCGCCCCAAGGAGCTCTTAGTCCTCCTCTCCCATCCCCCTTGAGCCTTCTAACCCGTTTCTTGACCCACCCCCTTACTCCCTTGCCCCCCCTTATTCCCTCAGGGTCCCCATCTACCCAACTCCTCCACTGGTCCCTTTTCCTCCCCATCCCCCCCCTTTTGGTACCCCCACCATTTCACCTCCCCTCCTCTTTCCCCATTCCCCCACCCACCTTGGCTTCAATTTCCCCTCAAAACCGTCTGTGCCTGCCTTTTCCCTCCATCCCTTGGGGCTTTCCCCCACTCCTCAGCTCTGAGAATCTCTCTTCTTCATTCTCCGACCATTCTCCATTCCATCCCAAAATGCCACCACTTAGGTTGACTTTACGTTTGTCGAAGATATGGACAAAGCTCAGGTAACCTCCATGATGTTCTCAAAGTTATGGGCTTCAACTTCGACCGGTTTCAGGACGATCTCCACGCCTTCTTGAGTATACCGTTACCAAAATGAAAGTAAGTTCCAAATGTCATTGCGAACTCCAAAACCTGAAGACTTTTATCAATTACGACCAAACTCCCTCTTCCCGACCCCCCCCAACCCCCTTCCCTCCCCCGCCCTTCCTTCTCGTCATGACTTTGTTGCTCCCGCATCCTTCGGCGCTCTTTGTGAAGGGTCCATCCCCCCACCCCTCTCTTTAAATGAAGATTCTAGCTCGAAACATAAGGGGTCTGGGCGACGGTTTCAAGCACCGCTCAGTCCTTGACCTTTGCAGGAAACACTCCCCCACCCCTTCTAGCCCTCATGGAAACTAAACTCCCCTCCGCAGACCTCACTTTGATCAGGCAAATTTGGGGATGCAGGCCATGCCAGGAGTCCTCTCTCGAGGCACGTGAGGCTTCAGGTGGGATTTGGATCGTGTGGGACCCCTCACTCCACACTCTTTCCCTCACCCACGTGGGAGTCTACTCTGTAACATTGTCTTATCCGGAGTCTTTGATGGGCTCCTTTGGAAGTTATCGGGTGTATATGGCCCCAATTTGCCCTCACTCCGAGATCATTTGGATTGAACTCGATCACATTGCCTCACTCCTCGCTCCTACTTGGTGCATCGACGTAACGTCACCCGCTGGTCTTTCGAGAGAAATACCAACTCCAGCGTCACCCCGTCTATGCTAGCGTTCTCTGACATCGTCTTGTGTAACCATCTGCTTGACCTACCTCTCCAAGGGGCCAACTTCACTTGGTCTAATCATTCGGCCACCCCAACCCTTTTCAAACTTAACCGTTTTTTCATCTCGACAGAATGGGACACCTCGTTCCCGGGGACTCACTCCCTTGCCCTTCCCAAACCGCTGCCCCATTCTCTTAGACACCCTTGCCGCCCTCTAGGAACCCAAGCCTTTTAGGTTCGAAATGTTTTGGCTGGAGGAATCCTTCCCCTTTGTCCTCTCTAATTGGCAGTCTCAAACTTTCCAAATCCAAGGTTGGGCCGCCTGTAAAGAAAACTTCAACTCCTAAACCCCTCCTCAAAGATTGGGCACGCCAAACCCTTCGGAAACTTCAGGGTACAAAAAAAGCTTCCCTATTAGAAGCCATTCACTCTTTGGACTCCATGGAAGAACTTGCCCCCTCAACCTTGTAGAAGTAGCCTAGAGGGGTCAAGCCAAGTTCGAATACCAAGGAATCCTCTACAAGGAAGAAATCTTCTAGTACCAGAGATCCATAATCAAATGGCTGAAGTTGGGGGGACTCTAACACGGGTTTCTTCCATAGCATCGCAAATTGTAGAAGGTGCGATAATTTCATCTCCCAAATGGAAGTTAAGAACTTGGTCCTCGACCAACCCTCCCAAATTCAGGACACTATCACATGTTTCTTCAAGAACCTGTTCTCATCCCCCTCAGAACCCAGGCTCCCCATGCCCACTCTCCCTTTCAAGGCCCTTCCCCCTGACCAGGTCACCTGGCTCGAAACACCCTTTTCTGAAGAAGAGATCCTTAAGGCTCTTAAGGACCCTGCCCAAGACCGCGCACGAGGTCTGGATGGTTACCCGATGATCTTTTTCAAACATTTTTGGGATATCGTTCGTCTTGATATCCTTGACATGTTCAACGAGTTCCACAAAAGGGGGGTCATCAGTCGGGCCATGAAAGCAACCGTCATCACCCTTGATCCCCAAGATCGAAGGCATGGAAGAACTCAAGGACTTTCGTCCCATTAGTCTCATCAACAACTCTTACAAATTGTTATCCAAGGTCCTGGCTCCTAGGCTTAGATCCGCCCTCAGCTGGGTTATCTCCACCACCCAAGGGGCTTTCGTGAAGGTTTGATTATACTAGATGGCGCTCTAGTGGGGCATGAATGCATCCATTCGTGCCACCTCTGCCAGGTGCCGAGGATCATTACCAAAATCGCTTGGGAAAGGGCGTATGACCATGTCAATTAGACCATCCTCTACCAAGCCATGGAAAGGATGGGTTTCGGCCAGCGATTGAGGAGGTGGATCTCTGGGTGCATCTCCCATCTGTACTTCTCAACTTCTCAAGTCTTATAAACGGTTCTCCTAGAGGCTACTTCCCGTCCTTTAGAGGCCTAAGACAGGGCGATCCTCTATCACCTTTCCTCTTTACTACCGCTGCTGAAGTCTTCAACCTATCTATCTTGGGGTTATATAGTGCTGGCCTTCTCTAAGGGTTTGAGGTGGGAAGGAGGAGAGCGGTAGTGTCCCACCTCCAATACGCAGATGACACCTTACTGTTCTACGACGTTGTCCCTTCTCAAATCCATACTCTTAAGCTCTTCCTCAAGTGTTTTGAATTCGACACTGGCTTCAGGGCTAACCTAGACAAAACCAAGTTAATGGGGATTGCTGCTGAAACCCACACCCTTCTTGCCCTTGCAAATGCCTAGGGTGCAAGACCAAAGCTTTGCCCTTTACCTACCATGGCCTACCCCTCTTTCGGTAAACCCAAAGCCAATCGGTGGAGCCCCATTGTAGACAAATTTAATCGCTGCATGGTAGGGTGGAAGGGTAGATACCTATCCCCTGCTTGCTGCCTCACATTCATCAAAGACACCCTTGTCAGCATTTCCATCGTTCAGATGTCCTTGTTCCAGATGTGATGCAAATAAAAATTGGAGTTTATTTTTATTCTTAATTAGGAATAGGAAGAGAGCTAGGATAAGGATAAAGTCAAGTAAGAGGAGGGAGGATTTTTGGTACGTATTGTTAAGTGGGAGATTTTGGGGAATAGATTATAATTAATCTGTGATGAAGGATTTGGGAGGGGATAGAGATTCTTGTGAGAGGAAATAGGGAGATAGACTTGAGAGGAAATAGAGAGATTGGTGTGGAGAGAAAGTAAAGGGAAAGTACAAACTTTTGAGAGAGAGGGAAAGACTTTATTTTGTGGGTTTTTTTTTTTTTTTTTTTTGTATTTACAGGGAAGAGTACGTCATTGTAAAGATCAGATATTGAAATTGAGTAAAATTTGGTCTTGTAAAAAGATCTTTTTTGGGTTGAATTCCTTTGCAAACCCTGAGAGAGGGTATATTCTCTTGAATTCCCTTGTAGACCTTGAGAGGATATAATCTCTCACCCATTTTTTTATTTTTATTATAATTTTTTTTTCCTCCCTGCATCAGTTGTTATCAGAGTCCTAAGATCTGCTGATATGGAGAGCCTTGAGATTTTAGAAGATGTTCAAAGCGAAGTTCGTGACATGAATCAACGGTTGCAGCTATTAGATCAAAGATTTGAGAGATTCAAAGAAGACCTAGTAGAGCGTATTAGCAAAGTAGTAGAACAAGGTCTGTGAGATTTCTTTCATAGATTACACTCGCAACAAGAGGAAAAAGAATATGAAGAGGTAGGTCTTGATACAAAAGGTGATGTCGATGTGCAAGAAATTTCCAATATCAATTGTGAAGAAGAAAAAGAAATTTTGAAAATCAAATATGAAGAAGAATATATGTGTTATGCAGTATACGAAATCCAACCAAGTGAATCTAAAGGAAAAATCAAGATTGAGCCCGAGATCATTGTGTTCTACTTCAAGATAAGAACGAAGCATCCAATGAATCAGCTTAATGAAGAAATTGAAGAAATCGTGTCGAGGCTTATGGTGGCATTACATCACCAACTTTCGAGAAGGCCTTTAAAATATTTGAGTTCCATAAGCTCGAGGTCAAGCTTCTCCCAACCCGAGGAGAATGATGCAAATAAAAATTGGAGTTTATTTTTATTTTTAATTAGGAATAGGAAGAGAGCTTGGATAAGGATAAAGTTAAGTAAGAGGAGGGAGGATTTTTTATACATACTGTTAAGTGGGAGATTTTGGGGAATAGATTATAACTAGTTTTTTTATGAAGGATTTGGGAGGGGATAGAGATTCCCGTGAGAGGAAATAGGGAGATAGACTTGAGAGGAAATAGAGAGAGAGGCGTGGAGAGAAAGTAAAGGGAAAGTACAGATTTTTGCGAGAGAGAGAGAGAGAGAAAGACTTTATTTTATGGGTTTTTTATTTCGTATTTTGTATTTAAAGGGAAGAGTCCCTCATTGTAAAGATCAGATATTGAAATTGAGAAAAATTTGGTCTTGTGAAACGATCATTTTTGGGGTGAATTCCCTTGCAGACCTTGATAAAGGGTATATTATCTCGTTGGGGGTAGATTCCTTTGCAGACTCTGAGAGAGGATATAATCTCTCACCCAGTTTTTTATTTTTATTATAATTATTTTTTTCTCCCTGCATCAACATGCCAGCCTCTGTCATCGACTACCTCGAGCAGCAACTCATGGGAAAGTTTCTCGGGTCTGGTGAAGGGGGCAGCAAATATCATCTCATTTCTTGGGCCAGGGTGTGTTCCCCAAAATCCCGTGGTGGTTTGGGAATCCGCAACTTGAGGTTCAATAACTTAGATCTACTAGGTATATGGTGATGGCGCTTTGCCACCCAAGACAACCACCTCTGGCACACAGTTGTACCGCTGTTTCGATAGTGACTTTCTTTCCCTCTAGGAGCGCTGGCCCTCACCTCTCAAGGGCTTGGAGATCTATACTCAGTTGCCTCCCCTCCTCCCTTAACTTCCGCTTCCATTCTCTCCCAGGTCATCAGATCTTTTTTTTGGTTCCACCAGTGGTAAGGCCACACCCCTCTCAAAGATAGATTCCCCCACCTTTTTGGGGTAGCCTTACAGCCCATCGCCTCGGTGCCCGACAGCTTCCAATCACTGGGAAACAAAATAGTGTGGAACCCTTGCTTTAGGAGGCCTTTTTCAGAACCCAAGACCCCCTGAATTCTTAGCTCTTTCCTCAATTCTTCATTCCGTTTTACTTCCCACACAGGGTTTTGACCTACCCATATGGTCCCCTGAAGCCTCGGGTACATTCTCGGTTGCCGCCTACAAAGCCCTCCAACCCTCCTCCCCTCCTCCCCTCTGCCGTACAATTCCTCTCACATAGCCAGAGCGTGGTCCTGCCTCACCCCTCCCAAAATCCAAATGTTTTTCTGGATATCTTTTTCCGAAAGAGCCCTCACAGTCGACCAATTCCAAAGAAAGGGCCATCAGCTCCCAAATAGATGTTCCTTATGCCTGGAGGATGAGGAAACCAACCCACATCTTTTCCTCCAATAGCAGGTCGAACATGCCCTCTGGGGTATGATGCTCCAACTTTTCGGATGGGTATGCCCTTCATCCATTCCAGTTGTTATCCAGACTTCCCTTCACCCTCCCTGGACCAAGCACAGCAACTACCTTTGGCGTGCCTCGGTAGCAGCAACTCTCTAGGTGATTTGACTGGAGAGCAACACCACATCTTCAAAAGTGAATCTTCAATCGTCCAGGCCTTGTTTCACAACGTCAATCTCTGGTCACTTTTTGGGTAAAAAACCACAAGCTATTCTGGCACCTTTTCCTTTTGGATTTTCACCTTAACTGGAGAGCTCTGCTGACCCTTAGACCTGCGACAGTCTCTTGGTCCTCTTTATGGAGACCTCCTGAGCCAGGTTCAAGTGAATCTCAATTTCAATGGCTGCTCTCTCGGCAACCCTGGCCCAGCTGGTATTGGAGGCATTTTCAGAGACTTGAGTGACAACACTCTACTCTCCTTCTCCTTATTCATCTGCCACACCAGCTATACTGTTGCAGAAGCTTGTGCCCTCCTTGTGGGCCTTGGTAAATTGGATCCTTCTTGGAGCAACTCCTTATCATCGAGGGCGACTCCAAAAACGTCATAACCTGGGCTTCTGGATCTTCTTCTTCTCCCTGGAGACTGATTCACATCTTTGACAAAATCCCTCACCTTTGCAGGGCCACATCCGTATTATTCAGCATATGTGGAAGGAGGCCAACAATGCGGCTGACACCCTCGTTAAAGAAGGCGCCTCACAGCAGTTGGACCCCCACTCTTTTGAGCTCTAAATGCCTGTTGTATAGAAATTTTTGGGACCCCATTGTGGGTTTTGTATACACACACTTGCATGGTGGGTGGTCCATTTTTTGTACTCTTTTCTCTCTTAGTTAACACTATGATAATGATAATAATAATTGGTGATGTTTGTGACATTGAGATTTTCATAAGCTTCTTCTCACTTGGCATATTCTACCTACGCTGATTTTGAGATTTTTAAAGAATTTTTCTCAATAGACATCCAAATGATGAGAATGAAAATGCAACAATTCCATGTGGTTGGGTTAAAGTGCAGTTATATGAGCTTGTGTTTGATATTTTAAAATGAACTTGCAGATCTGGCATGCCTGATGGACAGCCTAAATGGTTGCTCTCTCTCATCCCCAACTACCCCCTTCTCAACTTCATGCTTACTACTGCCATTTATGTCTTGGTAAATATATCCAATAAGGAAAATCTCTCTCATGGAGTCCAATCTCGATTTCCTTCACCAACTGGAGCTATTTCTCCTAACTACCAAGAAATTTTTTTTGCAGATATCACGCCGGTTGTTTGAGCTTACAAGCACTTTAAAAAGTGCGTTCGTGCCAAGCAAAGACGACAAGAGGCTCATGTACAACCTGATTGCTGGTGCTGCTATAGCTCTTGTGCTCTACTCAGCATCCTCTGTGTTTCTCCGGATCCCTCAAATGCTGGTATGATTTTTAAATGAGCTTAGAAGCTTATGCAGGTACAATTAGACATGACAGAAGAGAGAGAGAGAGAGAGAGAGAGAATCCACCATATGTATCTGATTTCCAATGCCAACATATATAGGCATGACCATTAGAAGAGCTTGGATGCATGGAGGTTTTATGGCAATTGATTGCGGCTGTTTGTACCTCTAATTTGTTGAGCCTTGCAATATATGCGATCGGGTATACATACATCAGCATCAGTGATGGGTAGCAAGTGTACGTGAAGTTCGCTCCTCACAATTTTTTAGGTTTTCCTTTGTTTTCAGAAATTTGTGTACAGAGGGGGCTGATCTCTGAATTCAATCTCAAATTGAGGGATTCAGGGGAAGTTCTGGCATATGCATTCATGTATTCTGCCTTTTAATTATAATGACGTGATTTGTAAAACACAATGTTCTCTATCTGTAACACCGATATGTGTTGGTTATGTTAGTTCTCGTCTTTGGTAAGTGACCGAGTGCCTGGTTATAAATTTTGCACAAGCGATCAATAAGAAAGGCCTTTTCAAAATCTCAGGTGATGTGAGGTTGAGCACTGGTGTTTCAATGGCAGGAAGTTTTCTGTTATTTGCATCTTGGTTTTTGGGTTGAAATCAAACCCCAACTTGTAATCAGAATGGGAAAAATTATTAGAACGTAGCATATATTTTCATATTTTCTTGTCTTTCAAAAGGAATGGGTAACAAGGGACGCTAATCGAGAGCAACTGTGCTATTGGTCTTTTATGTATGACAATGGGTGGCATGCGGTTCCTTGTGTTGTACACAGGCTACATGCATGTTTTTTCGTGAGCCGCAAATTTCACTTCCAACCTGCATGCATATGTACACCTCAAGAGTAAAGCTCCTGATGTCATACTGAAGGTTGATTATGACCCTGGGCTAGAGGTAAAGAGTCTTGATTTGTAGTGTATAAGGTTGAGGCTTTAAAACAAGACTCTTCATCTCTAACTATAAATTTAAAGCTTAAAAAATAGGATAGATTGAGCTGCTTTATGAACACTTGAAAACCTTGAATAATTGATGGTATAAAAAAATACGTTATAAGATGCATTGTTTCTAAGACTTAAAAAAGATCGATTTAAGAATTTTTGGACATGCAAACAACCTCTTCTAATATTCTTGAGATGCAGCACCCTTCCAAAACTTTTTCCAAACTTGTGACATGCTTTTTTTCTCTTGTTTTTTTTTCCATAGCCGCCCTTTTCACCCTTAATAACATCCACCTTTTTCATTGAAAAATAGACAACGGACCAATGTCAGGAAGTTATTCAGGCCAAACATTACAAAGCGAATAAACATTTGGACTCAAATAACTCTGAAATTCATAGAAAAAGCAGTAGTGGAAAATGTTACAAAGATTACTGTTAAACAACTCGAAAATTTTGAAGAACAAAAGCAGAAGAAAGAAAACCCAAAAGCCTTTTCAAATACCAACCTTGTACTGTTTCCACACTCGCCCAACTTCCTATCTGTATTGCACCATCAAGTCGAGATTAGAGAGAGAGGGTGGCCATGAGGAAGGCCAGTCTGGACTAGACCAAAAAACAGGAAAAAAAAAAGAAAACAGAAAACAACCCAAGCATGACCATGGGTGTGTGTGTGAGAGATATGGCTATCGCTTTGGTGGCCTGTCTTCATCCTCATCCTCAGAGTCATCTTCATCTCCGGGCCTCTTCCTCTTCTCTCCTTTCCCTGCAACTCCAACTTGGTCACCACCATCATCGCCGTCATCTTCTTCATCTACATCATCTTCTTCCTCATCATTCCCTTCTCCAGGCTCGAAATCACTGGCATCCTCCTCATCTTCTGCACGCCCCACCGGCCTAACAAGATACTCGGTCCCCAATTCTTCCTGTGACCGTATCATATTAATGAAATTTGACAAGACAAATAAAGAGTGAGAAAATTAAGAGGCATCTGCTGGGTTCGGAATTTGTGTATTCCACAAGAGAACTAATTAAGACAAAAATAAAGTTAAAGGATTGCCACTTCGGTAGTTGGCAGTGCTATATGGATTAGATGAAAGTAGTAAGTACAAAGAGAAATGCTGTTTTTTTTCTACTCGTATGAACCAAGGAAGGTTCATGCCGGTTGGACCGCATTTCTACAATATGCGGTCCAAAGGTATAAAGCACCCAGCTTACGTATGGAGGCAAATAGGTGGTCCATCTAAACACAATTGTAACCAACTGTCCAAATTTTTTTTAATATAATTATTCTTTTCAGTTTTCAATTTATTCTTTTTCATATTCATGATCTCCATGTTAAAGATCATATATTCTCTAAAAATTAAGATCAAATTATATTTAAACAAGGTTTCAAATTCATGCTTTCCATATTAAAGATTATATATTCTCTAAAAATTAGGATCAAATTATATTTATACAAGGTTTCAAATTCATGATCTCCATATTAAAGACAATATATTATCTAAAAATTAGGATCAAATTATATTAAACAAGGTTTCAAAAAAAGCTAGGCGGCCGGGCCTAACGGCCAGAACTTTGGGCTCCTTGTAGTAAAGTTCTCTATATATAAAAATAGAAAAAATATCTCCTTATCCCATATTTTTGACTTTTATATCTCATGAGTCTCAAGGATTGAAAATATTACTTGTAAACAAAAAGCCTCCAACTTTTCCATCTTATAACCTCTTGAACCCTTTTGACCATGAATTTTTTATCCAAAACAACACTAAAATGACACCCTCTCCATTAACGTTCTTTCTCTCAACGCACCGTCTCTCTCAACTCCATCTCTCTAAAACCCAAAGATGTAGAGAGGTTCGTCTCTCTCTCATCTCTCTATAAAAATTATCTCCCCCCTGTACTCTACATCAACTCTCCTTGCAAAGACATCTCCCCTCTGTACATCGACTCTCCTCTCTACATCAACTCTCCTTGCAAAGACATCTCCCCTCTCTACATTGACTCTCCTCTCTACATCAACTCTCCTTGCAAAGACATCTCCCCTCTCTACATCGACTCTCCTTGCAAAGACATATCAAAATATGGGACTGACCATACCGGTTTGGGATAACTTTTTTTGAAGAGAGGGTAATTTTTAGAGAGAGAATGTAGAGAGGAGAACTTCTCGGTAACTTTGGATTTTACAAAGAGAGATGGAGTTGAGAGAGAGACGGTGATCTGAGATAGAGAAAACGGAGAAAACGTGAAAACGTTAACAGTGATTTGAAAGAGAAAACGTTAGCAAAAAAGAAATTTTTTTGGAAAAAGTGTCATTTTAGTGTTTCTTTGAATAAAAAATTCATGGTCAAAGGGGTCTAGGGGATTGTAAGATAGAAAAGATCGAGACTTTTTGCTTACAAGTAATATTTTCAATTATTGGGTATCATGAGATATCGAAGTCAAAAAATAAAGGATAAGGAGATATTTTTCTATAAAAATATATATATATTTGTGTCAATTTTGTAATTTATTGTATTTGAAAATATTATCTTATTATATCATATTTTTATATATATAAAAATATCACATATCGCATATTGAGAATAAACTTATTCAAATTTTAAACTTCAAACCATACAAAATTTATAAATTTAATAGGATATGTATTAGTAATAGTTTCCAACTCTCTCCAAATCGACTTGGGCTCATGCATCAGAGCACAGTTATGTCTCTTAGCTTCTCCTAAAATAGGAAATGGGGAAGCTACGCAAGTTACAATGTAAAAGGGCTCAAGAATTCAATGAACAACAACAAGGTGTTTATAAACTTCGAAAAAAAGCCAATACGTGATACCAATACTAGAAAATCTGAACAAGAAATGGGGTTTTTGTTCCCCCAGGTCATGTAGATCTAAACTAGAAGTGGGGTTTTATTTTCCAAAAGGAAGAAGTATGGATTAGTTTCTTTACAAAGGAATTAAGAATAAAGAATAGAAACACACTAGTAACAAGTCAAATATTTATCATTTTAAAATCTTTTTCTCAAACTAATTAGGATAGAATTAACAAACGAATATTGCAAAGCAAAAATGGAAATCACAAGGTCGGGTCAGGACTTCACTCTTAAAAAAAATGCCGGGCATCCAGGTCCGTCCCATTTTTTTTATTTCTTTCCCAATTTTTCATGGACCCGGATCGGTTCCACGGGGATCCACCGGGCTGCCAGGGTTTTAAAAACCCTACTTAGCACACTTGGAAAATGACAAAAACTGAAAGAACACATGGTCACAGAAAGAAGTTTAGCAGAGGAGAGAGCGATCCAAAAATCTTGAAAACATATAAACCATGATCATTGAAATAAATTTGGAAAACCAAAATACCAGGTCAAAACCAACCGTGGGTGAGTAAAGGCCTACATGTTGTATCATTCATAAGGAAAAAAACAATTTGAAAAGTGGGTCAAGAGGGTTTCCTTTTCTCGCAAGCAACAAAAAGAGTGACCAGTCGCAGTACAAGATTATTCCATGAAATACCCAATTACCAAAACCAGTTGCAGAAACCAATAATATCGCCCTCTAAACGAAGTATCACTAAAAAAACCATCCATTGAAAATTCTCAAAAGTAGATCAAATAGAGAACATAGAAAACAAGAAAACCAGCAACCAGCAAAAATAACCACTGATGAGTAGACCATGCTTGAGAGAGAGAGAGAGAGAATTGAGCGAGGAAGAATCAGAAGGTTTGAGAAAACAGAGAGAGAGATGATAAGTCCCAACGAATTTTGCAGGGACGTAAAAGTAAAACCGCCGAAATGAATAACGGATCTGTATTTCCATGTCAAAACGTTCGGAAAATTCGCATAACTCGTGAGGACAATCATATTCAGCAGACTAAGATGCATAGATAAATTAAGAAAAATGGAAAATTATGGAAAATAACGATTAAAACAACGAAAGCTAAAAAAAAAAAAAAAAAAGCTGGATCAAAACCCTAAATTACGAACAGTAACATCCACAGCTGAAATCATTTAATAAGAATTATCTAGCTCTTCCTGCTCCAGATCGAAACATAGAAGCGTGAAAAAGTAAATAAATAATAACATGATGGACCTTGAAATATGAAAACAAGAAGAAAACCCCTTTCTCTAAAGAAGCAAACGTTGTCGATATATTTTCACCAAATAACAAAGAAAACATAGCTTCTATATTTGATAAAACAAAGAGAAAAATAACTTCGCATATCAGAAAAAGAACACATAAAAAAACAGAGCAATTGCATCCAAAAATTAAAGCACAAAAACTGGAAAATTAATCAAACAACACACTTTACCTCTTCCTCCTCTCCATCATCATCGTCGTCGTCATTGTCATCGTCGTCGTCGTCGTCGTCGTCATCGTCATCATCATCATCATCATCATCATCATCACTATCGCCATCATCTTCTATTGACTGAACCTGAGAGGGAGCAGCAGGAGGAACAGATGGCAAAGGGTCATCTTCCTCTTCATCTCCTTCCTCATCCTCATCATCGTCATCGTCGTCACCTCCATCACCATCATCATCATCTCCACCATCATGATCATCAACATCATCATCGTCATCATCATCATCATCATCTTTTACCTCAACAATCTCTTCAACATCATCATCATCCTCGTTTTCGAAATCCCCATAGCCATTAGAAACCTTAACTGGTTCCTCTTCTTTACCATCAGCGGCCTTCATCCCTGAGATCCAAAACCAAAACCAGGAAAAAGAAAGAAAGAAAGAAATAAATTCTAAAGGCCAAAGAGACAATCTCTCAACAGAGAGGGAGGAGAGAGAATTTCAGAGGTTCAAGAAGAGAGAGGGAATTTAGAGAGAGAAAAATCTGAGGAGAGAGAGAGCTCCACTGCAATTCCAGAAACGCTACAGACCGCCACGGTTATCGCTCAACAGGCTCCCGCAGCCGTCCGATCTGACTTAATCGCGGATCGATGACGTGGCAATACAATCCGACGGTTTGGATCACGAGTTGGCCCTTGCCTGCGAGTGCATGTTTGAATGGACTTCAAGATGCCGCCCCTGGTATGTTACACACGTGTGAGATATAGGGCTGGCGTCATCACACGATCCCTTCTAAATCTCACACACTACGCATTAGTCCGGAAGCTACGAAAAGTACCCGGTTATGGCTAGAAATATCGGTGTGGCCCCCAGGACTTTCCAGAAAGAAGGAACGATGATTTAAATTGCGCGAAATCTATCACAAATATCGTCCCTCTTAGAGTTTTTCGGCGAAATTTTGACTGATTCGCAACGGCGTTAGGGCTGCCTAATACACTTGCGAAAGTCATCATAAATCTAAATTTAATTTCACTAACATTGTGATTTAAATACAGTTTCAAATGTTTGATGTTATTTCTTCTTCCTTTTTTTTTTTTTTTTATTCCTGTTTCGAAAATTATATAATGCATTTGTACAATATGCGGTCCAGAGATATAAAACATTCATAATAGATGGTTCATCTAAAAACAATTGTAGGTGGTCCATCTAAAAACAATTGTAACTGGTCCAAATGTTTTCTTAATATAATTTTTTTTTGAGAAAATGACCTCTAATCTTTTCCTGAAAGTTTCATTTCTATTAAATCTCCTAAGTTAACTAAAATCCCTTGCAACCAACCCCTCAAGTTTTAAACTTTGTGACCATTAGCCCTCTAATTATAATTTTCTTTGTTCTTTTTATAAATTTGATCTTTTTGTTTTACAAAATACCAAACCCATACATTAGTCATCCATATTTTTTATGTGACTTGATATATAAATTTTATTGATAATAATAATTTATAGTAGTTATAATTAATGAATAATTATAATAATAACAACAATAATAGATTAATTGTTAAATATTTCAACTCTTATAAGTATTTTGATAAAGTATTTTAATAAATAAATAATGATAACCATTAACAATAATAACAAATATATTGATTAATCAATTTTCAAGTTCAAACAAGATATAATTGTAAAATAGGTCATAATGTTAAAGAAAAATTCATTTTTCTTTTTCATGTCTAAATTTATAGAGTGAGATCCATGAAGGTGAGATTGGTTTTATGCAACGGAAGAGAAAAGGAAGGGAAAATTTTGTAAAATAAAAAGATCAAATTTGTTAAAAAAAACATAAAAAAAATATAATTATGAGGCTAACAGTCCCAAGATTTTAAATTTGAGGGGGTATAAGGGATTTTGGTCAACCCATTGGGCTAATAGGGATGGAAGTTTCGGGGAGAGAGTAAATGTCATTTTTCTCTTTTTTTTTTTTTTTTTTCATATTCATGATCTCCATGTTAAATATTATATATTATCTAAAACTTAGGATCAAATTATATTAAAAAAAAACATATTTATTGCCAAGCCTGTATTTGTACAATATGTGATCGCATGGAAACCGTGTCTTTTTTGTTTTGATTGTATACTATAAGACTATTTATTTTTGTTACATGAAGGTCACAATTATTCATAGCCATTAAATATAAAATTGGATGGCTCACAAAAGTGGAGAAATTATTTTTGAACTTTGAGTCTAGTTAATGACATTCTTACAACTACATGATTTGAAATCTAATTGATAAGAGTGATTGTGACCTCCTCCTTGTACCAAAAGTAAAGGGTCTCTTTGTACTATTTTACAATCATATGATTTGAAATTTAATAGACAAAAATGATTGTGACCTCCTCTTTGTACTAAAAGTAAATGGTCTATTCGTATACTTTATATATGAAATAATTTTTTTAGTATAAGTATTTGTGGTCATTATGAGGAGTGAGACTTCATCTACATAGGGTGTGATATCACACATATGAAATACATTAGTGACATTTAATGCTCCATGTGGTGATATCACACCCTATGTGGATGATGTCACACCTCTTCTAATGACAAAAAATATTCTTACTAAAAAATAATGTATCACAAAACAATGGTATATCAATATCCAAAATTTGTTGAGTACAATTATAAAATGTTATATAATGTGAGCACCCTAACATAACTATATATATATATATATATATATATATATATATATATATACCCAAATTGATCAGTTCTAAAACCTAAACAAGTGAGAGCACTCACGTAAGTCACTTGACCTAAATGACTTAAAATGTCCAAGCATATTTTAGGTTCCAAACCATGGAATAGGGCTGCCAATGGGCCAAGTAGTCTTGATAAGCCTAACCCTTAAAAAGCACGCCTAGGCCACAAAATGTGGCCTGAGGACAAGTCAGGCGTGATGAATAGGCTGAGTAGAGCCATGCCTAGGCTAGGGTCTGCCCAGCCCAGTTCTGCGCAACCCTAACTTGTTTTTAAACATTTCTTTGTTTTTTCTATTAGGCCATGCCTGGCTCGACCAAAGCTTAGGCTAGGGCACCTTTGGCTTGGTCTGGGCTAGGGCCAACTATCAAGGGACCAAGGCCAGGCTCGGATCAATACTAGCCCGGTTCTTTGCTTACCCTACCTTAGAACAAGTTCTTTTAATTGAAAAGTCTTGTTTTGGATTCAAAACCGGGGTTAGTTTTTTTATTTTGGCTCAAGTGACCTAAGCCAAGTGAAAAAACCACCTCGCTTAATGGGAGTTTAAACACAAAACTTGTACTTTTTCATAAAAATATCTTGTTCTATGATTGGAATCAGAACAAGATAGGGTATTTCAAGATATGGAAAAGTATACAATGAGACCATTTATCTTTTGAAAAAAGTGGTCACAATTAGTATTGACATTTGGATGTGAAATTGGGTGGTTGCAGTTATTCTATTGACTAAACACAAAGCTTAAAAGAAATTTGTTTGAACTTTGTGACACACTCAAACTACCAAATTTCACATCGAATAGTTATAAGCAATTGTGTCCTCTTTGTATAATAGGTAAATGGTCTCATTGTATACAATCCCATTTTATAATTGAGTCCCACTTAAGTCACTCAATGAAATAATGCATTCTAATAAAAAAATGGAAAACATTATTATTTAAACCACATATCTGAGAGATTTCTAAATGAAGAATCTCCCGATCTGACATTACAAACTTGTTATTTACAAGAATGGAGAAGTCGTGGGATCAATTGAATTAATTTAGGGGCTGATATAGCCAAATAAACAAATCCTCATTTAGATTATTGGCAAAACCAGCATAAAATTTGCACTAAAATACTCGAAGCAATGAAATCAACTAAGTCCTAATTAGAAATGAATATAACTGAAAAAGCGAGGAAGAAAGACTTACCTAACCCGGCCAATTGGCCAAAGACCCTTGGAGCTTGAAGCTTCTCCCGTATCAAGACCACGACTTCAGTTTACATCGTTCGTTCTCCTTTTCCTCTTCAAAATGGACCAAGTAGTATCTTTGGTTGAAATGAGATTGTTAGGTTCCTGATCTAATGGTTAAAGGCTAGAACTTAGGACTCTCTAATTGGGATTGATGATACTAGAAGGCTAAGAGTTTTATCTACACTCACATAGTCTAAATAGAACTTGATTAACCAACCCTTAAGAGGTCGGACTCTCAAGTCCTTTTATAGACCTCATAGTCATCAAGAAAAGGTTAAGGATGCTTATCTAGTCGGTTAGAGTTCAAAATTCGAAATTCATGTGGTCAAAGTTTAGGCGTCTCTAAGTGTGTCGCTCTGGTCAAACATGACCAATCGACACAAACTATGTCGCAAGACCTAATATTAACTAGATACAGTGATAGACACAAAATGGTCTGGGTGACATAAAGTGTGTCACTCCAGTCAAACATGACCAGTTGACACAAATTGTGTCACATTACCTATTTCTACCCAGATACAATGAAGAGACACAAAATGGTCTAAGCGACATAATATGTGTCGCTCTTGGCGACACACAGTGTGCCGCTCTGGGCAGCACACTTTGTGTCACTCTAGACGACACACTTTGTGTCGATCCGATCAAAGTGCACTAGAATTCCGGGATTTCAATCACGCTATCTCTCATGCATTTTGATATGTATCATCTTGTTTTCAAAATTAATTACTATCTTTATCTTATTTTTGGATTATTTTTAAATTTGAATGAGAGTTTAAAGGGATAAGGGATATTGGAATGTGGACTATAGAATATGGTGTTTTGTGGTCCGAAGTTTTTTGGAATAGTGTGGTTCCTAAGGGCCTTTCTAGGTTCTTCTAATATTAGGAAAATAATGAAAGTTACCATATTTAAAATATATTTTAGTTAGTTCACACCACCCTCGTCTTATTTTTTTAAAACTTTT
Source organism: Amborella trichopoda (assembly GCF_054954075.1). Taxonomy (NCBI): domain Eukaryota; kingdom Viridiplantae; phylum Streptophyta; class Magnoliopsida; order Amborellales; family Amborellaceae; genus Amborella; species Amborella trichopoda. The sequence goes on from NC_142337.1 coordinate 53,972,607, forward strand.
CCCTCAAAGAAATCTTGTAAATATATATTATTCTATTTTTATAAAAGACAATCTTATTTTATTTTCAAAATTAATTTGGATATTTATTCGATCAAACTAAACACTTTTACTTATACCCAATATCTTCGTTCATATCCATTCCTCAAAATATCGTTTTCATTTTTCTTAAGTCTTTTCTCCATTCCGAAAAATATTTATATTTTCTTGTAAATTTACTATTTTGCTTTCATAGTTTAATCTTGGGAAATTATCAGAAATATATATTAATTTTAGCTTAATTGGAAAAAAAAACCCCAAACTTTCGTAAACCTCGTCTACACCATTTTTTCTCTTTTTTCGGTTTTTTTTTACTAAATTAAAGTTCACGTTAGTCGTATTATTGTGAAGAACATCACGGTACTTTAAGTACCATAATGTTTAGTGCATTTTATACGATACTTTAAGTACCATAATGTTTAACCTATTTTATACAGTACTTTAAATACATTAATGTTTGCATTTCCCTGGTACTTTAACATTAATACCTCAATATCACTTATATCACTTATTACGGTACTCGAACCACCGGACTTTGAAAGGTTAAAAGAGAACAGTGAGGCCGTTCTAATGAGCTCGGATTTTGAAAGCAATTTTTCATCGGGTAGATCATCTCTCATGAGTTGGTCCAATGGACCAGTTGAGTCTCCCGACAGTGGTGGTTTGGAAGAGATAGGGGTTTTAAGCATGCTGAGAAGACTGGGCTCTGATCGTTTGGTCACCATCGATGAATTTCAGAGAGCTATTGGGCTCTCTCCATTAGTGCAACATTTCATGCGACGAGATCTTGTAGAGTCTGGCATTTCTATAGAGGGTTTGAAGACAAAGAAGGGTTGGTTGAGAAGCAGAGCGAAGAGGAAGAAAGGGGGGTGGAAGTTTTTTTTTTTTTTTTGAATGGGAAAGGGGGGTGGTAGTTCCAGCAGGCCATTTAATTCTGAAAATATTGTTGGATCATCAAATTCTGCGAACCCAATTCGCCAAAATGCCTGAGAGAGTGAGAATCCGCCATAGTAAAAAGCGGTGCTAGGAGTTCACTGTTCTATAGAAGTGGAGATATTACTGGATTAAAGGTGCAATATAAAATGCATTCAACATTTTGGTACTTAAAGTACCGTATAAAATACAAATATTACGGTACTTAAACTATAATATAAAATGCATTAACTATTACGTATTTAAAGTATCTTATAAAATGCGCTAAACATTAGGGTACTTAAAAGTAACGTAATATTCTTCACGATAATACGACTACCGCGAATATTATTTTGGTAAAAAAAATCGAAAGTGAGAAAAAATGATGTAGACAAGGTTTTGGATTATTTTTTTTTTCAATTAAACTAAAATTAACGTATATTTCTCATAATTTCCCTTTCATGTTTTCCCCATTCCCAAATATAGTCATTTTTGTCTTATAAGTTCACTATTTAACTATAATATCAATGTAGTGGACAACAGAAACTCATACATGAGACATGTCCTCAGTATTTATATATTTATATTAAAATAATAAGCATTATAATATAATACTATTTTTTCTTAAATACCTAAAACGCTATATTTTTAAGAAATGATAGTATTGTTTTAAAAAAATTCAAGGCTAAATCTTGCACATTGATCTGAACCGCTGATCCACAAATCCGAACCAGTTTTTCAGATAGGTGATTCGAGCACCATACCGGTTTTCCAAAAAGGTGATTCGAGCACCATTTCCTTTTTAATATTTTTTGGTCTTTTTTTATTTTTTATTTTTATTTTAACATTGCTCAAAAGTTTGGGCACTTCAACCTTTCATTCTTTAATATAGAGAATATTACCGTGACGGATATGCCCATGCTAAGTTAAGGGAACCAGCCTAATTTCCATTGCCAGCTCTTTTCATAAAAAAGTTAGGCTGAAACATTTTTTTTTCGGGTGAGTAAGTGGGGAGAGGGCCCCTAACTTTCATAGGAATTGAGCCTAAAACATAGCATTGCAATTTGTCAAGCACTAAACAATTAAGAATGTCCAAATTATAATATTTATTGTTTTTATTTTTTCTAGTGACCCAGTTATCTAAAGTTTTAAAAAAACTCCACATCCATCTCTCTATCTCTATCATCCATGAACCTCTTCCTCCCTCCCTCTCTAGCATCATCCCTTGAACCCTCATCTCTCTCTTTCATCTCGTAAGCCTCACATGTAAGTTAAAAGTAGCATCTCAAATTATGTTTATATGATGGTTACTAAGAAAAAAAAAGGATACTAATTGTAATTTAGATAGTGAAAAAGGTATCGAAGGTTAAGTATTCTTTTTCATTAAAATTGAGGAGGTCCTAATTTATGGACTTTTAAGTATTCTTTTTCATTAAAATTGAGGAGGTCCTAATTTATGGACTTTAAGGCTTATTTGAAATTATGATTTTAAACTGAGTGGTATACGTCCTTTTCCCATATTAAATTGATGTATAGTTTGACTCGCACTTTTTGGTTTACACTAAAGAAAATCCCAGTTAACACTGAAAGATTAGCATTGCATTCCAGACCATTTGGTTGTGCTTGTGTGTGCATTTGACATTATTTAAAATTTTAGGCATGCATGCAAATCTAATTTTTCTGCAAAGATTTCTAATATGCCATTGTTAACTAAAAATTAAGCATTAAATATGCACTAATATCGATATGAACACCCTTGATTTATGTGGTGTCTATATTATTTGTCCCAGACAAATGATGAATCCACTAGCATCAAAAAATGTTGGGAAGTTCAGTATACTATATATTAGCAATTGGCTAAAAAAAACCAGTTCATTAAGACCTTGTTTGGGGTTTTGAAGATTAATTTCCAATATATTCTTCCTTAAAAAATGAAAGATCTCAAATGATTTCCAGCAATTGACATCCAAAAAAAATTAGAGAAATATTTCCATCATCCCCATTTTGATTCATCTTCACCTCCCGTCATCTCATACCTACGTCTCTCACACCCGTGAACCCTGTCATCTCTCATTAGAATTTTGAAGAAATTTATTGTCGAGGAAGCTGAACAAGAAGAGAGAAGCATTTCACAGATCTTCAACTGACCCAAATGTGTGCGCACACAATTTTTAGGAGGAAATATATACAATAGGACCATTTAGTTTTGATACAAGATCACAATTATCAATGGTTAGATTTGAGATTGGGTGGTCGAAGGTATGCCATTGTTTGGGCACAAAATCCAAACCAAAATTTTTTTTAATGTACAATTTCATCTATTGGATTTCACATTTCAAAAGTGATTTTGACATTCTTGTACAAAAAAATAAATAGTCTTATTATATACAATTATTTTTTAAAATTTAATAATTAAAATGGTACAATTTGTATAGAACCAAAGCTCTAAACAATCAAATTAGAGCTTACCTTCAGATAGTGACGAAAAATATGAAATATGGTTTCAATGATGGAAAGTTTTGTTTATATTTTTATCTTTAGTTATAAAATTTAAAGCTTAAAAAATCGTGTACATTGAACAGATCTATAAAAACTTGAAAATCATTAAAATTGACAATCGAAAAATGTATTACAAGATGCACTATTTCCAAAAATTAAAATTTAATTTTTTCTCATGTCCATACATCTTGATGTCGAGATGATCAATTTGATGATATTTGAGCATCAAAACAACCGTGAAAGTTTCGAGGTAGGCTTGAATTTGATTGTTAAGAGCCTAGGCTCTATTTAAACTTTTCCCATAACTAAAAGATATTTCAAATATTCTCATAATATAATAATAATGGTCTGCACGAGTTGCACAATGGAAGTGAAATCTACACAAGAAATATAGTACTTTGAATTTAAGGGGACTCACTTCATCTCACCCTCAATCATAACTGCAATCCCAAGAGCGCGCACGTACACAGAGTCAGAGGGAGAGAGAGAGAGAGGATCAAGAGTACAAACTTACCCATCCTCTGGGACAAGAAAGGTTACGTACTGCTATACCAATCACTTGGTACTTATTAACATCTAATTTAAATTTATACAGCAATCAATTTCCTCTCAACCCATTCAAAGTAAAAAAAAAAAAAGATAATAAAATGCTTAGAATTTTGCCTCTCTGTCTAGTAGAGGCGTAACAACGATCAAAACATGGTAAGAATCATACTAACATGATCGAGCTCCGTCATAAAAACTTATTTTGGAAACAACGAAACCAAATCATCATAAGTAATCCATTTCCAAGGCAAGCTCAAAGGGCTCAAAGATTGTCACAAACTGCTTGAGTGTAATCAGTGGTAGAGGCGTTGCCACCAAGGTCGACAGTCCTGTACTTTCCTTCTGCAATTGTTTTAAGAATGGCATTGTGTATTTGGTCAGCCTTGTCATGCAAGTCCAAGTGCCGCAACATGCTCACTGCACTCAGCAGCAAGGCAGTAGGGTTCGCAAGATTCTGCCATTGCCATGAAAACCCCAACATTAATCATAAAACGTGAATCAGGTCTAAACACACACACACACACTCTCCCTCTCTCTCTCTCTCTCTCTCTCTCTCTCTCTCATAAACAGGAATGCACACACTAATCATAGAACTGGAATCAGGTTAAACAATTGCCCTCCCTCCCTTCCTCCCTCTCACACACACCCCCCCCCCCCGAAAAAAAAAACAACCCACCCCCAAAAAAAATAAAAAAGAAAGCAAAATACCTCTTAAAGGGTAGCAATGTGAATCAAGATGCCTTACCTTGCCAGCGATATCAGGCGCAGATCCATGCACAGCCTCTGCAAGTGCAATACCTCCCTCGCCAATGTTACAACTGAAATTTTAAAAGCGAAGAGCTTCAATGATGCACAGACACGAAATGAACAAAGTACAGATAAGAAAATATATTCAGAGTTCAGTGTTCCCACATTTTTTAGCACGTCTCCAATCCTTTGAAGAAACAGTATTGGAGGTAGGGGAGTTGAGGTTTTATTCTGCTACTGAATGTGAAAACCAAAAATCTAGGTCGTAGTCTTATGCGGGAACAGAGAACATGCACGCACATGCAACCGGGCACACACACAGGAAGAGCATATTGCAGCCCCTAGGTTCACTAAATGTTGGTGGTCCCTCAAAATTAAAGATTTGGATTTAAATTCGAGAAAATTGCATACATTAATCATAAATCTTGGTACTTGGGTGGTGCCAGTTTTGTAAATTTGGCAAGTGGTGCCATTTTGATACTAAATTAAAGAAACATAGCATTTTCCTGGGCCAGGGAAAAAAAAATCATTTTCTTATTGAGTTTGTTTTGCCTTTGTTCATGACATTTCATATACTTCTGATCTACAACCTTCCTCCAAACACATACCAATTTAAGTGGTATCAGATATGTGATGTTGTACAGAACGTACCTGGGAAGCTGACAAATTGGTTTTGACATAGCATGCTTGCTAGTGAATAACAGAAAATCAGATACAATCTACAGCAGAATGTAAACAAAGTTCACCAACCACATTATTTTATTTTCTTTTTGTTGAGTTCAGCAATTATATAAATTTAAAATTCCAAAATATATAAACTCTGACTCGGACTTGGGCTTGAATGGTTGATTCTTAACCATTGCAACATTACATCCAAAGTTTGATTCCAATAATTTCCTACTGCTGAACTGCAACAAAAAGAATATATACATACATATTTTCAAAATACTTGGTGCAATATAGCAAACCTACAATTTGATTAAACCCTTGAGCTTAGGACACCCCGATAAGCAAGCCATAATCTATATGCCCTTGATACCATAGATCCACCATCACTGACCAAGGATCACAAATGAAGAGCATGAAATCACATTCTGATCGATTAGTAAGACAGTCTTTGTTTCTGGCATGCTTGAGGATAGGTTGTCTTGACTTGAGTTCAAGCACCTTCAAAAGGCTGTTCCAGGATGCTGCTTCTGTGATATGTTATTTTTTGATGATTTCTTTTCTCACTTAACTTGGGTTCATTTCACGGGATGTAAATCTAAAACATACAAGAGTTGTATTGTTTGTCGTAAATATGAATGAGACTCGATTGGCCAACAGCATTAAGGATTTGTAGACTAATTTTGGTGATGAAGATACTGCTAACAAGTTTCATGATTATTTGATGAGTCATAGACGGACATATCTACATATATATGTTTCAATAATACAGTTCCTAAACCAAAAGATTGGCAAATAAGTGCCTGTTATTCAATTTCAAATGCCTTAAATTCAGAGATGCAGCTATCACTATCTAGTTTACCAATGGATTATATCTTTTGTTTGGTATTTCTCTGGTTGAGTATAACATATAAAAGGGCCACTTACAACTATCTTAAAGCAGTTGTTCTGCCTAATTCATACAGGCTATTTGTCATATCTTCTTGAACTTGAAATAAATAATTATCCTAGGGATGGTAGTTACATAGCAAATACTTGCCAAGGCTAGTTGACTGATTCAAGACAATTGACACCCAACCTAAGCTAAAAGCGATATCCATTGACTCTTTAACCCAACCATGTGCAGAAGCATAGGCAAAAGCCTTGTCTATTTGGATCAGCTTGAGAAAGAACCACACGACTCCAATCTGACAACAGTTTTACAGTATCATTAGACAATTCTATCGTCTTATAATCAAAGGGCTCATCCAATTCCAGCACAAATCACTTTGGTGCCTATGGAGGTTCTAATCACTCTGGGTCCAAGTACAAGATCTATTGATAACGAATCCTTTCCGAAAGTGAATTTCTTAGCAATTTGGTAATGCAAGAAATCATCATCATCATCATCATAGTCTTTTCCAATTAATTTGGGTGGACTACACGAATCCTGGTCCACTATTCTGCTCTATTAAAGGCCATATCCTCAGTGAGGCCACAAGTCCCCATATTCTTCTGAACTACTTCCAACCACACCCTATTGGACCTACCCCTTGTCCTTTTAAGTCATTCCACTTGAAATAACTCACACCTCCTAACAAGAGTTGTACTTAGTCGGCACCACACATGGCTAGCCCACCTATGTCTACTCTCTCTCATCTTATCGCCTGTTGGTGACGCACCTAAATTCTGCCAAATGGATTCATTTCAAATTCTATCCCTTCTTGTCTTGCCACTCATCCATCTCAACATCCTCATCTCTGCTACACTCATTCTATGGGCATATTTTTTTTGCAACATTCTGCCCAATAGAGCAAAGCTGGTCTCACATCTGTCCTATAGAACTTGCCCTTCAGCTTCATTGGTATGCGGTGATCACATAAAATTCCGGCTGCACATCTCCATTTCGCCCACCCGGCTCTAATTCTGTGTGCAACATCTTCCTCAATCTCTTCATTTTCCTGGATTATCAATCCAAGATATCGAAAGTGTGGTCTTTTTTGTACTGCCTAACTGTTAATCTTAACTACTTCCTCGTCTCTACTCTTATTATTATTAAACTTGGATTCCATACTCTGTATTAGTCAGGCTAATTTTAAAACCTTCGGATTCTAGAGCATCCCTCCAAAGTTTTAACTTTGTGTTGACGTCGTTTCGGTTCTCATCAATCAAACTTATGTCATCTGTGAACAACATGCACCACGGTACCTCATTCTATAGGTGCCTAGTTAAGTCGTGCATAACTAAGATAAAGAGATACGGGCTCAATGTTGACCCTTGATGGCCTATTGTCACTGAAAACTCACTCATTTCTTCACTAGTTGTTCGAGCCCTAGTTAGCTCTCCATCGTACATATCTCTCACCTAGTCGATGTATTGTCTGAAAACTCCTTTCTTTTCCAACACCCGCCAAATCAAATCTCAAGGTACTCTATCACAAGCTTTCTCTAGATCAATAAAGGCCATGTGGATGTTTTTTCCCTTCGCCCTAAACTTCTCAATCAGTTGGATGCTCTAATCAAAGAGCACAGGCAGAATATGTTCCAGCCGGAGCATGGTTGCACAACTTGCCTTTTGTCATATTCCTCCACTTTTTAATCTTCTGACTTACATTTTATGGTTGGCATTCTAAAAAGGGAATTTGAACGCACCTAATATGTTAAGTACATAGTTTGGCCACATCTAAAAATTTTCATTGTTAATTTTAGGACACATAAAATCAAATAAGTGAGGACGAAATACCTTGGTGTTAGACCCAAGCCACCAATCAAGCCTGCACAGAGATCACTGATGATGTCACCGTAGAGATTTGGCATCACCAACACATCAAAGAGCGCAGGGTTCTTAACAAGCTGTCAAGGTGCAAAACATATGATCAAGAGTGGTTGAAAGACCAGATTATAAAAAACAGCACAGCACAGCACTTGTCACTTAAATTCATCAAATAGCATATTTTTATGAGACATTATTCTAGGATATTAGTCCCACTTACGTTCAAAAGAAGAAATAATTCTGCACAAAAGATATCATTTAAAAGTGGGACATAGTCAACATTTGACTTCAAATTTGATGAGATATATCACAGGATACTAGTTTAGACCACTTAAATTCAGTGTACAAGAATCTAAGTGGAAATATATCATTTGAAAGTCGGAAATAGTCAGCATTTAGGTTGAAGCAGAGCTGAGCATACCATCATACAACAATTATCAATTATGACCTCCTCATAGATGATTTCAGGGTATTTTTCTGCAACTTCACGACAGCACTGCAAGAACAGAACAAGAAAACCAACCAAATATGAGGAGATGCGCACAGCAAAGGCGGGTGAGAGAAACTCAATTCTAAAAATCGGTAAACTAAAAGGTGAGCTACTATATCTCACACCTTAAGAAAAAGTCCATCAGTCTTCCTCATAATGTTGGCTTTGTGTATAGCAGACACCCTTTGCCTTCCATGTGTCTTAGCATAGTGGAAAGCATATTCTGCCACTCTTAAGCTGGCATGGCGAGTAATTATCTTGAGACTTTCAACCACACCTCTCACCACCTACCACATATCAGAGAAAACTACAAATTCAGTAAACATAGCCCCAATTAACAAGAAAAACTACAATTATCTTGATATGTATACTTGGGGGGAGATTCATTGATGTGAAGCATAATAAAGGGAGACTCACTTGGTGCTCTAGGCCACTATACTCGCCTTCAGTGTTTTCACGAATGGTGACCAGATTAACATCATCATATCGAGTTTTGTAACCAGGAAGGCTGTAGCAAGGTCTGACATTAGCATATAAACCGAGTTCCTTACGCAGAGTAAGGTTCAATGATCTATGGCCCTTCCCAATCGGTGTAGCCATGGGCCCTTTCAAGCCAACGCCATTCCTTCTAACAGATTCCAAACTCTCCCATGTCAGAAAACTCTCTGTTCGAGGATCAACTTTGTCCCCCACAAAGTGCTCTTCCCATTCAATTGGCACTTGGGCAACAGAAAATACCTATATCCATAGAATGAATGACAAAACTTAATTGAGATGCACTTGGAACCAGTTCAAAGTGCATGAATACAATCAAATCATTATTCAACACAGTAAATCAAGACATTCATTATCAAAGCAGAAACCAACTAAACATCACAAAATGAACCATCATATGACAAAACAATGTAAGTCAAAATGATACAACTTTCATAGTCAGATAGCAACACATGACATTAATAAGGTTTACAAAATTGACACAAAAAAAACTTGAATAGCAATTTAATGGAATGCAAATTCTAGGTGCTCCCCTAGATACATGGAAGATTTGAAATAGAGAAACGCGTCTCTGGAAGGCATCAAATTTAATTCTTTGTTCCAAAACTAGATGCAGGCAATAATAGCTTTGTAAATAATAATAAAACAAAAAGAAAATACTTTTTTTTTGTTCAAGTATAAACACGTTGCATTTCAGACAAATTAAACATTGGCAAAAATATGGAAAATACTCCGCATCAACACACAATCAACCGACAAGATTTAAGATTGCAAGACTATCAGCAAGTTGATAAGGTTCTGTAAATCCCTTCAATAAAACACATGAACCCCAGAGAATAAAAGAGCAATAATGTAAAAGCATTTTCATCACTGGATTGAAAATATCAAATTACAGAGCCAAGCAGTACATGGATAGTATAGTTCATCTATTTCCAAATATGAGCATGCGAATCTAGGTTTTATGCACAGACGCATGATAACCAAAACTGACGAAAATGAAACTTTAGAAACCAAATAATGGTTCATGACAAAGTGAAACAACCCAAAGTCAAAATCTTGTTGATCATATCATCTCTTCAATTCTTTGCTGAAAGTTTACATAAATTGGAGAATAGTCTTGATACAAGACTGTTAGTATGTAACTTCTCAACATTAGCTTATAGCAAATGCACAGCACAAAAATAATTGAGCTAAGTTGACAAATATTTTGAAATAAATAGAAGTGGGAAAAATAAAATAATGGAAAACATACTTTTGAATATTAATGTACCTTCTTTAATCAGTATTTTGGACAATTTCTAGATGATAATTCTGGTTTCATTATGACATTTTTTATTCAAAAAAAGTAATGTGTATGGGCTATTACCAATAACAATAAGAATAAATTACTTCTTTTAGTCCTAAAATGAAAGTTCACAGAGAAACATGAGCCATATCAAAGCCTTATCTCTCTAAAACAGAAAGGAAAAGAGGAGCATAAAGGATCTGTTGATTGAACCATCACATCACATATAGTTCTCCTTCACATGCAATTGAGTCCAGTAAAATTTTCACAAGTGAAAAACAGGAAAAAAAATTCAATTCCATGAAAAGAGAAAAGACAAACATGATGACGTACTTCACCACCGCATTCTAGATTTAGAATATGGATAACTGGGATTGCTTATGAGCATGATTCATGAAAGGCAAACAATCATGTGGGGTGGGACTTTTTATGCAAATACTTCACAGAATGAAATAAGAGTTATGGATAAATTGGTATGGAGCCAATATATTATATGGATTGTTTTTGCGCTATGGTGAACTGCTGCAGAGAAGAAATTTTCTCTCTTTAACCTAAGCGGCATCATAACCTTCAATAGGTTCCATGGTAGAAGCTTACACTCAACTACTCCCTCTAGAAGGGGACAATAACAATAAGCATGTCCCACTTCTTTTCTTGGTAAAATGAAGTTCATAATTTCATATATATAGACCATGGATACTACAAATCTTTTGGGCAGAGCTTTAGTGGAGTAATGAGACACACATTCCTTCTTAGATGTTTGAGAGGACTCAAGAGATCATTGATTTGCATAAATCTAGTGCCAAGGTAGTCAAATCTTGGTGGATCTATAAAGACAAGATTGTTGGCTATTGACCATCTAGAACAGTGGGCTACAATCTTGGCTGCTATCCTTTTATATTCAGCAAAGACGAAATCATGAGATTGAAGATTCTTTGTGCGTTAATTGAAATTTGAATCCTCATTATGACCTTAGGATTGAAGACTCTATGCCAACTGGTTGGAGTTCAAATGCTCACTGTGAACTTTAAAGGCCCTACTATTATTAAATGCAACTTATTAGATATGATTCAATCACTTTGCAAGGAATATCATGTTCTATAGATGCTACAAGGCTCATTTTTCATCCTTTTATGTTTATCTAGTTTCGTTCGTATTGATATCACTCACATTCCTGGTGGACCAACAAGGAGCTGATCGTTTGACTCAAATAGGAAGGCAGATAATTTGGCTGATAATTTGCTACCACAGTGCTTGCAGGTCATGGACGTGCGAAGTGCGAACTGTCAAAGAATGTAGCTAAGACAATTAAAGTGAAGTGAAGAATTACATTCACGACACATTTGGACATCTAGCTTATGTGTGTGCACTTATGCGTAACAATTACGAGCATATTCTAAAGAGACCCGCGAGCTACTATATTATGTAATTCCTTAGGCCAACTGAGTACTTGAAGTGTTTCAAATGCCAGGAAACTATTTATTGAGTGACATTCATGCACACATGTGCTGTCAAGCCAGTTTAGGAGAATAAAATAAATTGGTATATTGGAAGAGTGTCACAAAACAAAAAATAGTGGAGGTTAGGGTATAATATTAAAGTTATATGACATTATGACGAGATTTTAAGCAGAATGTGTTGAATGAACTCACATTAAAAAAATGAAAGCAATCATTCATATGTGAGTACAAGAGAGGTGGAAAGACCAATACAATTGTGGGTTAAATATAATAGAAAACCATTACCAAATAATATAATGCTAATGATATAATAGTAGTATAGTTGTATAATGTAATTTTAAGCTCAAATATACTGAATGATTTTTCATCAACTGAAATTTGAAATAAGGTTGTACAAGATTTACTGCCAATAAGTTTTGAATGTGGCTTGAGAAATTGTACATTGCCCCATTGAAAGAAAATACAGAGGAACAATTGAAAATGTGAAGAATATAAAAAGAATAAAGTCAGAAAGAGGTATTCCTTTTGTAGATGACCAAGGTGGATCAATAACCAAACGCGTTGATGGGAAAGGAAAAAGGGCCAGAGCTTTTAATACCGGAGTTGGGGATAAGAGACTGTGAGATCTTCAATTTTTAATTTATAGAAATGTGCCAAGAGCAATCTTAGTTTACATTACTATTTCATTTATTAGGAGGCAAAATAATAAAATGGTGGAGCCCCCCCACCTTATTCTAAAGATGAACGAATTGTTTTGACAAGTTCAAACTTCCATAAAAGCACATGTTTTGCCACTTTTCTCGAGCCTGATATCAAATCCAAAACTTAAAAGTTGAGAGGGTTTCAGATCTTTTTGCTTGGAAATAGAATGATCAGTCACATTGAATTGACGATTGTTCTATTGCTCCTTTTACATTAGTGAAATGTCATCATATTTTCATACCCTCCCTTAAAATTATATCCTGATTCCAGAAAAAAATTAATAAGGAGTTTGATGGCATGCTAGCTTCCCATTATTATACAACGAGTAGCTAATTTAAGATGTTTTATGATGTAAAAGTATACTTGCAGTTAAGAAAGCAATAGGAAAATGAATATTTATTCTACAGCAATGCAAACTAAAGTAGCATCCTTTGAGACCATAATCAGGATAGGATGCTGCTATTGTTTTGCATTTCCATATAAGAACAGTAGAACAAATATAATTTTCATTAGTTTAGAATTTTGGATGATTTTTTCATCATTGCTTGATCATCACCTATAGAAATTAAGAAGTGTACTCTAGAAGCAATAAAACCAGAAAGAAAACTCAGTGATTATAAGTTTTTGTTAAGCATTAGGGTCCAGCTATCGGTGATGCATCTAGTGTACTGTTATCAATTCCTCTCCTCCATGAATAGCCTTCTTTAGTTTTTGAAACTAGTTGACTTGTTAAATAGAAAGAAAAATGTACAAAACCACAGGGTGCGGTACAAATGGCAACCCATGAAATGGGTGCTCAGAGTACAGTGGGGAGAGGGTGATAGAATGGACACACAAAGAACCAAAGAGATTGAAATAACAATTAAAAGAGAGTCAAAATGGGATTGACAAACATAACGAAGAGTGTTGAACCAAAAGAGGTGGGGAGAGTCCTGAAAGTAGGCCGTGCCCGAGGCAAAAGGAGGGCAATGTGGCCCTATCTTGTTATTCGAGGGGTCGAAAACATCCGAATGTTGGATCTGCAGCCGGGCAGTGACCCTAAACCGCCAGGGTGAGGTTGAGTGCTGAAATTCTGTGCTTACCTTCTGAGCAGGAAATATCCATTGGAGACTAACTGCAAGCTGCAAGAAGAGTATAGGAGAAGGGAAGGAAATCGAAGAATGGTCTAAGGCCTGTATCCAGGTGAGGGGCAAAAGAGAAGGGAGATATAAGGAGAGGTAGAGGAGGAGAAGGGGGGGAGTAGAGGTTTCAAGGGGGATAAAGAGAAGGGGCATGTGATAGGTCAAAGTGAGGAAGATGCAAAAAGAAAAGATGCAACAATGGGCTGGGAGAATATAGATAGGGAGAAGGGGTAGAGCACAGAATAAACGGAGGGGGGAGGAAATATAAACAGGAAACCCGAGATAGAAGGGAGTGAGGGAGAGGAAAAGTAAAGTGGGAGAGATGACAAAATGCTAGATTTTCTTTTTTAAAAAAAAATTTCTTCTTTTTGTCTTTTTTTTTTTTTTTCTATACATAGATTTTTTATTTTTTATTTTTTCTTTTCTCTTTCTTCTTTGAAATAAGCCATTAGAATTGGCCAGGGTACCTCCATATCCAAAGGGTCTAGGGTCGCCAAACGATGCACCATTGTATTACGTTTGAGGATACCTTGTGGGGGTGGATGCCAGATGACTTTAATAGTGGGTGAAGGGGATGAGATGCCAACAAACTGTGCCAACTTACTCTACGGTTTGAAATATGTATTTGAGAGAAGAAGGGGATGGTAGAAGCCCACAAGGAAATGAGGGAGATAAGAGAGTCTGAGATGGACTGAAGGGTTTTAGCTACCCTGCAAAAAGTTCTCGCGTTTCTTTCGAGCAAGATGGGGACCAAAAGAGCGTTCCAACAGCTATACGCCAAAGTTTTGTACCATTAGGGGGGAAAGGAGGGGAGACAAAGCTCAGGAGGAGGAAATGGATGGATTGAGGTGTAAATCAAAGCAGGCCAAAGAGTTGTAGGATAGTGGAGTAGAGAGCAGAGTAGAAGAGGCAATGGATAAAAAGGTGAGGCACATCTTCTTCTTCCTGAAAACATAGGATACAACATTTAGGGAGAGAGATACCCTTCTTTTGAAGCTGATCCAAAGTTAGGACACTGGTTGACAAAGGTTCCAAAGAAAGGCCTGAACCTTATAAGGGACGGAGAAGTTACCTGAGGGGTTGGGAGACCAAATGAGAGAGTCTTCTCTAAAAAGGAGAGAGAAAATGGGGGTGAGGAAGAGAGTTGAGAGTGGGCCATTCAGAGTCTACAAGGTTTTTTTTCTAAACATTTGAGTTCAAGAGTGAGTGTGGCCCCTACATTCCACATAGTGGGCAATGAGGACGTCTTGATCCGGATTGAGAAGAAAGAGGGAAGGGAAGAGAAGAGAAGATCTAGGGTTCGCTCTCCTAACCAGAGGTCTTTCCAAAACCTGATTCTAAGACCAATGCCTAACTTGAACTTGGTGGAAGCCCTAAAAGCAAATTTGTTGGAGGAGATGGATCTCCAACCCCTGAAACACAAAACATCGCGAGGCAACCACCCATTATCCTCGAGACAGTATTTGGCTTGGATGATAGTCTTCCAAAAAGGGGATGGGGAGAAATGAACCTCCACCACTATTTTCTTAATAAGTAGTGGTTTATTGTCCTAATTCTCTTAAACCCAAGGCCACCGTATTTCTTAGGAGTGCAGATTGTCCCAGGACACAAGATGGAATTTATGATCCTCAGAGGTGCCAAACCAAAGAAAGTCTCTCATGAGTTTCTTAAGGCGGTGTGCAACTAAGGCAGGAATTTGGAAAAGGGACGTCTGGTAGATGGATATGTTTTCTAAAGTAGCTTTAATAAGTGTGATTCTTACCCCAAGGGAGAGGAATCTTCCCTTCCGGTGGGTAAATTTCCAAATGAATTTTTCAATTATATTGTCCCAGAGGTGTTTCCTGGGTTTTTCCCAATGCAAAGAGGAAGGCCCAAGTAGGTAGAAGGAAGAGAATCAATGGCACACCCAATATGTTGAGTGAGGATTGCAGTCTCAATATCACTCACCTTAACCCCTAACATTTTTGTCTTTAAACGAGTTGACCTTCATCCCAGTGGCAACTTCGGACAATCTAAGGAAAAGCCAAAGTTTATCCAACTAGGTAGGCTCAACATCACAGAAATGAGGGTGTAATCAGCATAGAGATGGGAGAGGATGGGTCCAATGGAGGAAGTATGGAAGCCCTTAAGGATGCTCTAATCATATAATCTAGAGAGAGATCTAGTAAAGAACACCCTAATGAAGGTAAACGGCAATGGGGAGAGAGTCTCCCTGCCTGAGACCTCTAGAGGCCGAAAAGAAGCTAACTGAGGCCTCTATAGGCCTCAAGAAAAGTGGGGATTGGAGATACATGCCTTGATCCAAGATCTCCACTTGCTACCAAACCCCATTCGTGATTGAATATCGTTAAGTATACTCCAATCGACGCGATCATAAGCCTTTTCCTAATCAAGCTTTAGGACCAGGCCTTTATCCCTGGATAAAGATCCAGAGTGGATCACTTCATGGGTTGTGAATGCCCCATCGAGGATTTGCCTATTGGCAACAAAAGTAGATTGGGCAGGGGAGGTGACAGAGTGTAAGACCGCTTGAAGACGAGAAGCAAGAATTCTACACGAGGAATTAAGGAGGCTTAGAGGTCGGAAGTCTCTTAACTTTTCAACTCCTTCAACCTTGGGGATAAGAGCATGAAGGTACAGTTGAGACCTGAATTTAAACGACTTTTATAAAAGAATTCAGTAAAAAGGCAAGAATATCTAGAGCCAGGGTTTCCCAGAAGTCTTGGTAAATGGCCATCGGGAAACCATCAAGACCTAGCTCTCATTGTTTTAAAATGCGGCCGCATCGCCTCATATGCAGCCGCATCGCCGCATATTCGACCACATCATGCGGTATGCAGTGGGCTTCGCATCAGAACTGACTGCATATGTGCTTTTGACGTATGTGGCTGCATATGCACCCCATCAGGCCGAATCCTGCATCGCACCGCATCCCCTTCCGCCGAAATTTTTTTTAATTTTGCCCCTCGGGGAGGGACAAAATGGTCTTTTTGACCATCAAAAAATGGGGGAAACTGTTTGGGGCGTATTAAACCCCCTAAACGATGATTTCCAGCCACTTTTGTGGCTTTTTTTACATCAAATCGAGGGAAAAAAAAATTTGGAGGAAATTTATTTTTCATTCAAATCTTCGATTTGGCAGTTGTTTGATACTTGGATCTTGATTTGATGCTCTTGATTGTTAATTTGGGGATGTTAGGGTGAATTTGTGATAAGAAATCGAGGGGCAAAATTTGACTTCCAATTTCAAAATTGACTCTCAAAATGGATGATTGTATTAAGTTATTAACTATTAACTCTTCTTGAGCTGGACTTTTGGTTTGTAATATCACTATTTTGTGCTTATGGTTGCTTATGGTTGTGCTTATGGTTGTTGATGGTTGTGCTTTTGTGCTTATGGTTGTGCTTCTGGTGCAAATTTGTGCTTATGGTTGTTGATTGTGAATATTTTATGAAGTTAGTTTCAAGTTTCTAGTTTGTATCAGGGGATAGTGCATAACTGGATACAGAACCTCCGACAGCTAATAATTTTGAAGTTAATCATTAAACTAAAATACCTACTATCACATATATCACATCCATATTTTTTTTCTATGCATTAACCTATTTTTTTAGATTGTTTAGAATTTTTTTACATTTATTGACCGCACCGTCGCGATGCACTTGCCTCTAGGCCGCATCGCCCCCCCCCCCCCCCCCCCCCCCCCCCCCCCCCCCCCACAGCTTTTGGCCGCATCCCACATTTTAAAACACTAGTAGGGCTTTATCCAACCTAAGATCCAAGACAACCCTATGAATCTGTTCCTTAAAGCCCTACCAGGGAAGGCTTAGAAGTAGATATTACCTAGGGAAGGCTTAGAAGTAGAGGGCAGAGAGAAGAGGTTTTTGAAGTGTTTAACGAGAAGTATGTTCACTTGATCAGGTTGGGAGAAGATGTCGTGACTGACAGTAAGTTGATTAATAGTGTTGGCCCTTCTCTTGGAACTAGTTGTTTTATGGAAGAAGGTCGTATTCCGGTCCCCAACATTAAGTCATTTAGTTCTGGACCTTTGGTACCAAAAGGTCACTTCCTGTTTACGGAGAAGGAATAGGTTCTGTTTGGCAGATGCCCTATCTGCGAGTTCTTGGGAAGAAAGAGATCTAGTTTCTTCTTGGGTATTTAGAGAGTGAATGAGGGCCATGCGAACCACGATTTGATCCCTAAAGTTGCCCGGGATGGAGCAGCTCCATTGTTTTCAAGAGTTGGAGTTTTTTGGAAAGATGGAATCCGGCCCACCCATTAACTGAGTAAAAGGACCACCAGTTCCTAAAAAGCTGAGGAAAGGCTGGTTCTTCCCACCAAAAGAGTTCGAATCTAAAGGGTCTATTGACAGGAAAGAACGGTTTGTATCGAGGAGGATTGGTTTATGGTCAGAATCTTATGGAGGACCAAAGAATGTGTGCCTAGGAATCTGGATTCCCAAGAGTTGGAGACCAAAAATCTATCAATTTTGGCCATGACGGGGGAGGCAGCATGGTTAGACCAGGTGCAGGCGGACCTTGAGGGTGAAATGTCCAGCACGAGGACCCTATCAATGAATTTTGAGAAAGCTCTCATGGAGGAGGCAATGCGACCACTGAAGCTCTTCTCGTGGACCCATCTAATAGCACTGAAATCCCCCCAGCAGCCAAGGGATATCAGAGCAAGGCATTTCCGACATGAGTTCAAACCAGAGATCTTGGCGAGCGGTCGGGCAATTTGGACCGTAAACAAGGGAGGCTTAAGCATGAGATAATAAAAAATCCTGCAAAGCATCACATTGACCGAGTAATTACGAACAAACGAAGGACAACTTGAAGGATAGTCGGGTTCCATAGAACCCAAATGCCACTTGATGCCCCCAGAGACTCTATAACGACCCAATTGCAGGGCATCCTACCCCAGATGGTCCCTAATAAAAAGTAAATCTGGAGCCGCAAGTTTGAGTTCAAATAAGCCAAGAATGTAGGAGAATGGGAAAATACCAAGGAACGCACAACAAAGAATCTTCATTTGGGCAAGTCGGGATGGAGGGACAGTTTCCTTCTAGACCTACGCTTCTTGGGGCTAGCAGATAAAGAAGCAAGCAGAGGAGGATGCTTGGAGGTCAAAGCAGGGGAATCATAATTCATATCAGAATGTAGATTTGCAAACTCTCTAAAACCTTTGGGGGTTTTAGGAGAAACACTTACCTGGAAAGCACCACCATTTTCTCTAAGTAAATGGTCAATATCAACTATATTCCCATCAAAGAGCAAGCCCATTGTCTGGATCATACTTTTCATGCAGGGTTCACCTCTATCTATCCTTTATAGTTCTTGAGTATCTAGAACGCTTGATGAAAGGGTGTCAGAGTTGAAGTCATCCTTTAGAGCCTGTTGGGCCAACGGTTGTGATGGGTTTGAAGAAGGTGAAGAGACGGGAAGGGATGAAAAAGAAGGCTAGGTTTCAGGAAAAGAACCCAGCTCGCTAGATGGGATGATCTACAAGGAATTTGGGGTATAGGAGTAAGATCTGACTGGGGTTGGGTGAGAGGAGCAGGTAGCGGGTGAAAAAATAATTTAAAGGGGGAACAAAAGGAGGGATCTTACCTTGGGATGCCTCATACACATTGATGGCCAAACGAATATCAAGAGGAAGTGGACCAGATTGTCGAGCTCCGAGTGCTGAAGACCCGAGCCAGGGGCTTCAGGAAGGGGGATGGCAAAAGAGTTGGAGGGGATACGTGTGGATGAGGAAGTTTTTGAGAAGGCAAAGAAAGGGAGAGGGACCTAAGTTGTTGAGGAAGAGGGGGAGGGGAAACAAGGGAAATTAAGGGCAGATGGGGTTGGGGTGGGCGGATGGGGAGGGTACGGAGAGAAGGCTGCACAGTGAGGTCTCACCCATCCACTGGGAAGCACAAGTCATTTTTTTTGTCTTTAGGGCATGTTGCGAGAGGTGAAAGGGATAGGATGGCAGGGGTTTGGTTATAGGAGAGATAGAATAGGAGGTGAACTAGCCGTGAGGAGTGGAACATAAGAGTTAGGGAGAGTCCAGAGGAGGGGAAAGGTCCCTAGACTCGCCAAAAGGGTAAGAGGCGGGGAAGAGGGGCTAAGAAGTTGATGGCAATTGAAGGGTGCCACCAATGGGAACATTAAAGGGGACAAGCGGGGCATGCGAAGAGACGTATTGAGTCCCAAAAGGCAACAGAATGAGGTGGGGGGGGGAGGAGCAGAGGGATATGGTGGGGTGTTACCCGAGGACCGTCTTCAGTTCCCAATGGGATATGATGGGAAAGAAGGAGAGGGGTTGTAGAAGGGTGCTCATGAGGGAGAAGGGGTGTGAGGGATGCTAAGGAGGATGAGAAATTACGGCACAAGGCATGTGTGGCTCTAGAACAATCACCTAGGGCGACGTGTCCACCTAAATAGACGAAGGGGAAGGGCACGTGGCAAGGGGTTCAATAGAGTCCTGCACCACATTAAATGTGGGTGAGGAAGTAGGCACAAGGGACGAAGCATGCAGGGGATTAATGGAACCTCTCGGGGATAAAATACCTTGGGCCAAGATACGCGGATGACACGCGTCCAAATAAATAGGGATGGAAGTCAGCGCCACCACGGCCACATTAAATGCGTCATTAATGGTAGAGTGGGGTATTAATGAAGAAAGCGGCGGCGGAGACACGTAAGAGGAAGAATGATGGAAGGGAATGATGTGTTATTTATAACAAGGTGGCTGAGGTGACGGGGGAGACACCTTGGAGGAAGGAAGAACGATGGGAAGGAATGACGCGTTGTTTATTACGAGGTGGCTAACGAGGCTCCAGATAGGCGGGATCAATGTGAGGGATATCAAACCTAGAAAATTGTGTAGGGTGATCTAGACCATGATGGTCCAGTGTGGAGTAGGAAGTTGTATAGAACAGGAAAGATAGAGTAGGAATTGAAGCAAATTAAGCTTCTTGTAGACTACAGTAGTCCATCCATCAAGGCTTAAAGGAGAGCTTTCATGGCAAGAAGCAATAGCAAAAACTTGGATGGAGATTTTGATAGGAAATACGAGAACATTGTACTGTAAAAAGATTGTGGAAGCGATGGAGTTCCTATTGCGGGATTCAATCAGGATGATGACAAAACCTAAGAGATACTTGCCAAAACTTTTCCAGTGAATGGAAATGGAGACCCCACAGGAGTTTCCAATTGCTTTGAAGACCATTTGTGACCAAAGATGCATCAGGATCTCTTCTACCCAAAGCCAGAATTTGGTCATGCGTGTGGCGTCCAGAGACTCCTCCCATTTCTTTAGTGAAAGCTGTGTAGGGAGGATAAACGCTATTGAATCTCACCGGACCTTTGAAAAGAGATACAAGGCACTCCATTCAAACTGAAGAATAGAGGGCAAGGAGAGGAGGAGTGGACCTTATCGTGAGAAGCAAGGTCTTTTGGTGGAGTAGAAATTGTCGGTTAATTGGTCACAAAAGAGTCTATGTCAGATTTTCCAACTACAGCCTTACTGGCAGCAGGTATGACAGAGGAACGCCAGGGAGGTTGGGCATAGGTGGGGCCGATTAACTGATGATAATAGTGATATAGTGGCAAAGAAGGAATCTGGAACTCCTTAGCATAGAGTTTCTTGAGGCTCAATAGTAGCCAAGGTTTCAAAAAACGCTAGGCGACGGTGCCCAAAACCTCGGGCACCCTATGGTGCAATAAGTTTAGAGATTGAGGGTTTCTTCGTTTTTTCACTTTAGGGGATCGAAAATAAACCCCATAACTTTTTTATACAAACTTGGGGGTCAAACTGACCCCCTTTGCCCTTTGGGTTAATTTAAAAATCGAAAAACAGGTTACGGCCCTGGATGCCTGCCCAAAATTGGGCCTTGGGCACCGGCCCGTGTAGGGCCGCCTGGGTCGAGGCGTGCGGTATTTTTGTTCATGCTGCCGCCTAGGCGTAGATGAAGGATGTCTCATTAAATCACCAGTATTCTGGTTTGCAATGGCATCTGAATATCCTTTTCAATGTTTAGCAAATGAACCAAGAGAAAAGCAAGTCAAATTGGAAACTTACATCGCTCATAGGATAGGCAATGAAATTATCAAACAGAAATTAGGGTATTCATTTTCCTAAAGGCACTCATTTTAACAAATAACAAAAAAAAAAAAAAAAAAAGGTGAAATCGCATGATCAGATTAAGGATTCGAGGCCAAAAAATTGTTTGGCCCCCAATAACCAGATCATCCAGGTAAGAAAGACATAGTATGCAATTAATATAGTAAATTTATCAAATAATATCCCAAATTTCTGATCATAAACTATTTGTACTGTTGCCAAAAACATGTAAGGATAATTCCAAGAAAACAGTAAAATCAATGCCAAGTTCCCCATTGGGGGCTCAATATAATACAATAAATGAAGCAAATTAAGCCTTCGATGGAAATCAACCCATCCTTGCATATAATTTGTTAAGAACATGGATGCGAAAACCCAATAAGAGGCAATTCAACAGTATCAAATTATGGAGAGAGTAAAGAGAGAATGCAAAAGGAGGAGAGAAAAGAGAGAGTTACCTGCGAGATTTACCTGCTTAACTGATTCTGCGATCTCAGGGCCAATTCCATCCCCAGGAAAGAGAGTAGCTCGAATGGGTTTGATGGATGAAGAAGAAAGAGAACAGAGGCCTCGACTGTCGCCAAAACCAGACTTTGCTAACTCTCTGAACAAGCTGCTCTTCAGCAGCTGCCTCACCAATTTCGCATCAACAGGCATTATGCCCCTTTAGAGAGAGAAAGAAGGACGATTTATATGCATAAATGTAGAGAGAGAAGGGAAGTATATAGAGAGATTGAATCCCCACCAAAGATATAAATGGTGTACCAAGGAAAGAAGAAGTAGCAGTGTTACTAAAAGGAAAAGTATTTCAATAAGACCCTCTGTATTAGGGAAAAAGTTTATATAAGGATTAAACCTTATAATGTACAACTATGGTTGCACCTCAAAAATATAATGTACTACTATGGATGCACCTCAAAAATCCATCGAAAAAGGTAGTTTTAATGTTAAAAAACCCTTTGATTGATCGTCTCGGGTAGAGATGTATGTCTATAAAACATAAAAAGATTTTAATTCTCATAAATAGTAAATTTTACAACATATTATCTGTCGTCTATTTTCAAGATTTTCATATGTATATAGATCTACTTGATTTTAGCTATTTTTTAAATTTAAATTTTTACAATTAGATATAAAAATAAATTTTGAGATAATTCTAAAAGCCTTTTATATCAAAATTATATAGGATGATAAAATTTGAAGGTGCACCTTACCTTTCCAGCTACATATGCATATGCATCTGTATGCCAACTGCACCCCAATATTACTTGTTGTGTCTCATTTTTTAAAAGAAAAAAATTATATAAGGTGTCAACCTTAGACTGTAGAAAAGTAAAGTATACCTCAAAAACCTATTGAAAAAAGTTGTTTTGTCACTAAAAAATTCTCCAATTGATTATCTTAACCTCGATGTATATGGATACGAAAGAGAGTGTGAAACCAAATTATTTTTCTCATTTTTTACCCTAAATTTAACTTTTTTAGCAAACACCTCTAAGCCATAAAAACGTCAAAACAAAGACCAAAATATCCTGTGGAAAGCATGCGGTCTAGCACAAAATGGAGCGGTCCGGTACTTTGCTTTTGGAAAGCCTGCGGTTAGGCACAACATAGAGGTGGTCCTACACTTTGGGCATATATTCTGGCACAAAATGGGGGTAGTCCGACACTTTGGGCTTCCAGAAAGCATACGATACGACACAAAATAGGGGCAATTCAGCACTTTGGGCATGCGGTTCGACACAAAATGAGGACGGTCCGGCACTATGGACATTTCTGTCAAAAAAATATGACTTTTTTTTACTTGGGGGTATTTCCCAAAAAATTTCAATTTGGGATAAAAGTTGCTAAAATAAACTTTGTTGGGGGTAGGTTGTCTAGAAATTTCATTTTTAGGGGTTTTTTGTAATTTTTTGAAAGATTTATTTGAAAAAAAAAAAAACCTTTTCTTTTTTCTTTTGGAAGTGGAATATTTTGTTTTAGAAGGTTTAAATAAGTTATGGGTATTGTGTTTGATAACAAATATATATTAACAATATAAATATTATATTATATATATTTTATTATATATAATATAATTTATTATAATATAATATAAGATATTTATATGTTATATATAATATATGTGTGTACACATGCATGTACTATATACGTGTGAATATATGTATATATAACATAGTAAATATATATTATATATAATATAACATATTTATATATTATATATAATATCGTAAATATATATTATATATTATATAGTATATAATAAGGTTATGTTAAGGTGCTCACATTATGGAGTAATTTAATATTGTACACAATAAAATTGAACACTTATTACCTATGTTTGTAAATATGAAACGTTTTTTTTTGTAAGAGTATTTTTTATCATTAGGAAATGTGTGATATTATCTACATGGGGTGTGACATTATCCACATAAAGCATTAAATGCTACTAGTGTGCTCGTTGTAGGTAACATCACACCCTATGTGGATGATGTCACACTCTTCCTAATACCCGATAATACTTTTATTAAAAAATAATTTAAGTATAAAATAAGAGCATGGAATTATCTAAAATTTGTTGAATACAATAATAAATTACTGCATAATGTGAGGACCTTAACATAACCCATATATGATATAAAATAATATTTATATAAATTATTATTTATTTATTAATATTATATATTATTGAATGATAACTTTGTTGGAATGATAAATTATTATTTATTTATTTATCTTTTATGTTTTAACAAATGAATGAGAACTTTGTTGGAAGATTACTTGTTGAACTTAGATTGAAATCGTTTGTCAAACTCGAAAGTTTTGAAAAATTAAAAAAAATTATTTAATAAAAACAAACATGCCCTAAATGTACTCGACTATCTTATTACTATTTGTTAGCAACCTCTCTAATGATACAAGAACACCTTCTACAATGTTATAACTTTGGAAAAATATTATTTAAACGGTAATAAGTTTTTTATAAAATTATTAAAGTGGTCAAATCAGTATAATTAAAATTAAAGTGTTTACTTTTTAATTTTCTTTTCATTCAATAATGTGTTAAAAAAAAAGATCTTAAAAACGCACAAGTGTTGGTACTTAGGAGGGATATTCTAGTAATCTTGCCAACCTAAGAAGCCCCAACTAACTCCCTTGAATACCCTTGCTCATTCATATTGGGTCAAATTATTAAAATATTGTTACTTGTTTAGAGTTTCCGAACTTAAATAAAGGCAATTTGGGTATTTTTATGATATTATTAGAAAAGGCACTTGAATAAATAAAAAACGAGAAATACATGTTTTAATGTTGATTGGGATCGTTTGAACCTAAATACTTTTGTAGAGTAACTTCCAAAATGATGTTATTTTGAAATGCCCTAAATTATTTTGAAAAAATGTCCAACCCCTTGTAGTTACAAATAAAAAATAAAAGAAGAAGGGAGTAAAAGGTTGCAAATTATAAGTGTAGGCATGTTTTGAATTTTTTAAATAAATAAGATACGTCATCAATAAAAATGTCAATTTTTTTTCAAATTGTCCTTGTTTGGTGTTAGAAAGCTGGAATAGCTAGGCGTATGTTGCTAAATTTACCCCCATTATCAATTAGTTAAGGCCATTTTTTTGGCGCAATTGGTTAAGGCTTTTTTTTTCGAGCTTCCCAACACCGAATTGATGCAATTTGGTAAACTTTTAATATTTTTGTAGAGGATGTACTTGGTTGCTAAAAGCAATACCTCAATTATAATTTGTAATCTTTTGACTTCTTTAATGATATTGCAAGTGGTTTCGACCCCTTTTTTTATATTTTTCCCTTTCTGTTAATTAAGGGGAAAGTTATGTGTACCCCTTGAATCATACTTTCTAGACCCCTTATTACTTTTTGAATCACTCAAACTAACCAAATTATCATTTGTTTTTGCAGTAATCCCCCATGGAAAAGAATTACTGTTTTTCGACAAAAAAGACCCCATGGTTAAACCCACAATTTTTTATCTAAAAACTTGAAATTAGAAATTTAAGAGAGAAAAACTATCTCAAAATTTTTAAAGAAAGAAATCATCTTCAATTTGAATTTTTTAGTGATAGAAACTATCTCAAATTTTTTAGAGAGAGAAACTATCTCAAATTTCAAATTTTTTAGATAGATAAACTATCTTAATATTTTAAAGAGAGAAACTATCTCAATATTTTAAAGCGAGAATTATGTATACATGGGGTATTTTAATCGAAAACAAAGCTATGTTATTTCTTGGAGGTGGCTGCAAAAATAAATAGCGATTGGATTTGTTGTAAGGTTGAAAATATATTAGGGGACCATGCCTAGAAAGCATTGTCCAGGGAGGTAGACATAATTTTCCCTTAATTAAACGATACATTGTGAGTATGAATCATGAAAAGTTACAGTGGCTTTCTTTGTTGGGTTGATGTGGCCTTTAAAGGCTTTATGAGTGATTGTGAGAAGACATTTGATATAGTGGATCATGAACTCAGTAGGAGTGTGGCCCCTCGTGGACCATATCATGCAAACGATATTTGTAGATACTAGATTGTGCTTGACGGTCTAGACCAGTCGGTTGGAAAAAACTCATGTTACCTCGGCAAGAATGGGTCATCCCTTGATGAGGTCGGAGTATATGCCCAGATAAGTGAGCCAAGGGACTGTGTGACCCTTGTGTGTGATGTTGGCCTACGGAGATGACATGCATATTGATAGACCGTTCGGGAAAAGCGAGCAAGCTACCTTTTAGGGTGAAGCGTATGCATGTACGAGAGATACCCATATGCGTCATATAACTGTGGTCGTATTAAATCTAGGTGACATTGACTAATCTCCAGGGGAGAACCTGAAATCCACAGACTGAGATTGCGACCCTTTGACTCATCGGCCAGACTTTGGTGACCAGCTAATGAGGCCCTGCTTGGACTGTAGGTCATGGGCAACGTTGGGTCGGCATGATAATGCAAGCGTGGTCTGTAGTCCACAGTTGAAGGTATAGTGACCCATTGTTGATTTAATTTCTTGACCATGTGGATCATTTTCCCATCAAATTAATTTAATTATGTTTATTTTATGATAGATATTTTTTTAAAATTATTTTTTGAATTTTTATAAACACCTGAGTATTTTATTTATAATATTTGATTTTATAAAATTAAAGATATTAGTTTTTAATGATTTAAATTTTCAAATAATATTCTAAATTTTATTTTATTATTTTTAATACATATAAAATTTTATGGAAGCCCGTTGTGCACGTGGGCACCATATTCTAGAAGATGGGGCCCATGAGTCTCTATCTTGGGTGGTACACCACTTTTTGAGGGGATGCTTATCCCATTGGTGGCACCTCCTTTGATTTGTTGATATATTTTATCTCAAATTGATTTGAGTTGATAAAATATTTTATCCTTAAGAGATTTGAGCAAATCTTTTATTAGGCCTATAAAGCTTATGAATATATATTTTGGATAGAGCACAATAATTTCGTAATTAATTTTTATGTGATGGGATAATGGTCAAAGGGAAAAGGGATTATGGTTCAGCACATTCCGTAATGTTGATGGCCCATCTATGAAATGAATGGCTCAGATCTCTCACTCCACAAATCACCATTGATCGACGGTTGAAATTCAATTTTGTGAGGCAAACAATGTGAACCCTAGACCCAACATTATAAATAGGAGTCATCTTTCTCTCTCTTTTTCTCACACACCTCTCTCTCTCTCCTCTCTCATGCCCCATACTCTCTCCCTCCCTAATCTTTATCTTTAAGGGGCACGCCCCCATTCTCTCCCTCATCTTAATAAAAGAAGGGTACCCCCATTCTCTCCTTGATCCTATGTTCAAGGGGCACACCCCCATCCTCTCTCTCTCATCTTTGATTCAATAAAAAAAAGGGGAGGCAAGTCTCTCCCTCCAATTACGTTTCTCTCTCTAATTAATTATTATCTATCCCAATTTTGTTCAAAGACATAGGATTTAAGAAAAATAGAGAAGGGAGATTTTTGTTTATCTCAGTAGTTTTGGGGAATTGATCCCAAGGATCTTACAAAATTAGCTTGGCCAAAATTAGCTAAAATTAGCTAATTTTGAAGAGCTTGGCCAAAATTAGCTTTCTACTTAGTATCGGCAATAGGTCTGAAAAAGTATCTAAAACGATGAAATTTATACATTTGGACCTTGTTGAAGTAAGGAACCATGGCATATATGTTTGGAACAGATTCCATTTTGAGAGATTTGAAAAAGCAGTATCTCGTTGAAAGGTAATAAAGAACCATGGCATATATGTTTGGAACATATTCCATTTTGAAAGATTTGAAAAAGCACTATATCGTTGAAAGGTTCCATACATCTACCGTTTCTCAACGCATTTATTTAGACAAACATTCTATTTTGTCCTCTTTCCGGATGGTAAATATTTCTCAGAACATGGCAACGAAAATTATCGATCCCGCACCATCGGATGGTGACTCGGTGTGGGGGTGTAATAAAGCCGGTTGAGGTAATCTCCAGCATTATTCTTTTGTTTCTTGCATATTTAATTGTATAATCTTTATATTCTTAAGCACAAGATTTGTGGTAATTTTATTTGATTAAAGAAAATTGGCTTAATGACATCAAAGTCTTTAAGATCTTGGATTTGTAAGTTTTATTTTCTTTGAAGCAAGAATTATTGTAATAAGGCAACTTGTATGTGATCTCCAAAAGAAAAAGAAAAGAAAAGGGGTGAAAAAAAATCCCGACAAGATCACATTGGCCTTTCTATCATTTGTATCAAAGCAATGTTGATATTTGATGTCACTAGATGTCGTTTTCTCTTTATTGAGTCGAGATCAAACTTGGGAATGAGATATGAGAAATCTAATAATCTTTGTGGTCAAGTAATACACACCGATTAAGAATTATTGAAATATTCTAAACACTAAGAAAAATACTCTGCATAATAGGTATTTTGTGTTATTTTAGAGAAGTTAGATAAAAAACATAATGATGTATTTTTCTATTACATACTTTAGTGTTTTTGTGTGTCTTTAAGATTAGGATCTAACTGCAAAATTTCAAAGGGAGATCCTAAGGGAATTGAGAGTTATGGACTCATGAATGAAGGGTGCTAATTTTGACTATGCAAAATCCAGGAACTGTCCATTGAGTTTCATGATTTTTCTAAAATTGGATTGTGACTCATAAAATTGAGTCTACTTTCAAACAAAAAAAAGTTTCATTAATAAATTCCTTGTGATTTGATAGATATGATCAATTTATTGAAGGATGCGCAATTGCTATTTTCTACAACACAAACTATTTCAATGACTTGGAAGTCATGATTTTATTTCCATTTGTAACAGAATGTTTTATGGGCCACAACTAGTTTCTAGACTTTCATTTTGAGTGTAGTTTCTAAAGAAATTTATTTGAGAGAGAAATATCTATGGGAAGAGAGGAATAAAAATTTTGGATTGAAGAGAAGTCATCTTCAATTTTCTGTAATTATGACGTGCTCTCCATTGAGACTTAAATAACTATAATTATTAAGCCTATTTAACAGAGTGATATGAGCCTTGTGAAAATATATGTGCTGCCATTATGTGTTTACTTTTAAACAAAATTAGTTTGAAAGGAAACTCCACAAGGGTAGAGAGAAAATACAATTTAACTATACAGTATTCATCCTGGAATTCTGGAGTATGAGTTATTTTGTGATGTATATATCACCTTATTTATGTCTCTGAAGAAAAGTACTATTTAGGATTCACACCATGTTGTTATGATTTGGTTTTGAGTCTAGATTTCAATACAAGAGATTTCAGAAAGAAATTTTTCGAGGCTTGGGAGAAACATTTTTTTTATTGAGAGATGCTCAACCTAATTTTCTGTTGAGAAAATTGCATTGTGAAGTAAAAGTTACTAAAAGGTAGACTCACTAAATTGCGTGATTTAGGGATGGAACTAAGCTCTATTTTATATTTTATTAGTCTATTTCAGTACTGAAAATTATTCGGAGAGAAACTCTTTATGAGTTGAGAGATATCATATTTTTATCATGGGATGCTCATATTTTATTCAGCAGTAAATTAAAAGATGTAATATATTAAGGCACGTCTTTGGATTCCCAATACTGGTGACTTTTTTTTTTTAGGGCTCATTTAAAAGGGGTTTTATAGTGTGTCATGCGTATGATTATTATAATGAAACTTCAGAGATAGGTAATACATAATGGGCAAGGTACGACACTTTATATGAAGAATGTTCAATATGAGAATAGCAAAAAGAAAAAGAAACACAATACCTATAAAAACATCTTGGTTTTTTCGAAATGAAGGGATACATAGAGAGGTTTGGAGGTAGCAAATAACAGCTAAAGATCAGCGAGAGAATCAAATTTGTGATATTTGAAATGATGAGATGAATAAGACATTTTTCTTCACGGTTTGATACAAGGAAGAGTCCAAGTGCCGAAGAGATGGACACATCATGTGAAATTGAAGGCCAATATATTCTCCATCAATTGTGTGTTCTTCCAACATCGCCAAACGATTGTAAAAGCAATGAATCAAGAAAGCTCAGGTACCGCACTACATGGTTTTGAGGTAATAAATATATCCCACATTACATGGTAACGTCATATAGGGAAAGATGATTCAATAACTTTTTATATGCTTTGGTTATATTTTGCTAATTGTTTTATGAATATATATGGAGTATATGGACATTGAGTGATATGTA
Organism: Amborella trichopoda; assembly: GCF_054954075.1. Lineage (NCBI taxonomy): Eukaryota > Viridiplantae > Streptophyta > Magnoliopsida > Amborellales > Amborellaceae > Amborella > Amborella trichopoda. The sequence continues at coordinate 54,003,157 of NC_142337.1, forward strand.
CTAACAAATTTGAAAGAGCATGTTTATGAATACCATGTGTTGGGTGCCTCCTTGTGCTAAGAGTACGAACTATTTAAGGTAGTGATACACATGGAGATGTGATTTGATTAAGGGTTTTGAGTCCTATGTATGAGATACGAGATATGGGTATGACTCATTCAAATATTTAAGCACGAATGGAGTGTTCTGATAGAACTCGGTCTTAGTGACCATCATCTCAATAATGTCTAGTAATATGATGTGTTGCATGTAATGATAATCTCTTCATAAAGTCTTCATATTTGGCAAAAAGAAATTTTTGTCAAGATTTTAATAACCATTGTTTAGTTTTGGTTTGTTTTATATATAATTGTAATATGGACTTTATGGCTTATTTTTATAGCTGTAAACATGGCTTGGTGGGTAAATACGGTAAAATGATTTTTGAAGACTAAACATATAATTTAATATTAAATTGGATATTTTGAAAAAAACCTAAGTTTTTATGTAAGAAAATATTTTAAACAGTCATACTATTATCTAACCATTGCTTGTGATATATATACTAAGTCAACTTTTAAAAGGGAAAAAATCATTATGCTTTCAAGGTATTTATAAAATTGGAAGAAAGTTTGTCATGCACAGGTTTTTAAAATACCCATATGCCTTGACTCATATTTGTAGTTATTTAGAATCATCAATTATTTAAGGCTTTGAACCATAGGGAATGTTGTAAGAAGGCTATCTTGATAAGCTTCATTGACACATGTTATGTTGATTAGATAACCCGGTTTGTATGAATTTATTACCAAGATGATTAGTATGGTTCAACTTTTGTGGTTTATAAAGGTTTTACATATTATGAAACCAATGGGCATTGAATTATTTATTGCATGAGACTTGCTATGCTACCTCATGATATAGGCATAATAATGTTGAAAACGTATATATTGTATGTGCAATAATTGAGTGGGATCTACACTCCCACAGTTTTTTTTAACTGCTTTGATATTCAGATATACAGATGCAAGCTATTTCATGGATCCAGATGATGTGCAGTCTACATCTAGATACGTGTTTATGTTTGGAGGGAGTATAGCTTCTTGGAAATCAAAGAAACATGATGCGGTGGCATTGTACGACCTGAAGGCAGAATACGTGGCGTGCTGTTTGGCGGCCAAAAAGGCCGTATCAATTAAGGAATTTTTTAATCAATTTAATTTTCAACCTGTGCATTGTGAGCCAGTAAGGATTTTCTGCGACAATACTGCAGCGATATGCGTGTACAAGGGAGTCACGATTCCATAACAACTCCAAGCGTATAAAACTAAAAATTATAGTTGGAGCACCTAGTGTTTTACAGACCAGCTGGAACAACAGTCTATGATGTTGTTTACCTATGGAACCCAGATGTGTGGCGCTAGTTGTTTGGTCACTGAAAGAAATGGCTTGTTTGAAGAACTCCTTTGAGCCCATGAGAATACGAGCCTATGCGATGAGGATACGTGATGATTTTTTGTAACAGCAGGTCCATGATTCACCGTACGATATGAAAGATGGACTACCACCACTTTCAGGATGAGATTCGAGCAGCAAAGAGAAAGAGGTGTTGCCTCTATGAGTCCTTTTGTGAAATGATTGATGGTAAAAGTCATTATTCACGTATTGATAGAGATTGTGATTGGAGAGAGACAGATGTGGATGAGAGAAAGTGAAAAAGAGAGAATGTAAGGCCTTCAAAGGTCAAGTCGGATATGTTGGGTTTATGTGGCCTTTAAAGACATTATGAGTGATTGTGAGGAGACATTTGATGTAGTGGATCATGAACTCAGTGGGAGTGTGGTCCTTCGTGGACCATAATATACAAACGATGTTTGCAGATACCGGACTGTACTTGATGGTCTAAGTCAGACGGTTGGGAAAAACCCATGTTACCTAGGCATAGGGAATAAACTGATAAGGGTTCTAATGAGTCATCCCTTGATAAGGTTGGAGTATATGCCTAGATGAGTGAGTCGAGAGACTGTGTGACTCTTGTGTGTGATGGTGGCCTACAGAGACGGGGGCCAAAGCTTCATCTATGTACCATCACACGGCATGCATATTGATAGACCGTTCGGGAAAAGCGAGCAATCCACATTTTAGAGTGAAGCGTATGCATGTGTAAGAGATACCCCTATGCTTATAGAGCTGTGGTCGCATCAGGTCTAGGTGACATTGACTCGTCTCTATGGGAGAACTTGAAATCCACAGACTAGGAGTGTGACCCCTTGGCTCATCGGCCAGACTTTGGTGACTCGTTAATTAACCCCTACTTGGACTGTGGGTCATGGGCAATATTGGATCGGTATGATAAAGCAAACGTGGTATGTAATCTACAGTTGAAGGTGGAGTAACCCATTGTTGATTTAATTCTTTGACAATATGGATCTTTTTCTCATCACATTAATTTAATTATGTTTCTTTTATGATAGATATTATTTTAGAATTATTATTTGAATTTTATAATTCCCTGAATATTTTATTTATAATATTTGGGTTTATAAAATTAAAGATATTAATTTTTAATTATTTTAATTTTCAAATAATATTCTAAAACTTATTTTATTATTTTTAATATATATCAAATTTTATGGAGGCCCATTATGCATGTGAGCCCACCATATTCTAGAACGTGGGGCCATGAGTCCCTATCCTGGGTGGCAAGCCACCTTTTGGAGAGAGGCTTATCCCATGGGTCTCACCTTTCCCTCTTTATGGAATTTGTTGATACATTTTATTTCAAATTGGTTTGAGTTGATAAAGTGTTTTATCCTTAAGAGATTTAAGTAAATCTTTTAATAGGCCTATAAGGCTTATGAATATATATTTTGGATAGAGCACAATAATTTTTTGATTAATTTTTATTTGATGCAACAATGGTCAAAGGAAAGGGGATAATGGTTCATCATATTTCGTAATGTTGATGGCTCATCTATAGAGTGAATGGCTCAAATCTCTCACTCCACAAGTCACCATTGATCGACAGTTGAAATTCTATCTTATAAGGCAATCAATGGGAACCCTAGACCCAACATTATAAATATGGGTCCTCTTTCTCTCTCTTTTTCTCACGCAACTCTCCCTCTCTTCTCTCTCATGCATCATACTCTCTCTCTCCCTCATCTTTTTCTTTAAGGGGGCATGCTCCCATTCTCTCCATCATCTTAATAAAAGAAGGGCACGCACCCATTCTCTCCCTGATCCTATGTTCAAGGGGCACGCCCCCATCCTCTCTCTCTCTTCTTTGACTCAATAAAAAAAAGGGGAGGCACGTTTCTCTATCCAATTAGTTCTCATCTATCCCAATTTTGTTCAAAGACATAAGGTTTAAGAAAAACAGAGAAGGGATATTTTTTTTGTCTCAAGTAGTTTGGGGGAATTAATCCCAAAGATCTTGCGAGTGCACAAGGGTTCTATTGAAGAACATGAACGAAATTAGCTTTCCTGGTTGAGATTGAACGAAGACCGTCGATCCCGTATCATTGGATGGTGGTGACTCGGTGTGATAAGCCCGGTTGAGGTAATCTCCGATATTCTTCTTTTGTTTCTTGCATATTTAATTGTATAGTCTTTATATTTTCAAGTACAAGATTTGTGGTAATTTTCTTTGATTAAAGAAAATTGGCTTAATGACATCAAAGTCTTTAAGGTCTTGGATTTGTAAAGTTTTATTTTCTTTGAAGCAAGAATTATTGTAATAAGGCTACTTGTATGTGATCTTTGTCAAAAGAAAAAGAAAAGAAAAGGGGTGGAAAAAACTAAAAATAAAAAATAAAATCTTGGCAAAATCACATTGTTCTTTCTTTCATTCCGAATGTTTGCTGGTGTGTTACAAAAAGTGCTAATGTGATTTATGAGCTTGAAGTAATGGTGCAAGCATGTGATTGAATACTAGGAATACTTCAAATCAAAATAAAATAATGCCCAACCCCTTTGAGAAAAGGTAAATCTGGGTCTCAAATCTCATTAAAAACTATATTGTTAGAGTCTAAAAATCTTCAAATCTATCATCTCAATCTTAATCTCATTAAAAACTATATTTTCAAAGTCTAAAAACCTTCAAATCTATCACCTCAATCTTGATTATTATTGATATGAAAAAAAATGACCGATGGATGAAGTTTTAAGGAGGGGCTTTACTTTTTCATGAAGTGTAGGCCTCATAGAGACGCATCCTTATAAAAATGAGGCTTCAGCTTGATTGTTTGTAGCGTAAACATTTTTCAAATTCAATTTCTTCCCCAGAACTGCCCAAAATATTACAATAAAAAATAAACAAGCAACACAAATAGCAATAGATACGTATTGCCTTCCTTAAGAGGAAGCATGGATCATGCACATTTTGTTAGAAAGAGATGTCTTTTAATGGTCCGTAGTGATTTCATTTTCAGGGGCGCTTTAGCAGTTAGAAATTTGATTGTTAGAACTCGAACCTTCAAACATTGTAGCAATTCCTAGTTTGGGAACTAGGAACTCTACATAAATTCAGAATTGGAAACTCACTATTTTCATTTTCGAGAATTCCGAAGTTCTATCATCCCCCTAGGAATGCCAAAATTCCCGATGATGATGAGAATATCAGGATTCTCATTTTTTCTCGCCTATTTTATCATTTTGACAAATTTCTTGAATCCCCTTAATTTCGGGCAGTTTGATAATTTTCTTGAATCCCCATATTTTCGATTACCAAATTACTCAAATATTCTGCTTTGGATTTCAATAATAGAATCTTCCAATTCTAGTTTCATCTTTTAGTTTCTCGAACCTTCATAAGGTGTTTTAGAATTGGTAGTTGGAATCAGAATTGATAATATCCAATTTTGAAATCCGGAAACCAAAAATTAGGGTACTTGGTAATGGAAAATATTGTGTTGAATTAACCAGCTCGAAATTTTAGAGATTTTAAAAAATTGTGTTTGGTTAAGTTGAAGTTTTGTAAACCAGGGAATCTATAAATTAGCCAACCCTTCATTCAAGTTCTCGTTAATGAGTTGGTAATGTTCATTAAATGAATGAGATTTTGAAATCATAGCTTGTCCATAGTAGGTCCAACAAAATTGACGATACAGGTCACACAAAAAGGAAGAGCTTTTTGGATAAAAGGAGAGTATGTTTGAGTATTTCAATTTTATTTAATTTTTATGGATTGGGTTGAGCTAAAATTTTAGAGTCTATGGTTTTCACCCTTATGTATTTGTAAAAAAAAAAGAAAAAGAAAAAACGTAGAATGATCAAAATACCCTTATGGATGGTTGAGGGCCTGTCTGAACATACATTTTAATTTTATTTTTTGTGAATATTGGATCAAGCTAAAATTTTAGGCATCTATGTTTCACACCCTCACAAAACGACTAAAGCACACCCAAAACTCTATATTATAGCACACCGAAAACAAAATTGCCAGATCTTGATCGAACATTCTTGAGCATATATGAGTATTTCAATTTTATTTTTTTATCACACACCTATTGAAAACGGTAAACGAATATCTGGTAGAAAATAAAATAGACAAAATACCCCTAAAATCTTCAGGTATAGTCTGGTCTTTTTAATTTGTTTGAAATATTTTTTAGATCTTTTTCTACATATGCACTCCAGGGCGCAGATCCCTCCGAATTTCATCTTGATGAGATTTTGAAAAATAAAAACAAAAATAAATGAGGAAACATCCCACATTTTCAAGATAGCAAAATGATCCATAAAAGGGAAATCAACATTTTTCTTTTTTTTTGAGAAATTTAGTCTTCTAGGCAAGACGTAGAAAATGTCGTTTTCATTTGAGAAATTTGAAAACTCTTTAGTTGTATTTTCAGTTGCCAAACTAAAAAGGGTGAGATTTGAATAAGGTGCCCACTTTATAAAGTACAAGTAAGCAACACCTTTAAATTTTACGAGAAGATGTAGTAATGGTGTCAAAAACTTTATGATGACTTGAAAATTCATACTTAATCCTAATTATTGAAATTTATATTTTAAAAAATAGTGCAGATCAAGCAGATCTATAAACACTTGAAAATCATAAAAATAGGCGGTCTAGATAACTTATATTGTTGCAAGATGCACTATTTTTAGAACTTAAAATTCTTTTTTTTTCTTAATATATCCATACATATCAAAGTCGAGATGATCAATTGAAGGTGTACGACAGTCTAGATAACTTATCTTGTTGCAATATACACTATTTTTAGGACTTAAAATTCTTTTTTTTTTCTTAATGTATCCATACATATCAAAGTCAAGATGATCAATTGAAGGTGTACGGCATTGAATTAGGCATGCGCCTTCAGTTTAGAGACCCTCTAATTTTTAGAGGGCGAGATCTAAGTGTAATAAAATTCAAATTTCAATATATATATATATATATATATATATATATATATATTAGAATAATCATCTAGTGATTTTTAGGTGATTCCCAAAGTGTCTAATCGGAAAAATCCTCATAAGTAAGTATTATAACTGAGGGAGTAAATATATGCTTTGGCAGGAGTAGAGTATAGGTTCCCCATATAATAAAATGGATATCGCTTTTATATAAGCACCTGTTTTCTATGTGGCCAAACCCACATATATGAAAATGCGGGTTTCTAAATAAATCTATTTTTGAGATGGACTTTAAGCCTTAATTTTTAAGGACATGTAATCTCTAACATGGAGATCATGAATAAAAATAAATAAATAAAGTTTAAAATAATAAATAAGATTTCTAGTAAGAAAACATTTGGATCGTTAGTTTGCATTGTTTTTAGATGGAACACCTACTTGCATCCATCTTTAAGATGGGTGCTTTACACTTTCTGGATCGCATATGTAGAAATGCAGTCCAACCCGGATGAAACAATTTTCCTTTATATAATGCTAGAGAGTAAATTTTGTCATCCTACCATATGATGGAAATAATAACATACCTATGATTTAGATTGAATCCGGGTAAATCTAACAGCCAAAATGTTGGCTCCGTTTAATTTTTATTTTTATTTTTTTTATAAATCTATTGCACCTGAGAGTTTGGGGGCATGCGCCATTGAGCTAGGCACACAAGGAAACCAAAAAATAAATAATATGGAAAACATCAACGAGGGTGGGGGTATTTATATTTATTTTTCTTACATATTATTAACCTAGGGAACATATACCAAAATCATTCGGTTGATCAAATTTATGAATATAAAATAAAATAAAAAAGTGCCCATGTTTCACACTATTATAAGAACTGTCAAGATTGAGTATGAGCCCTTAGGCCACTGTTACTATTTCAAGAATATAAGGCCTTAGGCCACTCGTATTATTTCATTAGCTAGTGGGCTAAAAAAATACTTTTCCACAATGACACATGCTCTAGTCCGATTTGGACGCATAATTCTTTAAGTTTTTAATAAGAGTAATGATCCTATGAGACCCTCTTATACCTATGTATGTAGAAAAATCAAGTCCCACACCATTAAATTTGACACAGATCTCTAAAAAAATCAAGTCCCACACCCATGTGATATTCTTTTAGATATATGTGTTAAATTTAATGATGATCATTTGGAGTCCTGCACACATAGGGGTGAGAGGGTGTATGAGGGTCTCATAGAATCAATACTCTTTAATAATAACATTGTTTTTATATAGAACCGAGGTTCTAAACAATCAAATTAGAGTATACTTTAAAATTTTCACTAGAAGATGTTGTTTTGATGCTTAAATATCCTCAAATCGATCATCTCGACATCAAGATGCATGGATTTGAAAAAAATATAGATTTCACTTGTAATGCATTTTTGGATGGTCAATTTTAAGTTTTTCAAGTTTTCATAAATCTGCTCGATCTACACTTTTTTAAAGCTTTAAATTTTATAATTAGATATAAGAATATATTTTAAAATTATCACAAATATTTTTTGTATTGAAACCACATTTTTTGATATTATTTGAAGGTGCGTTCTACTTTGATTGTTTAAAGCCTCATCTTCATACAAACCGCACCCTTATTTTATTTCACAACTATGAAGTGATTGATGTCTCGTGATCGGTTATCATGGGGAGGCTATATTTTGCAACTATGCTTGTTCCCCAAACACCAACAAAACGCCGCTTAGCGGATTGTTTATTTCCACAAAAAAAGGATTTTTTCTTTTTTATTTTTTATTTAGCAGTAAGTGTATTTTCATTGAGATAATGATAAAAGTACAAGCTCGAAAGCAAACGAAAAAGAAGTATGGGGAGAGGAGACGAACATGAAAATAAGAATTAAAAAAACTCCTTTTTAAATCTAAAACAATCACGTCTATGATTGAGGTCTAGGCTCAAGGCACAAGGTTTGGGTTTTTGCACTAATTAATAACATTAGCAGAGTCCCCTTCAAATGTCACAAACACAAAAAGAGTACTTTTATGATATGAATTGCTTATGATAATGCTTTATCAGTGCCCATTGTGGAAAGCATGATAAAGGGTTGAGAACGGGCTGGGGCTGGGCTTGGGCCTAGGCTGACCCTACCTTGGTCTTGCCCATCCCTAGTTATCTTAGGGCCAAGCCAAGCTAGAAAAAAATTTAAAAAGTAAAAGAAAAAGTACAAAAAAATAAGGACAGGGCAGGGCTGGGCTGCACCGAGCCACGGCCTTGTCGTAGGCCTTCGAGCCCTGCCCTCGGGTTACATTTTGTGGATCAGACCCTAGTTTTTTAGAGCTGAGCCTATCAAACTAGGCGGGCCACCTAGCCCATTACCACCCGAGTTAGATTTTTGTTGTTATGACTATTAGCATGTGCAAACAAGGCCTTAGCTGAGAATCTTGGATTTCATTTGCAATGCTCAAGAAATGCGTGGAAATCAAATTTTAAGTCCTTTTAGGAATGTCACATATATGTTCTAAATGATTTGTATGGTCGGCTTGGGGAAATTACCAAAAATTAATACAATGCAAGTCAAAAGACGTACCACTAGTAATATTTGGCTCCTTAGGAACTCCTAGAACCTCAAATATTAGGATCTCATCTAAAATCATGTACATAATTGCTTAGATGTAAAATAACTGAAATCTAAGACAAAAAAGATGCGAGAATTAAACCAAATAGAGACACACTACAATAACATATGATTCACGTAGTTCACCTCAAATAGCCAATGTCTATGGTCTTCGAAAGTAGAATTCCGCCATGTCATTGAATGTTACAGTTTTAGCTTATAAGAGACATTTCTTTCCAAAAATTCACAAAACCTTTGCCGATCTTCCCTTCTAGATCGGCAATATGAACGCCTTTGAAGGAATTCTGAAAAAAATATTAGTTAGAAAATAGTTATTTAAGGGTTTGTTTCGATGTAACTAGTAATCAATGATAATTCACAGTCTTGATAAAATTAATATTGGTTGATGAATTATCTGTTTGTTTGGTATTGCCCATCATAAAGTTATATGATAGAAATTTATAGACGATTTTATGTATAAAATTATCTTATTTTAAAGCTATTTTCACTCTATTTAAAGTAATCTATTATAAATCGTTGGAAATCAACTAAAATGTTAGTGTTAATCAAATAAAATTATATATAATACAAGCTACGTACCAACAACTAATAAAAAAGTTATCTGGATGGAGTATACTAATTTTAGATGGGAAAGGTTTATATAGGGCCTAGTCTCTAAACAATCAAATTAGAGCTTACCTCAAAACTTTTACTAGAAGAGGTTATTTTGATGCCCAAATATCATCAGATTGATCATCACAACATCAAGATGCATGGACACGAGAAAAAAATGGATTTCAAATTTTGGAAATAGTGCAATTTGTTACGCATTTTTGGATCGTCAATTTTCAAGATTTTCAAGCTTTTATAAATCTACTTGGTTTACACTATTTTTTAAGCTTTAAATTTTATAACTAAAGATAAAAAAATAATCTAAGACTATCACAAAACTTTCCAATATTGAAACCATATTTCTTGACACTATTTGAAGGTGGGCTCTAGTTTGCTTGTTTTGATCCATTTTAGATAAAATTAATTGTCATCCAAACACTCCCTCCTATTATTCGATAAACACAAGCCATTTTATGTAGCTAAACAGTCCTTTAAGAACTAAAGTTATCTTATTTAATCGCTCAAGGGATTTGTAGCATTCTAAGGGTTAGACATTCCCCTGGATAATAAAATCCTCGTATAAAGCCACGCTCTAACCCCGTTTTTTTTTCTTAAACTAGATGATTGTAACTCTTTTTTTTTTTCTATTTCTTAAAATGGTGTGGTTTGTATAGGGCTGATGCTCTAAACAATCAAAATAGGGTGCACCTTTAAATAATGCCGAAAAATTTATTTAAAAAATAGTGTAGATCAAGCAGATCTATGAACACTTGAAAATTTTAAAAATTGATGGTCCAGATAATACATTACAAACTGCACTATTTTCAATACTTGAAAACTTTTTTTTCTCCATACAGCTTGATGTTGAGATGATTGAAGTGAGGGTTTTTCAATATCGAAACAACATTTTTTAATAAAATTTTGAGGTGCATCCTAATTTGATTATTTAAAATCACGCACTTATATAAACTTTTTCCTTCTTAAAATAAATGGCCTATATTATAGCTTGTTTTTTCTTTAAAAGTTTATTTTCTATTTAACTTCATCCTAAAACTAAAAGAATATGCATGCAATTATGAGCTGAAAAAAATGGAATTGTCTACAAATAAATTATTTACTTTTTATACAAGGAGGTTACAATCATTGTTGTTGCTTAGATTTCAAAATGGGTGGTTATGAGAGTGCCATTTATTAGATACAAAATTTTTTAAAAAAAATTCTCAGACTTTGTAACTCACCCCAAGCCATCTAATGAGTAGGTATAGTTGTGACCTGCTTGTACAAAAGGTAAATGGTATCTTTGTAGAAAATCCCGAAAAAAAATTGCCCTAAGGACTAAAATAGGGGAAGGCAGATTTCGGTCCTGTCCACTGTCGGTCAACCAAATCAATATAAACAACTTACGAGACTATTGCGGATAAGTAGGGCCATTGGCATTACCGGAAAAAAGATCAGTTGCTTCTTAGGCATCCTTTATTATTATAATTAACAGAAAAAAAAAAAAACCCCTAGGCAAATGCTACCTTAATTTTTCCAAGGGTGAAGTTTGTATAAGGTTGACGCTTCAAACAATCAAACTAAGGCACGCCTCGAAATGTTGTCGAAAGACATTGTCTTAGTGTCACATGTCTATGTGATAAGTCTAAAAATCTATTTTCATTTTTAATTATACAATTTAAAGCTTAAAAAATAGTGTAGATCTAACAAATCTACAAACACTTAAAATTTTTAAAAATAGACGGTTCATATAGTACATTACAAGATGCAATATCTCTAGGACTTCAAATCCTCTTTTTTTTAACATCTATATATCTCGAGGTCCAAATGATCAATTCGAAGATTTTTTTACGACATAACAACATTTTCTAGTGAGTTTTGAGGTGCGCCTTACTTCTATAGGATAAGGTTGACACCTTATATAAAATTTTAAATTTTTCCTTTACCTAATTTTTAAGAGAAAAATGCCATAAAATAACCATACTATTCACAAAAAAATGAAAATAATCGATCTAATACCAACATTATCTTCCAAAATTTCTGCCCATTTTTTAGGTCCATGAACGTTCAGTCATTTTAAGGGAACCCAAGAGCTTAAAGTATTAATGAATGTCTGAATAGTGCTTTAAAACTCACTAATCCAGCTTGAGAATCGTGAATTCAGAAAACAAGTTCAATGAAGGTCCGATCCTCCTAAAACTCCCTATCCTACTTATTTTTGGAAATTCAGAAAATTATTTAAATTTTTCTACAACTACATTCATACCTATTTCCCCACGCTTTATTTTTTTTGTTTTGCGAGAGGCCATAGGGTAAAGTAGGGAGTATTATGGTTCCATTAGAACGATGATATATGTATGGTATTTTGGGAAAAAAAAACAAAGTATGTGAAAGTGGGTGTGATAGTATTTTTAGAAAAAATTGAGTATTTTTTAATGGAAAAATTATACAAGGTTGCAACTTTAAAAATGTAGAATTAAAAATGCAGCTCAAAAATCTATCGGTAAAGGTTGTTTTAATGTTGAAAAGTCCTCTGATTGACCGTCTCGATATCGAGATGTATAAATATGAAAAGAAAAAAAAAATTGAGTCTCAAAAATAGTACATCTTGCAACATATTATCTAGACCGTTACATTTTAATATGTTCATATGTGTATAGATCTACTCAATTTTAACCATTTTTTTATTTTAAAAATTATAATTAGATATAAAAATAGATTTTCAGATAATCCTAATAATGTTTTACACCATAATTACATGTTATGATAAAATTTGGAAGTGCACCTTAATCATACTGTTTAAGGTTGCAACCTTATACAAACCACACCATTTGTCATAATTGCCCTATTTTTCCTTCCTCTTACGCTCTTCTTACTTTTTCTTAGGCTCACCCTCCCATAGATCCACCCACTTAAACCCTACGTTTTCCTTTTGAAATTTTAGCCTAAACCTCGAATCTTCTCTCTTGAAGGGCACGTTTGTTTTTTTGAAAGATATTTTTTGGAACGTTAAATGTTTTGTTCTGTAAGGTTTAAATAAGTTCTGGGTATTGTGTTTGATAACCTGTTAGAATGTTAGAAAAATTCTAAGTATTGTGTTTGATAATATATACATATTAACCATATAAATATAAATATATAACATAATATAATATATAATATGATATATTTTATTAATGTATATTTGTACCATGTACAACATATAATATAATATTTATTATAATATAATATAAGATATTTATATATTATGCATACAATATTTATATTATTATTTATTTAATATAATAAAGATATTATTTGTAATATAATAATATAAATTATATTAATAAAATAAATATATATATAAATATATAATCTAATATTATATTATATTATAAATTATAATATTATGTTACAGTAATATTATATTATACTACATCATATTAATAAGGGCAAGCTTTCTATGCTTCCCCTACAGCATAGAAGTTCTATCCTCCCCTTAGCCAACCGTCCATTCTGAATGGAGGGTTAAGATTGCCCCAATTACAATATCACGTATTTATACTATTTTATTTTTAATTTTGTTTCTATAAACTATTTTGACACCAAAATTTGGACGTCTATTCCTATATTAAACTTGCACTAGTGAAAAATAAAATAAAAAAAATTCAATAAAAAAATGACCAAAATACTCCTGAAATTTTAAAAGGGTATTTTGGTCATTATATTTTATCGAAAAATTATTTTTAATATTTTTTATAGGTGCATCCCAATGAGAAGATGACACGTACCAAATTTCATATTCATACAATTTGTATAAAAAAAACTAAAAATAAAATACTTTGAGACGTCGGATCTAAGATTAAACAGTGAGTAGCTTTCTTGATCAAAATCGGACGACTGGATGGTAGGAAGAGGATAGAACTTCAGGGGAAACATACAAACATTTCCCTATTAATAACACTAATGTTATGTATTTATATTATACATTGTGAATAGTGATCAACAAAAAAATTATGAAAGATTAAGTTTATACCCCTCTTTAAGAACTTAATCTTTCACTTTTTAACAAAAGAATATGAACTTTTGTTGAAAGATTAGTTTTTGAAATCTTTATGGAAAGTACAAAACAAACACGGAACTCTTTCAAAATCTGAAAAAATATTTTTATAAAAACAAATACGCTCTACTTTTATTTTTATTTTTAATTACTTTTTCTTAGGCCCACTCTCCCCTAAATCCACCCACTTAAACGCTACTTTTATTTTTATTTTTAATATTTTTTATCACTCTGAGTCTCTGACAATGGAACATAAACCTATGACGTGGACGATCCGTCCTACTAATTCAGATTTTAAAACACTAATCTATGCATCATAGCTCGTCTTCCGCACGAAAGGCTCTAGAACGGCGCCTGAACCTCGAGCTTGTCTTTATTTTTTCTTCTTTTTTTTTGGGAAAATTGTTTCATGCTTTACTGCATTTCTATGTATACAGTTTAAAAAGTGTAAAATATCCATCTTAAATATAGATACAAGTAGGTGTTCCATCTAAAAACAATAAAAATTAATGGCCTAAATGTTTTCTTACTAGAATTATTATTTATAGGTTTTTAAATTTATTTATTTTCATATTCATAGTGTCTTTAAAAATCAAGTCTTAAAATTCATCTCAAAAATAGATTTATTAAGAGGGTCCGTATTTTTACATATGCAGGCTTGGCCGCATAGAAATCAGATCTTTTTTTTTTCTTTTTGAAAATTCAGCCTGAAACCTTCTCTCTAGATGAGGTTACATTGAAACTTTTCTGACCCTCTCTACCTTTTAGAGAGAGAAATCGAGATAGTATTTATGAAAATGGAAAGGCGGGAAGGGTGGGGGATTAAGATATTTGAATCCGGTACTTTCTCCCGCCACAAAAAGTCGGATAGGGGATTAAGATATTTGAATCCGGTACTTTCTCCCGCCACAAAAAGTCGGATATCTTCTTGCATAAGAGACGAAAGTGTTTCTACGGCTGTCTTCCACAAACTTGTTCAAATCATGCGAACAAAACCAAACTCCATTACAGTCCAAAAAAAAAATCAAATCATTAATAAAAAATAAAAAAATTACAGTTTATATAGAACCGAGTTTCTAAACAATCAAAATAAAATAATATTTCAAATAGCATAAAAAAGTAGTTTCAATACTAAAAAATCTTTGTGATAGCTTTTTATCCCTTATTATAAAATTTAAAGCTTCCAAAATAGAATAGATATATGAAAAATTGAAAATCATGAAAATTGATGGTCCAACAATACATAACATAATGCACTATTTTCAAAACTTGAAATCCATTTTTTTCTCATCTCTATGCATCTTGACATAGAGATGATCAATTTGAAGATATTTGAATTTGAAAACAGCCTCTTCTAATAAAATTTTTGTGGTGCGCTCAAATTGCCTTGATTCTACATAAATTTTTTCCGAAAAAAAAAAATCGGACATCTTCTTCTTGCAAAAGAGTCGACGCTGTTTCTATGGCTTTTGTCTTCCACAAACTTGTTGAAAACATGTAAAAAAAATTCAAAGTCCAAAATCATTAATAAATAGGTGTCACTCGATACCTGAGGGATAACATAGTTTCACCCACGTGGACCACTGACCTGTCCAAAACCGACAAAAACCATCTTGAAATTCCGCCCGCCAAAAACCCATTTTAATCAAACTTCCATTGCTGCACTGAAACTCTAGAACCCAAAACGAAACCCTAAAATCAACGGCCACGATTCAATCGCAGGCAGCTGATTGCCCTTCCAGTTTTTTATGAACGGTGATTGCCCTTCCAGTTTTCCACCCCTAATCATTGAAACCAAGGGCGCAGATTCAACTACAAGCATGCACATTAGTATTTTCCAAAATTATGATTAAATATGATTTCAATGGTGTTGTCATGTTAGATGCCCGAAAAATCGGGCGGTTCAAATTCTAATAACTCGGTTAGATCTGATTTTGGTGCAACTGGTTTCGATGAATTGGCCAAGTATTTTAAAAAATACATATATAAAATCTTAAATAACAAGATATTTTGTTTGTAATATAATTTTTAATGGTTTTCATCATTTTGATAAACATTCGAAATTGTTTTGGTAATTAATATTTATTTTTGTAATTTCTCATTTTTTTTTGAAAATATAAAAAATATTCCTAGACACAAATTAATTTAAAAATCTATTTTTTCATTAATTTTCAATTTCATTTAAATGTGTTCGCTTAATCATGTTTTAAATATATTTTATTAGATTTGTTTTGTTTTTTTTTTTTTTTAACAATTTTTTAACCGCTAGAGATTTATCCAATTAAGCTGGTTGAACTGACCGATTTACCAATCATATCATTTAAACTGCTTGTGGCCCCATGTTCGGTTAACTATTCTGATTCAATTTTTTCAACACAAGTTAGATGTCCTCATATATGCACTTGCCCAAGTAATAATTAAGGATGGCAACGAGCTAGGGACGAATCAGGTTTAGGCCGGGCCATGGCCTTAGTACCCATAGGGTATGCTTGGATCCGGCAAAGCCCTAATCAGGCCAAGGGAGGACAAACCAAATTAAACTAAAAAAAAAAAATTACTACAAAAAGGCTTGTGTCAGGTAGCCGTAAAATTTTTATTAGTCCACCTAATATTGTTGTTGGTCATTTCATATCAATGTTTTGGGTGGCAGAACCAAAAGAAGAAAGTCGATAATCAAAAGGATAGTTTCTATGTGGCCAGCCCGTATATTGTAGATATATAGGATTGGCAATAAATATATTTTTAAATATAATTTGATTTTAATATTTAGAGAATATATAATCTTTAACATGGAGATCATGAATATGATTTTTTTTTTAGAAAACTATAAATAATAATTATATTAAAAAAATATTTAGACCGTTAACCACACTTATTTTTAGATAGACCACCTATTTGCATCCATTTTTTAAGATGGATGCTTTATATCTCTCGACCTCATAATATAGAAATGCGGTCCAGCCCATAGTTAGAGTGTCAATGATTTAATCATGACTTTTTTAAAAAATCGGTGCGTTTTTTAAAAGCGATTTAATTTGCGACTTTTTTCAAGAAGAAGTTTAAAACTTGACTTTTAGAAATTTGAAAAAAATGTTTCAAAACAATTTTCTATTAATATACTCAGATTTTTTTTTGGAAAGTTCAATATCTTTTTCTTGTTTTATGAAATTTCTATTTCTATCCTCCCAAAACTTTCTCTTGTTGGATATGGTGCGTATTTTTTCATGTCGTTATGGGTAGATCATAGTTAACAAGTATGGGGTAGACTATTTCGTTTTAGAAAGATGAAAATTGAATTCACCTACCCAAATACTTATCTTGATGAATAGAATTCACGGTTTAAAAAACAAATCGGTGCCCCAGATCGGGCACATCTCAAAAACCCATTCGGATCGGGAATCGATTAGGTCAAGCCTTAAAAAAAATCCGAAAAAATTATTAAAATTCATTATAAATGTTGTCTTTTAAGAATCCAATAATAAATGGGGGTACTCCATTAAAAATTTTCGTTTTTTTGCATGAATATGCAAATATTGATAGGTTATTTTCCTGCATAAACTACTGTTTATCATTTAATTTATATCACACAAAAGGATAAGTATAGAATTATCATGGATTAAATACATCATCATACATAAAGTACAATAAAGCATACAATTCAACAACAAATTTACAATAATATAGTCATCCATAATGTCACTACACGTACATTTGGCACAAAAAATATTTACAATGATATAGTCATTCACAATTCTACAAATAATATTTACAATGATATAGTGGGCACAAACCCAACTCAATTAAAATGATCATAAATAGTCGTACATCTCAATTACAAAAATGCAAGATAATATAATAAAAAATACAAGCTCTAAACATGCCTATAACTCAATTATCAATAATATATATACAATTTATGTATCAACATACATTTTTTTGTATTAAAAATTTAATAATAAAATTGAAAAATACGAGATAATATAATTATCATACATGCCACGATTTTTTTACAATGATATTCTTACAGTTAATACCAAGAATATACATACATGCCACAAATAATATTTACAATGATATAGTCATTCAAGATAATATAATGATAAAATATTTATCAATCATATACATACATTTTATGCATTAAAATTAAAAAATACAGTTTTGCATTAAAAATTTAACAACATGTATTTTTTTGCATCTATAATCTATTAACATGCAATTTTTTGCACTAAAAATTTAACAATAAAAATTAAAAATACAATTTAATTCTTCATGATAATCAAAACCTTATCACAATTTTCACAATTTTTTAGAAAATCAAGATTTTTCAAAACCAGTGGTCATCAAAAAAAAAATTCAAAAAAACTCAACACAACTCCTCTTCATCCGAAATCGAGCAATAAAAATTGCTTAATCCGACAAATTACACCTAAAATTAATTGAATAATAGTATTACCTTAAAAAACCCTCTAAAATAATTCATAATAGTACTTTAATTCGTATCATATTTGTAGTTTGATGGGGAAAAAAAAAACCCTAATTGTTCTTCACAAAACCGTGACTCAAAATAAAAAATTCACTACAAATCCACCAAAATCGACACAAAAGGTGTACAATTTCTAATGAATAACACAATCACGACTAATTTCTCTCTTATTTCATACGAAATAATGATCTATTTCATGTGTAATTCAAAGAATGGTGGAAAAAAAAATGCAGAAAAAACCTGGCATCAATCATTTGAACTCGAAAATCCACCTCAAATCAAACAAATTAGATCTAATTGAATGTATTTTATGATAAATAACACTATAAGGAATCAAAACCCTATAATATTAACAAATTATTTGCAAAAACTTGAATGCAATCGATTGAATGGTGGAAAACCGAACTTCTTACCTGTTTTTCTGCAACTGTGGCTTCAAATCCAAATATGAGTTGTAATGGACCAAAATACTCGCAAGGTATTATTAATTTCTTCTAAATAACACTCATAAGATTAATAACCCTTAGATTTTACAAAAAATGATATTCTATTTTGCTTGAAATCAGGGAAATGGTGGAAACCTAACAAAACCCATTCTTGTTCACAAATCCGCCGATTTGTGATCGAAATTGAAGATTTCAACTCCAATTTATCGAATGATAAGGCTGAAAAGCTAAATAAAAAAGCTGAAATATTCGATTCACATGCTGAAAAAGCACAACAATTATAAAAAAAATACCAAAATTTGTTGATTCCCATGGTAAAACATTGTTCACCCGTGTTTGAATAGTGACTCGGGCGATATACTATTGGGAATTGCCTGGTTCTCTCTAGACACAGGCAATTCCCCATGTTTCGCTGGAACCAGCACGGGTGTGCCGATTCTCGAGTCGAACCAGACGAGTCCAATTCAACTCATTGACTTTTTAAACAATGAATATAATAGATGACCATCTTGTGATTTAGAGATATATCACATTGAATATTTGAAATTTATATTTATAGGGAGGTCATTTTTATATTGAGTGATATATATATATATATATATATATATATATATAGCCTATAGGCGAAAATGAATAGTGATTTCACCTATATTCATTACCGTCCAAATTTCATTGCACGGTCACGATTGTCCGGTAGTATTTTATTTTTTATTTTTTATTTTACAAATCGAAATGACTTGAAATTTAGATGGTATGTACATCGTATTGATGCACATCTAATAAAAATATAAAAAAATTTATCTGTAAAAAATAAATTGATCAAAATACCCCCAAAACTTATCGGGGGTATTTTGGTCAATTTATTTTATATAATATTTTTTGAAGATTCTCCTATTTTTGATGAATACACACTCTAAATTTCAGATCATTTTGATTTGTAGAAAAAAAATAAAAAATAAAACACCACCGGACAATCGTGACCATGCGATATACTTTGGATGACGATGGGGGTAGGCAAAATCATTGTTCATTTTCGTCTATAAGCATTGCGTAGTGTTTTCCTATATATATTATTATTGTTATTATTTAGAGTTTCAAATTTTCTAATATTTTAAGAGTAATGATCCTATGAGACCTTCCCACACCCATGTGTGTAGAACCCCAAATGATCACCATTAAATTTGGCACAGATCTCTAGAAAAATCTAGTCCCACACCCATGTGATAACTTTTTTTTAGATATCTGTGCCAAATTTAATAGTTATCATTTGTAGTCCTACTTATGTGATAACGTTTTTTTGATATCTGTGTCAAATATAACGGTGATCATTGGGGGTCATACACATGAGTGTGGGGAAGGGGGGACTCATATTTTAAATATGGGAAAAGTTTATATAAAGGCGGCTCTAAACAATCAAATTTGAGCCTACCTCAAAAATCTCATTAGAAGAGGTTGTTTTGATGCCCAGAGATCTTCAAATTGATCATCTCGACATCAATATGTAATGATATGAGAAAAAAATGGATTTCAAGTTTTAAAAATAATAAATTTTATAATACATTTTTGGAACGTCAAATTTCAAGATTTTAAAGTGTTTATAGATATGTCAATCTACACTGTTTTTGAAACTTTAAACTTATAAATAAATATGAAAATATATTTTAAGGCTATCATAAACATTTCCAATATTGAAACCACATTGCTTCACTATTTGAAGGTAAGTTCGAATTTGATTGATTAGAAGCTAGGCTCTATGCAAACCACACCCTTTAAATATATCCTATTTTTTTAGCCTAGTCGGATATAATCACTATCTTTTTAGCTTAAAGTATTTTTGTCAATCCATATTTTTTGTCCGATTCTTTTATCGGACTTTTTTACACTAAAAAGTAAAAACGATTAGTTTCCGATTTATTGCCCGCATGAAACAATTTTCCTAATTTAAACCCAAGTGGCCCGATGTTCTCCCGATGTTTACAGTAAAACGGAAATGGGTCGCATAGACTCTAGAATGTTTTATGATCCTCCAAAACCCTAGTTCATTCTCAGTTAACGATTTCAGTCTTCTCATAAAATCTCTCTCTCAAACCCTAGGGAAATCTTTGGTCCTTCTTAAAATTTCTCTCTCCTTATGGGACAAGAAATCAAGCCTTAGCGCCCATTTATTTATTCACTTACTACCACTCGGGAGATATCTCAGTCCTTTGAGAGAGAGGAGGGGTTCATTCTAGAGAGAGAGGGAGAAAAGAGATGGGGAGAGAGTGCCCTTGGGGCTGGCTCCCTGTGTTGTTCCGGTGGCCGGAATTCGGCTTATGGTGGCCCGAATTTAGCTTTTGGTGGCCGGAATTCAGCTTCTCTATAGTTGATGAGATCGTATGGACATTGGCATGGGTTTGTGAGTCAGTAGCACTGGTCTCTATGCTATGTTTCTTCTTTGTTTTCTGTGGATGTAGCGTCTGAAACCGTGGCGGAGTATGAGCTAATACTGAAGAAGAGGTTTTTGCCCTTTTGACTCGTTTCAGCTTAATCGCTTGCAGAAGCGGTTTTATCAGCAGTCTGGTCAATATAGGTGGGGAGAAGCGGTTTTTGGCGTTGTTTTGATCGCTGAAATTGGGTGGTTTTGATGAAATACCGCTTTTTAGGTGGTTTCGTGAAGCGGTTTTGGGTAGCGAGGTGGATTCTGGCCCGGGTTAGGCGGTTTTGTGGTAAAACCATTCTTGCCCTCTCTTTCTCTCTCATCTTTTCTCTCCCTTGTATCTTCTCTCTTCTCTCAATTTCACTGTGCGTGTTGGACACCTGGCGGAATTCGGTGTACATATTCATTATCAAAGATTCTGGGAATTTGAATTTGTGGTGGTTTTTTTTTCTATATTATTTGTGCGGTATTTGGCAATTTGAAAAAAAAAAAAAAAGTAGGGAATTTTTGCTTTTAATGTGGAGTATTCCTCAGCCATAACATATGACTAATTTTTTTGAAAATAAAAGTGGTCAAATTAATTGGTTATTTTTTAGAATGGGGTGGAAGTTTAGATTTTCATTCTCACTAACACGTTTAAAAAACGTTTATTATTTTAAAAAACGGATAAAGTTTGTATTCTCCTCAGTGATCTACTTAAAAAAACGCTAATTATTTTTTAAAATGGATAACGCTGTATTCCCCAATAATCTACTTAAAAAAAAAAGTTAGTAAAAATAACATGCTTTTGAAATTTAGTGGTTTTCTTGGTACTCAAAATTATAGTATTTGGCTATTTTCTGTGATAATAATATGGATTTATTCCTCTCTTGTGACGTGAGATATATGTGAGTGATTATTTTAAAATAATAAAGGCTTTAAATTAGGGGATTTATTATTAAAAAAAAAAGTGTGTTAATTATTTGAGCGTTAGTAGATTTTTATAAGGAAACGGAGAGGGGACCGGGTGTTGCCCTTTTAAATTAGGTTGGGACGGTAACCTGCGTCCTTTTGCGGCTTATGTCATAAATAACCATCTCCAAAAACTTGTATGTATTGATTAATAAACTCAAATTTAAGGTTATTCTGGCCTTTAGTTATAATTTATCAAACAATAATATGAAAAATAGATATAGAAAAAGGAGGTCACAATTATTTACAACCATCCGATGTGCAATATGATAGTTTGGGTGTGTCATAAAGTTTAAAAAAATTTGTTTTGAATTTTGAGCATTGTCAATGACATATTATTGGAACATTAATATTTTTTTTTATTATTGAGAGTGTGAGTGCTAAAATTTAGTCCTAGAGTTAGGGGATAGCCATCACAAACTTATTGAGGGTTTACTCTTTGTAATATTTGATAATTTATTAAATTGGTTTTTTTGAAACATTTCACATCTTATGTATATCTTTTATCTATTTTTACGCAAAATGGGTTTTGTGTAAAAAATCTAGGTAAAAAGGGTAATTAGTTTGACTTTTAGGTATATTTCGATCTATTTCCTTTGATCATGGCTTATGATGCCAACTACCTAATGTAGCATCCGAGTATAAAAGTTGAAAGTAAAATCTAAAGAAATAATTGGGGCCCTCATATTGATGAAAACAGGAAGGCCAGACCTGGCTTAGCCCGGCTGAGTTTTTTATCTTGGGCCTAGGCCCATGCTGGGCCCTGGGTTAGGCCAAACTTAGACCGATTGCACCATGGAGACCCAACGTAACCTGCAAATTAATCGGGCTGGGATTGCGCCTGGGTCTATAACCTAAATAATTTTTTGAACCCTGCCAGTAAATTAATAACCCAAGATTAGGCCTTGGCCTACCTTAAAGTTTGATTGGCGCACTAGTGTTCTTAAGTTTTGGGTCTGTGTGGGAATATGAGAAAATATTAGATCACCAAAAAAAACCAAAAAAAAGTAAAGGAAGGAAAAAAAATATAAAAAGGGTGTTTTAAGTGGAACCGGGCTGGGATCTAAACATCTTGGAACCAGTTCGGTCTCTACTGATTTCTATTTGAATTTTATAACACTAATTAAAACACGCACTCCTTTTCCACGTGCTCAACAACTTCACAATAATCCGTATCTAAACATATGATCGTTTGGAACTATTTCATGTCTAAATATTATATGTTACTGGGAAAAGAGTTCGGGTTTAATTGGTTAGCGTTTGACAATTGGTAATGTCATGTCATGGGCTCAATTCCTACCAAAGATAGGGGCCCTTTCCCCTACTGATTCACCCAAATAAAATAGCATCTTTCAAATAAAATAGGTCCTCTCCCCACTCACTCACCCAAATAAAATAGCATCTGTCAAATAAAAATAAAATAGTATCTTTCAAATAAAATAGGCCCTCTCCCCATTGACTCCCCCAAATAAAATAGTATCTCTCAAATAAAATAGCATCTGTCACTTGGAACTGGCTCCTTCATCGATGTAAAAGTAGAAAAAATAAGATTTTTATCTTCTAGCAAAATGATTGGTAAACCTTATGGCCTAGTTTTGTTCCAAACCAACATGTGATGGAATTGCTTCTTGCTTTTGGTCACGTAGGACCAGCTTCATTCTCAAACCCCCCTCCTTTTTAGTGAATTTCATTTCTTGGAATGTAAGGGGTTTGGGTAACCCCCCGTAGGAAAAGGGATATTTTCATTTGGTTTTTAAATTCAAACTTGTGATTTTGGTCCTACAATAGATGAAATTCCCTAGCCTTGATGTTTCAGGGGTGAGGAAGATTTGGGGTTCTGGTGCAGTTGCTTTTGTTGGTATTGATGATTGTGGTGATTCAGGTGGCCTGTGGGTCCTCTGGGATCCTCACGATTATTCAGAATTTTGACACCATTATCAAGGATAATTTCTTGGTGGTTGGTTTTAGTGGTCTGAAAGTGGGGCTTTGTGAATGTGTATAGACCCTCTATTTTGGCTCTGAAAGAAGGTTGTCTCTCTGAATTAAGCTTTGACATTCATGCTTTTGCTTATCCTGTGGTAAGCCATATGCCCTAGTTTTGCTCCTAACCAACATGTGATGGATATGCGATGTTGTAATTGTACCAATTTTGACAATGCATAGAGGCATGTGTAGCCTAGCAGAAATCTATCATCGAACCAACTAAGAAAGAAAGTATTAGTTAGTGCAGGAACTTTATTCACTGCGATAGAGGACCAGTTCATTCAAGATATCTATTATTCCATGAAGGTGATAGAGGACCAGTTCATTCAAGATATCTATTATTCCATGAAGGTGTTTGGGGATGCTCTGACTCTTTTGGAGCCTTAAATCATTGATGGATTCAATATAATGATTGTTGAAAATCTTAATATGAATTTAGAGTTATTGAATTCTTAATGACACTTCAGTTGAAATTTGAAAGGGTTAGGAATGCCATGTTGTACAAAGCCAATCTTTCCACTCTCACTCAGGTTCTTTTTGAGTTGACTGTTGAAGAGACTAAAATATAACTCTCCTAATACTGTTTCAATGGGAGAAGCAACATTTGTTGCAACTTAAAAGAATATTAATAAGATGTGGGATCATAATGATAAGAATGTTTATCACCAAGGTTTTAAGAAATAGACCATGGACCCAAATCGTGCATTCGGATTTTCAATCCGATTTCTTGAACCGTTCATTAAAATATTAAAAATAGAAATACATGGTGGAGCTGTTTCTGACTAGTTCTTTGATAGAATCGATCGAGTTGGTTTTGTCAACGAACCAACCGGTTCTGTCAAGGAAATGACCAATTGCTGATATTTAATGAGAACAGTTCACCCCTGACAATTCCCGATCCGAATTGGCTAGTGTTGATCTAAACCGGCATTTGTTTAAACGTTGGTTCTTTCAATTTGCAGAATTGTCACAATTTGAAGAGTGACATAGCCCAATCCCCTATCTTAAGAGCAAACATGCACTGTCCTACAATCATGAAACCTCCCAAGAGGATAGCTTCTGAGTCTTGGGCCAGGTTATTTTCTTTTTGGCTAAGTCCTTAACAAGGTCTAATGACATGTGCACGAAGTTGGTCGTTCACAAGAGTTCCCCTTCCCTTGAGAAAATTAGGGAATGAACATGGATAGATTTATAAATTTCATCAAACACCCCTTTTTCACCTTCTACTTTCCAATAATTGCACTCAACTTTTATGTCTTGGATTAAATTAAGCTAACTGTTCATTGTATTCCCATGATTTCACATTGAAATCTTTCTAATGTTTTCTTAAACCATTACACTCCCCCCCCCCCCCCCCCCTCCCCAAATTTCAATCTTCTCAAATCCCAAAATTGAAGCCTATGTAAAAATCTATCCACTTGACCTAATTATGATAGTATCTAACTTTTTAAAATTGAAAAGTTCTGGCCTATGTAACACGTCTTATTCAAATTAGATTGGATATTATTCCTTGGAAGCTGCACTTTGACATATTAGGGTTTGATGACCATATAAACTTGAAAAACCTATTGAAAGAATGAGTGGGGGTCTCTCATATGGTTGTCCAGGATTGAAGCTCTCCAAATATTGGAGGGTTTAGATAGCTTCTAAACCCTCCTTCAGGCAATTTTCTAAGGGATTTTTGGAAGGTAGGGACATTATAGAAAAGGAGTTGAATACCCTATTCTAAAAAGTTTTGGCTATTATTTAAGAAGGGGGGTTCCCTCTCTCACCTTTGTATTTGCTTTTCCAAATTAAAAATAGGTGGAAGTCACACACACACATTATAGAGATTAACTATTTGCAACTATTCCAACTTAGGGCCATGTGTTTTTGTTTAAGGGTATCTTGAAATTAAATTAGAAGATATGGGTAAAATATTAAATTATACATCCCGTCTAGGTATTTATTTTGATAAATTTCCCTTGTTATTTATTGAAAAATAATTTGATAGGGCTGTAGCTAAGAAAAATCGGGCAGTCAGAATTCTAACTGCCTGGTTAATCGGAACTGGCCATTCGTTAGTTCCGGTTTCGATCGGCTTTAGTGAACCGGCAGGGTATTTTAAAAAATTCCAAAAAAATTATATAACATCCCAATAAATAAGGGAATTTATGTGTAATGTATTTTTTAATGTTTTTCATCATTTTAGCAATGATTGTAAATTGTTTTGGCCATTAATACTTATTTTTACATTTTCCCATCTTTTTTGAAAAATTTCGAAAATACTCCTGGGTACAAATCTATTCTTTAAAATCCATTATTTCCATTGATTTTCAACTTTATTTGGATGTGCTTTGTTTAATCATGCTTTAAATATACTTTGCATATTTATTAAAAAAACTGTATTTGTTTTATTTTTTTAATATTTTTTTCCTATATTGGCTACAGGTCTTAGATCCACAAGATCTGTATCATTTTTTAAGTTTTGAATTTTGTTGTTGGTGATGGAAATTGATTTTAGAGCCATCATGGAGATTTCTATTGCTGAAAGTGCTTTCCGGATGAGGATTTGAGGTGAGGGCTTATTTTGTTTTTATAAAGCCTAAACTTTATAGAAACTTCATCCCTTTTCTTTTTTTTTGGGTGTAGATGGCTTCACACAAATTTTGACAAGTTTTTGGATCCTCAAAACTAGTGACTCAATTATTAGTTTGATGTTTCATTTTCTCCATTGAAGGGAATAACATTGCATAAACCTATTATTTACATCATTAGGGACCGAACGATATAAAAAAAAGAAAAAGCAGGCACCAAACTAAATAATGGGTGATAATTTGCTCTCAAGCAAAAACTGAATTGAATTCTTGCTTAACTAGAACCTACTACCCATTTGCTCCTTGGATAAAAGCCATGTTAACAATGCTTTTAGGATTCCAAATTTGGAGATGAAACCTAATGCACACTAAAAGAAAAGTTCAAATTGCATACTAAATTTATCTTTAAAAAGTAACTTTTCAAGATTGAATATGGACCGTCCAATATTCGAATAGCATGATCCATGTGCTGAAGAACTCGATATACAATTTTTATGAAAATAATCATCAAGCGATTCTTATATTGCTCTTTTGCGTCAATGAGTGGTTGTATCGAAACAAAAACTATATATATTCCCTCCTTTCTAAGAGAATTTTCTCTTAATTTTGCAACTTTAAGAATGTTAAACCCAAAGCACCATTATAACCTCTCATATATTTGAAACTCGTATGCTCGTTTGGCTTCACCCATAAAAAAGTGCTAAAAATTTCAGGTGGAGTACAAAGGGGTTGCAAGGATATCTCTCCATGGAATGACAATACTTTACAATATCAAATTACATCTTGAATGCATTACAATGATCACATCAAATATATAGTTTTAAGACATTTGCCGCCGATATTCTATTGAACCTTAAAACAAATAGTTCGTTATTCAGTTTTATAAGCCCTAGAGCAAGCAAACATTAATTTATATCTTGTTAATGTAGGTATAATATACTTAAGAAATGATATGATCATCATTGTCAAAGGTTTTTTCCAATTAATTAGGGTTGGCCATTTACTGTAAGTTCAGAATTCATGATAAGTTTTTGCAAAGTTTTACGTTGTGCCTACCTAACAGAACTCCTTTATCTTGGTATAGGTCGGGTTAAGAGAAATTTTAAAATCGTCATCCTTCTTAGACCAACATAAGAAATGATGTACAATGCCTTAATACATAATGTTGTTTCCTTGCCAATGTTGTCGCGTCAAGATGTGTGGACTTAACTTCAAAATTTGAATTTTTTTTTTTTTTTTTGGGATAATTCAGTGGGGAAGACAGGCCCCTACCCGGATTTTTCTAGTAGATTAAGAGTTAGTTTTTTGAAGGTACTAGTAAGGTATTGTTTTCTCAGAAAGGTAGTAGTGAGGTAGTGTTAGTAGTGGGAATGGAAAACACAATGTGGTGACTAGAATGTGGGGTGCTACTACCCCGACCCTAGCCCTTTTCCCAAAAAGTGGTAAGTCGGTGGGGATTTGGGCCCCTACTCTTTGGTGATAATGGAGTTAGAGACCTCATAATTGAGCTTAGCAATATTGTCGCCAAGGCCCATGCCATTCTCAAAAAACGAAAAAAAAAAAAAGAAAAAAAAAATTTGAACGTTAACTTCAAAATTTCAATGTTTAAAGCTCAAAGAAATACTTACCCAAAAAAACGCTTAAAAGAGATCTCTTCCTATCTATTCCATTGGTGTGAAAGGTCCTTATAGAATTTACACATCTAAAATCGAACAAGTTTTCATCTATGCATTCACAAGTTCTATAAGCACACTCAAACAAGTGTATAGAACATGCATCTCTATGTTGTTCGTGGCTCGAAGATCTCTACGGAAATGAAAGTTTCTAATCCGTTGCCTATTTTTACATATTATGAGCATAAAGTTTGAATATGTAACGGAAGAAGTCGTGGAAAAGTATACAATGAGAGCACTTATCTTTTGTATAAGATGGTTACAATTGATCATGACCATTGGGTGTAAAATTGGGTGGCTACATTTATTTCATTGACCAAACTCAAAGTTCAAAAGAAATTTTCTGACTTAATGTTTTAAAAAACGGATCGGTAGAGCAGATTGTCTAACCCCAATCCCCAGTCGGATTCGCAGGATCAATGATCCATATCGTTTTCGTATCGCCTGTACCAATG
The DNA here is from genome assembly GCF_054954075.1 of Amborella trichopoda. Lineage (NCBI taxonomy): Eukaryota > Viridiplantae > Streptophyta > Magnoliopsida > Amborellales > Amborellaceae > Amborella > Amborella trichopoda. The sequence goes on from NC_142337.1 coordinate 54,031,759, forward strand.
ATCTAGACCAAAACTTTAAAAATAAATTAGATAAATAAAAAATAAAATACATGTTTATGGAGTGGAGATTTAGGGGGGATCAAGTATAACATTAGATAATCTTAAAGAAAAAAAAAAAAAAATGGGGATCTTAGGGGAAAATTGGGTCGGGACCCATATAATCCCAAAACCAATTCAGTCCCGCATCCGTATGGGCGATTTAGATCAGAAATCGCAAGGTTTTAAAACACTGGTTATAAGTAATTGACATCCTTATATAATAGGCAAATAGTTTGATTGTGTACAATCTGAGAAGTCATAGTCCAATTATGGAAATAAATATATGCCAAAAATAACGGGATCAGGCGTGCAACTAGTAAAACATGATGAGCACATTATTATTGCGCTTAAACATACAAACTTTTTTAAGAATAACACATTTCAAAATAGTAATTGCATGACATGAATAGCTTCTTATAAATCAAGACCAAAGAAACATTGAAAAGTTAGTATGGTAATAAGCCAATATAAAGTTTTCACTATATGATGGAAAGGAATCATGATGACAAATAAAGTAACAGGAAAAAGAATGCATCGCATGAACAAATAGCACTCTCTAATTTAACAGATCAAATATACAGCTTTCATATAGAACTAAATATGGTCGATTGATATAGAATCTAAAATGATCAAACATATATTTTAAGTTTAGAGAAAGACCATCCGAGATAGTTCTCATATATAGTTAACATTGTGATAAAAGCTCTACCCCCTCCAAGTAACTATTTGGGAGACGCAATAAAACAAAGCTGCCCCTCTTTTAAGATCACAATTTCGAGGCCATTTAATTTTTTTATCAATTTTACTCTTTATCTCTTTCTAAATTCTCAAATATCTCTTTAGTAAAAATCACTTACCCCCTTTCGAAATTCCTTTTTCTTTCCACTCTCTGACTCTTTTCTCTCTCTAGTACATACTAAAGGATTTCCTTAAAAGGAAAGGTTTTTATACTTCTCCTATTGTATAGAAAATCTATGCTTTCTCCTTCATCCAACCGTCCAATTTAGATCAAATGAGCTACAGACCGTTTGATCTAGATCTGATGCCTCAGAGTAATTTATTTTTAGTTTTTTATACAAATTATATGAATATAAAATTTGATACGTGTCATCATCTCAATAGGGCACACCTAAAAAATACTAATAATAAATTTTGATAAAATATAATGACCAAAACTTCCTTTGAAAATTTTAGAGATATTTTAGTCATTTTATTTTATTGATAATATTTGTCTCATATTTTTTACCGGTGCGAGTTCAAAAGAGGAGTGGACACCCAAAATAGTTTGTAAAAAAAAAATTAAAAAAAAAATAGTTTAGAGGCATGATATTGTGATTAGGGCCATTTCAGCCGTCCATTTAGAATGGATAGTTGGATAGGGAAAAGTATACAAGTTTTATGCAGTAGTAGAAGCATAGAAAGCATGCCATTCTCTAAAATTTCCTCTCTTTGATATACAGGGGTGGGCCTTTATACAAAGTCTCATTTCTTCTTCTTTTTATCGCTCTCTCGGATTCCAGTCAACATTATAATCTTTAAACCTCTAAAAGCTCTCTATATGTTGTGGCTAAAGATCCACAACTCGAAAACCATTGACCAAGAGCCTTCCCAGATATATATTCGATCTAAAACGCTGTATTCACCTAGCCAAAAGACCCCATTCCTAACCCAAATTGCATGAGAGACCATACTATACACTATGGTGCACCATAGCCCCATACTGCATATACCATGAACCTCTAAAAGCTCTCTATATGTAGACACCCTACTCTGGTTAAAGAGATTCTCTAACATCCACAACCCGAAAACCATTGACCAAGAACCTTCCCATATATATACCGGACGTAAAACCATGAATTCACCTAGCCAAAATACCCCATTCCTAACCCAAATTGTATGAGAGACCATACTAGTGTAATAAACCATAGTGAACCATAGCCCTATACTACATACGCCATAAACCTCTAAAAGCTCCCTATAGGTAGACACCCTACTCCGGCTAAAGAGATTCTCTAACATCCACAACTCAAAAACCACTGACCAAGAGCCTTCCCAGATATATACCAGACCTAAAACCTTGTATTCACCTAGCCAAAATACCCCATTCCTAACCCAAATTGCATCAAAGACCATATTAGTGTAACAAACCATGGCGTACCATAGCCCCATATGGCATACACCATAGGAACATCCTAAAAATCCCAAATAGTTTACTGTTTCAAATTATTCAACCAGAATTATTCAAGCTAAATGATATTGTTTCCATTTTGAATCCAATAATAAAATAAATTTATGAATTTAATGAATAAAAATACAATTAAGTTAAATGGAAAATGACACAAATATATATAGCATAAAATAATAACAAATAAATGAAATTCATTTTGTTACTTAACTTTTTCAAGGCAGCCTAGTGTCAATATCTCTATGTAATTGTTATAATTGTCGAAGGCCACAAATTTGACAAATTAATGGCAAAATCAGAAGAAGACAAAATAAGATAGAAAATAGAGAGAGAGAAGTTAAAAAATACGGAGAGAGAGAGAGAAAAAGATTTTAGAAGGAAAAGGGCACACTTTCCCTTCTAAAATGATAAAAATATTGGATATTGAAAAAGAAGAGGGAGATGAGATATTTTCTCTTCTAAAATGATAAAAATATTGGATATTGAAAAAGAAGAGGGAGATGAGATATTTTCTTTGGAAAGAGACATTTTTTTGGGAAAAAGAAGTATGGTTTACGTAGGAAAATAAGAGGGAGATATACAAGAAAAAAAATAGATTTATGAGAGTAATTAGAAAAGAGAAATACAATTAGAGATATTTGAGGGGACAGATAGAAGAGGTGGGTGGAGAGAGAAAGAGAGGGAAATAGATTCCAAGAGAGAGAAAGAAAGATTTAAGGAGGTAGAGATCGAGAGAGAGATATTTAAGTATAGATGAATGAGTAGGCGAGAAAAAAATGAGAGAGAAAGAGAGAGATTACATGAGAGATTTAATTTTTAAGGAGACAAATTATGGAAGAGATTTAAGGAGTTAGGGACCTTTGATTTTAAAACTTTTTGAAAAGAGAGTCATTTAGTTGAAGTAGTTATTTACAAATAGATAGAGTAGAGAGAGGGATGCGTTATCAAAACAGTGTGGGTCCTCCTTTCCATTAATATATTGTAGATAAATGGCCTCATAGTATACAATCCCTAAAATTAATCTTCATCCAAACATGCCCTTAAGACTCACATTTGGCCAGCTACTTCAAAGGAGTATATGGGAAACCACAAACATTATTCTGATCACCATCCATTTCAACAATGTACGGTCCCATGAGACCCAATTAGCTTTACCACAATCCATTTTAAGAATGAACAAGTCTAAGAGACCCAATATTTTGTATTGTGGGCCTCCCTCTCTATCCATAACCGTCTGTCCCATCAACAACGATGATAACCTTAGGACTATACTCTTTTCATATTCCTCCGTACTATGATTATACTTCACCGCTCATATAACCGATTATATCAGGTAAGGTTTGAAAAAATAGATTGGTGACTTAGAATGGTTTGAAAAAATAGATTGGTGACTTAGAATGATCACTTCAAAAACAGTATCAGATTGGTGGATCGGCGATTTAGATTGGAGAATCAGTCAAATCATAGGGTTTTGTCCTAAAATGTTTTAAAAAAATCACTAAAATTTCTTAAAAATATAGTTTCTTATATTTTCAAAGAAATTTGAGGTTTGCAATGTAGATTTTCGCTATTTGATTGAAACTATATAAATATTAAGATGATGTTTCACGTTTGAGTATTTATTGACCACTACATCCATTTTATAATAAAAATGCAGTTTCAATTGCAACTCATTACAATAAATATGGATCACTCTAACTCAATTTTTTTTATTTTGTATTTTTATACTCTCTATTATCAAGTGTGATTGTAAAAATATGGGATCATGCATCCTCATTTCTTGTTGTAAAAAAAACAAAGATAAAAATTATAGGTGACATAAGCTTTATAAGCAAGGAATAAATCACTTGAATAAGATTAAGTGAAAAAAGAAAACAGTGCAGCATATCAACAAAAATAAATAAAATTATATATATATATATATATACATCTTGTATGAATAAAATATTAAATATATTCAATAGCTTTATTAATAAGAAGATGCAGCGGACAAGGGAGAAATACGATCCCTATCGGGAAGTTAGAAACATAAAAGTTTTCTCAACAAAAAGGTATTTGTATGCGTGCAAGGACATTGGAGACTTGGGAGAAAAAAAAAACGCATGGAGATGCCACTTTTAATAATTTTAAACTGAATGTTCAAATAGTTTGAATGTGGGGGTGCCCAAGACACATGGAGGTTGCCACTTTCAATAATTTGAAAGTGGGGTGCCCAAGACATGTGGAGGTACATTTCAAAATTTGAAAATTTTAAAAGTACATTTGGGAACAGGTTCTAAGGTGAGTTGTGTGTTTTTATGACAAAATTGGTACGGATCGGCTCGAACCGGACGATACTAGTGGGGTACGGCAAGTTCCTGATATATTGAGGGAACAAGATCACCCTAAATAATTTTTCGATTTGGATCGGGCGATTCCAATCTGAATCGCCAAATTGTAAAACCTTGGTTAACACCATGAATCAAACCCTAGATAATTAACTCTAAAACTAGTTAGTTAAAGCCTAAACCCACCTAGTTAAACTTAAACCTTCTTTATTAGGCCTAAGCCCTTTTAAACCTCCTTAATTAGGCCTAAAATCTTCCAAATTAACCTAAAACACCCCTTAAAACCTTCCCTAATAGGTCATCCCTGAATAGTAAGCAACCATGCAATATTAGCCCCTAATCCCCTTTAATTAATAAAACATAAAAAAAGAATCCATAAAATAATAAAAAATACATTTTAAGCAGTCATTAAACCTAAAACTCTCAAATCCCCCACTTTAAAAGCATAACTAACCTCCAAATTGTCACTAGGGAGCATGGGAGGATAGGTGGCAAGAAACTGTACTTGTCTGGATCTCATTACTTTTTGCGAGTATACTTCGGTCATGCATAGCCTTGGGAGGGTCATGCATGAGCCAAATACACTCGTAGGGGTGTGGAAGGTCGAGATTGAGCTATCACAATACACCACCCCCCCCCCCCCACCCAAAAAACAAAAGGTTGATTATTACACCCTATTTTGACTATGAAAAAAAGTTGATTGTGTTGGAAATATGGCATATCAGGCCATTTTTCTCTCGAAAATTCATTTTTTCAATAATGGTACAAAAGCCATATTGAAGTATATGTAAAATCCCATGTGGTTAGCATGAGGCAATGCCATATACATTGATTTATTTTTTAGCTTTAACATAGAGGGAAAAACCCAGTCTCACTAAAGGGAAAACCCAACAATGTGTTTGGATTCTTTGTAAATTGTGGGAATGCTTGGATGACATCTTATTATATGAGTCATTGGTGAACTAATGACAGGTTTAGCTCATTATATAGGATTAACAGTTTGGTGACAACTTGTTAATCCTAATTAGCTGCACTTAAGGGAATTAAGGTCGGAGTTACACTTGGATCTCAACTCCTTTTGACCATGAATGTGAGAGTTACTAAATAACGGTGTTCTCTATAAAAGGAGGTTAACCCCTTTAGAAAAGAAAGAGAATTATAGAAAAGATGTGAAGGAGATTCACCAAGAGGACTCTCAAGGTAGCCTGTCATCGGATGGCTTGGTCTATAGGATTTGGAATGGAATCTCAAGTCCCTGACAGATCCGAGTAAGTTGTTTATTGATTTCAATTTTATTTATTTGTTATTATTTTTATTGAGACTAACAAATTGTTACACCCTATTTTGAATATAACTAGCTACTCGGACATGGGGCTTTGGGTGAATTTTGAGAGATTTATGCTAAAACTTTGGCAGTGCCCCTCAAACCCTAATTTTGACTTGCTCTTAGCCCTGAGCCCTTCAGAACTGCCAGCAACTTTAGAGACTTGAACTCAATTCTTCAAACCAAAAGATCCTAAACCTAAGCTATAGACTACCACTAGCCTAACCCTAGACTATAGTAGTCTCCTATGCCTTCAAGGCCCTAATCTTTGACCAAACTCAATCCCAATGATATGCATCTCCGACTCAAAGTCTTCGACTTCAATGAGAACGGTACCATTACACCAGCATTCATGAATCAGGCCCCATCTCACCAACATCTTTGCATCCGGCATAAGTCTGGCTTGCCAAGTAGATGTACAACATCTTTCTTCATTTCCCTTTAATTTCTTTTAATTTTATTATTCTACATTTGCTTGCTCTAATTCCAAAATATTTTCCAGAGCTTATCCCCTTGTTTTTAAATACTTCTAAAATTTTCTTTTGGTTCTTGGTGGCTTTTAGCTAGCTCATAGCTAGTGAACCACAAAAGAAGTCACCATGTTGTTTTTTTTTTATGGTCTATAATTTGACCGAACCCCTATTCTCTACCCACTTACTACGAGCTGAAATGTGAAAGAAGGCAGAGGATCTCTCGTGAATCATTTTCCAAATTTGGTTTATGTACATACTTTAATAAACTCTAAAGATTAGTGATTTTCATTTTTAGGAGCTAAATGAAGGTTGAGTAAAATATATGTTTTCTAATTAATGTATAATGCTACTTATGAGAGCGTGGAAGGTGCCTATGGAACATAGGTGTTTCTACCATCCGTTATGTATTTGGATAGCTTTATATCTTTTTGTTTTAGTTTCAAATGAAGGGCAATGTTGTTTTATTTGCCTTCTCAAGAGACGAACCTTTGACAGTTTGGTATTGGATATAGATGGAATAAAAGATAAAATATTAAAATATATATGGAACTGGATCTCTTTCACCAAAGAGTGTAAAGGTGTTTCACAAGTTGATATATTCTTAAATTGCAGAATCTTATCAATAGCTCTCTTTTGGAATTTGGAAGCTACCTCCTAATGGTTCTTTTAAGTTGAATTTTGATGGTATTTCCCTTGAGAACCCGATATCAGAAAGTGTGGGAGGTGTTCTAAGATATTCGCGAGGGAATATTATTTTATCATATGCTGGTCCTTGTGGGATTACAATATCAAATCAGGCTGAGCTTTGCTCTCTTATGCATGGATTGATGATTACACAAAATAAGGGTATTACTGGCCTTTAGGTTTTGTCTGAGATGAAGTGATCACTATCGTATTTTCAGGTTTCGCACTGGCGGCAACGACTTTTGACCTTTCATATAGAGTGACTTGATTGATCATTTGTTTGAAGAATAAAGATCATACCCCATGGCTAAAGAAGTTCATGTACTTTGGTGGAGAATTCTCCAAGTAAATGTTCATTTGTGAGGTCTTAGAAAATGTGCAATTAATAACATTTGATGTGGCCTCCCAAAATCGGTTGGCAAAGTTGGGGAATGACTCGCTAAGGTTTTGTTTTGGCAAACCAACTCCTTAAGAGTCATTGGTTGTTGCTTTGTTCCGCGATACTGCTTGACAAAGCACCGAAATGGTTCATTAGGAGTTTGATATGGGTATTTGGATTCTACCTCTCAGAACCAGATTAAGGGTTGTCCAGAGAGGGTGTATTGAAACATGGCCTTAAGACAATACGGTTTTTCTTCAGGAGCAAGGACAATCAATAGGTAGGCGGTGACATGGTTTTCAGGGTCACCTTTTCTATTGAACTTGTTTTCGAATTTGGAAAAGACGAAACCCGTGGGAAGGGGTTCGACATCCTCAAGGATATCTTTAACATAAGACCTTGATGGGAGTATATTAGGACTCCAATCTTAGCTAAAGTTTCATTAAATATTGGTAATTCGCCTTTCAATTGGGCAAGCTCAGCTGACTCAGGGGTTTTAGCCTCGGTGGATTGGTTATCCGAAACTGATGGCATGGTTTGAGGTGCAGGAGAGGCAACCAATGTGGGCTGCACTGGACTAGAAGCAGGGGAAATTTGAGCCTGCAAAGTGGCTGGAGCCAGGTTAGGAAGTGGCACGGGTGAAGAAGCCTGAGCCGGGACGATGAGAGCCAGATAGAGAGATGGCACAGGCAAATGTACTTGAGCCTGTAGGTAATACGAAAGTCTGAGGGGCGACTGGAATTGGTGGAGCCGGGGGCTGATATGTCGGGACCGACAACTGAAAATGGATTACCAGGATACGGTGTGCAGGATACCCCGAATAAGGATAACTAGAGGCCAGTGGCACTGTTGGGAGAGGTGGAGCCGACTGATGGAGCTAATTAGAAGGGTAATGGGTTAGCGTAGGGGCTGAATAGGCTAGCTTCGAGTGAGCCGGGGTAGCTTGGAAAGACTGCACTGAAGGGTGGTGGTGTGTGGCCAGAGGAGGATCAAGCATCGGCTGAAGGTCGTAAAGTGGATGGTCATGTGGTTGAGCTGACTCTGTGGGAGCTTCGAGATGACGGGTTTGGCAATGCTGACTCACTAACAGAGTAGAGCTAGCATGATTATGTTGCTCAGGGACGGAAGAGGTCCCTTGACCTTGAGCATCGGCTCGAGACTCCAGGTGGGTCACGTGGCTCAAGCAGACCAACACTCCTCAAGAAAGTCTTGACCGATTGTAAGTTATTGAGGCGCTCAAACGAGAATGACTCATAGAACTTAGAACTAGGTTTTAGATTCGTTCTAGGGAGCTGAGGGTGAATGCCCTCGGTTTGAACCATGATGGCTTGAGTTCTGACTCCTATAGCCTCTAGAGTAGTTTTTAAGAAACCTTGACCCTATTGGGCCTTCTTTTTACCTTGGGTAGGTCGACTTGGGTCTAGTCAACCACGTGGGTTAGGCGAGTTTGGAGGGACCAGAGTTTCGCCGATTGTGGAACCTCGATGGTCTTTCCCTTACTTGGATGGAGGGTGCAATCCTGGCTCCTTAGCCCTGAATTAGATACCCTGATCATTTAAGGTGGTGCGAGCTATGCAGATCTGCTGGATTGCTGGGTTCAATAGGAAAGGAGTTGGGCTAGGTAGATTAAGCCTAAGGTATGAGACTATGGGCCTACTTGAACTAGAGTTGTGTTGATAGTAATTGGAGTAAGCCTAAGGAACATAGCCATAAAGCCTTGCAGCTCTAGTCTGCCTAAGGGGTCTAGAAGAGGTGGTGGACTCGGTATCCGAGTCGCCGTGGGGTTAGCCTAGGAGGTCTAAAAGAGGCGGTGAACTCGGTATCCTTGTCACCATGGACTAAACATGACTACTGAACCTAAGATGCAACAAAGTAAACACTCGAAAATGGTTTGAAATAACTTGACCTAGGACTATAGTTAGGCTGGGTCTGGTGGGTTCCTAAGTAAAAAGCTGAAATTGTCTAGGCTTGATAGATATACACATAAGGTCTAGCTGTGGTTGTCTACGGAGGCCGATCTTTACTATTTGTGAGCTTATTAAATGGTCAGAGTTTCTCCATAGGGATGCTTTGCTCCATCGCTAGCATATTCCCAATGCTCCATGCACGAAACTAGGCTCTCACGCGACTTAAGTTTCAGTGTAGGAGTTTCCAAAATTTTGAAGAATTTAGGGTATGTTTGAACATATAAGTGTGAAATCAATGCTCAGAAATGTATGTGACAAGTATGATCAAACAAACACACGCAAACAAGCCTATTTACTTATACAAGAGAGAAAGACAGAAATAAAAGATTTAGTCTGATGAGATACGCTCAAATATTCTAGCCTAAGCAGATAAGGTTAAAAAGCAAGATTAAATTTAATCTACATAAATAGAGTAAAAAAAGTCTAAGTCCTATATTTTAGCACAAACAGATAAAGATCTTTAACGAGAAGAAAGTTAAAATTCTAAGCTATGTGGGTGAGACTAAAACAAATAAGATCAAATTAGAACAAATAAGGAAAAGAAAAGACCTAAGCTCTCTCTCTCACTCTTATTTATCCCTTTTATTTATTTATTTATTTGAAATTTACAGAACAGCAAAACATGAAAACTAAAAAGGCCAAAATCGTAGGGAACTGAATTAGCAGTAGTAACAGGATATAAGAAAAAATTTTCGGCAATCTATATAACACGACACTGAGCGTGTTGCATTACCCAACAAATGTCGTATCATGTAGATTTGTGTGACCCAAGGAGTGTCATGAAAAACAAGAGATCCCAGATCAAATTATGGGGTCTTTTTGGGTGTTTTCTGATATTTTGCACTTATATGATATCTGTTTTTCTGAAGAAAAAAAACTATAATAAAATTTTAGGAAGCTTTTCAAGACCAAAATACCATATCTGAAGCTTGAGGGCCCCACGGTAGGTGCCAAACTATTTATGCTCGGATTTGTGTCGAATTCTACGTGAGATAGATTCAAATCTCATATAGAACAAGTTAATTTTAAAAATATGTAGAGATAGTGGGTTCGCTCAAACTATGATCTCAAAATCATCACAGGTCTATACAGATCCACTTCTTTTCTGAGTTCACTGGCAGTGCTAGCATCATAACCTATGTATAAGGCCTTGAGGATAAACTAAGAATTGGAGAAAATAATTAATTTAAAGAGAAAGAATGAGTCACTTACCTTAAGGACCTGAAACCCACAGTAGATCAGATCGCTCTTCTCATGCCACTATCTCCTTCTTTTGGATGCCTTTGTTTGCTGGAATTTACTGGATCTAAGGTTCTTTCACTTGGTTTTAAAGGTTTAGAAAGGGGCTAAGGATCTCAGGTAAGGCTTTACCTAATTATTTTCTAAAGTTGGGAGATGATTTTCCATACTTTTCTGGGGAATTTGGGGTCTCCTAATTTTTAATATAATATTTTGGATTTTCTAGTATTTTTGGAGAATTCTCTTGATTTTTTCTAAATTTATAGGATTTATCTAATGATTTTTCCTATTTTCATGAATTTATCTATTAGTGTCTAGGGATTTTCCTATGGGGGTATTTTTCAGTATTTTCAAGGGAATTTTTATATATTTTTCCTGTTTCTTTAGAGGGGGTATTTATAGGCTGAGCTAGGGTACTTATGATTGAAAATATATCAATTTGATCTAAAGGTCTAGATTTAGTCAAACATATTGGATTTTTAGAATTTTATGGAATATTAGGATAAAAACCAACTTAATTGTGTTTATCAACCAAAATTGGGCAAGTTAGCACCGCACATGCCCTATCGAGTTGTGCGACACGCATTAACGCATGACACAAGCTGCGTCGCCCGATGTGTCGTGTGGTGCGTGGCTTGGTTGCAAGCCTAGGGGTATCATGGTCATTTTAGCCACGGCCCCTCTGAAGCTTCTAACTTCTAATCTGTGTGTCCGAGTGATTATTGGACCGTTTGAAAGCTCTCGAGGTCTACTATAATTTGAGATAGGTTTTGAAAGGTTTTGGGGCAATTTTACTAACTCCAGATATGCTAAGGTTCATTAGAATTTGTGTGGTCCTTGGGATTTTGAATAAAGTGTTTTTAGAAAATTTCCTTTGCCAGAAGAAGAATTTTGAGAGGAGTGTGTGTAGTGATTGATAGTGACCCATCAAATGTAATTTCCTGGTGGTCAGACCCATCCATAAAGCTCTAGGGAGGTGGCAACCAATAGTGGATGAGATTTTTCATCACTTGGAATACAAGCATACCTTCTTGATCATGTCGACAGAGAAAGAAATAGTGTAGCTTATACTTTACCAAAAAGGGGTTCCTACTTGATATATGGGGTATCAGCCTGTGCTCCTTTTGGTGCTCTTTAAGGGCCTGTTTTGATGGAGGAGAGTCTTCTATGTCTCCCCTTGAATCTAGGTCCAATTTTTTTTCTTTTCCTTTGTATTCTTTTATTGGCTTTCTTTTTCTTTGCTTTTTTTTTTTGGCCAATAGTGAATCGTTCATTGTACATGATCAATTTTTGGAATGAATTGCAGGTTAACCCTTAAAAAAAAGAAGAAGAATAAAATATTGAAATTAAGGTTTAATGTATGACATGGGTGGTAACAGAGGCAGATTTGAGCCCCCACAGATTGAGAATCTGGACAAAGATCATTAGGCCATTTCTACTTGTTGTAGGGTTGATGTGACCTTGGGGGCTACAAGGTGCACTGCCTAGGTCTATTATGAATAGCATGAAACACAATTAAGGTCAATTTTTTTTTTCCTGAAATAAAGTGAAATTGGAGTTAGCGGATTATACATAGGATGAACATAGTAGGACTTGGCTGAGTCCGAACTTGGACTCGACTGAGTAACTTCACCTCGGCGCCAAATAAGGGCGAGTTGTAGGGCACCTTGCAAAACATCAAAAAAAAGGACATAAGAAAAGTTTTTAAGATGATTGGGAACCTTCATATTTTTATTTTTAGAATTTGTCTAAAATATTCAATGTTTAAGTAAACTTTCTCAATAATCTATCTTTTATAAAAAAAATTCATCTTCTTTTAGATTTATATTATCTCTTTTATGTTTTTTGATTTTTAAATGTTTTTTAAAAATTGTTTACCTTTTTCTATTTTTTATAAAAAAAAGTTATAAACCCACTATCTAAAATTATCATCCCAAATAACCCCTTATTCCTATTAATACCCCAATGGAACCCCCAAGTGAAACAAAAGACATCTAACCCCTACTTACTTTTTCCATTGCCCAAATTATAGAATTTATCCGTCTTTTTTTCTTAATCATTATGTTGTATAAATCCTAAAAACTCTCATTTTCTCTCACCCATAGACTTCGTCTTCCCTCTCTCTTATCTTAAGAACCTCACAAGTAGATTAAAAGAGGCATCACAAATTCATTTTTTATAATAAGATTATTATAGAAAATAAAATAGAAAAATTCTGTAATTTCGACAATGAAAAAGGTAAAAAAATAGTTATACATCCTATTTGTTTTTGTTTAACTTGGAGGGATCCATGGGACCGAAAGGTTATCTAAAATAATAATTTTAGAGTGGGAAGTATGCACTTTTTCCTTTTTCTTTGTTTTGACTTTTTTATGATGTTCATTACTCAGCCCCGTCCAATGGCCTCGGCCAAGCAGGTGCTGCTTGGCCGCGGCGAGCTTTAAAACATTTCACGGGGTTTTCCAGCCAGGCTGAGCTAGAAAGCCGACTTAAACAAATGGTTACCACACCATCGTGGTTCACAATAATGGAATTAAATGCATCAAATGTCAAGGGCATGGGGTGGATAGGGGATTGACCTCTTATATCTGGTACTCAATCTGCTCACAGTTGGATCCACGCTTTGCAACACACACAATCAAATCACCCCCCCTTTTGAATGATGAGGAAAGATGCAACCTTTTGTTAAGGTTCAAGGAACATCTAAACATGGGAGACCGAGTTCAAGGAACATGGCCCTACAAAGAGAGGGACACCATCCCCTAGGCCCGCCCCTAAAAAAGTCCAAATTTTTTTAGGGGGTGGCTCCCCACTCGAATGGAGAACTAAGCATGCCCATGATCCATCCATGCCACAAGAATTAAAGGCATGGCTACTAGGTTTAGCTTCTCTTCACATGCTTCAACATCTCGAATCTATGCTATGGGGGACGAATGGAAAACCTAATTCCACTTTGATTTTATTTGAAAATTTGAGGAATATGGGTGAGTTGGTTATGGGTCCAAGTAGAGAGAAATTATGAAGCCTCAATCCATCCACATTCAATTGCATGCGACAGTATATCACTTCATGGAAACTACTCAAAACTAAAAGATTTCACATGGCTAAGCTAAAAGTCTTTCGGGGCTGGCCCAAGGCCCCAAGCCACCGTCTGTACCACAAAATGGAATCCAGATAAGGAGGTCCTTTACGTAAAATGTATTTTTAATTAATGGAAAATGTTTCTATACTTTCTCTACAGCATAAAAGTTCTATCTTTCTCTTACCATTCAGCCATCCAAGTTTGATCAAGAGAGTCACTCACTGTTTGATCTTAGATTTGACGTCTCAAAGTATTTTTTTTTTTTTTTTTTTACCAATTGTATAAATATGAAATTTGGTACATATCATCTGCTCACTGGGGCGCACTTATAAAAAAATATTAAAAATAATTTTTCGATAAAATATAATGATCAAAATATCTTTTGAAACTTTCAAAAGTATTTTAGTCATTTTATTTTATTAAAATATCCTTTTTATATTTTTTGCTAGTGCAAGTTTAATAGAGGAATGGACATCCAAAATACGGTGTCAAAATAGTTTATAGAAAAAAAATAAAAAATAAAATGGTGTAGAGACGTGACATTGTGATTGGGACAATTTTAGCCCTCCATTCATAATGGACGGTTGGATAAGGGGAAATATATAAATTTTATGATGTAGGAGAAGCATAGAAAACATATATCTTATATCTATGTGAAGAAGAAATCATGCAAAGAAGGGGATTCTGATTTGACGTCCAAGGGTTTGGCAAGGCTTGGGGCCAAGGAGGCTGTAGAGCAAGAAGAGAAAGCAAAGGGAAACATGATAAATCTACTAAAGAAGTGAAAATAACAAAGGAGCTTACCAGCCGACCTCCATAGCCATCTTTGGAAAAACCATAAAAAACCTTAAAAATAATGACAAACAATTGCTCACATCAATTTCATTGTTTATATCATAACCATAGACAAAAAGCAAAAAAAAGAAAAGAAAGGAAAACTAAGTTCAAAATCAAATAAAATATGAAAATATACCTTGTTAATATTTTTTGTTTTGAAAAATACTTGTTTGTATTTCGAAATAGCAATATGGTTTTATGTGGTTCTTCTGAGCTCTACTATTGTAGAGAGAGAGAAAGATATAGCTTTTAATCCTATATTGAAGAGGAGAATGTGAATTGAGTGGCATTTAAATGTAGGCATCCTCATGCCTTATACTCCTAGTACAAATGTGAGAGTGATGGTGCATGTACGGAGCACGAATGTGGGCACAAAGGCGTTTGATGGTACACTTTGCACTTTGTACACTTGTATCGGCGCGTAAGGTGTTGGCGGTGCATGTAACCACTCCTACTATAAATGGGTACTTCCAACACTTTGTCTCACACTATTATCTTTCTCACACTATTATCTGCAGATTTTCAGAGAGGTACATGTAACCACTCCCGCAGTAAATGGGCACTTCTAATACTTTTTCTCACACCATTCTCTGCAAATTTTCAAAGAGGTGCATGTAATCACTCTTACAGTAAATGAGCACTTCCAATACTTTTCCTCGCACTATTCTCTATAAATTTTTAAAGAGGTACATGTAACCACTCCCACAGTAAATAGGCACATGTAACCGCTCCTACACTTCCAACACTATTTCTCACACTATTTATTCTCTGTAAATTTTCAGAGAGGTGCATGCAACCACTCCCACAATAAATGGGCACTTCCAATACTATTTCTTCGCACAAGGTCGGCTGGTAACAAGGTAACCAAAAGTCTACCATAGTACAAGTAGCTTTTATAATGTCGGCATGTTATGTGCAAGTCTGCACCGCCTATTCCCATAGTGGTTCACGAAAGTGGAGGAACGTTTCATCTGCGCACGTCCTCGAGGCCGATGGCGGAGATCACTTGTAGTAAACAAACGCCTTACTACTTTAGAATGCAATTTTATATTGGGTGTCGTTTCTATAAGGTTGCAACCTTAAACAATCCAATTAGGGCGCACTTCTAAATTTTATCATAGCATATAATTTCGGTATAAAATTTTTTTAAGATTATCTTAAAATCTATTTTTACATCTAATTATAAAATTTTAAACTTCAAAAATGGTTAAAATCAAGTACATCTATAAACATATGAAAATCTTGAAAATGGACGGTCTAGATAATATGTTACAAGATACACTAAGACTCAAAATCTTTTTTTTTTCAAATTCATACATCTTGTTGTCGAGATAATCAATTAAAAGGATTTCAACATTAAAAAAACCTTTTCCAATAGATTGTTTAGGTGCATCTATAATTTTACATTTTAATATTGCAACCTTATATAAACTTTTTTCAAGTTCAGAAGTAGAATTCCCCAATGCCCATGCTCAACTCCTCAAGAAAAAAGATCATGGCCTTACCGGGGATTGTTGAAGATGTGGGCAAGCACGCATACGTGCCAGTAGTTTGCCACACGTGCTCGTAAAATAATAAGAAAAAAATAAAACAAGGAAAAAAAATAAAAAGAAAAGAAAAGGTATCCATCAAGCAACGTTACATCTCTGTATTCGATTTCTACCCGTAAACTACCAAAAAAACAAAAAAAAAAACGAGAAAAAACGTGGCATTGACTTGCGTGTGCCTTGAATACTTGTTAATAAGAAAAAATCTCATGTCAAACTTTGGAATGTAGAAAATCTCTTGAATATTCGCAAACTCGGTCGGCCAAATTGGATCCGGGCATTGGCCGTTCTGGTTTTACATTTTTCTATTTTTTTAAAAAAAATTAAAAATATATCTAAAAACAAATCGATTTTTTAAAATTCATTTTTTCATTAATTTTCAATTTCATTTAGATATGTTTTGTTTAATAATATGCTTGCTTTTCATATTGTTTTCAAAAAATTTACATGTTTTTAATTTTTTAACATTTTTGGATCGGCCGGGACCTGTCTAGTTTGGCCAGTTAAACCGGCCAATTTACCAGTCACTCGAAACCGGCCAATGGCCGGTTTCCGAGGCTTGTTCGATTTTTTGGACACTGATTTTAAGAGTTGAAAGTGCCGCGGTTAATATCTACCCTCCTATTTCCATTTGTTAACAATACTAAATGATTTATTTTACAAGTTATCACTTTAGCAAAGATACTTCTTTTCTTGTGTTTGGCATTATTCTCCCTAAGACCTTTCACTTTCCATCAATTGTCACCTTTTTAGGGTAGAATTTCGTGTGGGTGGGATAACTTCCTTGAAGTGGTCAAGTATTTTTCGTACCAAATGATTCATAAATTATTGTGTTTGTATGCGCTATAAACCAGGGTTTAAATTTAGGAAAACATTTATATAGAGCCGACGCTCTAAACAATCAAATTAGAGCCCACCTCAAAAATTTCATTAGAATAGGTTGTTTTGATGCTCAAATGTCCTCAAAAGTGATCATCTTGACATCAAGATGCATGGGCATGAGAAAAAAAATGGATTTCAAGTTTTGGTAATAGTGCATCTTGTAAGGCATTTTTGGACCGTCAATTTTCAAAATTTTCAAGTTTTCATAGATCTACACTATTTTTGAAGCTTTAAATTTTATAATTAAAAATGATATATTTTAAGGCTATCACAAAGTTTTCAATATTGAAACCACATTTATCGACAGTATTTGAAGGTGCGCTTTACTTTGATTGTTTAGAGGCTCGGATGTATACAAACCGCACCCGAGTAAGTAATAGTGTCTGCAGGTAACTTGCTCATGTGGCGACAGAGAGAGAGAGAGAGAGAGGCGGATATTTCTTTGGGTGTGGTTTGTATAAGGTTGAGCACTTTCAAATAGTGTCGAAAGATAAGCTCAATGTGGAAGAGCTTATGCACTTAGTATGAAATCTTCGGCATCTAGAATCAAGGTCAAATGCCTTATTTATAGACAAACAGTCTTAGGATCACCATTGGATCATTTTTTATGCAATCTAGGCCCTTCAAGTTCTGTCGTTGTTTGCAAGTGCTTTGGCGCCACTAAGAATGGCATCAGAAACGCATTCATTAGCATTAATTATGGTCAACAAAGTTAAATGCTCCGGAATAGTGTAATCCAGTCCAGGTACAACATGTGGGCTGAGTGTTCTTTCATACACTCCATGGACCAATCAGAATCTGTTGCATTTCTAACTTCCTTTGGCGCACTTCTGAGTTGCGCTTGTGTCAATCAAATGTTTCGGCTCCATCATATGATTGACGGCTAATGTGATGTTTCCTCGACGAATTCGAGGGTAGCATGCCCTTCCGTATTGATGTATGACACATCAGTACCTATCGATACGTGTCAGTCTATACTGACTTGCAACATAGGGCCATACGTCCCGATTGTTTCCATGTTTTGACTATCAGAGCCCTGGAGTAGGTATAAGGGGCATCGGCGTTATTGGCAATGGCATCGAGACAGGTCACGTTCGTGTCTTCTTTCTTGTGTTGCCATTTGGAGCAGATTCGGCTCCACTAGTAACAACGTCAGAATGCCTTTGATTTGGTAGTCATGGGTTTTGATTTTCCGCGTTCTACCTTCCAAAGGAACATTTCCATGTTTTGAGCTCTGCCGAGCGATTTGGGGCTCATGGGGGGCAGTTTATGTATGGGTCAAGACAAGTGTGACTAGTTCAACTATCGGGGTAGTTTGCCCGAAGTACCTTGGTCTTTCATAGTTTCCTCGATCTATAGGTTTCCAAAGAGATTTTGGGTGGTATATATTCTCAGTTAGAGAAAGTCATAGTTACTCCCACGATAATCTTCTTGGACAGCGATTTAGTTGTATAATACCGATAAAAGATCAACATATGTTAGTTATGAGAGCTAGTGTAAGAGGCTTGTCTGACTAAGTTTGAGAGGCAACGCGGTGTCCCAAATTTACTATGTAATTCTCATCAGTATAGTGGGTTTCAATTTGCCATGCCCGTAGATGTAGCCCATTCAAAATGAACATCAGTAAATCTTTGTGTTCTCATGGTAAATGTATTTTATGATTTATTTTTATCCTTGTATTATGGTTCTTACTCTTGTTAATTTTATTTTTGGTCGGTTAAGTATATGATCCTGGTAAGATCTTGATATTAAAGGTTTATGTCTCCACATTTAAGAAAGTTCCAAAAACCCACTAAGTGGTATCAGAACCTATAAATCAATATAAGACTTAGCTTTGTTAATTTAGTCGAATAATAGTACATGGCAAACGATGCCAGTGGTTTGATAGGGAGAAATATGATGGCAGGTATAGTATTTTTCAGCAAGAATGATAAAGGGATGTATTTGGAAAAACATAAGAACTCATAAAGCTATTGGATTGCATTGGCATGACGAGTTACTGATTTTTATATGGAGATTGTTGGATATGGTGATATCCAAAATCATCGATACAAAAAAATCCCATATTAAAAGAGATCGATATGATTAAAGTTTTCTAAATTAGTTAAGAAATCCATTAAAGTTATCTACTTAGTATGGATTCCTCATATAATGAGAGGACAATAATATACGTCTTTGTTGGGTCACCTCATAAGAAAGGAAAAAGTTTTTATAGGGATGCTATCTTATAATGTAGAACTACGGATATCTCTCAAAAATCCATCAGAAAAATGTAGTTTTAATGTTGAAAAACCCTTTGATTGATCATCTCGACATCGAGATGTACGGCTATGAAAAATAAAAAGATTTTAAGTCTAAAAAATAATGCATTTTATAATATATTATCTAAACCGTCCATTTTCAATATTTTCATATGTTTATAGATCTACTTGATTTTAACCATTTTCGAAATTTAAAATTTTATAATTAGATATAAAAATAGATTTTGAGATAATCCTAAAAACATTTTACATCAAAATTATATACCTGATAAAATTTAAAATTATATACCTGATAAAATTTGAAAGTGCACCTTACCTCTACACCTACGGATGCATCTGTAGGCAAACTGCACCTTATAGGAAAACTAGACTTCCCCAAGAGAGAGACAGTGGTCTCGTAGGTATGGCCTAGAGAGAAGTTAGCTTCATAAAAAAGAAAATGATATGATGGTACCACATGCATGGAGAGAGAAAGGTGGATTTCTTGTAGAAAAACCAGTCCTATAAAAATTTTAGGTAGTTGCATGTTGAAGGCTTGTATGAAGAAATAAAAGCACTAAGAAAAAAGCAAGGAGTAGTTTTTAAAATGCAGAATGTGTAGAGGATATAATTTTGTAGGTTTTCAACAGTACAATACACAAGTTTGGCACATGCATGCCTTAGGGGCAAGTTGGATATGCCAACCAATGCGAATATACTGCTAAACCCGATTTAGACCTGACCAGAATATACATAAAGGGACTTGTTGGGTCTAAACTCCTCCAGCTCATGAGACCATTATTATCTCGTGAATGCTCAAGCTGCATTCACATCCTTTAGTGCAATGCATTTAGGGGTGGCAATAGACCCGAGACCCAACGGGTTCAGAAGTCCTGGGTCTGGGTATGGATCTAAAATTTGAACCTAACTACTATTCGGGTCTAGGTCCAGGTTCAGATCCTGCCCAACCCAACTCATGCCCGTAATCATAGGGTATATGATGGCAATCATATAGCTTTAGACGCCCGCTAAGTGTTCATATTGTCACAATATTTACAGTATTATTGGCAAAAAAATGAGACATATATAAAATGAGATAATTATTAGCTTGTGAGTTGTGGGAATCACATAGGTTCATCTATGTTAATTTCGAAAATTCGCCATATTCCATGGTTCTTCAAACTTAAAAAACTCCATTTATCTACCAAATACTCGTGTACACTTTTTAAAAAAAAACTCTTAACTAAGTTAAAGGTAAAAGAGAACTTGAGAAATCGGTCATAATCAACCCATGAGATTGACTATAAGTTCACGATAGCGGAAAATTATATTAATATCTATTCAAAGCATTTAAATTGTGATGTCTTTAAACGAATACTATTTTCATGGGTTATCATAAATTTCAAGTAATTTGATAACAATCTCATAAATATTTTCTATGTTATTACTTACGTGATGGGGACAATTTTCGGAGTCTCATAACTGTGGTTTGATCAAAACCAGGTTGCCAACACATGAGAGCATTGTTTTGAGCCTTGGACGTGGTCACTCGGAATCGGTCGAGTAACTCGATTTTGTCTTAAAAGTGAGGCAAGTTTCATCGTGCACCACATCACAACAAGAGTTCGAATCCCCCTGATTTAAGCCAAAAAAGAATAGGGTAATCAGACTCAAGATCCATTGTGAAAAAGGTGGCTAGTCTAGCCACTACAAGGCGACAATTAATGTTAATTGAAGGCGGATTATATTATATATTTATCCTTCTTTTTTGTGTTTTTTTTAAATAGGACTAAATTTAGACGAATTACTCGAACTCGCAAAAAAAATATGAGAGACAAAGATGAGAGATGAACATGGATTGATCGTATGAAGTCAAGGTGTTTGAAGGTGAGACTCTTGACCGTGGTTAGCCACGTTTCAAGGGAAAGCATGCTTATGAACTCTCAAAGAGAGCATACTTATAATCTATGTGGTCATTAATAGCTGCTACGATAGATGACTAAACATAATAGAGAAAATGGCGGTATTCGTGAACACTGGAATATGGACGGTCTAGGTATATATTACAATATACATTATTTTTATGACTTGAAATCTTTTTTTTTTTCACAACCATAATGGTCAAATCTGAGATGATCGATTTGAAGGTTTCCGACACCAGAAGTACAATTGTTGGTGAGTTTTGAGGTAAGGCTTTACTTTCTTTCATAAGGCCTGGGCCTTATTTCAACTCATGATTACATATAATTTTATGGGCCTTTTAATGTTAAATAAAAAAGGATGCGTTCTACATAGAGCCGAGGCTCTAAATAATCAAAGTAAATCACACTTTCAAATAGTGTTGAGAAATATGTTTCAATACTATAAATCTTTGTGATAGCCTTAAAATATATTTTCATTTGAATTATAAATTTGAAGCTTCAAAAATAGTGTGGATGGAAAAGATCTATAAAAACTTGAAAATCTTGAAAATTGATAGTCCAAAAATACGTTACAAGATGCACTATTTCCAAAATTTGAAATCCATTTTGTTCTCATGAATGTGCATCTTGATAACAAGATGATCAATTTGAAGATATTTGGGCATCAAAACAACGACTTCTAATAACATTTTTTAGTTGGGTTCTAATTTGATTGTTTAGACCCTCGGCCCTATATAAACTTTTTCCAATAAAAAATATAGGTAAAATATCAAATTGTCTATGTCTTAGGTGCATTTTGAGAAATTTCTTTTAAATTTCCAAAATCGGCTTTGAACCTTTAGGGGAACAATTTTGATCTGCCAGATCCAAATCGGGTGATTCTTGAATAAGTATAAACCCACGAATCGGGCAAGCGAGACCATCCCTAGCTTTTCTAATCACAACATTATAAGAGGGTATGTTATATGAATCAAAGCATTATTTCCCACATTTATCTCTGTGAGGATAGATCACCGTGCAAAGACCATAAAACAAAACAAAAACAACCTGAAAAGTATACAAGAAGACCAAGGTTTGGAAGTGGCCTATCTCACATAAGGTTCATGTATTTATCTGGTTGGCTATCCAAAATAAAATTTTAACCACTGATAACCTGATCATAAGAGGTAAAGTGCTTCTTAACATCTGTTTGATGTGCAAGCTTGATGGTGAATCTGGGAATTATCTCCTTATTCATTGCTCTGTTGCTTCGAGATTATGGTATTGATTATTTGGTTTATTTGGGGTGCATGCTACTATCCCGATGTTGGTTTAGGATATTGTTTTTCAGTTTACCTTGCATCACTTGCCTCCTGGTGGTTCTCTCCTCTGGCGCATTGTTCGAGGAGCGGTCCTTTGGGAAATTTGGAAGGGAAGGAATAGGCGTACTTTCGATGGTGTTAGCCTCTCCTTTGATCGCTTGTTTGGGAATGTCTTGCTTTCTATCTGGAACTGGTTCTCAGTAACTAAGGAAGGTTGGGGCCTTTCCCAAGCTGATGTTTTACTTAACCTGCAGAACCTTTTTCTTTTGGGCAACGTTAAGATGTGACCCAAGTGCTTTTGGTCTCCCCCAGAATCTGGTTATTTCAAATTGAATTTTAATGGTAGTTCTTTTGGGAATCCTGGCTTGGCAAGTATTAGGGGAGTCCTGCGTAATGATCTGGGGGTGATTTTATTCAACTATGCGGGTCCTCTGGGCTCTACCACGGCTAATCATGCCGGGCTTGCTTCTTTACTGCAAGGTCTCAAAATCATTTCTTCTAGATGTTTGGGAGTTAGTTGTATTTGTGAAGGTGACTTTTTAAATGTTATTAGTTAGTGTAAGAAGGAATCACACATCCCGTGGAAGCTCCAAGCCCCGTGGTTAGAAATCATGGATCTTTCTGCTTCTCTCTTTATCTCCTTCTCTCATGTATACCGTGAAGCCAACAATGTTGCTGACTTTGCCTTCTTTGTTAATTTCTTTTGATGTAATCTCTTTTGAGTAACTCGTATTAATAAATTTGGAATCTTTGTCAAAAAAAAAAAAAGTAGGTATACAGCAAGGTCATTTACCATTGGTACAAGGTGGTCACAATGGGTGGCCGCATTTATTCTATTGACGAAAACTCAAAGTTAAAAAAAAAAAAATTCAAATTTTGTAACACACCCAAGCTATTAAATTTCGCATCGGATAATTGTAAGTAATTGTGATGTACTTATACTAAAAATAAATAATCTCATTGTATACAATCCCAAACCAACCATTTCATATCGGCCAAACTTTTTTTGGTGGCCTATTTTTTTTTGGTGGCTTTATATTCATCACAAAAGGTTACGTTTAGGAGAAATCTCGATTGTGATGCCGTAGAAGACCAAAAACGGGCTAGAAACAAAAGGAGAAAGGAGTGACAAAATGGTGGACAACCTAACAAAAGGGCAAAGGAAAAAAATAAATCAAGGATGGCCTAAAATAGAAAGAAGGAAGTCGAATAATGAAAGCAGTACCCAATAAAAGTCCCCTTTTTTTCTCTAAATTTCTTATTTGTCTGGCAATGACACACGTACAAAATTGCATTTTAATTTTATGTTTCATATAGACGTGGTATAATAAAGCACGTGTAAATTTCATCTTTGACGCTAATGAGAACATTTTCGTAGCTAATGTGTACTATTTATTTCCTTTTATGGACCGTTTGAGGCCCCAGTATTTGCAAAACCTTGTAATGCTTCAAATCCCGGGTATACAAATTCCACATTAAAACATTTTTCGATGGATTTTTAAAGTGCATATGTAATTTTCCATTTAAGGTTGCAACTTTATATAAACTTTTTATTTTTTACATAAATTTTTTTAAAAAATTTTTTTTTTTTAAATATTCTCGAATTGGACATCCTACTCGGGACAACTCAGGTTTGGTAAGAGCCTGAGCCCAAGTAACTCAACGGATTTTTCAATCCCTACCGCTAAGTAGACTATGTTTTTTTTAAAGGAAAAAATTTATATAAGGTTGAAACCTTAAAATGTAGAATTAAAGATGCACTTCAAGAATCTATCGAAAAAAGTTGTTTTAATTTTGGAAAAACTTCTAAATGATCATCTCGACATCGAGATGTATGTATATAGAAAAAAAAATCGAGTCCCAAAAGTAGTGCATCTTTTAATACATTATCTAGACCGTCCATTTTCAAGATGTACAAATTGAACATATCTGCAAACAAATGAAAATCTTGAAAATAAGTAACCTAAATAACTCATTACAAGATCACTATTTTAAAGTGTTAAAAATTCTTGTTTTCTTTATATCCATGATCCGAAGGTGATGATGATGAATCGGTAGGTTTTCCAACTTGGAAACACTTTCTTTATTAAGCTTTTCAAATACCCCTCACTTACTTCTGCAGTCTAAACTTTTTTCCGTTAATGTCAACGTTTTCCGTTTGGAAGCCTGAAAAGGAGGCGCAGTGAAGAACGCCGACCAAGCCGAGGGTGTAAGGAAGGAAGGGACGTTGAGAAGCATTAATGCACGCGCTTCCCATTCACCACTACTTATAAACACCTCCCTTCCCCTTCCCTTTCCCCCACTCATCTCACAACTCTTTCTCTCTCTACACTCTCTCTCTCTACCTTAGACGTCTCATGTCATAAGCTTAGTTCAAGCTATCTCCCTCTCAAACAAACCCCAAGCTCTTCTCTCTCTAACTCTCTCTCTCTCTCTCTCTCTCTAACGTAAACCATCCAGTGAATTCAAAAAACCCCAAGTTTAGGATAGCCTGCAACTTGCAATGGTTTCTCCCAAGCTTCTCAACTGTTTATCTCACTACTTTCTACCACCATTCTTCTCCAAAGTTGTGAGGAAGCTTAGAAACCAATATCTCAGAAAGACTTCGTCTCTCTCTCCTCAATACCCACCGGCTTCCAAGTGTGCATTGAACTCTGTAACCGACCGGACCTTGGTTTGCGACATTAATGGGGCTCTGTTGAGGTCCTCTTCTTTCTTTCCTTACTTCATGTTGGTTGCTTTCGAAGCAGGGGGGATTTTCAGAGCCCTGTTTCTCACTCTAGTTTACCCGTTCCTTTTCTTTGTTGGTAGAGAGACGGCCATGAAAGTCATGATTTTTATTTCTTTTTGTGGGTTGAAACAGAGTAGTTTTAGGGTGGGAAAATCTGTGTTGCCTAAGTTTTTTCTTGAGGATTTGCATTCTCAATGCTATGAGATGGTAATGGCTTCAAGTAAGACAGTGGTTATTACCAGTGTTCCTAAGATTATGGTTGAGGAGTTTTTGGAAGAGTATTTAGGTGTTGAGGTGGTTTTGGGAACAGAGTTGCATTTCTTTCACGGTTATTTCACTGGTTTTGTTGGTGCATCTGGGCTGGTGAATAAACAGAGTGCTTTGAAGAGGTCATTTGCTGAGATTAAGCCTGACATTGGAGTTGGAAGCTTGAAGCCCGATGACTGTCAATTTCTATCTCTGTGCAAGGTGAGTAAAAGATTAAATAGAAAAAAAAAAAAACTTGTCTTCTCTCTTATTTAATATTCTATAGAGTGATTTGCATACAGACCTTAAAAAATTTGTTAAATCACGAAATGTACGTTTATTGTTTATTGGCGAAAAGGTAAGTCGATCTACTTTTTTTTATTATTTTTTTCAAAATTAGCGATTTGATAATTTTTAAAAAAAAAAAAAAAAAAATTTGAGTTGACCAACATTCTTGTGATTTCCACGGGAGCATTTCCCGTATTTTACCTTAGAATTTTAGGATCCCTGAGTAAATCAGCCTTTATTTTACACATATTTCTGCCGCCAGCTCTTTTATATTGTTTATCTCATTCCTCTTCTTGCAATTCCTGGTTTCTCTCTTGTTCTTAAATATACTCTCACCACTGGACTTCTATATAGTCTCTCTCATAGTACAGTTCTATATTTTCTATCTATCCCTCTTCTGCAATTTTATATTGTTTTTATATCCCCTGTCCCTCTATCTTCCCTTTCTGCACTTTTTTTTTTTTTTTGTTTCTCTCTCTTGTGATCTAATACGTCGGTTCCCCAGGACTCATAGATTGTATTACTATTTGGAGTTCCTCTCTCTTCCCCCAACACTTTCTGTATGGTTTCGTTGGGGTTGATGCATTTATAATGGGTCGGTTGATGTCAGAGAAAATATGAAACAAGGGGTTGAAATCCCGTGTAATATCATTAAACATGTCACAAGTTTTCGAATTATATTTGAACCATCATCCTATGTGAAAATAGGGAGAAAAGGGGTTAAAATCCCTTATAGTAAACGGATCGGCGATTCAAATAGTCCACACTCATATCTGTGTTGGATCAGTGAATCGGATCGGAGCATTGATTGAATCGATGAATTTTACCTCAAAATTTTTTCAAACAATCACTATGAATCTCTAAAAATAGTGGTTTTTTAGTTTTAAAAGAAATTACGAGTGGTGCATAATGTAGTTTCATTACTGTGTAAATATAGGTCAATATTGAGGCGTTGTTTTCCTATCTGGATGTCTGGATAATTATTCATTATAATATAATATTATAATATTACATCAAAATAATTTAAAAATATTAAAAAATATTTTCATATTATAAGATTAAAAATAATAATTTTCTATATAAAGTGAAATTAGTATCACGTCAAACATTTATTAATTCTCATTACTCTTCCAAAATTATCACATTGAAATTAAAATTATTAGTTTATATTTTATAATCATTTTATTATACAAATAAAAATAAATTTGAAATTTTTATTATAATATTATCTAATTTAAATTTTAATTTACAATTATAATAAAAATAATACATTATATAATTTATAATAAATAATATTTAATATTTGACTATCAATATAATTAATATAATTATTAATTATAATATTATACTAAAGGTGATTCAAAAAACAAGATGGCTCTTGCTTGTATATTTTGAATTGCTTGTGTATTTTTATAATAAACATAATTAGTTTAATATTTGGGATGCTAGTATATTTGAGAAAAAAAAAAACAGTGCTCTAACCACTAGACCATTTTGTTGGGTACTTAATATGAAACTAATCACCATATTAAGTTGTCCTTAATATGGAACTAATCAGCATATTAGGTAGTATAATTAGTGTTGCTTTAAATATGGCCATTGTCATTTATCCAACAGTTTTAATGCCATGCGTAGCTGCATGCAATGTCATTATCTGCATTTCTTTTTAACGTTGCTGGACGCCTGAATGGCTTTTTCGAGATTTGTCGATTAATTTGCACGCATAAATGCACAGGGAAAATTGTCCCACATCAACAGTTATGAAAAATTCACTTGTCTAAAATTCTTGGGCCTCACATTTTTAATTGTTCGACTGGGACGCATGGTTAGGTGGTAGCGTGATGTCTTTAATGAGAATTGGGCAGCTGCCCATTATCATTATTTTGAAAAAAAATTCAAAAACTCGGACGTATCTTTGGAAAGAATTCAAAAAAAATTTACAGTAGAAACACGGTGGCGAGTCTGATTTTTTATAAGACTCGCCAGCTCTCATGCTGTACACAATGACCATTTCATGATATTATCACACTGATTTTGTACAGTAATACTGTAGCGACATGGTGATATGTCCGACTTTTTCTTAAGACTCGCTGGTTCTCCTGCGGTACAAAATCATCATTTAGCATTTTTGCACAGTAGAATCGCTAAATCCCGTTTTATGGTCAAATATGGGACGGTCTAGCCGTTCCCTATTCCGAAACAGGACGGTGATTTTTTAAACCTTTAAATGAACCAACCTCCGGGATTTAGCGATTCTACTGTGCAAATTATAAATTACAAATTATATTTGAGAGCATTGTTTTAAATCTTTTATATCAATCACATACTTCCTCATGAAAAATATTAAAAAATTCTCAATTTGCCCCCATTTAGTGTTGAAGATTCAGTGCTTTGGTAATTTTACCCTAAGGAGACTTAAATCGAATGACACCTCTTCAGGGTTAAAATTGTCAAAATACCTATAACTTATAATGGGTAATTTGAGAATTTTAAACATTTCAACATATACCCTCAAGTGTAATTAGAATCTTTTGAACCATTTTTTTTGATATTTTCCATTGTTCGTCTTGAAACACCATCATCGAGTTTTAAATTGCGGTGTTTGATAATTAGTCCTTTCATTTCTCTTTATTTCCTTATTAAGAGTTGATTTTTCCTTGTCCAATTATGAAAAGTCCCGTACTTGAATTTTTTATATTAATCTTAAATAAACCCTCTAATCCACAATTTCTCCTGGTCTTTTATCATTCTAGGTCTTTATTCTCTGGTTTCTCATGTTCTATTTTATTATATTTACTTGCCTTGGTATATGACTCAGTTTTTCTTTTTTGAGTGATAAGTTAATGGAACTTTTTAATAAAACTTTCAAACTTCAAATCCTGTCTCTTTCCTATCTCTCTCTCTCTTAAGTCTCTCTCTTTTCCATAAGTTGATAGCACTATCTCTCTTATTTAATACTTGATTGATTTACATGTGTACCTTAAAAAAAAATTTAAAATATGACATATTCTGTTTATAGGCATAAATTACAAACATTTTTTTTTTTTTTTTTCTAAAATTGCTTTTCGGTTTGAGGATGAAATCTTCGGTTTGAATTTTAAATATTTTTTAAATATTTTTTGTTTTTAGTGCGGTTCCCCATTTAGTGCCCTACTAACGAAAAAAACTAAAAAAAAATAATTAAAATTCGGTTGTCCCTGGATAGGGGCAAATTGAAAAAAATAATAAAAGGTGGGTTGATCTACATTCTTTGTAATTTTCACTTATAATTAGAGGCATTTTGTATTTTAAGAAAAATTTAGGGTCCATGCATAAATCACTCTTTATACATTTTGTGACTTCTGATTATTATTATTTATACTTTTTTGTGACATCTGATTATTGTAGACCTACTTTCCTTCAACCTATTTATTGGAAAATTGCAGTACATATTGAATCAGCTTTATCTTTGTTTTCACAGGAAGCCTACTTGGTGAACAGCCCAGATTATAAAAACAGTTACATTTTACCAAGAGAAAAGTACCCAAAACCTCTCATTTTCCATGATGGAAGGCTAGCTTTCAGACCCACTTCCCTTGCCTCTCTAGCCATGTTCTTATGGCTCCCAATAGCTCTACCTTTGGCCATTATCAGAACACTCATTGGACTCCTCCTCCCTTACAAAGTAGCCATCATCGTAGGCTTTGCAACAGGCATGAGGTTCAAATTGAAGAATCCAAATCAAAAACCATCCTCCCCAATTCTAGAGAGAGAGAAAAGCTCAAATCTAGAGAGAGAAGCAAGACAAGGTGTGTTATATGTGTGCACCCACAGGACCCTCTTGGACCCTCTCTATCTAGCCACTGCCCTTAACAAGCCCCTCACTGCTGTGACATACAGTCTGAGTAGAGTGTCTGAGATCTTAGCGCCCATCAAGACAGTTAGATTAACAAGAGAGAGAAAGGAAGATGGAGAGAGAATGAAGAGATTGTTGAGGGAAGGTGACCTTGTGGTTTGCCCTGAAGGGACCACTTGTAGGGAACCCTATTTGTTGAGGTTTAGTCCTCTATTTGCTGAGTTGACAGATGAGATAGTGCCTGTTGCTATAAATGTTACAGTGAGCATGTTTTATGGGACTAGTGCAAGTGGGTTCAAGTGTTTGGATCCTCTCTTCTTTCTCATGAATCCTTTCCCAAATTATGAGGTTGAGGTTTTGGAGAAATTGCCATTTGAGTTGTCTTGTTCCAGTGGGAAATCAAGCTTTGAGGTTGCAAATTATGTGCAAAAGAAGCTTGGAGAAGCATTGGGTTTTGAGTGCACCACTCTTACAAGGAAAGATAAGTATTTGATGTTGGCTGGAAATGAGGGGATTGTTGGTGATGCTTGTAAAAGGCCTAACCGATCTGGATGAAAATGAAGGAGCTCTCTCTCTCTCTCTCTCTCTCTCTCTCTCTCTCTCAACTGAAATTCTTGGTGTTTTGGGATGTAGATTACTTGGAGTTTGTATACGATATGCTGAATATAACATATTCTTTAAATATGGAGATTTTCTTCTTTAATCTTTTTGCCATAGGTAGATCTGAGATATTTACATACGGATCGTAAAAAAAAATTTAAAAACGAAATGCTCCGAAGATATTACAAAGAAGGTCGGTCAAATTATCTTTTTTTTTTTTTTTTTTTTTTCAAAATTGCCTTTCGAACAAAAGATAGAATCCTCGGTCGGAATTTTTAATTTTTTTTTTTTTTTAGTTTTTTCATTAATAGGGCGGTGCCCAAGTTTTAAGGTTAGTAGCCTACTAACAAAAAACCTAAAAAAAATTAAAAATAAAATTCGGTAGAAAGATGTCTCTATACTAAAGGGTAATTTTGGAAAAAAATGAAGTTTTTCGTATTTTTAAAAAAATTAGAGTACCTATGTAAATGCTCTCTCTCTCATCCTTGGTGAGGACGTTTTTCTATTGTGCAAAAATGAGGTAAAATCAATATTATCAAATTCGTTTCACTGCGGCCCAAGAGCCCAAAGCTTTAGGATCTTAGGCATAAACCGAAGAGAAATGAAGCCCGGTGCTGCTGCTTCTGTCAGATTCGGACCGCTTCAAGCTGCTTCGGTAAAATTTGGACCTCTTCGAGTCTGCTTCGACGACCAAAGAAATAGCTAAATAAATGTATTTTAAAAAAACATATATTTTTAAATTTTAAATTTTTTCTATTATTTGTATATATTAGATATATAACTATCTAAGGTGTAAAGTCTTCCTCTGAATCGGTCGAAGTTTCAAATTGTTTTATTTTTTTTACCAAACCGAAGAAGACTCATAATCACTACTTTTTTAACATTTGATATAAAAAACAAAATAAAGTCTCACCTCAAATCTTCATCCAAAAAGCACTTTTGGCAATAAAAATCTCCATGGCTCTAAATTCAATTTCTACGACGACAATAAAATTCAAAACTCAAAAAATAGTAAAGTTCATATGGATATGTAGACACTTATCTTTAGGGTAAAATGGACTGTCTAGATAAATTGTTATCAAAATTATATCTTTAGAGCTTGAAATCTTCTTTTTTTTACAATAATAATGATCGTTTTTTTATCGCTTGAATTATAATTTTTGATGAATTATAAAAATGAAGCTTTACTTATTTTGATTGGACTGCAGTCCTATCAAACCGTTTTCCTTTGATAAGAAAGGATGTACCTACTCAAGCACAACATGAGTTATCGTGTCCCTCAAGTGAATTATGTGATTCCACTTAAGCAATCAAGTGTAAGAAAATGACATAACGGATGGCTGCCTTAATACCGTGCACCGCAGAAACATTCATTTATGTTTTATTTTTAATGTGTTGTTTTTTTCTTTTTAAACTAATTTATTCCGAGATAAAACTATTGAATTTTATTATTATTTAGAAAAGCATTTTCTACATATAACATGACAAATTTATTAGGGTTTTTAATTAAAAATGTTTTTATTTCAAAATAATTAATGCTAACAGTCCTCAAACCCAGTCAAGGAAAATCGGACAACTTGCGAGCCTATGCTGCAGTTACCCCACGCCTCGCCAATACTGCTCTAACCGCTGAAACGGTACGCGACTTGGGGATGGAATGCTTGCAATCGTTACATAAATAAAACCATTTGGGATAGTGAAGTGCATACCCCAATGTTGTCAAATTCGTTTTGCTTCAGGCGAAGAGGTCGAAGCTTTTGGAGTTTTAGGCCTAGTCCAAAGCGAAGCCGTAGCCGAAGCCGAAGAGGCCGAAGCCGAAGAGGCCGAAACCTTTAGATTTTAGGCTTAGACCAAAGTGAAATCGAAATTTGGTATTGCCGCTTCAGTCAGATTCAGGTGTGTTTCAGGCCGATTCGATGGCTTCTTCACTTAAAGTAAGAGACATGAAATTTTTAAAGAGAAGATTTTTTTCTAGAAGAATTGAACTTGGTTCACAGCCTTGTAATCAAACAATTTATTGGAGGAGAAATATATTAACTTGTCAACTATTCAACATATTACTCATTTTAAATTATTACAAATCATCATCATTTGTATTTTGATGGGCTTTTTTATATTAAACAAAGACGGCTTATATGTTAAATAGCTCATCTCTTAGATGCATTTCTATAAATTTCCATTGAATTTTTGCTTGAAAATAGAGGTGAATAGAATGTGAAAGAGATAATCCAAGAAGAAAACACTTACTCACTCCCATTGAGGGATATTGAATGAAAAATAGAGAGAATGGAGGGAAATGATATGAAACAAGAGACCATCGAACTAAACTATAAAGGTAGTTATAACCAATGTGCAGGTAAATTATAATTCTGATTTAAAAATGGAAAAAAGTTATATAGAGCTGAGTCTCAAAACAATCAAATTAGAGCCCACCTCAAAAATATCACTAGAAGAGGTTTTTTTTATGCACAAATATCCTCAAATTGATCATCTCGACATCAAGATGCATGGACACGAGAAAAAATGGATTTCAAGTTTTAAAAATAGTGCATTTTGTAACACATTTTTGGATCGTCAATTTCAAAATTTTCAAGTTTTCATAGATTTGCTCGGTCTACACTATTTTTTAAGCTTTAAATTTTATAATTAAAAATAAAAATATAGTTTAAAGCTATCACAAAGATTTTCAATATTGAAACCATATTTCTCAACATTATTTGAAAGTGTGCTTTGCTTTGATTGTCTAGAACCTCGGCTCTATACAAACAGCACCCTTTAAAAATTGCCAGGCACTTCATACTCCGATCATCTATTATTTTGTGATGTATGTCTGCAGATATTCCCAAAGATTTATTTATAATACCTGAACCCTGAAGCACACTAGCCTAGTGAACCATAGGACACCCTAAATTGTAGTCCACACGCATACCATAGTCTAACCTTAGAATCTTCCCTAGATACTCCAGATGTTTTAAGTATCCTGTTTTACAAATCTACAACCTATAAATACGTAGGACTAAATTAAAAATACTCCATCAAAATGAGGTTTTCTACTATCCTTTTCTTTTTATTTTATTTCATACATTTTTTCAGTCTTACGATTGCATATTTTCTTATGTTTAATTAATATTGATTAAATATCAGTATTAATTATTATTATTTTTTACTTTTTTAGACTTAATCTATGCTTTAAAGTGATGGTTTTTGACGCCTCATTTACGACATGCCCCAAAAAACTCCTTTTTTCTATTTCTAAACAACTATGTTCTTTGTCATTACAATTTTCAAACTATCAAAAAAATCCTTGTTGTGCTGTCATGCTTTTTAAAATTATTTAAATAAATAATAAATATTTAATATAAACTTACCTTTTTAATCTTCTTAACTATATGTTTGGAAGTACCCACGCTCATCAAAATATTCATGACTTATTTTGAAATTTTTATTATATTTTTTTTGTTTTGATAATAGTTATGTTGTCTTCGCTATGGAAAATGGAGAGCAGCTATTTTACTTTTAGAAATAGCTTGTGATTTTTAAAGAATTGTTAAAGTTATTTCACAAAACATTATTTTTTACTAGCACTTTTAAATAAGGGTGCAGTTGGCATACGGATGCATCCATAGCTGTAGACTTAAGGTGCACCTTCAAATTTTATCATGGTATATAATTTTGATGTAAAATTTTCTTAAGATTATCTCAAAATCTATTTTTATATCTAATTATAAAATTTTAAATTTCAAAAATGGTTAAAATCAAGTAGATCTATAAACATATGAAATCTTGAACATGGACGGTATAGATAATATGTTGTAAAATACATTGTTTCTGAGACTTAAAATCTTTTTATTTTTCATGGTCATACATCTCGACGTCGAAATGATCAATCAAAGGATTTTTCAACATTAAAACTAGCCTTTTTCGGTGGATTTTTGAGGTGCATCCGTAGTTCTACATTATAAGATTGCATCCTTATATAAACTTTTTCCTTTAAATAATATCTTTGTTTTATATTTTAATAGTTACTTTTCTCAAAAAAAATAAGTTTGTTTTTGTGTTTCCATACTTTCTAAAATTATAGTAAAATTTAATATTTATTATAAACTTTCAAACATTTGAAATCAAATACCTTCTTTTATATTTTCCAATTTTGAGTTATTAATAATATCAATAATTATTAACAATTAAAGGAATTATTTATTTACATCCTATATTATGAATTTATGATTTGATTATACTTTTTGGAGGCCTTTTACTATGGATTTTATAAATTTTAAATAGTTTGTGAATCATTCTCAAAACTCTAATACTTTGGCATAATTTTATAGGAAGTAAAATAATTGCATTTTTACTTCAGCTACCATTACATAAGTACATCAAATTTTTATTATTGTCCTTTTTCATTTTTTTCATCTCTCCTTACGTTTAGAATTAAATTTATTAATGATTTCTTTAATCTTATGAATAGGTTTGTTATTCTTCATCGCTCTTATATTTATACGTGCAATGCACGTGAACCTACTAGTAACAAAAAGCACATGAATTTCAAAAACCTACTGGACGGATTTGGGCAAGGTTAGTGCCTTAATTCCATGGGTAACTAGAAGCGTGTGCGTGTTCAATTTTTTTTTTGGATAAGTCAGTTGGGGCAGGCAGTCTATTACTCATGTTTTTTCAAATAGTTAAGCAGTTTTTTTAATATATTAGTGGAATGGTGTCAATAAGAATGAAAACCACAACAGGGTGACTAAGATGTAGGGGTGCTACCACCACGAACCCAACTCCTTGTTCAATTGTGTGATTGTCTACATGCTGACAGTGCATGATTTGTCTGCAAAGTACAACTAATGAGGGAAAGGGGTTTGGGTCGTGGTGGTAGCACCACACACCCTAGTTACCACGTTATGGTTTTCATTCCCACTACCAACGTCACCCCACTAATACTTTCAAAAAAACATAACTCCTAATCGATTTGAAAGAACGGGTAGGGGTCATCTTTTTCACTAAATTGCCTTTAAAAAAAACACAAATAATGAGAAGTCCGGGCTTAATTGGTTAACGCACATAATGATTTGCAACGCTAGGTCTTAAGCTCAATTCCTACCGAGGGCAGGAGCTCTCCCCAATGTCTCACCAAAAAAAACAAAGAGTTGAAATAGCGAGAAGGCATGTGCCTCCCTCGAGAGAAAGAGAGAAAGAGAGAGAGAGGAGAAATGTTCCCCTCCAATAGAAGAGAATTATAGATTGGGCTCAGCTCAGTGATCAGCTTTTATCTGAAGTCCCAGTACATACAGCTACCGGCCATGGCCATTGAATTTTGGAAGGAGAAAATGTCTGAGCTTTTATCTGAAGTCCCAGTACATACAACTACCGGCCATGGCCATTGAATTTTGGAAGGAGAAAATGTCTGAGCTTTTATCTGAAGTCCCAGTACATACCACTACAGGCCATGGCCATTGAATTTTGGAAGGAGAAAATGTCTGAGCAACACGCCACATGTTCGTGCTACAACATTGTGCATTAAACAGACGATGAAGTCCTGCCAAGATTTACTGATCAAACCCATGATGAAGACCTGCCAAGATTTACTGATCCTTCATTGCAAATACTCACAACATGTTCGAAAAAATAAAAATAAAGTTGCAATTTATACATCTTGAATCATGAACATTTTGATAAGTACAGGCGTATTTGCTACCACCGTCACCTTTCACTATGTTTATGTTTTTTTAGCACACTAGGTGGACAACTGTACCACATTCTTTTAGTATTTTTTTTGTGAAAAGACTTCATACTGCCTTGGGAGTATACTGTGAATTTGCTCCCTCGGGCAAAACTCAAGCTCTGATTATTTTTTGGATCCCCACATTTGGAGATATAATCTCTAGAACCAAGCTCCCAACCACAGTGAAGGAAAAAAAAAAAAAAAGAATTAACTCGCACTCTACATAAGGAAAGTTCACATATGCCAACCATTTTTCAGTTGTCTAATATGAATAGACCGTCGAGATGTGCCCAATTATAATGTCACATCTAAATACTATTTTATTTTTAACTTTTCAGAAATGATAGTGGCACCAAATTTGGGACATCCAATCCTCTCTTAAGTTTGCATATATAAAAAAAAAATTTTATTACTGATAAAATAAAATGACCAAAATGCCCTTTACAATTTTGGGGTAGTTTGGTTATTTTATTTTTAAAATATATTTTGAATTGTTTTTTAGATGAATCCCATTGACTAGATGAAACACTCTACATTTCATGTTCGTATGATTTTAAAAGATAAAATAAAATACTCTGAGATGTCATATCTAAATCGAACAGTCAATAGTTTACTTCTGACATTATGGCTGAAGCTATCTGATCCATCCATTCATATCACACGGCTAACTGCACCTAATGATATATCTAATGATATATAGAAAGTTTTCCCCTCTATATATGTCTAAAAAGATGACATTCCAAGATCGAACAAGAACCATACAATTTTTTTAGGAGAAAGATCTAGATGTTGAAAAACTTGAATGTTTTTTTATAAAAAACAATCATCTATTGATACTCAGATGGGTCCCAAAATTTGAGATCAAATCTCCCAAATATTTATTTGCCTAATTGAGGGACTTGTGTACAGTATATTTCCATGGGAGCATGCTATATGAGCTCCTTTTTCTTTTTTTTCCCTTTTTGTTTTCTTTTTTTAATTCCCGTTTGTTTCAATAACGCACAACTTGAGCTACTCAAACCTTTGTTAGTCTAAGACTATAAATAGTATGATTGTTTTTGGGAGCTAAAACTAAAAAACGAGAAAAATTTAAAATATCATACGTTTATTGCACATTATAGTAGAGGGTCCTACAATTCATCTTCTACTCGGGCGGGTAGGACTTTATTGATTGAAAGAAAAGTTTATATAAGGATGCTACTTTATAATGTAGAACTACGGATGCTCCTCAAAAATGCATCGGAAAAGGTAGTTTTAATGTTGAAAAACCCTTTGATTGATCATCTCGACATCGAGATGTATGACTATGAAAAATAAAAAGATTTTACGTCTCCAAAATAGTGCATTTTACAACATATTCTCGACACTGTCCATTTTTAAGATTTTCATATGTTTATAGTTCTACTTCATTTTAACCATTTTTGAAATTTAAAATTTTATAATTACATATAAAATTAGATTTTGAGATAATCCTAAAAACATTTTACATCAAAATTATATACTATGATAAAATTTGAAGGTCCACTTTACCGCTACACCTACGGATGTATTCGTATGCAAACTGCACCCTTGATTGAATGGTGCTTAGGATATAAATTTCAGTTGTTCCTTTGGCTGACTGGTGTCATCTTCATGACAATAAATTACTGGTCACATTGTACCTCTAGAAAATACCTAAATAAGGTAGATTATCATTATGTGCTCTTTGTTACAAACACAACATTAAAATTCAAGATGAAGAAAGAATAATGGGTGTTTGATCAACTCCCGCAATTGGGGATTTAAGCCTTTCTTGGATGGTGAACTGGCTTTTAAAAAAAAATTTGTTTGTTAGTACACCAGGTAGGAATAGGGACCTTACCTTTGGTAGGAATGATATTCAAGATGTTATAGTGTGGCACCTACCATCCGGAACACCTATGCCTTGAGCTTATTTCTATTGGCTTTCTAACTTTGAATTTGTAAAAACCTACTTGTACATAAAGTCAACTAGTGCATCTCACTAACTCACCAAATGCCCAAACACACTTTGATACGTGTACCCTATTATTTTATTCACTTTTATTTTAGGAATAGAATTTAGAACATTGGTATTTATGGTTGTGGGCATCTTAAATTTCATTCTTACCACTAGTAAGAAACCCCAACAACATTCACTTTGATGCTACATGCATAGGATGAAGGGCATGTATAATATAGTATAGAAGATTAAAATACCTAGGCTTAGCTAAGGTATTTTGTATTATGTACCCACCAAAGACAGTAAAGGACCAAGTTAATGAGTTTTGATATGATGATAGGCTGAGAGAATCACATATTTATAAATCGTGTGGGTTCAAGTTTATCATTGTCATCATCTAAGTCTTATGTTTACTATTTGAGGTCACCTGTCAGAATCTTGTTCTATCATTATACTCTATCAAAGGTCATACCCTTATTCAAATCACAAATCACTAGATCTCTTCACATTATTTCTATCCATGTCCTTTTGGGTCATACCCTCAAGTTTATAACTTCTTATTTATTCTAAAGAAAGGAGAAAAGGTTGTAAATAATGATATTATTTAGTACATGGTTGGAAATAGTGAAAAAAATACTTTGTAACTTATGATTTATATAATCAATGGGATCAGTCGGCTAGGGCGATTCTTCTTCTAGTGAAGGCAGTGTAAACAACGAGCAATTTCTATTCATTATAGCCTTTTCCCAACTATTTTTTGTTGGCTACACGAATCATGATTTATCATTCTATACTATTAAGGGTCATACCGTCAGTGAGGCCCTAAGTCCCCATATCCTTTCTTACTACTTCCAACCATGTTTTTTTGGGCT
Source organism: Amborella trichopoda (assembly GCF_054954075.1). NCBI lineage: Eukaryota > Viridiplantae > Streptophyta > Magnoliopsida > Amborellales > Amborellaceae > Amborella > Amborella trichopoda. The sequence goes on from NC_142337.1 coordinate 54,070,444, forward strand.
TATCCCTTGCCATTTTTTAGCCTTCCATTTTAACTAACTCGCACATCCTAACACGTGTTGTACTAGGTCTAAGTTGCACATCTCTAGCCCACCGAATTATATTTTCTTTCATCTTATCTCTTATAGGAGCCACACCTAAGTTCTCTCAAATGTATTCATTTCAAATTCTATCCCTTCTTATCTTACCACTCATCTATCTCGACATCTTCATTTCAGTTATACTCATCTTATGGGTATGGTGTTTCTTGACATCCTAACATTCGGCCCCATAAAGCAAAGCTGATCTCACAGCTGTCTTATTGAATTGCCATTCAGCTTCATTGTCACATCTCCACTTTTGCACACCAAGCTCTAATTCTATGCGTGACATCTTCCTGAATCCAACCATTTTCCTGGATTATCTACCTAAGACATCGAAAGTATACTCTGTTTGGTATTTTTTCGCCATCAATCTTAACTATTTCCTTCGTCTACTCCTATTATTACTAAACTTGCATTACATATACCATGTCTTAATCCAGCTTGTTTTAAGGCCTTTATATTGTAGAGCATCCGCCCAAAGTTTTAACTTCGTGTTGACGCTACTTTGAATCTCATCGATCAAAATTATGTCATCCGCAAACAACTTACAATATTGTGTCACATCTTGTAGGTGCCTAATTAAGTCATCCATAATTAAGACAAAGACAAATAGGTATGGGCTCAATGTTGACCCCTGATGGAGACATATTAACACTGAGAACTCACTCGTCTCTCTACTAGTTGTTCGCACGCCATATATATCACTCACCAAGTCGATATAGTATTAGAAACTCATTTCTTATCCAACACCTACCAAATTAAATATCGACCATCATTGCAATGGGGCGCACCTAAAAAAATATTTTAAAAAAAATCTAATAAAATATAATGACTAAAATACCCCTTAAAACTTTCAAGGGTATTTTGATCATTTTATTTTATTTAGAATATTTGTTTTATATTTTTTTTACAAGTGTGAGTTTAAGAGAGGAGTGGACGCCCAAAATTTAGCATCAAAATATTTTGTAAAATAAAAATAAAATGGTGTAGAGATATGATATTGTGATTGGGACCATCAAAGCCGTCCATTCAGAAAGGGCGGTTGGATAGGGGGAAGTATTAAAGTTTTATGCATCAAGGGAAGCATATAAATTTATGAGAAAGCATCTCCACCATTGCATTTAGAACATAACATAGAGTAGACCCATGCGGACCATGCAACATGTATGCATGCACTTAATTTTCAACCACGGCTAATGGGTTGGCCACAGTCATTGCAAACTATTTCTTGCGACTACCACTCTTCATAATCCTCATGAAAGTTTTTTTCAACTAATTGGAGTTAAAGTACACAAATCATGGTCTACCATTCTGCTATATTAAGAGTCATACCCTCAGTGATGTTATAAATCCCTATATCTTTTCTTACTACTTATAACCATATTCTTATGGGCTTACCCTTGCTTTTTTTTAGCCTTCCACTTAAACTAAATCGCACTTCCTAACAGGTGGTATATTGGGTTACACCACATATGGCCAGTCTACCTAAATATAATCGCTCTCATCTTATCGCCTATTGATGCCACACCTAGATTTCTCCAAATATACACATTTTGAATTATATTCCTTCTTGTCTTGTCACTCATCCATCTCAACATCCCCATCTCCACTATGCTCATTCTATGAGTATATTGGTTTTTGTCATCCAAAAGGTCACCCCATAGAGCAAAGTTGATCTTACAACTACGACTATTAATATAATAATACTGTTAATAATGAGAAGAAATAATTCTTCAATGAAAAATCGCATTCCAATAATTGAAATAGCATTCCTCTAAGAAAAAGGGACTCAAGTCTCTCATTAAAAAATGGTGCATGTCATAGCAGTCTCTCTTTCTCAATTTTGCATAAACAAAGGCAATGTCCTGGTTCGTTCTAGTTTTTGTTGTTCTCGTGCATTTGAGCAAGCCAGACAAATTTAAATATTTTGTTTTATAATAGGGTGAGGTTTTTATGAGGTGTCAATCTTATACTATTGAAGTAAGGTGCACCTCAAAACTATGCTGAAAATAGAATTTTGGTGCCGGAAAAGCCTTGTGATGATATGAAGATCTATTGTTGCCCCCAATTATGAAATTTAAAGTTCCATAAATTGTGGCGATCAAGCATATCTATACACACTTAAAAATATTGAAAATAGACGGTCCAAATAATATGTTAGAATATGAACTATTTTTAGAACTAGAAATTCTTTTTTTTTCAAGTCTATGAATCTCGAGATCAAGATGATCAATTTGAAGGTTTTCCAGTATAAGAACAACCTTCACTAGCGGTTTTTTAGGTGCACCTTACTCGGGACACCTTATATAAACTTTTTCTTTTATATCCTATGGATAAATTTGCCTAAACCCCTTAAATGGACATCTCAGAGCTGTCCTTTGTCCATACAATTCCCCCTCCTCTCTCATCCTCTTAATATTTTCTCTATACCTTGTCCATTGTCCTCTCCTGAACCTTCAAGGCTCATTCATCGGAGTCGCAATCCAATGGTTTAGTTGGCTTTGAAATCGAGTGCAGTGAAGGTTCATGAGTTTAGAGAGACGTCAAAGATTGTAGATAAAAGAGGGAGGGATTGTGACGGTTTAGATTGATTAGAGCTAATACTACAGGGCAAAATGATGCAAGAAATGACAGATTTATAGTCCCAGTTATCACAAAAATACACAATTATTTGAATTAGCTTAGTGAGTTTATTTGATGAGGTTGTGATCACAATGTTAAGATACCAATGCCTACAACTCTCTAGATTACACAAGTCACAAAGGGAGGCAATTTTCTTCAAATGCTGTTGTTGTGGCAGATGATTGAAGGGTAGCGTTTATCACCTTTCACCTTTGAGAACTACATCACGTTTGGCTCCCAGTTGGAGTTTTCTTGATATTCATATACTATTTTTGGTTGTTGAAACCTGATGTACTTCTGTTTGACATGCTTCCTTCAGTCTCGGCCAACATGTATCAATGAAATGAACTTTAATGTTTCCCATTAATGAAAGGGGAGCCCGCATAAAACTTTTGCCACATCTATTCCATAACACGGATGAGTGGCAAGACAATAAATGATAGGATTCATAATGAATACATCTAAAAGAATTTAGGGGTGACTCCAAGAAGCGATAAAAGAAAGTAGACTTACATAGTCTGGCCATGTGCAATGTCGACCTAAAATAGAACTACTTAAAAGGCGCAATTTAGTTCAAGTGAAAGACTTTAAAAGGGCAAAAAAAAGATCAAAAAAAAAAAAAGATAGAAACAATGAGAAGAGATATAGTGGCTTACAGTCTGTATGAAAATATGAGTTTTGATAGAGCTGAATGACCAATTCCAAATAATTAAGATTCTCAGATGAAAATAACGATGATTCTCCATTGACTTTAAGTTGAATAGATCAAATGCTAAAATAATCGCAGTTTGACTCTCCTTTTTTATTTTTTTTGGTTACAGTTCTAAGATGGGCAACGTTTGCGTGTATTAGTTGGGGAAAAATACTTATATGAATGTTAGGATCAAACAATATGAGATCCATTTATATGAACAGTCTATCCCTACCTTTGGATATGCTATTTAAATTGTAGTTACTTTTAACATTCGTAACAAATAGAATGACTATCAACTACTCGGCTGGCCCGCTCATCACAGTCCTCAAAAAGCAAGGCTGGGCCACAAATTGTGGACCATGGAGCGGGCTAGGGCCAATGCCAGCCTGGTTCGGCCAAGGACCATGCCCTTTTTTTTTCTTTTTCCAAATAAAATTTTTCTTCATTTGTTCCTGTCGCAGCCCGACCCTAACAGGGCCAACCCTATTGGAACAAGGCCTGGGCCAGCCCTCGCCGCCCTTAAAAACTATCCATTTCCGTCTGTTTTTTATATATGGTGCCTAGTCTGTTTTTTATATATGGTGCCTATCGTTTAATGGTTAGATAAAGTACAAACTAATTACAAATTAATCAATAAATCATGCTTTTCACAACTAAACCTATAAAAATCTGAAATCCAAACAAAGACCAAAAAAACGCATAACAGATAATAAGTGATCCTGATGCATTAAAAGCCTGCAATACTGTTATCCGATTTCACAAATCCTATACAATGAAATTTTTGTTTTATCAAAAGGACCCTAATAAAGTAGTTGCTTGCTCAGCAAAACACCCAAATTACCAGAACTATTTATTTACTCTACATTGCTGCCCGTCATCTTCACTTCTCTTATAAAAACCTGCACAAACTAGGTGATCAAAGTGGAGGGTCACCACAATATAACTTCTTGAGTTTTATTTTTTAGTTTTATTCCTACCATGAGTAAAACCCATCCTATTGAGCTACCCAAGAAACCTCCTATTCCTTATGTATCGTGGTTTTGTTGAGCATCCATCTTGTCAAACATGGCCGCATAGTTTCAACTGCTCAATGATAAAATAAACTTTTGGAGCATAGATTCCGTATATGAAAGGAAGAAAAGCCCATTTTAAGTTTTTTTCAAGTTATAACAGGAGGCATCATTTCCAACGGCCAATTTTTAATCGGTATTAGAAAGTTTGCTAAATGCTGTACATCTTACGCTGTCATTTCTAGGCGCCAGGATAATATTAAACAGTAAATAAGTGACCCCAATAACCTTTGGTTAGCTCACTGATATTTTTCCCTCACAGAGGTGAACAAAAAAACATAAAATCCTGGACTTTTTTTATTGTAACGATTAGACATTATGAAAATTTTGGGCACTAGGAAGACGTACAAACAAAAAGTTTACTTAGGTGAAATTCTAGATTCCAAGCTTTTTTGGTTTTTAAAGAAATACAACGCATTCACTCATGAGCATAAAAGAAACAAATATTTTACTTGGGTGAAATTCTAGATTCCAAGCTTTTTTTTGTTTTTAAAAAAATACAACACATTAATTCATGAACATAAAAGTAGCTAACCCTAAATAATTGAGATAAAACTTGAATGATGATTAAATAATTGAGATAAAACTTGAATGATGATGATGATTCATAAAATATCAAAGACAAACACAAACAAGAGGTATCAAATGTTATAATTCATCAACATAAAAGTAACTGGCCCCAAATAATTAGAATAAAGAAATGATGATGATTCATAAAATATAAAAGATTAGCAAAACGCACAAACAAGAGGTATAGAAACAAGAAAAACAAAAAAGCATAAGATCAATAGTGGGGAAATTTCAAAAAAAAATAGCACGGAAATTTTAATCCCAAAAGAAAATTTAAAATAAAAAAAAAAAAGGGATAAATTTGTTTCTATAGTTTCAGTTGACATTTTCATAGACGCATATTTTTCTATAAGTTCAATATTCATAAACATAATAAGTCCAATTTATTTAGACCTTAATGATTCCCGTCCCAGAAGGAAAAAAAAAAAGAATAACGAAGAATTTGTCTTTTCAAGATACACTTTCTGCTGACATTCTGGCTGCCAATAGAATGAATATATTTACCATGAGACCTTGCAGATAGATTTTGATCACTTGAGACCTTAGAAACAAACTTGCTCTAGTCACAACAAAACCATGGGAATGATCAAATGGCTAGCTCTGCCCTCGGTGACAAGGGGTTACTAAGAAAGCGCCCCCACCACCGCCACCCAAAACCACCGACCGAAAAAGAAGCAAAAGAAAAACAAGTCCAAACGCAGTTTTCCAAGGGCCAAAAAACAATTTGAAACACTGCAAATCCATTTCCGCTCCTGATATGGATTTGAAGCTCTATAAATAGCCCAGACCCGACTATCTACCAAGAATTGAGAAAATGGCCCAGATAAAATGGCATAATATGGACCATTTTTTACGACTCCAAATCCATTTTGTTTTCTTTTTTGTTTTTTTTCTTTAAGATCCATGTTCATGGAGGTCCGAGACGATGGATGTGCAAAAAGTTGTTCGTCTACAATGCCGCTGATATACCATGATCCAAGAAATATAGAAATTCTACTATTGACAAGTGCCACCAAAACCAACCTATGGATGGACAATGGCAATTGCTGGATCCACCAGCGTAAAATATAACCAAGGGCAAGTCCCACTCTCTCCATCATGACCATCCCTTGATTGGACCATAATAACACTAGTGACGAGAGTTATTCTATGTTCATAAGATCATATCTTCCGCATATAATATAAGAAGGGTGTGGCTTGTACGAGGCCGAGGCTCTAAACCATCAAAGTAAGGCACACCTTTAAATAGGCACACCTTTAAATAGTATCGAAAAATGTTGTTTCAATATTGGATATCTTTGTGATGACCTGAAAATTTATTTTCATCTCTAATTATAAAATTTAAAGCTTTAAAAATAATGTCGATCAAAAAGATCTATAAACACTTGAAAATCTTGAAAATTGATGGTCCAAAAATGCATTACAATATGCACCATTTCCAAGACTTGAAATCTTTTTTTTGTCATGTACATAAAGTTGAGATGATCAATTTGAGGATTTTTGGGCCTTGTAAATTCAAAACAACCTCTTCTAGTGAATTTTTGAGATGCACCTTAATTTGAATTTTTAGAGCCTCGCCCTTGTATAAACTTCTTCCATATAAGAGACACTGCAACCAACACCACTGCAACCAAAACAACACCTTGATCTAGATGGAAAGTGAAAACCATGAAAGATCACGAGCCTTATTGAGATAATCATTACAAAACATAACGCAACCCTATATTAAATAAAAAATTTCACAAATAAAAAAGGCACTATATCAAATTATGCGCCACTAAAATCAGCTGAAGAGAATCTACACCTAAAACAACACATTGAAAATGTAAATTCTAAGACAATGTAAATTCTACGATATATCGATGTATTATATGAAAAAATGATAGTGAATGGTGTGCATGAGTAGAGAAATTCATACTCAAGAGAGCTGCTTACACAATGATATGAAGCAACAAGCCAACAACAGATACTTGCACAAAGTCATCAGCTATAAGACATGACATACCAAAATACAAATGAGGGAAGAAACTCAGCCGGGTTATAAATGAAAGGCATCATACGCTCCGTTATGTTTTCCTCTCCACTTAAAATGGGGAATGCCACAATCTACCTTTTTATTTTAATCTGGAATGCCAGTATGGGATTTATTCTTTTTATTTTATCATTGACTACCTCTATGGAATTAAGAATATTTCAAATACGTCTATTTAGTTGTATCAGTCTCTCAGGCGAATTTAAACGGGCTGATTTTCCTAAATTTTGGCCATTCTCATTTGATTCTAAAAGGGTATGTAACGGAAAAGAGTTACGAAATTGTAAAAAGCCCAAAATATTCAAAACAAATAACTAATTCTTTTCATACCTTCTTTTTTCCGGGTTTTATATACAATAAATTCAACCTTTCTCATGCTTCCATAATTTAATTTTTGAAAAAGGTATTACCTATATTGTCTCAATAAATTTAAATACATCTCCATGTATAAATATTTTCTTTAAAAATGAAAAAAATATATGGGAGAAAATATTAAAGCAAATATCATTTTACACTCAATAAATTTAAATACATATGTATAATAATTTCTTTAAAAATGAAAAAAATATATGGGAGAAAATATAAAGCAAATATCATTTTACAAAATCATATAATATCTTATCAGCATCCATAATTGGGTTGGACGCATAGACATTCATAGAGGGGAGTGGGTCCCACATGTCAAAACTTGTATGGTCCACCCATATTGTTCCCATCACCATCCAACCTATTGATTGAACAGGGCAAACTTGAAAAGTGACGAACTATAGGGTCATTTGTATGACCCTATGGATCATACAGTGATATCAAACTTTTTCCTACAATTAAAATGAAGTAACTGCTAACACCTTAATAGAGCATCAACTACTTAACAAACCAAGGGAATGTCCATCATCGGGAACATGCCCTAGCAGATAAGCGGGACCACCACAGAGCTCATCTCACCACTTCACCACTCCAATGGATCCCAAAAACAATAATAGTCCACAAGTTTGTAAAAGAACAGAGATGGTTATCACACCAGATTTCTCAGTAGTCCCACTTTGTTAAGCAACGAGTCTGGATTCCACTGAAGTAATATGTCAACAACAAAAAAGAGAAAATAAGGTTCTAAAGACTCAACTTACCAGCCACAATTCTGTCTAAGATACCTGGGATCCCCGGGATTTGGTGCCTGAAATTTTTAGAACATTTTAAAATCCCAAAAACGGATCAAACAGACAAAAATCCTAAAAATAATAATAATAATAATAATGAGCTTCCAATAATCGGTGGTATCATATTTTTTGGAAGAAAAGATTCAATAAATGACTACCAGAGCGTTCCCAAGTTCAAGACTTGGTGGTTCTTAGTAACTGCACATTTCAGTCTGAAAGAAATTCAAATAGCAGCAAGAATCCATCTCATAGTTCAGACATAAATCTACAAATGAATAACCAACAAAAAAGTACACAACACGATGAAATGACACAAGGCAAAACTCAATTAGCAGAGCCAATTTATATACATCCACACAACTCCTGTCAGATGTTAAAGACCTAGAAATTGCAGTTCCTCTATGCACCTTAGATAACCATGACACTTCTAATCATGGTTATAGTGTTTAGAAGAATGAGATGGGGATCAAATCAAAACAGAAACCGTGAATATAATTAGAAGGGTGAAAGCGTGAAACAAAATCCGCCTTTCTTTAGGTATAGCCATCACAATTAAGGCAAATTTAAAAAAAAAAAAAGGATCGTAGAAAGCATGCCACAAATAACAATGAATGCTAGAGCTTGGTATAAACACCAGTCAAAACGCTTGTAAAAACCAATACAATCAGCATTACAAAGGATATCATGCAACCTTTCATGACATGTGACTGCAAAAAACGAAAAATATCCAGAAAAAAGCTCTAGGTTCATAAATCAAACATTCAAACTAGTAGGGCTACAGACAAACTCACCAAGAGAGTATAGCTGAGGTTTTTAAAGGTTTCAATATCTGTGGTATGGCTTCCCATAGTCTTCCTGCCTTTGACGAGGATAATCGCCATATCCACTGACGGGTCTAGGGTTTTGGTAACCGTCAACTGGCATATGATATCTGCTCCTTGCATCCAGAGGGGCATTAGCAGCAAAGTGAGGGTTATCAGCAACGGTGCGATCATAATCTGAGAAGCCTCCTCCTCCTGGGAGAGGATTGTTATTGTAGCTCGAGACCGAAGACATATGCTGGCGTGATCTCTGTCGCATTTGTGCATCTTTCTGCAAGAACTCTTCCCATTGTTTAGCATGGGATGCCCTTAGCATGGAGATTTTCTTCATGTAAGTATCTCTCAGTTCATTGATGGACTGCATTCTCACAAGAGGACTTGGAGTCAGAAATCCAAGTAAGTGATTCCAAACTTTTACTAACACGATATTATTTTCTCGATGAGTAGATATAATTGCTAATGTGGCTTAAAAACAGAGACCAAAAAATAAAAAAACTAAATAACCCCAGCCCTTACTAGGTAATGAATAAGCTAGTGATTCTTATGAAAAGGAAATTACAAAGGTAGCATATAATTAGAGGGTCCAGATCATGCAGTTAAGAGCTCCACTTATAAAGGGCCATGTTTCTGAGGCATGGATCACAAGTACCTCTATCTTCAAAAAAAGGACTGCAAGTACCAATATAATAAAAACTGTTCCTTGTCAACCCCATGTTTATTTTCGAATATGAAATAAACAGTAAACCAAAAAAAGTAAGAAGAATGAGATATTGACATAAAAGACAATGAGGTCCTAATTGGAATGAGCCGGTTGACAAGGTCAAACTTATAGAAAAAGGATTGACAAATAGCCAGAGAATCTAGTATCTTTAAAACTCCATCCCTATATGTTGAAATGAAGAGGTCCACATCAAGCCATGGTCCAGGTAATTAAGGGTTCTCAATGGTCCTTATATTTATATATTTGAGGAAGAGAGATTAAAGAAGACTGAGATGGTGGGATTATGTTGGGGCTCAGTCAAGTTTCATAAGTAAGGTTTGATCTGATGGAAGACTTGAAAGCTGAATGTGGTTAGGATTGTAAGGGAAGGCAGGATGGATGCAAGAACAGTGGTAGCCTACCCAGAAACAAGCTCATTCCTTCGATGTCATCGTCCAAATGGAAAGTATAATGTAACCCAAAGGACTATGGAGACCATAGTGCAGTTCATGAGTGCTAAAGAGAGAGTGGGCCCCACCATGGGTCATGCTATGGACTGGTGGTCCTCTCTTCATTTACCATCCATCATTTCAAATTTTGGTTAGTTGATATCCTGCCAAATCAAATAACCAAAATATTTTATTTTTTCACACGGCACAAAATCACATAACGGAAATATATTAAACCAAACTATTTTATCTTTTTGCACAACAAAGAATCATATAACCAAATGACCCAATTGGTCTAAGACGGGTGAGGACCTCAAACTTTCCCTTAACCCATCCCAAGCCCAGGTAAAAGGAGGTGGATAGGGTTAGGAAGGCAGCCAACATAAAACTTTGCCAAAACTTTTCATGAATCCGGAAACATATAACCAAAATAAATTGACAAATTTATGATCGCAAGATTGAAAAGAGTCTGACTTTTAAAAATGAAAAGGAAACCAGTAGACCCAAATACAACACATCCATTAAGAATCCTAAGGAGTAAGGTTTTAAAAAACACTAGGTGGCCCCTAGGCGCGCACCCTGACCTAGGGGGCCCATTGTCTAGGAGAGGGCCCGGAACCTCAAACTCCTTGAGGTGAGAACTTTTGAAAAGTACACATGTATGTGTTGTCCAAACGCACATATATGCAGATAGTTGTGCCAGTTTTGTATGTTTTTGCATTTATATGTATTAAAGTTGGGTAATATATCCGTATGAATGTTGAAACGCCTTTAAAAATTCAAATTATTGAAAATTATGTTCCTTAAATAACTGAAATAGTGAAAAACATAATCCTGCAGTGAACGTCCATATTCCATAGCAGCATACTCCATACTTCGTAGTTGACAGCTCATATAATCATCATACACAAAGAACCCTTCCTCAATTCAAATTACTTTGCAAAACAATCAACTTCTTCCCCTTTAGGGGCCTACTCTACCCCTAACCCTTTTCCCCTTTTCATGGGTCAAAAATGAAGAGAAATGCCTTCGCGGGCAACTTTTTCCCTCTAAAAAACACCCAGTTTCAGGTGCCCACCCGGAGGTACCCGCCCAAGCCGAGGTGAGACAGCCTAATGCCCCTTGGGTGCCTAGATGCTCACCTAGGTGCTGGGCGGGCCATTTTTTATATCTGTGCTAGGGAGTGTGCCTCAAGTAACACGATGCCTTGAGCACTGATACACAACAGAATTTGTTGCCTAGACACCACAAGATGCCCCTTAGCAACCTGCATGACATCGCACCCATTGGTGCATCCTTTAGCATTATGTGTAACTCATGATGTTGGGGTATGCCTGTAGACATGGCATATGTTTACACAGACCAGATGACCCAACTCCCACAAGAAGCATGACAATGTATGATTCCAAATATCCAACATGAATACTGTACACATTCACACTATATCTGCAACGTAATTTATTACTCCTTGTGGCACAAAATGACAATTTTATTTTAGCTTTTTAAAGAAACGCAACAATAGTGTCAAGTTGCAAAGCTTTTCACATAAGTGAGTTACAACTCAAAATTCCCCTAAAAAATCTGACCTACAAAACTATTTGCAAAGTTTCGTTTGAGAAAGTAATGATAAATCCAATTATTCAATTCTTCATGGATAATAAAAATTATAATAATTTAAAGAAAAATACAAGATGGAGGGGCACAGAAATATTTATCTAAATATCCAAAAGTGCTGTACTCATAAACCATAGAACAAATTATTAGAAGAACATTGAAAACCCAATAAGAAATCTTAGAAGTTCACTGATATTTTTTTAAATCGAAAATGACACTTTGCGCTTCATGATTTTCATTTCACTGATGTTTTTTAATAGAGAATGATACTTTGCACGACATGATTGCACGTAAATGATTAACAGTAGGTATTTAAGCATGAGCCCTGAATGGAACGTCTGCAAATGTGCACTCATTGGCAAAGTCCACAGATGTGTACTCATTAACATCCCTTATATATTAAAACTTAATGGTATTATTTGTAAAAGAACAACCATATAGAACATAGATGGGGTAAAGTTATACCTCACGATGCTTGCTATTCTCTTCATCTTCTTCCTTATCACGGGTTCTTGCTAACTCTGTAATCTCCCTCCTAAATTCCAACTCTAGTTCTTCCAATGCTTGAGGATAACCTCGAAACTCAAACTTGCGACTGGAATCAATCTCTGGCCCACGGCCCTCAACATTCCAACTGTCACTCTTATGCACAGCCATACTCTGAGAATGAGCATCATAGGGATTAAATCCATGGCTAGCATAGCTTGCACGCTGTGGAGATCCTGAACGACCTTTGGCCCCATCATTACCATATCCATAAGCTTCACGAAATGAAGATTGTGTTAAGAGAAACCCCACTTCATAACCGGATGTCTAATATAGAAGATAGAGTTCTTTTACTAAAGCCTAACGTACGTTCAAACCAGCAAGGAAGCACAAATACTACTGAAATGAGGAACCCATCCAACACATACAAGTCCGGAAGCTTTCAATATATAATTTTGCATTGATGACAATCGAACTGATTCACAACCATGCTGTAAAATACTTCACATTCGAACACGTAAATCTTGAACTTACCTCTTGCTGCAAAACAAAACTGTCAGCAATAGGTGATTTCATCAAACACCCACCCAAAGTTAGATCTCCAAGGGACAAAGCTTATAAATTTTCTACAAGCTCCAAGCATGGGCAAACCAGCTTTGTATGAATGTAAAACATATCAAGGCTATCCCTACCTTGTGGAGAACCCCTTGACAACTGTTTTATATCTTGTCGCAGGTGATCTTCTACAACCTTTTCTTGACTGAAATTTTTCTGCTGGATCTGGGACAAATTTCTTGGACTAGAATGTGACCTTGGGGTTACTGAACGTTTCACCTGAGATCCGACTGGACTTGCACCAGGAGATCTTGACCTGGTCCTGTGAGAACTCGATGGGCCTCTATTTTTGCCCTTGTCATCCTCTTTCATTGCCTTTTTTACAGCATCCACACCTTTTGCCAAGCATAACCTATCCTTGCCACTGACAACTATAAATCTTTCCTCTACTTTAACTTTGCATCCAATATCCTTCTCAATATTACGAACAACCTTTTCAGAGAAATAACCCTTCACATGTTTATCTCGAATGAAGACTCTTTCAACAAACTCTTGAGACTTGCGGTTGGATCCTAAAGTAGATGGGCATCCCTGTGCAAGCAAAACCATTCAAAAATAGCATGAGACAGTAAATAGATGCAAAACCAGTAGCACATCCTGTGAAAAGGAAAGTCCAAAAGGAGATCACAAAATTGAACAAGTCGACTGGGAGAATCCCCAATATCCAAATGCTAGCAACATAAAACAAACACAGAGGCACAAACATATGCAATGAGGCCAGTAAAATTATATGGTGTTAAGAAGTAAATGCTACAGTGTGTCATCACACTCACTTTCTACTCCTCTACCATGTCTGCATGGATGTATGCCTGCTCATCTACTGTGAAAATTGTACATCTTTGCCTAAATTGAAGAGAGAAACCTATAAATTGTATCTCATATATGAAAAGTTAAACCGGCAATAATATTCCACTAGTGAGAAGGTTTAGGTTTCTAAAATCACAAACAAGAGTATTTGCCAATGGCAGATGAAATAAAAACTGAAACGAGGCATCTAACCAATCAAAATTCAGAGCCATCCTGAAAGTGAATAAGATGTTGAACGAAGCCCTGAGGAGAATCACCTATGATACAAATTGTTGATAACATTACCACTCACTACTTCGATCCAAAATGAGTGTCATTAAAACTGCCAATAGTGCAGGGTAACATGTATAGAAGACTTAATTTCAAAACAATATCAATAATTGATTTGTACAACCAGCCACCTATGAAATACATAATTTGTCGTACCTGAGTAAAATGACCTGATTCCCCACATATTTTACAGATCATTTCTTCTTCCTTCCTCTTTTTCCAGTTTCTTTCTGTGGCCTTAGCTTTAGCTTCCCATGCCTTGGCTTCTCTGCTAGTAAAATCGGTTGGAACAGCATTTGGGTCACGAGGCTCCATTTCCTCATCAGAATCAGCAACCTCATTTACAGCGGCTTGTGGCCTTTTGTTTGATTTAGCATTCTCCTGCATATTTCTGGCATTTGATCCTGGTGGGCCAGTATATTCCTTGCCATAAACTTCCTTGAATAGTTCATCATCTATCTCATCTTCTGGTGAATTTGCCATTTCAGTTTCCAGAAACCACTATTTCTGACTTTTCTGCCACAAACTCTGCATGGTAGCTCTATAAGTAATAGAAGTCGGTAAAATGACCATAAGCATAAATGATATCAAAAGAATAGGCCAAGAAGAACAAAGAGTATAAAAAAATAAGACAACAAAATAAAAGGCAACCTAGTATCCCTGGAGACACATAAAATAATTAGCAAAGTTTCAAGCAAGCAACTATGTTCCAGAATAGCTGGAAGCCCAGATTTCAAAAAGTAAGTCATTTCAGGGAATGTGAAAAGAAGAGCGGCCAGATAAGCAATGACATCATCCAAAAACTTTCTTCTTTTTTCTCCAAAAAAGACCACAAACAATTCTTTTAGAAATATATTTAAAAAGAAAAAAGAAAGAAAGGGGGGAAAAAACACAAACCTAAGAGTCAATAAAACTTAATACTACCCAATAAGGCAATTTTATTATTTCGAATCCATTCTGTCTATTATTAACTAGGAAATATGCGATCGTAGCCACTTGTGCCGAATGGACGGCACAAGATGTGCTGATACCACAGCACAAAAACCCACCCTTACTACTTTCTTGTTATTTTCATCTATCTGTATGGCGAGATACACAGTGGAATCCTTTTTGCGATGAAGAAGTGATCGTAGGTTCTATGGCAACACATCGAGTGGAACCAGCAAGAAGTGAATGAAGCAAAAGATGAGGCATCTCCTAGTAACTGAATTTAAGAATGAAGCATAAGATGAGGCATCTCTGAAAATACATCGCTAACTTAATTCTTTTTTAAATGTTAACTTGCGACCAGGGGGCAATGGAATGCATGAAGTCGAGTTGTGGCACCTATCATCCTGATCACAGTGCCTTGAGCCATTTCCCCAAAACGCATCACTTATTCTTTCAAGCAACTTCACCATTCAAACCCATATAATTTCCAAATGGAAGAACCATACCTATTTCATGTTAGTCACCAGCCCACATATTAACAAATCTTTTTAATTTGCAGGCAATTAAAGTCACAGGAAAACAAATTACAAGCACCATACTAGATCATCAGGGTATAATATGCTAAGCAACTAAAACAACAATGTGAACCACGAAATAACTAATAAGGACAAACCTATGAAGCTATGCATCAATATTACAGATATGGTCGTTTCTAAGGCATGGATACCAACCAATAAAACGTCTATAAGAAGTTTAGCCATGCCTCAATCAGAAACAGGGTTTAGCAAAAAAGACAGCATCTCCAGTTAAAAGTATCAGCCTTAAAGAATAATTTAACGTCAACCACTACGTCCTAGCAAGAGAAACAATCAAAAGCCCTAGCAAACAAAAACCAAATCCCAATCAGACGACGCAAACCCTAGAAGCACGAGTCAGATAAAAACTTCAACCAAAACCCTAATCAGAAGCACAATGACGAAGCATCCAATCTGAACCAGTGACGAACTGATACTTACATTTTAGGGTTTCCAGATATGTAGAAAGAGAAACAACATTCACTCAAGCACGGAAAATCAAATAGCAATCGAAAAAGGTCATGAAACTTGAAAATAACTTAACTTACATCTCTAGGGTTATCAGAATTAGATAGATATTGGAGCCAGTATCCTCATTGGTTTTGCTCTTCAGTGGAGAGGGAATGTACACTGATTCTCCAATGGTTGCCCCTCCGGTTTATGTGCAGTGAAAATGTGATAGGTCTTTCTTCTCTTAGAAAGGTTGACTAAAATACCCTGAAAAGAATAGCAAAATGACCACCACTATCAGATGCCCCGCCATTAACTTAAAAATAAATAAATAAATAGAGGAGAAAGTAACATACATGTCCTGTGTATGCAGGGCATTGATCTGCTTTGGGACGGTTGGCGGAAAAAAGTTTATAGGTGAATAAAAGTGCATGCCACACGTGCATATGTGCGTATAGTGAGTTTTATATATATACATATATATATATATATATGTTTGTCCATGTGAGTAGAATATTTTAAAATGTAATATATAAAAAATTTAGAAAAAGTTTAATAGCAAATGAGACATACTAAATAAATTGTGCGAGTTATCAAGAACTCAAACTTATAAGCCACACTATGATGTTGTACGAGAGTGTTTGAGCAATGATTAAGGCATAAAACGTGTGTATCAAAAAATCAATTTGGTTTTATGTCAAGGAGGTGGAGATATGTACCAAGACAGCACTAACTAGTGTGCGAACAACTACAAGAGAGATTGGTGAGTGTTCAATGATAGTAAGTCTACATCAAGGTTCAACGTTGAACCTATTCGTCTTTGTTTTAGTTATGAACGATTTAACTAGGCACATGAAATGAGGTATCGTGGTGTATGTTATTTCCATGCCACATAGATTTGATCAATGGGCCCAAGGTTTGCGTCAACACAAAGTTAGAGCTAGGTGAGCGAAGTGAAGATATGCAACCGGAATTTTATGTGATCATCACATACCAATAAAGTTGAATGGAAAGCTTTATATGCCAACTATGAGACCGGTTTTGCTTTTTTATAGGGCAGAATGTTGGACGGTCAATAAACAACATACCAATAGGATGAGTAAAGTTGAGATGAGGATATTGAAATGGATAAGTGGCAAGACAAACAATTATAGTTTTTAAAATTAATACATTTAGGATAACTTAGGTGTGGCTCCCATAGAAGATAATATGAGAAAAAGTGAACTTGAATAGGTTAGCTACGTGCAGAGTAGACCCAGTACAACACATGTCAAGAGGTAGAGAAGTCGAAGGCTCAAATAAAGTAAAAAATATGCTCAAAAGGACATGGATAGAAATAGTTAAAAAAATATGGGTATGGGTATGGATTCACTGAAAATATGACCCTTGTCAAAGCAGAATGACATATCAGGATTCATATAGTCGATCTCAAAGAGTTGAAAAAAAGATATGATGATAATAATGATGATTTTTGGCATAAGGAGCTCACAATCAATATCGTTTATTACATATGAAATCAGATGGCTATGAGTGTCCTGTTGACTAGACTCAAAGTTAAAAAAAATAATAAATAAACTTTTTAAATATAGTCTAAAATGGTAGATTTTACATCTAACAGCCATGAGTGATTGTGAAAACATTTTCCTGAAGGTAAATGATCTTAAACTATATAAGACCTTTCAATGGATAATTACTTTTATGATTATATGAAATAAAAAAAATAGGGAGTTTTAGGAAAGGGACATTTTTAGATTTTATTGTCTTACCCATTTGGATTCCTGAAAAAAGATTATATGGGAATAACTATTTTTTGTGAAATACGTTTATTATGCAAAATATATCATGTGAAATATATTTTTGTTGTTTGGATGGCATCTGAATGCGGCTTTCCAAACACATTTGTACTTAAAAAATTGGGTCGAGTGCAAGGAATATCTGGAGATAATAACATTGTAGAGATAAGAACAAAAGGAAACGGTAAGAGAAAGATGGAAGTATAAGAGATTTTTATGGATAGGGAGGTAGAAAGCTATAAAAAACAAATATATAAAGATTTTTAGAATGAGAGAGAGAGGATAGAAATTTAGGTTGGGGGAGGGAGAGAGAGAGATTTGGGTTAGGAAGAGAGGGAGTTGGTTTGGAGAGAGAGAGAGTTGGCTTACCAAGAAGAGAGAGATTGGCAGAGAATTACTTCTTTTGTTGGGGCCCGATCGGTAATACACTTTTTTTCTTGGGTAACAAGGAAATTAATTTTTTAGCTTGTATAGAGAAAACAACTTCTGTATTTTGGTCTCAAAACGGAGAAAATAAATGTTTGTGGAAAAAAAATTCCTCCATAGATTTTGGATCCAACCTTTTAAAATGTGCAGTCTTCCTGAGCAACCATTTCTTAGTAATATTTTTCCAAAAATCCAAACAACCTCTTTTGAAATAAAATTTTTCAACATGTTGGAGATAATGATGAATCTATCGGTTTCAATGCCAATCATTTTAATTGGTACAAAAAACTAAGCTTTTAGGATGATGTGCCTCTATGAATTTAAATTTGGGTGTGGTTTGTATAGAGTTGAGGTTCCAAACAATCAAAGTAAAGCATACCTTCAAATAGAATCGAGAAATATAGTTTTAATATTGAAAATTTTTGTGATAGTCTTAAAATATATTTTTATTTTTAATTATAAAATTTAAAGTTTAAAAAATAAAGAAGATCTAACAGATCTATGAAAACTTGAAAATTGACGGTCCAAAATTGCGTTACAAGATGCACTATTTCCAAAACTTGAAATCTATTTATTTTATCATGTCCATGCATTTTGATGTCGAGATGATCAATTTGAGGATATTTGAGCATCAAAGTAACCTCTTCTAGCAAAATTTTTTAAGTAAGCTCTAATTTGATTGTTTATAGCTTCGGCTCTATATAAACTTTATCCTTGATTGTTTATGGCCTCGGCTCTATATAAACTTTATCCTTTAAATTTTATTAGCGCGATTTAATACATGGATCTTCTACGTCCATGATACCTGCTCGTTTCATATAATTGTATGCCTAAGATACCCTTATGCAGTCCAAAAATCTTATATGTCTGCAGAGTTTCTAGCTGGAAGTTTACCCATTTAAACAATATATCCAAAGCATGATATCCTATATTAAACCACAACTACACATTAGAGGAACTCTTTTTCCCATATATAACCTAACTTCATTGTTGGACAGTATTAACTGTAGTGATTAAGACCATATTAGACCAACCTATCCGACTAGTTGAACTATCAACCAATGCTTTGGTAAGTTCGGTCAAAAATAAAAACTATATTTAACAATTTAAAAAAAAAACCAATAGAATAGTCAAACTAGCAAGTTTTGACGACTTAAACCGGTTAAAAAAAACTGAGCATTTTTTGTCATATATTTTATGTTTTTAAAAGGATGTCGAGATGGTTGTTGAGATGAATGAGTGACAAAACAATAGAGTTTGAAATAAATACATCTAATGAAACTTAGGATAGCTCCAACAAGCAATACGATAAGAGAATATAATTTAAGCAGGCTGGCAATGTGCAGTGTCGACCCAGAATAACACTGTTTATAAAGGATGGTTTGATTCAAATGGAAGGGTCTAAAAGGGAAAGAAGACATCCCCTATGAATATCGATAGAAGTAGTGAGAAAGAGTATGATGACTTATGGTCTAACTGAGGGTATAACATTTAATAGAGCGGAATAGCGAAATAAGATTTGTGTAGCTGACTCTAAATAATTGAGATGAGGTTTGAACGATGATGATGATAATTTTATGTTTTTAAACTATTATTTCTACATAAAAATAAAATAAAAATTGAACATATGTCAAACTGATTCGATCGATGGTCAAACTACTTTTGACTGTACTAGACACTTGATTAGTTTGATAGTAGGTCCCATCCTAATAAACACTTATCACAACTATAGTATTTTATTATTTATTCATGTATAACATAGATCCCAAAAACTCTGTGATCAGTACACAATTATATCTATTAAACCAAACCAAGCTACTCCAATTCACCAAATATTATCTATTTAGGGATTTGCATTATGTATCATGTGTACTTTGATTTGGTATGCTCTTGCCGGGTTTCCTACTAAGAATATTAGAGAGCTTCAAGACCTGCTTTCTCCTTTTAACTTTTAATATTTATTGTATTATTTATTTTCAAATACCATTTGTTTGTCTTATTTATTTTCAAATACCATTTGTTTACTTTTAGTGCCATAAACTTTATGATGGTTTAAAAGCATATTTTTATCTCAAATTATAAAATTTAAAATTTCAAAAGTAATATAAATCTAGTTGATCTATAAAGACTTAAAAAAGCTAAATAGTGGACAATTCAAATAACTTATTGCAAGATTAATATTTTAACAATTTAGAGTTTTTTTTATTTTTTTATGTCTATATATATTAAAATTAGGATGACATGTTCTAGAGAATTTGTGAGGGGCACCATACTTGGTTGACACCCGAGAACTGTTTTCTCACCACACTCTCTCTCCGTCACCACCCGGAGAGCTCTTTCTCAAGCAACGGTTTCACTACCGCTCAATTCACCGCTCCATAGCAACGGTTCCACTCTCTCTCAAGTTAAGGCTCTACTCTGAAGCTAGAGCTCATTTTTCACCGTTTCAAGTCCCACCGGGTCGATTGCAACCGGGTATGTTACTCTGTTGGATTTGGTACCATTTCTTTTTTGGGTGGGTGGTTTAGGTTTGTGGTAGCGTAAATGAGGTCTGTGCAGAGATGTGGTTCCTTAAATGGATTTTTTTTTGGGATTTAGGGTTTTATGGTTGTTCAAATAGGGTTTGTTCAAATATGGGTCTTATTTTGTGGATATAGGGGACTTAGGGTTTATAGTTGCTCAAATGGTGAATTTTACATTTTATTCGTAATTAGGATTCAAGGTCCTTCTTGTTTATCTTTCCTCCTAAGTATGGTTTATGGCTTTTGCTCTTTTTTCATCCTCTTAGCAGGGTTTAAAGGGATATCCTCTTACTCTGTAAAGTTTATTTACAGATTTTCTCTGTAAATCGACTTCACCGTTTTTCTTTTCCTCTCTCTCTCTCTCAACTTCATCTGGAAATAAGGAACCAAAAAAAAAAAAAAAACTCAAATTATTTTGTTACGGCCATAATAGGGATTTGTTTCTTGATTTGATTTTGAATTTGCGCAGGTTTGGTTTGTCGTTAAATATTGCTTAACAGTCGTATTATCATCTAAATCCATATGAAGATCATCTATTTCGAACATTGCTTGAAATAACCATCCAAACCAAACGAAAGATCAGTTTTTCTTTTAATCTAATTATTTTGTTTTTTTTCTCTGTTTGATCGGGCTTCGCCTTTCAAGTTTTTATGAAAGTTTATTTTAAATTTAGTAAATGACTGAAAGTTTTAACTTACATAGCCAGAACTACTTGTAATTACAGGAAGATGTTGGATCCTCATAAGATACCGGAAAATAGGAGTAGATGCACAACATAAATCATCAAAAACTGTGTGGGTACATCATCATTTTCCTAGACAGTTCTAAAATGGAGAGCTGTAGATTAATCACATCCACCATGCTTGTTGTAGCATTCCTCGTGCAAGAAAACCAAAGGTCATCCATAAAGACACCTAGCATAAAAAAGACCACATTTATCAAAATTACCACATTTATTTATGGTACTTCCACTTTGCCAATGACGATTTCTAAGCCTTTAAAAACTGCAACAACCTTTAATGCTTAAGTTTTCTCCATATACGCCATAGTTGTTTCACCATCAACCTTGGCCAAAGCATTGGAGTTCCCTCTACCGAAAACTATCATGTCTCTCTCTCTCCCCCCCTTCCCCCCAAAAGAAAAAAAACAAAAAAAAAACAGGGTCACTTCTCTACCCAAACCTATTGCTCGTTTCAGGTAAACAAAACCTTTAGCTGCCGAGTTCACAACATAAATCATCAAAAACCCTCTC
This sequence comes from Amborella trichopoda, assembly GCF_054954075.1. Lineage (NCBI taxonomy): Eukaryota > Viridiplantae > Streptophyta > Magnoliopsida > Amborellales > Amborellaceae > Amborella > Amborella trichopoda. Next base: position 54,092,380 of record NC_142337.1, read on the forward strand.
TCACACTCGTCCCTCTCTCAAAGCTTTCTTCTCACAAAAATCCTCGCCCCTCTCTCACAGCCCACTTTGTCAAACCCTTGCCCCTATCTCACAACACTCTGCACGTCACAAAACCTTGCCCCTCTCTCAAAGCTTTACCTTCTCTCTGACAAAGCCCTGCTCCTCTCTCAAAGCCCTGCCTTCTCTCTCACAAAGCCTCCATTGCCACTCTCTCTCAACCCTCTGCTTCCTCTCTCACAGACCCACAAGCGAGGATCCATTGGTGGGCCTCATGAAAGATACCTCATCTTCTGCAAGTGAGGATCCATTTGCAAGCTTTCATTTTCTTCAACAAGGTAAGGTGGTTGTATTTTTTTTGGCTGGTGTTCTTTTATTTGTTTTGCTGGTTTTTTTTCATCATAGTGTAAAGATTCTTCACCAAACAAGGTAGGGTTTCCCTCATACATGGGTATGCATTTTATTCTTGTGACTTTCCTGGTTTTTCTTTCTAAATGGTATATATATATTTTTAATTAAAATTGCAAACATTATTTTTACTATGATTTCTCCATGGAAATTTGTTGTTTTTTTTTTTGGCTTATTTTATTGAGTATAGAATCACAATTTTCTCTGTAGAAAAATGTGAGATGGTTTTTTTTTTTTTTTCTTTTCTTTTTTTTTTTTTCTAATTTCTTACTGGTTTTGTTGTATGGGTTGCTTATACAAGCACAATTTTATCTGTAGAAATTTGGTTTTTTTTTTTTTTTTTTTCTTGCTAGTTTTGTTAGTGGTTTGGTTACTGGTTATGTGCATACAAGCACAATTTGCTCTGTAGAAATTTGTTGTTTTTTTTATTTATTTCTTCCTTTTTGAAATGTGGGTATGGTGTATCAATGCTTCCTGAGTATTTTTTTTGTCTCCTCAATCCCAAAGATAAATATCATACCCAAAATTTTGTTTACATGCTTTTTACAATATGGCAAAGATGCCTCATGGCCTTACGAGGCTGCACAATATGGCAAAGATGCCTCATAGCCTCATGGGGCTGCTCATGGGTGCAGCCATGTCCATGGTAATTTCCAACCATTCCTAAACATTTCAGACATTTCCCTCAGGAACGGTCTTGGCACTGCCTCTTTCAACAAGCACACCTTCACCACCTCTGCAATCACATAAACCTCCTCTTCCACCACATCACCCAACCGCCTCATCTAACAGCTCCATTTATCTTGGCTCACCAAAATGTCCATTGCCCTAAAGAACATAAAAGAAAGGAAACAAGAAGCTATCAAGGCTGCTATATAAAGCAAAAACCAGTCAAAATAACGTTGTTCGATTAGTTAACCAAGGTTTGATGCTTGTATAATTTTTTTAAACATAATATAGATTGAATGTTTTTAAAAAAATAATCTTAATGCGATGGACGTCGATATCAAATCAAATATATTGTAATTGAGTGGTTAAAAATAGTTATTACTCCAGATTATAGGAGATAGTTTGCCCATGGGTTACCAAACATAAGAAACTGGGTACACATGAATTCCAAACATGTGAACCAAACATGGGAAAAAACAAGACTGGGAAACTCTCGCTCAGGGAACTGTTTACATATGAAAACTGTTTTACATTTACATATGCAAACTGTTAAGCATGAACCAAACGAGCCCTAAATATTAAATGTCATAGCATCATTGTGAAATGAATTTTTTAAGAAATAAGAGCACCCAAAATAATGAGCATACCTTGCCAGGAAGAGATCTATTACACTATCAAACTGTACCTTGATGACATTATGGAACTCCAAAACAAAAAAGAGAAACTAATGCAATAATTTGAAATTTTTACATGGAAACAAATATTGGGTAAAGCATTTAGCTGAACTATACTCATCCCTGGAGACAATTGAGATCCATACCATAAGTTAAATGATTGACAAAATTACAGTATCCTCCTATATTCATTAATTATGAAAGGAATCGAACACTTAAAAGACCACTTAAGAATAGTCAACCATGGTTGAAAATCTCAAGTAGCAAAGTAGATTAAGACTTCAATTCACACTAAGGAGAAATACATATTATTGGAACCCTATGCAATTTTTGGATTGTAACAATATTTGCAGGTAGAAAGTACACAATTAGGAGCATTAAATTCTAGATATGTTGAAGCATTTTGAATGGGTTATACACTTATTTTATTTGCTATGCTGGTGTGTTTGACATTTGAAATCATTAGTGTATTTGCACTGTAGCTTATATGGGGCTAACAATTGTTCATGATCTGAATCGTATATTTTGTAAGTGATGCATGAATGGATTGTATCAAATAAATCGCAATTCAAAATATGGTTTTAAGCCTTTGATCAATGAAATACTCAACGAGTGGTTTGAATGGGAAGTTTCTTGCATTCACAATTATCAAACAAGAGAAACTCTCTAGTTTCACTTTCTTCCAAGAAACCAGCAGCTCGGATTTTTTGGGGGAAATTGCAAATAAAGTTATTAAACACAGCCTAAAACCTCTACACCTCACAAAACCCTTTGCCTCCCTCCCTCCCTCCCTCGAACTACCCTGCTCTGTCGAACCCCTCTCTCTCACACACTTTAAACCGTTTACAATGAATGATTGATGTAGGGAAGAGGGGAAATGTCATAAATAAATCAAAAGAATAAAAAAGAAAAAGGATGAAAGATTATGATTTTGATGGATAAGTACTTTACAATAGTAACCCCCTTTCAAGATTTGCAAGGGAGTCCACCTTAAAGAGATATTCTCACAAAACCCAAATTCTTCTTCTCTTCTTGTATTCTCTTGTCAAATGATCACATATTTATAAAAGAAAACCATTAAAACCTAACTTGGTCCCCAAGGAACCATGATCACTAAATCCTAGCCCATTATCTTTTAAAAATTAAACTTCCAATTCTTCCCTTCAATTCTCTTTAAAGAGAACAACATGAAACCCAAATCCTAAATTTCAATCTCCCAAAAATAATAAAATAAAAATCATCATCATCATTTTAGCTTTTTCCCAATTAATTAGGGTCGGCTACATGAATCCTGGTTCTTCATTCTGGTCTATTAATAGTCATATCCTTAGTGAGGCCATAAGTCTTCATATCTTTTCGAACTAATTCCATCCACGCCCTTTTGGGCCTACCCCGTGCCCTTTTCAGTCCTTCTACTTGAACTAACTCGCACCTCCTAACAAGTGTTGTACTTGGTCGGCACCACACATGGCTAGCCCCTAAGTCTACTTTCTCTCATTTTATCGTCTATTGGTGCCACACCTAAATTCTCTCAAATAAATTCATTTCGAATTCTATCCCTTCTTGTCTTGTCACTCATCCATCTCAACATCCTCATCTCTGCTATACTCATTCTATGGGTATATTGTTTTTTGTCCTTCCAACATTCCGCTCCATAGAGCAAAGCTGTCTCACCGCTGTCCTATAGAACTTGCCCTTCAATCTCGGCTATGGCATAAAATTCCAGTTGCACATCTCCACTTTGCTCACCCAGCTTTAATTGTGTGTGACATCTTCCTCGATCTCTTCATTTTCTTAGATTATCGACTTAAGATATTGAAAATGTGGCCTTTTTTGTAGCCTTCAATCTTGACTGCTTCCTCGTCTCTACTCCTATTATTACTAAACTTGCACTGCATACACTCTATATTAATCCAACTAATTTTAAAACCTTTAGATTCTAGAGCATCCCTCCAAAGTTCTAACTTTGTGTTGACGTCGTTTCGAGTCTCATCAATCAAAACTATGTTATTTGCGAACAACATTTACCATGGTACCTCATCCTGTAGGTGCCTAGTTAAGTCTTCTATAACTAAGACAAAGAGGTACAGGCTCAATGCTGATTCTTGATATAGATCTATTGTTACTGAAAACTCACTCTTCTCTCCACTAGTTGGCGCTCCATTGTACATATCTCTCACCAGTCGATGTAGTGTTTAGAGACGCCTTTCTTTTCCAACACCTTTCAAATCAAATCTTGGGGTACTCTATCATAAGCTTTTTCTAAATCAATAAAGACCATGTGGAAGGTTTTTTCCCTTCACCCTAAACTTCTCAATCAGGTGCCTAAGTAGGAAAATAGCCCCATTTGTTGACCTTCCTAGCATAAAACCAAATTGGCTTTCAGATACACTCGTTTTATGCCTTAATCGTTGCTCAATGACTCTCTCCCAGAGCTTCATTGTATGACTCGTAAGCTTGATCCCTCGATAGTTTGCACAATTCTTTATGTCTCAGTTGTTCTTTTAAATAGGTACCACAATACTTTTCTTCCATTCGTTTGGCATTTTCTTGTTCTCAACACCTTGTTGATCAACTTTGTTGGCCAGGCAATGCCAATTTTCCCCCATGCACTTCCAAACCTCTATCGGGATATAATCTGGTCCTAGAGCCTTTCCTATCTTCATCTTTTTCAAAGGTTCTTTCATTTTCGACATCCTAATCCTATGAATGTATGTATGACCTCCGCCATCACTTTTACCAACAGTCCCTGCAACCACTATGTTCCCATTGTGTTCATCATTTAATAATTTTTGAAAATAGGCTCTCCACCTGACGTTGACCTTGTCATCTTTCACACCATTTGTTCCTCATTCTTAATGCATTTAATATGATTTAGATCCCTACATTTTTTCTCGCTTATTTTTGCTAATTTGAAGATATCTTTTTCACATTCTCTTGTTCCCAGTTTAATGTATAGATTATCATATGCCTTAAGTTTCACTTTACTTACTATTTGTTTATCATTTTTATATTCCTAATTCCGAAAAAATAAGAAAATGAAAATAAAACCCCTAATTGCATCAATGATTAATTATGTGAGGAGCTTAGAGTTTGCTTTACTTAAATTGTGGGGCTGTGCATTTCAAGTTTCAGGCAAGAGATTCTAGAGAACAAATATTCTAGGTTTATGAATTTGGATATGGAGCATAAAAATAAATAAGTTTAGTGTTTACAATATCTGAAACATGACATGAGATGGACTTTACTTTCTCTCTCTCTCTCTCTTCTTTTTTTTTCTTAGCGTTCACGTGCTTTTGACTTTTTTTGTGGCCTTTTGAAGGAAGAAGGTGGAGATGTATTTATTGTTTTACTCCTTTTTTTTATGGGATTCATTTGTGCTTCTTCTTTACCTTTTTTCTTTTCTAATTTTGTGGATTTGGTTTCTCATTTTGTTATTTAGATCCTTGTTTACAGCTCCAGATTTTTTTTCTCTTAATTTTGGTTTTAGTCGTTAAAATTTTCCAACTTTGTTCAGGATAATCTTTTTATTGTTCATTTTAATTTGTTTTCAATTAAATTTGTGGTTTCTGGCGTGGATATATATATTTGTAATAGTTTCTGTAGTCTCTAATTTTTTTAACTCTTTCTCTCTTTCTCTCTCTCGCTCTCTCTCAAGCGTGCACACACACATGCACTTGTTTGATTCCATGGACCTTTCCATCTTTACATTAATTTCATCTTAATATCAAATTTGAAAAATGCCACTCTTAGTTTATTTGTTTTGTCATGCATGTGCTCACAGTCATGTATTTGTAAAAACATATCCATCTTTCCCAATTATGTGAGTGCTTTTTTTATCATTTATTTATTTTTTATTTTTTGCCAAATTCAACATACACAGTTATGAAAAGGATGAGGTGTCTATAGAGCCTAGACTTTATGGAAACAAAATAAACCCTCATCTCAAATCCTCATCTGGAAAGCACTTTTGTCATTGGAAATCTTCATGATGGCTCTAAAATTGATTTCTAACACTGACAATAAAATTTGAAACTAAAAAAATGCTACAGATCTTTGTGGATCTTTGAGCACTTATAGTTAGGAAAGAATAGATGGTCTAGATGATTTGTTGTAATATATAATATTTTTAGAATTTGAAATCCTAATTTTTTTGTACAACCATAATGTTCAAGTTGATATTATTGATTTAAAGGTTTTTTAACACTTGAATTGCAATTTTTGATGAGTTATGAGGTGAGGTTTTACTTATCTTGATAGGGCTGCAGCCCTATCAAACCATTTTCCTTATGAAAAAAAATATAGCTGAGTATGAAATTTTACATATTAAATTAAAGATGTAGTGAAGGATTGAGATGTGTCCTTGTATCTTCTTCAATCTTCCGTGTTACAGGTTTTCCACAACAAATGTTCATTTTTATATATGTTCCCTGTAAAATATTGAAACACAGTTGTTACAATTTCATGTGAAATTGTGAATCCCTTTTATATATTAAGCAACCGGTTCTCCCTTTCTGTCTAGATGGCAATTGCGTCCTCTGATCATGGTTTTAAATGGAGTAATTGCAGGAATTCCAGAAGGTTTTGTGGAGACCTGTGTGTACTAAATGGATACTGAACCTAGCAGCAGTAATTCAAAGGCAAACACTAGCAAGGATGAGGGGGTAAAACCATATGATTGTTGTTTTTAATTGCAGAGTTCTTCTGATCATAAGTGATTTCCTATGAGCAAACAATTATAAAATTTCATTTTACTGTTTTGAAGGGAAAATCCTTGGAGAAAGAAGAAATCTCAGAGTCAATGGGGAAATTACTTATCGAGGAAACTCAAAATTCCGGAGCAGGAAATTTGTCGTCTAATTTCAAGAGAAAACCAGTTGTTATAATTGTTGTGGGGATGGCAGGCACGTCTCAGCATGTTATATCATATATCCATTTCAAATTTGTGCTGTTTGTATTAGAGCCATTTATTCTAGGCTTCATAATACATTAAAAGGAAACTACCAATCTAGGATGCTATCTATAAAACCAAGATGTTGATCTTAGACCTAATGTTTGGTTTTTGCAGGGAGTGGGAAGACAACTCTCCTTCATCGCTTGGTGCACCACACAAAAACTTCAAACATTCGTGGATATGTTTTGAATCTTGATCCAGCTGTGTTATCTCTCCCCTTTGGTGCAAATATTGACATTAGAGACAGTGTGAAATACAAAGAAGTGATGAAAGAGTACAATCTTGGTCCCAATGGAGGGATACTTACTTCACTGAATTTATTTTCTACCATGTTCGGGGAGGTGTGTTTTACTTGTAAAAACTTTTGTCCTTCATTACATTTATTTTCTACCATTCTTGGTGAGGTGTGTTTTACTTGGAAAAACTTTTCCTCATGCCCTGTGCTTTATTCTAGCATAGTTGATTCTACTTTTTTTTTTCAGGTTATTACAACAATTGAAAGACGTGCGAATGAACTTGATTATGTCCTTGTGGACACTCCAGGACAAATTGAAATATTTACATGGTCAGCTTCAGGACAAATAATTACAGAGGCTTTTGCTTCTACATTTCCCACTGTGGTTGCATATGTGGTTGATACTCCTCGTTCAGCAAGTCCAGTGACTTTTATGAGCAACATGTTATATGCTTGTAGTATTCTCTACAAGACAAGATTACCTATGGTATTAGCTTTTAACAAAGTTGACGTGGCACAGCATCAGTTTGCTTTAGAGGTGGGTCATTGCTACTGTTATTTGTGATTCTCATTGTCTTTATTTTCTTGTAAAAATTGTTATTTGTTTGTATTCTGTTTTGAATCAGGAAAAGGTGTGTGATATTTTTTTATGATGTTTGTTCTCTACCTTTATGCCCATTAGTAAATTGTCTGTTCGGCATCTTGTTCTGAAAATTTCCCTTGGAGTTGTATTATATGCATTCTGATTTATTGTTCTTTTATTCTATTATATGTTGTGATTGTAGCTGTACATACATTAGGTAAGCAACTTGATTTTCCTTATAAAGTGTGAAGATAAGGACTATTGTGGAAAGAGTTCATTATAATGTGAATATTATTTGAAGGGTGTGGTTTGTATAAGGCGTCAACCTTAAACAACCCAAATAAGGCACACCTCTAAATTATGCTAAAAGATGTAGTTTTGGTGTCGGAAAACTTTTTGATGGCCTAAAAAATTGTTTATGTCCCTAGTTGTGAAATTTAAAGAACTAAAAATGGTTTAGATCGAGTAGATCTATAAACACTTGAAATCTTGAAAATGGACGGTCTAGAGAGTGCTGCATGATGCTCAAGTTTCAAGACTTGAGATCAATTATCTTTTCACAAAATGAAAAATAAAAACCTGTACATATCAAGGTCAAGATGATCAATCGGTGGGTTTGTGCAGTGTCAGGACAATATGTTTTGTTGGGTTTTTGAGGTGCACCTTACTTCTACAGTATAAGGTAGACACCTTATATAATCTTTTTCCTTATTTGAAAAAGATAGGTGTGAATATTGTTCCTGAGATTGGGTTGAGAATAGAGAACCTTTACAGGACGGAATCATCAAAGATATACATCTAGTATAGAATCTGCTATTCAGAAATGATAAGGAACTGGAAAGGTTTGGATTCATGACTTGTTGGAGGCTAGTAGGAGGGAAAATTAGTGTGGGTTTACTTTGCGCATCACACAACATCAAGGGCAGAATCAAACATTGGGAGCACCATATGGGATACTCATGATTAAATGGATGAGTAACTGCAGCTTGCAAGGCTACGCCTTGTGAGGTTCCACTTGTAATGGCTCGCATACTAGCACTATCAGTTTGGATTATAAGATTTCTAGGTGAACTTTTTCCAGTAAATGTATCTGAGATAAATGAGAATTTAGATACTTGTATGAGGGTTTGGAGACACTTAGATACTAGCTGATAGATGGATAGCTGTGAAGAATCATACACTCACACAAATTTCCCTATTTATTGCTCTGATGGACTTATATTTGTTTAGTCATTAGATATGTTTAGAATTGTTAAAGGTTCTCATGCTGTTCTCCAAGGGGGCATTTGTTTTGTGGAAGAGGGGACTGTTTGCAGCCCGCTTTTCCACAAAGGATGGAAGCCACTCCTTCCATGGAGTTACCATGGAAGAGGAGGGTTCCTAAAAACAATGTCCCTTGACGTTGTTTTCAGGCCCACTGGAAGAGCGGGTTCCAAATTGCAGCTTCCACTCATGTGTAACAAATGCGGGAATGCTACAGTTCATGGATGCTGCACCCCAAATCTTTTATGAGTTTGCAAGTGTGGGTTCTCATAATGTACTTCAGTGTATGACAGTACAGTTGGTTGCAATGTTGCAGATAGCAACCTCATTTGTAAGTGTGGAGTATTCTATTGGATGCATGTGCTTCATATTGCATACCTCTCATCTTAGAAAATCTTACTGACATTGGCAATATCTTATTGTTGTTGATAATGAGTTTGGAAGTATAGAGATACTGGACAACGTACAATATATTTTGTTACTTGATATAAACTGTTTACCTGTTGAAGGGTATCATTGTAACTTGTAGACATATCTTTAGGTTTCTTGGCTGAAACTTTCTCCAGTGATTGAAATAAATGAAACCTAAAAACAATTAAATATAAATAATAAAAAGCATTTAACCTAAATACGACTGTTTTTTATTTTTGAGGAATGTTGGGTTCCTAGAATTTAGTGAGGCTGCATTTAGAGAATTTCTTCTAAACTTTTCAGAGGATAATGATATAGAAAGAAAAGGGTTTGAGTATCAGTTGGAAGAGAAATATATTGAAGTGGTAGTAGAGTTGCAATTCCAATATTTATTGGGTCCTACAGTTAGAACATGCCAGATTCTTATAGTTTTTTCCTTTTTTTATTTAGTTTATTTTAACTAATAATATCTGTTTGGGGTAAGTGGCTATACATCAAGTTGCACTACAAGTGGTGCAGAAATATAGACATATACAGTTGACAAAAGAAAAGGTAGAGCGATCCTCCTCCAAAATGAGGCAGTTTATACCGATTGTGACTCTTAGCTATGCAGTCAATATTACTGTGAGCAGTTCTTGTGACATGATGAAATGTGATGAACACTCTCTTGAGAATGTAAAGATCTTCATGTTGTAGGCTTTCAACCATTTGTATTGATTGCATTAGCCAATTGTTCTGCTGTGTTGCTACGAAATGATCATTAGGAGCCATCCTGTGTGCTTGCTTGTTATGTATGTTTAACAAGGTCATGTTTAGGATTCTGACTTCTTGTTATGGTGTTTTTGAACTAACTGTTTCACTTGAGGCTTTGGTCTCTTTAGAAACCTTTATTATGTCAGTTCCTGCTCTTGATTCCTAAAGATTAAATGACACTCCATTGTTATCTTTTTGTTTTCTTGGGTAGGCATTTGTAGGGATTCGAACCTCAGATGTTCCATTGCAGCTTTGACTTTTATAAGGACATGCCAAGAGCCCCATTCCGTCTGTTACTGTTTTTCTTGGATTATTGAAGGTTATGGTCCCACAGAGTTTGGAGGTCTGATAACTGTCAATTAGCCCCACGCACCTTCTTTTGCCTATAAGGTTGTGTAGTTTTGTAGAGAAGTTGGTCACGTAGCTGTTTGTGGGAAGTTATCTTAATTGTTGTAAAGGTCTATAAATAGGCACAATGTAATGTGATGTAATACACTTGTTGCACCTGTGAAATGAAAGTTTGTGCATTATTTGCCTTTTGAGTTCATCGTTATCTCTCCAGGTTTTTTGAAGTTAACCTCTCCAACAGAAACCTTGTTTTAAGAAAGAGAGAAAGAGTGCGTACTTTTTAAAGTAACCAAATTGTGGTACAAGCAGCGACACATATTCTAAGATACCAACAGTGGTATCAAAGCTTTCCAAAAAAATCCAACTTGGTATCAGAGCTTAGGTTGTCGAAAAAATAAGTGTTGGAGAGCACTGTTGCCCCAAAAAAAGATGCACATTCATCACAGGGTCCCAAAAAGATGAGCATTGGAAAGTACATAGGCTGCCAAAAAAGGAGCACAGGTTCCCAAAGAGATAGGCATTGGTATGGAGATTTATTACTTGGAGAAAGAGATTTAGGACTAGTAGGTCAGAGACAAAACTCAGAGGAAAGGTGATAGAAATTCAAATATCTTTATTTAATTTCCTGAATTATTCCATATGGCAAATACTAGTAGTCCAAATATTTCGCACCCATCGATTCCAATTTTCAAAGGTGAATTTTATGAGCATTGGAAAATTAAATCATGATTTAATTTGGTTGGGTCTTGATAAAAAAAAAGTGATTTTGAAAAATAAAAAAAACAAAAAAACAATGATTAAAAGGCTAAGTGCTTTGCAATGAAAACAAAAGAAAAAAAAGGAGAGATTTTTTTTCTTAAATGTGATGTTCTTGGAAAAGAAGGAGATTTTAAAAAAGGGGGAAAAAGAAAATTGTAGAGCTCTTGATGTCAGTGTTTTGCAAAAGTTTCCAAAAAACGAGGTTTAAAAAAAATTATTATGAAAGTGGGAATGAGCAATCCTCATGGGAAATCCATGCCTTGTGCAGGCAGAGGAAAAATATTTTTTTTTTTGTTTAAAAAAAGCCACTGCGGTCCTAGTATGTCGTGTCATGAAAGGCATGATGGGAAATCCATGCGTAATGAGGCATAGGAAAAATGATTTTTGAAAAAAAAAACAGGGACACCGCAGCCGTAGTGTTTCATGCCATGGAAAGGCATGATGATGCCATGAGAAGGCATAAGAAAATGTGTTTTTCTTTTAAAAAGGAACCGCAGTCCTAGAATGTTTTGTCATGAGAAGCATAAAAAATTGGGGGAGAGCAAAAAATTGAAAAACCAATTTACAAAATTATCAAAGGACCCAATCATTGTCCCATTTTTGTCTGTGAGATAGAAGTGGGAGGAGAAGAATTTTCAGGTTTCCCTATGGACACAAGAAAAGAAGCCGAACACAGTGCAACTTATTTTGCCATATCGTAATTGGCAAAAATGAACGAAGTCATTGAAATTAAAGATGATGAAAAAGAGAAGATGAAGATTGTCAGGGAAGAAGAAATTTATGAAATAAAAAAGCATATTGAAAGTTTTGAAGCACTAGTTTCTATACTAAAGATGGAAAATGAAGACCTTCGTAATTTCATTGAAAATCTTGTACAAGAAGTTAAAAAAAAAAAAAAAATTTTTTTGCATCAACGGGGAATGTTGGAAATATAATGCAAAGTTGTAGGGGTTGAGGTCTGTGTGATTTACTCACTCTATGTCAATGGGTAGTTAGCTAGTAGAAGTTGAGTGGTGGGGAGTTATTCTTAGTCAGTAGTTATCTAGTAGTAAGTTATGAGTCGTGGGGAGTATTATCTAAAGAAGTTGGTCTCGTAGCTGTTTGTGGGAAGTTATCTTAACTGTTGTAAAGGCCTATAAATAGGCACAATGTAATGGGATATAATGCACCTATAGCACCTGTGTAGCACTTGTGAAATGTAAGTGTGTGCGTGATTTGCCTTTTGCTCTTTGAGTTCATAGTTATCTCTCCAAGGTTTGAAGTAAATCTCTTTGAGAGAGACCTTGTTTTAAGAAAAAGAAATAGTGGCTGCGTACTTTTCTAAAGTAACCCAATAGTGGTAGTGACGCCACTCGTATTTTAAAGATACAAACAGTGGTATCAGAGCTTTACAAAAAAAATTCAACAAATGTTGGATTTTTTTGGAAAGCTCTGATACCACTGTTGGTATCTTAGAATATGTGTGGCTGCTTGTACCACAATTTGGTTACTTTAAAAAGTACGCACTCTATCTTTCTTAAAACAAAGTTTCTGTTGGAGAGATTAACTTCAAAAATCTTGGAGAGATAACTATGAACTCAAAAGGCAAATCACGCACACACTTTCATTTCGCAGGTGCTACACAGGCGCATTACATCCCATTACATTGTGCATATTTGTAAGCCTTTACAACAGTTAAGATAACTTCCCACAAACAGCTACGTGACCAACTTCTTTAGATAACTCCTCACAACTTAGACTTCCTACTAGATAACTACCCACTAAGAATAACTCCCAACAACTCAACTTCTTCTAGATAGTTACCCACTAATGTAGAGTGTGTAAATCACATGGACCTCAACCCCAACAATTTTGCATTATATTTCCAACATTCCTCCTAGATTCAATTTTTTTTTTTTTTAACTTCTTGTAAAAGATTTTCAATGAAATTGCGAAGGTCTTCATTTTCCATCTTTAGTGTAGAAAGCAATGCTTCAAAACTTTCAATATGCTTTTTCAGTTCATAAATTTCTTTTTCCCTGACAATCTTCATCTTCTCTTTTTCATCATCTTTAATTTCAATGACTTCTTTCATTTTTTCTTTTTTTTTTCATTGCAAATAATTTAGCATTTTAATCAATTTTTTTTTTCTTTTACAAAATCATTTTTTTTTATCAAGACTCAAACATTGTTTTCATTTTAATTTTCCAATGCTCATAAAATTCACCTTTGAAATTGGAATCGATGGTTGATAAATATTTGGACTACTATTGTTTGCCATATGAATAATGTAGGAAATTAAATAAAGAAATTTGAATTTCTATCACCTTTCCTTTGAGTTTTATCTCTGACCTGCTGGTCCTAAATTTCTTTCTTCAAGTAATAAATCTCCACACCAATGCCTTTTTCTTTGGCAGCCTGTGCTCTGCAATGATTATCTTTTTGTGGCAACCTGTGTGCTCTCCAATGCTTATTTGGCAACCTGTACTTTATCTTTTTCTTTTTGGGCAATGGTGATCTCCAATACTTATCTTTTTGGCAACCTGGGCTCTATATGTTGGATTTTTTGGAAAGTTCTGATACCATTGTTGATATCTTTAAAATATGCGTGGTGCTTCTACCACCATTGGGTTACTTTAAAAAAGTATGCAACCACTATTTCTTTTTCTTAAAATAAGGTTTCTCTTGGAGAGACTTAGAGAGAATTATGAACTCAAAAGGCAAATTACACACACACTTTCATTTCACAAGTGCTACACAAGTGTACTAGGTGCATTAGATCCCTTTCATTGTGCCTATTTACAGGCCCTTATAACAGTTAAGATACTTCCCACAAACAGCCATGTGACCAATTTCTCTAGATAACTTCCCTCAACTCATAACTTCCTACTAAATAACTACTCACTAAGAATAACTCCCCACAACTCAACTTCTACTAGATAACTACCCACTAACATAGAGTGAGTAAATCACACGGACCTCAACCCCCTACAATTTTGCATCATATTTCCAACAATTTTTGAGTTTTCAGTGTTCTCAAGATTTGACAGTATAGCTTGGGAATCAGTTTAAATTGTCAATTTAAATGCCTATATTTTATATGAGTTGCTCTTATGCCATCTCAATTTTTCTGTTTTAATTGGTACTAATATTGACTTTTGATTTCATTTTGTCATTTTCCTTTTTTTTTGGTTGGTTCGCTGACTTGAACTTAGCAATGAAGAAGATGGAATAATGAAAGTGGTCATACCAGCAAAACTGAAAACCTCAATCAAGACCCACAAAAACAGTTAAGCTTGAGCCACAAAAGACTTTAATCGTTTTAAATATTTTAAATGTTCAGTGGAAACCTCCACTAGCATTTTGTAGTTTTCAACTTTGTCATTTACAAAAAGCAAACCTTGTCATCATCAACCAAGAAGTAAACAGACAGACTTTCTCATGTACTAGGAGAGCTGGGAAGAGGTGGACTTCTGTTGACTGCACAACTGAACCACAATATCTTGTGGTATTCAGGTACTCAAGTTCATTATTCTCACTACACCTAATGATCTATGCAATTTCAAGTAGTGGTTCGAACCCTAACTCGGGTGCGCTACATTATTTTATTTTTGTTGTAAAAAAATTAAAAAATAAGTAGAAAATAATGTTGTTAAAAAAAAAATTATTCCATTTGAAATTCTATCTTTCTATTATCAATCTTTTTTACTAAATTTATTCTAGAATCTAAAAAATTAACATTTTGAAAAATTGAAGTGTTATTTAAAAAATAATGTTGCAAAAAAAAAAATATTCCATTTGAAATTCTATGTTTCTATTAACAATCTTTTTTACTAAATTTATTCTAGAATCTAAAAAATTAAAATTTTGAAAAATTGAAGTGTTATTTCGAAAATTGATACACATTCAAATAATTTCGATATTGATAACCAAATTTTTATTTTATTTATTAACTTTTGCATTATAAATCATGTAATGTACTATTTTTCTTACAGTTGTCAATAATACATTTTAAATTGGATGATATTATAAAATATTTTGGATTTGTTATTGTTTGTATAATAAAATAATTATAAAATGTTAACCAACAATTTTAATTTCAGTATATAACATTATAGTTAGTTAGGTTGTAATAATTTTGGATTATAATTAGGTTGTAATAATTTGGGTTTTTTTAGCGAATTAGAGTTTTCCGCCAATTCGAGATTTTTTTGGTCATTTTTTCATTGATTTAGTCTATTCTTTATTGTAGTTTATGTATGATTGATATACTTTATCACTGATAATCCTATGATTTTTCTTTTGTGTGATGTAAATTTAATGGTTAACATTAGTTTATACAGGGAAAGAATGTCTCAATATTCACAAATTGATGAAAAAAATGAAAGTTAACAATGTAGTACCCTCGTCTTATTGGATTCTTAAAAGACAACATTTATAATGAATTTTAATAATTTTTTTGGATTTTTTTAAAGCTTAATCCAACCGAGTCAGACGATTCCCGATCGTCGATTCACAAATCCGGATGGGTTTTTGGAGTGCCCGATCTGGGGCACCGATCCGTTTTTTAAACCACTGGTTTCAAGTAGTGGCCAACTATCATATAGCTATTTCTGGTTGATGTGGTTGTTGATTCATGATGCATATTAGGGTTGTTTTTTCACAAAATCAGCACCTTAATTCACAGAGAGGTCTCTAGAGAGCAAGCCTTAAAGAGAATAAGAGTGTAGACAAAGAAGGAAAAATCACAAAAATTAAGAGGAGTCCACCTCCAAAGTTTATTCACCAAAAGTTCTTAGCAAAAATAACAATCTAACTCCCTTACAATAACAAGTATTTAAATAACTCATAGCCCTAAAAAGTTTCTACAAAATCCTGGCCATCCATACTATTTAATCACGGCCACCCATTCTTAACTTAAAAATAAATGACTAAACTTACCCCTTAAGAAATAAAGAAATAACAATTGAAATAAAAAAATAAAACCCAAATAATTCCCTTAATTACATTATTGCGCCTTTCTTCCCCCTTGGTTCCTACAACCCTTCTTGGCCCAGCCATGAACTATTGGCTGGGCCATGGATGCATCATTCTCCCCCAGTTGAAAGGAACTCGACTCTGGCGAATTGGCTTCAATTAAGATGCGGTATAAGTTTGGATCCACCTTTTTGACCTTTTGCTTAGAAATCCACGTGCTATCAGAGTATGACCTGCCCTTCCATTTGACTAGATATTGGCGATAAGAACCCTTTCGAGTTTGAAAGCTTTCAGTCTTCAAAACTTGCTCAATTTCCTCATCTTTCTTTCTCGGTAATTGCTTCATCATATCAACTACTTCTTCTTTGACTTCTATAGGGTATCCATAAAACTCAAATAAATCAGCAACATTAAACATCGAGGAGACATCCAATGCCTTTGGTAAATCCTCCTCATATGCATGATTTCTATATTTCTTCAAAATGCGGCAAGGGCCCACCTTCTTGGACTTGAGTTTATTATAGGTTCTCAATGGAAACCTCTCGTTTCGCAAATACACCATTACTAAGTCACCATCCTTGAAAATCAGCTTTTCGATACTTTGCATTGCTTTCTTCAATTTTCTTTTTAATTTGAGCTTGCAAATCTCGGATATGCTCAGCAAAAGCATTGACATCATCACATATCTTACCTGGCATTAGTAATGGCACTATGTCAAGCACATGATTAGGAGTCCTCTCATTTCCAATCTCAAATGGTGATTTTCCTGTAGATCGATTCACTGAACTGCTGTAAGCAAACTTAGCCTGGGGCAAAGCGAGGTCCCGCTAAGATATGCTATCATCAACAATACTCCTCAAGAGGTTATCATGGCTCATATTCATTACTTTGGTATGCCCATCTGTTTGAGGATGATAAGCGCTAGAAAATTGAAGTTTGGTTACCAAGCTCTTCCACAAAGTGCACAAAAATAACTTAATAATTTTGTAACCCGATCAAATGTAATAGACTTAGGAACACCATGTAACCTTACAATATCTTTGAAAAGGAGATTGGCAATATGTGTAGCATCTATAGTTCTCCTACAAGGAATAAAATGTTCTATTTTGGAAAATTGATCAACAACATCAAAATAGAGTGCATACCTTGTGTGGTACATGGAAGTTCAAGTACAAAGTCCATAAAGATATCAACCCATGGGGCATCTGGAACATGAAGAGGAGTATAAAGACTTGTATTTTGTGTGTGACCTTTAGATACTTGATAAGTTTGACATTGAGTCACAAATCGAGCAACATCTTTCCGCATGCGTGGCCAAAAATACTTTTCTCCAGCCATAGCTATAGTTTTGTCATTCCCAAAGTGCCCACCTAAGCCTCCACCATAAAGCTCTGTGATTATCTTCTCCCATAGAGAGCAATCAGGTATATATAACTTCACACCTTTAAATAAACAACCATCATGCATGAGATACTCACCCATAGGGTCTTGCCCATCAACACACCTTTCAAAGACCCTTATGAAAATTGGGTCTACTTTATATTTGTCTTTTATCACTTCAAACCCCAACACTTCCATAGATAGTACCCTTCTACTTAAAGCATCGGCTGCCTTATTTGGGTTCCAGCCTTGTGCTTTAATAGGAAGGTGTATTCTTGAAGGAAGGCCATCCACTTAGCATGTCGCGCATTCAACTTCTTCTAGGAATTCAAATACCGAAGTGCTTTAAGATTTGAGTATAAAACAACCTCCCTACGGATCAGGTAGTGCCTCCAATAGCACAAGGCTTGCACCACTGCATAACACGCGAGATCATAGACTGAATATTTTTTACGTGCTTCATTCAACTTCTCACTAAAGAAAGCCACTGGCCGCCCCTCTTGACTTAAAACTGCCCCTATACAAATATTTGATGTATCGGTTTCAACATCAAATACCTTAAAAAAATTTGGTAAGGCAAGTACTGGTGCTTGCATCATCTTTTGTTTAATTAAAGTGAAGCTCTTTTTAACAGCAAGACTCCATGAAAACTTTCCAGTCCTCATACAATCGGTCACTGGTGCTATTAGAGTGCTGAAATTTCTGATAAAGCGGCGATAAAATGTTGTTAGGCCATAAAAAGAATGCACCTCAGTGAGTGACTTTGCCACTCAGCTATGGTCTTCACCTTTTCTTGATCCACCTTAATTCTCTCAGATGAAAAAAAAACTACCCCAGAAAGGCGACATTGTCCGTCGTAAATGAATATTTTTTCAAATTCCAAATAAGTGATTCATTCTTTAGCACATCAAAAACTTTGTCCAAGTGGTTAAGATGATCTTGGGGGTTAGCACTAAAAACCAAGATATTATCAAAATAAAGCACAACAAATTTACCAATAAAAGAATGAAGGACCTCAATCATTAGGCACATGAAGGTGCTTGGTTCATTAGAAAGTCGAATGGCATCACAAGCCACTCATAGAGTCCATCTCGAGTTTTGAATGCGGTCTTCCATTAATCCCCAGGACGAATCCAAATTTAATTGTACCGTCTCCTTAAATCAATCTCTGAGAAAACCTTGGCTCCATGAAGCATATCTAATATATCATCGAGCCTGGGTATGGAAAATCGGTTTTTGATTGTAATTTTGTTGATTGCTCAACTGTCCACGCTCATCCTTCATGACCCATCTTTCTTTGGAGTCAGTAATGCAGGGACGGCACATGGTGACATGCTTCTCGAATCAATCCCTTCTTAAGTAAATCAACAACTTGTCTGTACAACTCTTCATGGGGCTCATTTGATAATGGCCCAAATTTAGTAGGCTAGACCCAAGCACCAAGTCAATGTGCTGCTAAATATTTCTCATTGGAGGAAGACCATCAAGTAATTCTGCAGGCATCAAATCTTTATACTTCTCAAGTAGAGGTTCCAGAGACCTAGGAATTGCAGTAGGTGCGGAAGTTCTTTTTGCAAACAACACATAAATCACATCTATATCCTTGTTGCCCCCTTTTAATTTTTGCACATTAAGCAATTTTGGACCCTCCTCTTTAGTGGATTTGGGTGTAGGAAGTTGCTTCATAGGGTGGAGTGTGGTATTAATACCATCCTTGACAAAAGAATAAGTGTTTGGTCTAGTTTTTTGCACCATATCATGATCATAAAGCCATGATCTACCAAGTAATATGTGACATGTATCCATAGGTACTACATCACATCATACCACACTTCAGCTTTATAAATAGCACCAATGAAAAAAGAGATTAAACATCGAGTAAGAACTGGTACCTCACCTCCTTCTTGAACCATTGGGTGTGATATGGGCTTGGGTACTTATGCTCCTTCAATTGAAGTTTATCCACTATCTCTTTAGACACAATATTTTCACTGCTCCCACCATCGTTTGGTATTGTGCATAACTTGCCTCCTGATGTGCAAGTTGTTCGAAACATAGTGTCACAGGCACTTCTCTTCCTCACAAGGTCTTGGGGTTGATAGCATGGTTCGCTGAGCAACTAAGAGTTCACCCCTTTCATCTCCATACAACTCCTCAATCTCACTTTTGAAAGGCTCAGTCCCTTCATAACACTGGCTCGTACCAATATCACTCTGGCCTTCATAGGTGTATCCTTCATCGACTCCTACTTCATAATTTTCTTCTACCAAGTTAACTTTGATAGTGGGTTGACGTGAGGGCAATTGAATGCACCATGCCTAGGCTGTTGGCACTTGAAACACGCAATTTGTGTATCATCACGAGGTGTTTTAGGTGCTCCCACACCTTGCCCAACACCACCTCCCCCCATATTAGTGTTTGGCCTAATTGGAAAACTCTGAGTGGTTTGGTTTCTATGTCCCATAGGTGGTTTTCTAAAGGTTAAAGCTTGCTGCCCCTGTGTTGAAGTAGAGCCTCTTGTCATTGAACTGTTTCTCCCAAGGCTCAGATTGATTATTTCCTCTGCTTTGAGGGCCAAAGTATAGGCATCAGACATCTTATAGACATCTTTGAAGGTCAATTCATTTTGAATGCCTTGATTTAGCCCATTCAAGTAGCAACTTATTTTTTGATCTTCATACTCTTGTAAATTTGCACTAGATGTCAAAATATAGAACTCCTCAGTATAGTCAATTTTCTCTTTGCTTGAGGTTTTGACACCTTTGGTACAAGGTTCGGGCATAATTTATTGGTAAAATTTTTTGGCGCATCTTCATCTTAATCTTTTTCGACGAATTAATTTTTCCTTGCCTTGTCGATGATGATCCTGCTGCAAAGCATCCCACCAAACCAATGCCTGGCCAGAAAATTTTGTGGCTACTAATTTGACTATTTTTTAATCTGCAATATCTTTGTACTCAAACACTTTCTCTACTTTACTTTGCCAATCAAGAAAATCATCTACATGAAATCGACCATGAACCTCTGGAATATCAATTTTTATTCGAGGTTCTTTTTCTCTTTCCAACAACCGAAGAAATTGGTGATTGAATTCCTCATTAACCGGGGCCGCCCGAGGTTGGTTAGGAACAAGATGCATACCTCTTTTCACCTCTGTTGCCTTGAGTTCCAACACTGGTCTCAAGATTCCTTCCATCCTGAAGCTGAGCGAACTTTTGCACAAGCTCATCTACTTTCTCAGCTACGGGCATGAATTCGTCTACTCTCTCTACTAGGGCTTGAACTGCTTTAGTCAACAACTTTAATCTATTGAGAGGTGTCTCGTTTGAAGCCATCGGAACCCGCGATACCAATTGATGCAAATTAGGATTGTTTTTTCGCAAAATCAGAACCTAAATTCGCAGAGAGGTCTCTAGAGAACAAACCTTAAAGAGAATAAGAGTAGAGAAAGAAGGAAAAATCACAAAAACCAAAAGGAGTCCACCTCCAAAGTTTATTCACCAAAAGTTCTCTGCAAAAATAACAATTTAACTCCCCTAAACTCTTCAATAAAATGAATTTAGATAACTCATGACCCTAAAAAGTTCCTACATAATCTTGGCCATCCATCCTATTTAATCACAGCAACCCATTCTTAACTTAAAAATAAATGACTAAACTTACCCCTTAAGAAATAACATTTGAAATAAAAAAATAAAGCCCAAATAATTCCGTTAATTACATTATTGCGCCTTTCTTCCCCCTTGGGTCCTACGAACCCTTCTTGGCCCAGCCACGAACTATTGGTTGGGGCATGGCTGCATCAATTCATCAGTAGCCTGTCATAAGAACCAAAACAACAGTTCTTAAAAGAAATGGAGCTTGATTACTTGTTCCACCTTGTCCTAACAATAATCATTTGAGGTGTTGCTAAGTCATAACCAACAGTTGCTGAAGTTCATTATAATTAAACATTAATGATTTCAATATGTTGCTGAAGTTCGCTTTATAAGTGCTAGGAAAGCTAGTCGTAGAAGCTTCCCCAGAAGGGAGGAAGCCATGTGCTTAAGTACTGACTGAGCCTAAGAGTGAGGCTATTGAATATCATTGTAGTAGACTTGACTTTCCTTCCCCTCTTTGGCTTACTCAGTGCTTACATAATTCTCTTTCTGGCTCTATGTTCCCTACAACAGTAGGCCCTACTTAGTTAAGGACCCTTTCATGCTCCTTGAATAAGCAATCTTATCAGATGATTCAATGCCTTTCTCCATAACATGCGTCAGGAGCATATTGCTCCTTCACATGACTCAACCAGATTTGTAGACCACTTTTTCTATTATTTGCATTGTCTACATAGACCATCAATGAGGCCACTAGGCAACTCCACAGGCATCTTCAACCATTTCTGCTCTTTTATCATGTCTTTCAGCTCTCATTATCTCACGTGGTTATGGGTGGTACAGCAAGCTATTCGTGGGGGTATTCTCCTTGTTTATTTTGAAAATTTTGGCTTAGTCTACTGTAACTTTCAAGAAATTAGAGTAAATTACTTTAGTTGCAACTGAATAGGAAAGAACTAGTGAAGTGAACGACTCCCATGGGCTACATGCCTAGATAAAGCTTATAGATATTCATACAACATTCTTTTTTCTTGAAGATGATTTACAACGCAGAGAAACTGAACTTCACTACCTATATGAAAAATAAATGAAGATCATTGGTGGTTCTCTTTTTTATCTTTTTCTCTCTAGAAAAGGAATCCCTACTACAATTTCAACCAAGAGTAATTGAACTTCAATAGTTAATATGAACGATAAGTGGGTGTATGGGTCTTTTTCTTCTTCTTTTTTTTTAATCTTTTATTTTGAAAGGGTACTCTTACTACATTTTCAATCAAGACTAACTGAACTTCATTGTCTAATATGAACAATAAGTGTGGATCATTGGTTCTTTCTTTTCTTTTTCTTTTTATGTGGTTTGCAGAGCACCGGAAACTGTTCTGAGAGTTGTTTTATGTTGAGGATTGCAGTGGATGGAAGATTTTGAGGCATTTCAAGCTGCCATTGAGTCTGACCAATCTTACACCTCCACCCTCACAAGAAGCCTTGCCCTTGTCCTTGATGAGTTCTACAAGAATCTTCGGTCAGTTGGAATTTCAGCAGTCTCTGGGGCTGGGGTTCAATCTTTCTTCTCTGCCATTGAGCAAAGCGCAGAGGAGTTCATGGACACCTACAAGTATATGTGACTTCACCCTTGCATTTTCTGTGACAATCACTGGTTTATGTCTTATGAGTGTGTATGCATGCGCGAGCATGTGTGTGTGTGTGAGAGAGAGAGAGTCAAACTGCATCTGGAAAGAGAGCATGAAACCACATCTAGAGACACTCATTCTCTGGTTTTTTTGTTGGGTTTTTCTTTTTCCTGCATAAAAATGCTCCAACACATCCCACATCATTTCATGTGGTTGGTGTTGTTTGAATTGTAGGGCTGATCTAGACAAGAGAAGGGCAGAGAAAGATCGGTTAGAAGAAGAGCGAAGACGAGAAAACATGGAGAAATTACGAAAGGATATGGAGAAAACACGAGGCGAGACAGTGGTTTTGAGCACAGGCCTGAAGAATGGTGTAGGCAGTAGGGGTGCAATGGATGTGGATGAAGAGAAAGAGGACGAGGAAGAAGAAGATGAAGATTTTGAGAGGTTCTCAATGGAAGAAGAGGAAGACGAAGACAATGGTGATGACAGCGATGATGAAGAGGTTGCTAAGTTCTCTTTCTGAGAACATGAAAAGTCAAGTGAAAAAAAAGTTACCACAGAAAGGATAGGATTATGAAAAGAAAGGAAAAGAAAAGGGAAACAACAAAAACATACAATCCCTAATGTTTACTTGAATCTTTTCCCGTGATGGGAAAGGTCTTAAATAGCATACTGTTTTGAGGGATTACGGGTGTGGGCTTAAAAACTTCAGAGTATCGCTATTTGACAGTTTGCCCTCTTGGTTCCAAAGTTTCGGCATCCATAGCGTCGAATATCACTAATCTGGACTTTGTTATGATGTAAACATTTGGAAAACGTATGTTGTGTTACAATCAATTTTAGTTGTTATCTTTCAACATGAACAAATCAATGGAAATATGATTGTGACATTTTTGGCTCCTACGTCAATTAGCTGCTGCAGCAGCTAAAAAATAGGAGTTCAATAGAATATAGAATAAGGATTGAGAAACAAGAAACAATCCGATGAAACTTCCTAATATAATACATGATCTTTAAGGATACCAAAAGAGTATCATGTATTGGTCAAAATAAATCTATGTGGTGCGAGAAGAAGAAAAATTTCTCGGAAAAAAAAAAGTGATTGCCTTATTATGTTTTTCTTTAGGTTCCTACTTTGACATCCCAAGTGAATCTCTTATAAATAGAAAGCTTGTTGATGAGGTTAATTAACTTTAACATTTTTTGGCGGTTGATAATAAATTCTATATTTTTTGGGGGTTGATAATTGGCTTAAGACAGATCTGGGACACTGCGCTCTTTGGGTACATGGACTTGTGCCAAAAGATCGTGACTCTTTCTTATATCATACAAATCAACCAATTTGCAACCCACTGAAATGTTCTCTTATTTTTTGGGGGATTAATTTGGGAGGGTGAGGTGGGTTGTTTTTTCGGTCAATTTCAGCATGTAAAGTTTTTGTTACCCGAGTTTTGGGGGCTTTAGGAGGGTTTATTTGCCCGAATTTGTTATGAAACATTTTTTAAAAAAAAAAGGAAAAAAGAAACAAAGAAAATGATTTCTCTTTTAACTTGGTGAGCATTTTTTTTTTCTTGTTCATCATTGACAATGGGTAATTTACAAAATTTGGGGTCAAACAAATTATACAGTGATTTAACACTACTTTTACTCTAAAATTGATGTATTTACTGAATTTTCTCAACCAGAAATGTTATTTTTCGGTTTTTTATCAAAAATTATTTTAAAAACGTGGTGCAAGAAACATTCTAAACCAATGATTTAAAAACGAATCGGTGCCCTGGATCAGGCACTTCGAAAACCCATCCAAATCGGTGAATCGGCGATCCAGATTGGGAATCGGCCAACCGGATTAAGTCCTAAAAAAATCTAAACAAGTTATTAAAATTAATTATAAATATTGTAGTTTAGGAATCCAATAAGAAATGAGGGTACTCCATTGTTAATTTTTATTTTTTTCATCAATTTGTGAATATTAATATGTTTTTTCTCTATGTAAACTTATGTTAACCATTAAATTAACATCACACATAAAAAAAATCATATAATTATCATGGAAAAAATATATAATCATACATGGATTACTATAAAGAGTAGATTTAATCTATAAAAATGGCCATCAAAATCTCAAATTGGCAGAAAGCCCTAATCCCCTAAAAATACCCAAATTGTTACAAACTAACTATAATCCAAATTTATTACAACCTCACTAACTATAATGTTATATGCTGAAATTAAAATTGTTGGTTTAAATTTTCTAATTTTTATTATACAAATAATAACAAATCAAAAATATTTTGTAATACAATCTAATTTAAAATGTATTATTGAGAACTGTAAGAAAGGTAATTATTTACATGATTTATAATGCAAAAATTAATAAATAAAATAAACTTTTGGTTAGAAATTATTAGAATGCCTATCAATTTTTGAAAGAACACTTTAATTTTTCAAAATTTTTTATTTTTAGATTTCTAGAATAAATTTAGTAAAAGAGATTGTTAATAGAAAGAGAGAGATTTCAAATGGAATAAATTTCTTTTAAAAAAAATAGGTTTTTAGATTTATAGAATAAATTTAGTAAAAAAGATCGTTAATAGAAAGAGAGAGATTTCAAAAAAAAAAAAAAAAATTGCTTATTTTTATTGTCAACAAAAATAAAATAAAATGTGTCCAAGCGGAATCAAACGGTAGACATGAAAGGCTTAATGTAGAAGTGATAACAACTCCGTCATATCAGCGCAAGTGTAATTGTTTTTTACAATAATAATACTTATCCAAATTCCGTCATAATTTAATGCATAGTGGGAATTATCCCACATCCAACAGCAAGCTTTAGTTTCGCTTCTATACATTGTTTTGTAAGTTCGTTAAGGCTTGTGCACGTGTGCCCGCGGTTGTCATCCACATGTGTCGGGTTGGTGACGGTAGTCTTCCACGTGTAAACCATGAAAAATCGATATTTTGCCACGTGTTAAGTGAATCGCTTGTAATGACGTCTGACGTCATAAAAGCGATTCATTGTGCAGAACCAGCCGATTCATTCTACAACCGAGCGGAGGTTCTCGATTTTACACTGGATTGTTAAGTGAATCGCTTGTAATGACATCTGAAGTCATACAAGCTATTCACTGTGCTGAACCGGCCGATTCATTCTAAAACCAGGCGGCGGTTCCCGATTTTACACTGAAATCGGCACAGGGTGAACGAACCGACCGGTTTCCGATTTTACATTGAAATCGACACGGGATAACTCATTCTCGTGCCGACTCGAGGGAATCCGTTGCGACGTGTCGATTTTTAAATCATTGTGCTAAACAAATGCTCCTAAAGCCGCCAAATTAAAGGACGGGGACAATGTACCAAGGCGAACAAATAATTTCCCAGTTGTTATTCAGCCCTAAGGGTACGAGTCCGTACGAGTGTTAGCTTTCCTTCCAACCCAATTATTTGTAATGCTGGATGCTGTACCATTTTCGTTTTGTTTTGTATTGTTTTTTTTTTTTCTCTTCTTTAACGTTAACATAAACTTTCATTATTTTTTCTCTTTTTTAACGTTAACGTAAACTTCCATTATTTTTTCTCTTTTTTAACGTTAACATATACTTCCATTATTTTTTCTCTTTTTAAACGTTAACATAAACTTTAATTAGTCAGAGTAAGAGTCCAAGGGTACAAGGTGCCATTCTCGTTTTGTAACAAGGGAACGAAGCAAGGGGACCCTTCGGATATATTAATTAAGCATTCTCTGTTTGTTTTGAAGTAAGAGTACTCTTTGTTTGCGGCAAAAAGAGCTAATGGACAGGGAGGGCAGGGCATTCAACCCCATGAGCAAGTATGAAGGAAGAAAGATACTGCCTATTTTAGAATCCCCTCACTTTCGAATTGGATGGATGCAAATAAGCCAGGCTCAAATTGGGAAAAACCAAGGCCAACCATAAATTGAACTACAATTCGTGGCAACCTAACCAAAATCGCACCCCGCCCCACCCCACAATGCCAGGCCAGGCAAACTTAGGCCCAACATTAGCCTTTGCATTTTCAAGGATTATGAATTTGTGGCAACCTAACCAAAATCGGGCCAGGCAAACTTAAGCCTAACATTAACCCTTGCATTTCAGGGATTATGAATTTGTGGTAACCCAACCAAAATCGCGCCGCGCCATGCCATGCCATGCCGGGCCAAGTAAACTTAAACCCTAACATTAACCTTTGCATTTTCAAGGAATATAAATTTGTAAATTATCCATGTGCATATAGCCCAGCCATGGTTCTCCTGGGCTTGCTCACAGGCTATAGGCGTGGCCCAAAGCTAGTCCCACCAGCCCAGCCTCCCCAGAAGCCCTACTTAACAATGGACTTGCAGGTCTTACTTGGATGATTTCCAATAAAAGTTGATCAAATGCTCGGACTTCTACCACTCTCTGAGATGCCCTAAACCTAAGCCTTGCAAACGATCCATAACTGAGCTCCATCACAAAAATCGACTACTACAAACATGTTAAATCCTCTCCTCTTGAATTCACATCCATGACCTCATGAACAATTTTTCTTGAGGCCCATTCTCTATTCTCGCTATCGCACGGTAGTCAGACTATAATGGTGATGGCTGAAATGCACTGCGTTCTGGATTTAAGGAATACTACATGAAATTATCTGAATACAAATCCTCAAAATTATATGGAACCACACAACTTACGCAAACATTAAAAAAAAAAAAAAAAATCATATACCATACAACTTTTTTATGGTGGAAGATCACCACCCTTTACATGCAAAAAAACCCATTTATGGTGTAAGATCACCACCCTTTACAGGCAAATAACCCAACAACAGTACCGAAAAGATGCACCGAATCACAGGAAATAGAATGAGATCAAGAACCAGCTATATAATTGAAGAATCATTTAAAGTGTGATAATTTTCAAATGCATGGACGCTCTTCCTATTCAGGAAAAACCAAACCAACAAGTCAAATTTTGACATCTTTCCAAAATGGTGCAGACCAAGACAGACGCCTTTTGAGGTCCGCAGCTTACCAAAGATTGCAAGATCAAACAATAAGCACAAAATAGAACATGGAAGAGAAGAAACAAGGAGCCCTAGGTTCCACTCGTTAACAAGTACCAACCGGTGTAATATAGCTGAAGGTTCCTAGTGATAAATGCTTTAACAAGATTGCTTCCAACGAAACAAAACCAGAACTCATCTTAAAATTAAAAATCCAAAAAACCATATCTCTAGCAACCCCAAAATTAGAATATTCAAAATTAAAACAAAAAACAAGTTCAATAAATATACTGTTTGATTGCAATGACAACCTACTATTTCTCCTTTCTCTTCGAATCATGAGCCTCTAAACTTACATAAACAAGTTGGGCCTTGATGCCTTGAAGGTAGTCTTGAGCTTCCTGGTTGGTGGCCTAAACTTCCTGAAAACCAAGGGGAACTTGATTTTGGAGTCATGAAACTGCTTGGTGTTCTCCCTCTTGCAAAGCTTTGCGGGAATGGTAGCTGTCTTGATGATCTGGATGCATGGGTACCTCACTCGGTGACGTGAGGCCATCTCATTATACATTTGCTCAACTGCACCATTCAGTGTGGTATCCCTATATTCCTTATACATGTTATGATATCCAGTCCTACTCTGATACCTCAGCCAGATGCCATAGTTTTTAATCTTTGTGGGTTTCTTCTCAAAAATCTGCATAATATCGATCTTTGTTACTTGATAGGAATATACCATAAAAGAGGATGCAAAAGAGCAGCTTCTAAGTATATATGAGCAGCTGTGCATCTCAGGATATTCAACCAAAATTAGCAGGACAATTATTTGGATTTTTTTTTTCACATTTTGACTTTTCACCCAATTTTTAAAAATAAAGAACAAAAGTGGAAAGAAAAAAATTAATCCAGAATTTGGGTATCTGTTCCCCAGAGGAAGAAATTCCAAATTTTTCTTTTCTTTTCTTTTCTTTCTTCTTTTTTTTAAATTGTATTTGGAAAGTTTTCAGTTAATCATTAACCAACAAGGGGAATATTTCTGGCAAACTACTCTTTTACAGTTAATTCGAGTCAGACCATGATCAGAACAGATCCCAATGCCATTCTGATCAAATGCTGCTAAAAATTAGTAAATTTTTTTATGAAAACCGAATGCTACCAGTTTTCTCTCTGGCTTTCCTAATTATTGCTGCAAACTTCCAGGGCTTTTGAGTTTAAAAACATCTAATTTCTGTCTGTATGTCTGCTACTTTTTCTGCTTTAGCTGTTTTTCGTGGTTCTGAATTTTGGTGAATTATATAGAAGAGATCAGCATCCTATATAATGAAGAGTGATGGCACAGAATATGTAAACAAAATCGATGCTGCAAATTTTAAATGAGTAAACAGACCTCATTTATGGCTAGCACTTGACCATTGCTCTTCTTAACTTTCTTAAGTTTCCTGAGGAAATACCTATTAAAAAAAAACGCAAACATCAATAAATTAGGAAATAAATACAATATAAAAACCCCCTTCCTTCCTGTGAGCATCAGTTTATGAGGAACAATCTCAAACAATTAATCATTCATGAAAACCACCGTAGTTAACGAACCAAAACTAAAGACTTGCACCAGTAATTTGAGCATACAGCTATAATTACAAGTTCCAAACGAAATCACCATCATATAGTTTATCTAACATGCAAGGAGAGTGCAAAAATATCCTAAAAATATTTCAAAACATGGTCAATTATTCCCAAGTACAATGAAATGTTGTCATATCCAATTATTCCCACGTACAATGAAATGTTGTCATATCCCAGCGGATCAAGCAGTGAATGAACTAGATCGTAGCAATAGAAATGATCTATAACATGCACAAATCAGAAGTAACAACAACTGACACCATAACACATTCATATTTAGAAACAATAAGTCACTAAACATCATAATAGAAAATCAAACAAGAAAAGGGTATAGAGGGGGTTGTAAAACCCACCTAACTGCCGATAACTTGCTACATATGCTATGAGATATTCCAGTGAGGAGCCATGACAATACTTACCCAGTTTCACCATCAGATCTCTAATGCAATCCTCCCTCAAAAAGTTTATATATATTTTTTGGTTCCCAACCTATTACCACCCCATTTCACCTTCTCATTGCCACCATCTTATTCCCTTTATTTCTTCAAAATTAGTGGTGGCTGCCCTCTATAGAAAGGGAAAAACATGCCATCACCATAAGATCACATGCCCCCCATGGATTCATGTGTATCGCAATGAGATTCTGAGCCCCAATTCTATGGGAAAGTATGACATTAAGGTGTTAACACATCAACCATGCAACAAGCCCACATCTCACTCGGAATCTGACCAGGGTAGTTTCCACGTCTTTATCAGAGATTTTTGAGTAGGCTGATTCCACCGTAGTTGAAACTGAAGACCTCTAGACCAATCTCAAAGCTCCAAGACACTCACAGATCGCCTCTCATGGGGGTGACTTTCTAAACATCATCAGGTAGGCAGTCCAAGAGTCCACCATGGATTGCTCAGATCCTCAAGAAGAGGATCAAAACACCCCAGCCCATGGAGTTCATGTTTCCCATATGCTAACATCTACAAAAGGGTTTGATAAGCTTACCCGACAGTGCATCTGCTGAAATTCTCAACAGGTTGGTGTCTACTGCATTCAGATAACTTCATAGATATGCCACAATAATGGAAACAACTTCTGTGCAAACCATAACTGGCTATTTAAAAGGGCATATCATATAGGGAAAATTCATATGAGCAGGTTCCTTCTTCTGCATTAAAATACTTCCAAGGGCCTGATATTTTCCAATGAATAAAAACTGCGCATACATTTCCAGTCTTCCAGCATAAGCTCTAAAACCAAAAGAAAAATAAAACAAGATGAAAAAAAAAGATAAGGAGAAAAAAGAGAGAAATAATAATAAAAAAAACCAATAAAAAGGCAAAAAGAACAACTTCCTCAAAGTTGACAGCAGAGCAGATCTAAGTAGCGTATAACCCAGAACAGCGAGAGCCCAGCTGGTTCAATAAAAAATTTGTGTGACCTTCCAGGCTTAACCAAATTTAATAACTAGCATGCCTTTTCCGGGCATTCAGCATGCTATGACACTGCATTTTTATAGACAATAATGTGGAGGAACACATCTTAGCCACGCCCTTAAACATGTATATTAAAAAAACTTTATTTATTTCAAATTTATGATTCTTTTAACTTTTAGAACAACCTTTAGAGGAAGGATTAGCCCAATCCAACCATTTCCAATAGCTTGCAGCAATTTTATGATGCTGTCTAACTCTTAGAACACTTTGAATGGAAGTATTAGCCCAATCCAACCATTTCCAATAGCTTGTAACACTTTACAGTATCGATAGCCTTCAAACTCATCGTCAACTATCAATTTATTTCTCTTTTTTTCCTACATTCTCAGCTGTAATTCATTTCTGGGTGAGACCTCAAAAACATTATCAAGCAATCCAGAAATGTGAGACAACACCTTTGTGGAGAGTCTGATCTTATTCCATCATTTTCAGTCCAGCAATGATGGTAATTTATTTGTTTTGATAAGTAAATAATCTTCTTATGGCAAAATAGCAAATTGTAGAGCCAACCTGATGGCTTTGACACTCATCTTTATTTAACAGCTTCCACTCAGAAATACAAATACATCATACATCATTATCAGTAACGATAACTGCGTGAGAAGCACAAAAACAAAAAGGTGGATAGAGGAAGTAATTAAGCAATATCTAGGACACACAAGTTGTCATTTTAGCCACCAAAATGAATAACATCAGATTATGCTACTCCGCCCTGAGAGCATGTCATTGGATTTTCTCATCTAAATCAAAGTTTTCAGCTAAGCCAAAGCAAAACCTTAGAGAACAAAATATCAAGTGATCTCCTTTTCAATGCTGAAACGCATTGAAAGTTATCCATCATAAGATAATGCATAATGAATAGTGAATCCCCAATTCTAGTTAATATTTTTATTCCAATCAATCAATCAACGAGATCTACAAGAATACAGAACGCAACAGTAAAAAATAATATACAAATAGTTAAAAAAAAAAAAAAAAAAACAATCGATGCTAGGGTTTTGAAAAGTACCAAAACTTGGATTTGGCCCTGACTTCATTGGTGGCCCAAAGCTTCATCCTGTAGAGCTTTGGGTGCTCCTCGGTCGGAGTTGGAAGGGCACGGCCCACCACCTGATACTGATGAAACTGCACAAAAAATGAACCTAAAACTCAGTATAAATGGAACGAGAAGGAAATACCTGGTATGTAAAGAGAGAGATGGAGAGACCATGGCCTTGCGCTTACTCTGAAAGCCACCATCTTTGCAGTAACAATCGCCGCTCTGTCTCCTTCTAGGGTTAGCGGCCCTCACTGTCCCCTCTGCGATTTCTAGGGCTTCAAAGCGTCTCAGTGAGGGCTTTTTCACATTATATATGACGAGGCCTGGAAATACCCCCTATTTGCTAAAAAATTGTAAACATACCCCTATTCTATCTAATGACTTCCTACTCTATAGGAAGTATACTATCCATTTACTTCCTTAGACACAACACATGTTGGGGATGTACTCTAACAACTTATAAAATAATCTCAACAAAAACAAAGTTTCAAAATAAATTATCTATGTACTAAAAAATACATGCTTCAAGATTGAATGAAAACTTTTTAATTTTTTAAATGCTACATCTAAGTGTCACAAAACTCAAAATTCAAATTTTTTTAAAAAAAAATAATCATCTACCAATTCTTATATGGTTTCCAAAATTTTAGATTAAAAAGACCCTCACAAGAGGTTTTTTGGATGAGGGAGTAAATGCACAATACGCTGCCATGGGAGCATAGTACTTGTGC
Organism: Amborella trichopoda; assembly: GCF_054954075.1. NCBI lineage: Eukaryota > Viridiplantae > Streptophyta > Magnoliopsida > Amborellales > Amborellaceae > Amborella > Amborella trichopoda. Next base: position 54,124,888 of record NC_142337.1, read on the forward strand.
CCATTTTTTACAATGTCCAACACTTGGATGGGCTGGTAAACCATATAGCCATGTTTATTATATGGTTTATTTGGATTATATTATACTTCCATGTCAATAACGAAATGCTGGAAACGTTGCATACAGTTGAAATGTAGCAAACATCATGGCCACAAGGAAAGTTCATTGTTCCTGTTTATCATTTTTAGCTATTTGTTTTCTAGAAAGGATATACTATAGGTAGTAGTTTGGAAAAATATTTTCTCAATGTTTCCCAATGTTTAGCATTGAAATGTAAGATTATCATTTTTAGCTATTTGTTTTCTAGAAAGGATATACTATAGGTAGCAGTTTGGAAAAATATTTTCTCAATGTTTCCCAATGTTTAGCTTTGAAATGTAAGAAAATGGAGCTTCATTCTTAAGATGTGAAAGGTAAGAAAATGGAGCTCCATTCTTATTAAAGGGAATGGGGTTGAGGTCGTAGTGGTGGCACCTCTTGAATCACAGCTATTGATCAAGGTTTCTATTTCAATTGACGCATCCCCATACTATTTTTAAAACGAGTAAGGGCCTATATTTCCCATTGATTAACCTAAAAAAAAAAAAAAAAACGGTGCGAAAGCGCTTTCGTATGCTTACGGAAAAACTTTATTTGTGAACAAACTTTGACGGTTATTTGCGGGTGAGTCCATGGTGTTCGTATAATAGTTATGAAACTATGAATCTTGTGAACAATACAATGTTGAATCCATTAATACTAATAAAATAAGATATCAAATAGGATTAATCAGAATAATATGTCTCGTGACTCACAAATGGTATTTGAAATTATGGTAGTAGATATCATTTCCAATATCTTACCATGGGATAATTTTCTCAAATTATTACTAGTTTGCCATTTTTTGATAGGCATTTATTGTTGTTTCGTCGGGAATTCTATAACTCTGGACAACTTTATTTTCTAAAAATTTATTTAGTTTTTTATTTAAAATTTTATAAAATATCAAACGGTCAAACCTCCTAAAAAAACTCAATGAGGTGGTTAAATCAATAAATTTTCCATTAAAGCAACTCCAAAGCATTACACCTAGGTGCCTATAATTATTTTGTTAGAAAATGTCTAATTTGCCTCCTTTCTAGGTTTGAAACCTTAAAGAATATTTAAGTTGTATTGAATTATGAAGATTTGAAAGATATAAAAAAGCTCCCTAAGGTTTCTGTCTTGTCTTGTGTTTCCTAACAGAGGAGGGTGAGATAGTTTTTTATCATAAAGCATGTGAGATCAATGAAGTCGGTTAACGCAAAACATCTATGACGAAGAGATGGAGGCCTTGCAACAAAATAATAAAGTATGGGACCTCATTGAATGTTTGGAAGGGCAAAAGCCTAGTATTTAAGAAGAGGAAATGTCTTGATGATGTTTTTGAAATGTGCAGAGCTCGATTGATTGTAAGATGTCTACTACCATATGTATTTTCTCTTTGGAAGGTGGGTCAATTAGTTTGTTTTCGAGGTTGCAATCTATGGTGGCTTTGTCTTCTAAATAAGTCGAGGGTAAGTTACTTACCCATGTATCTAAAGAAATAATTTTGTTAAACATATTATTTGGTGAGTTATTAGTTATAAGAAGGAATTTGGTGAGTTATTAGTTATAAGAAGGAACACCGCTTCATTGCGGTAATCAAAGTGCCTTGGTTATAGCAATGAATCCATCTTTCCACAACATGACTAAACATGTTGATGTTCACTATCATTTTGTTTGTGATGTGGTAAATGGGATAATTTTATTATAAAAAAATCATATTGTTGAATTAATAACTCATAGGCAACAATTTTTCGGACTTGACTTGTCAATGGAAAAATATCTTAAAATAGGAGAATGTTAGTGTGAGTCCATATTTCCCTACTATATTATTTGTAGTAAATCTCAACAACCTATATTCCTTATATTCATTGACACCCTATTTTTATGAGGATGTGAACATTTTAGGTTTGGGAGGGAGTGAACTTTTGTTGGAAAAATGCATTGGCCCATTTGGTTACTTTGTACAACTCTTATAATTTTAAAAATTTGTATGTGTTTGACATGATTAGTTAATATCAAAACATAGTGATTTTTTTTCTCTGGTTTTATAGTACGGGGTAGATTGTTTACTCTCACATTGCAATCTTTCAACATTGATTTGGCTGGTTATCTAATTTATAAATGAACTCTACGTATATTTGTAGTTTATAATTGACTCTCCATTTAAATAAAAAATAGGGAAAATTTCGTACATAACCCTAATTTCCCATCTTATTTCATGGTAGACCCTCATTTTATTTTTCTTTCAAGCGGCATAAAAAAATCCCTTAGGATTTCACCGTGCCCCTCATCTCTTATCTCCCTCATTTATTCACTTTTGACCATAAAAATTAACCCCAACAGACATTTTTATACCATATCAACCCAATATGAGAGATAGATTGGGAGCCCTCAACATGGCTTTGAGGGCTGAAAAGGTAAAAAATATAATAAAAAAATATTTTTGAAACATTTTTGGGTTAAAAGATATGGGATGGGAGATATAATGGGGTGGGTTAAAAAAAAATTGAAACATTTTTGAAACATTTTTTGAACGTTTTTTGGTTGAAATGGTATAAAATGGTTATTGGGACTAATTTTATGGTCAAAAGTGAATAAATGAGGGAGATAAGAGATGATGGGGTACGGTGAAATCCTAAGGGATTTTTTTATGCCCCTTGAAATAAGATGGAGAATTAGGGTTCTGTACGAAGCTTTCCCTAAAAATTATACAAGTATGGTATTGCATACTACTAGCATATTCACGTGAGTTGCGCGTACAATCGTAATGTGTATAGGAAAATAACAAAAATATTAAAAGATCAAAAGAAATCCATAATACAATTTTAATATTATTGTAAGCAGAAATAGATGAGCAACAAAATAATATACAAAAACAAATGAAATCAATAATATCATTTTAGGGAAATTCATCAAAATGCACCTCACAGTTGAGGGCCAGTTTGAATGTCCAATAAAAAGAAATTGTTATTCATAAAAATTGCAAGTTTTTCAAATGGCGATTGAAAAAAATACAAAGCCTTTTTTTATTCTTATAAGGAAAAATTTTATATAGAGCCAAGGCTCGAAACAATTAAATTAGAGCCTACCTCCAAAAAATCACTAGATGAGGCTTTTTTTACACTCAAATATATTCAAATTAATCATCTCGACATCAAGATGTATGGACATGAGAGAAAAATAGATTTTTGGTTTTAGAAATAGTGTATTTTGTAATGCTTATTGGACTGTCAATTTTTAAGATTTTCAAGTTTTCATAGATCTGTCGATCTATACTGTTTTTGAAGCTTTTGAACTTTATATATTAAAATTAAAATATATTTTAATACTATCACAAAGATTTTCAGTATTGAAACCACATTTCTGGATACTATTTGAATGTAGGCTCTAATTTTATTGTTTAGAGCCTAGGCTTTAAACAAACTGCACCCTTCTTATAAAGCCGTTTGGGTGTTACACGAGCATTTTATTTTAGCCCCCACTACGAATTTGTATTACTCTGTCACAAATCCCTCACCTCACCAAATGGTCTCTCCCTCCTCCCCTCTTACCTCTCTTGCTCTCTTTTCTCTCTCTGCACATTTTGGTTCAGTGTATTAAGCTTACCCTCGCTCCAAATGTTGGGTTTCGTTGATTCTGATGAACCCTAGGGTTTTCTGCGAGAACTTGTCCATCTCTGTAAATTTGGGGGTTTGTGTTATTTTTTATAGACATTGGGGTTCTCTCTCTCTCTCTCCAAAAATTCATCATATGTGATTCTAGTAAAATTGCAGGGCGAATTCATGAAAGGTACCCAATTAGAGAGTGGAAGAAGAGGGTCACTGGTTATGAAGCTTTTAAAGGACAGGAGGGCAGATATTTCTATTTTGACGGAAATGCAGAAGCTTTGACAAAGAAGAAAGTCCCTAAGAAGAGTTGCAGAGTCGCCATTGCCATTGCCACAGGGAAACGTTATAAGGTCGAGGTGCTTGCCAGAAAATTGTGGTGCTCTCTGTATATCCTTTCTTCTTTGATCCTCTCTTTCTCTCTTTAGCTACGGTAAAGCTCCTTATGCCATCTTTCTCTCTCCCTTCTTCTGTAACCTTCTTTCCAGCTTCTCTGCACTCCTCTCTCTCTCTGAGTTAGAGAGAGAGTTGGGTTTTGGGTTTGCAATGAGAGAGAGAAAGAGAGTTGGGAAAAGAGAGTTCGGTAATGGGTAAATAGTGAGAAAGATGGGTATGGGGTTTGCACGGGTGAGATAAGGCCACACTTCCATCCAAAAAGATTTAAAGTCTAACTTGAATTTTTTTGAACGATAACTTTTGTCTTGACACGGCAATATTTTTTCTTTCGATCTAAAAATCTAGCAAAATTGTGTGGTTATCTAAACGTTCGGCTTCACAAGATTTTAGGATTGCAATAAAAAAAATATTCCATTTCTGGGTACATCTAAACTGGCACTCAACTATATAACATTTTATTTTAGGTGTATTTTGATAATTTTAAAACGTATTTTGATTTATCATTTGATGGGCTGTTTGAAATTTGATCAAAAAAATAATGGGCAATTTACGATCAGATCAAAAAGTACGAGTAAGATGTTAAATAGTTCAAATCACATGTAGTTTCATAAATTTCCCATAATTTTATGATACTAATCTAATATTAGGTGAGACTTAAAATTTTCAATTTTATGACAAATATGTTAATATATCGGAGTTGTTGAAAGTTGTACTTTTTTCTAATGCAACATTCTTAAAAAGAGCAATGAAATGAGTCATCAATAACATTTTGAAGTATTCAAATTTATCAACTAATATTTGACAATTTGAAGGCATAAATTTGTTAAAATTATAAAATATTGACAATTTTATAAAGAGAAACAAAGTCGATTTCTTAACCTTGATAAATTGTAATAACAAATTAAAATTCATCCATAAGTATATTTTTGATATATTAAAAATTATAGTTGAAAAAAAAAAAGAAGCCAAAGTTAGCGAAAGACTAATTTGAGGCATAAAATTTTGTCTTTAAAATATAAAATCTTGACAAGTTTATGAAAGGAAAAAAAGTAGATTTCTAATTTCAAATAGCACAATTATTTTCTCAATCTTGGTAAATTGTAATAACAAATTAAAAGTCCATAAATATTATTTTAAGCAAAAAAATCCTAATGAAAATAAAAAAATAAAAAATCTAGTATGCTATTTTGGAATAGTTATAAATAGAGTAAAATTTATCGTAAATGATTTCTAAATTCAAATAACATAATTATTTTATCAATCTTGGTAAATTGTAATAGCAAATTAAAAGCTCATAAATATTATTTTGAGCAAAAAATTCATAATGAAAATAAAAAATAAAAAATCTAGTATGTTATCTTGAAATAGTTATAAATACAATAAAATTTATCATAAATAGTTTTAAACAACAGAATGCATCCAGATAAACTTTGTTTCAGCAAACATGTCCCTGATTTAAATGGACTTTTAAGATAAAAAATATTATGAAGAAACATACATTTACAATGAATATGAATTTCAAACTTTATAGAAAGGAGATAATGCCTGCATAGGAATGATGCATCATTAAAATTTCGATTCTAAATTGACAAATAAATTAATAATAAAACTTTAAAGAAGAGTATTAATTATGAAATGGAAAAAGAATGCGAGAAAATTATTGATGAATGACTTTAAAAGTTTTAAAAAATGTAAGGGAGAACTAATGAGGTAGAAAACTGTAGCTTATCAAATCAATCTTCCCGTCCATTCCTCATGTGATAAACTATATTTCTATATATTTGGGCCTTAAGCTCCAATGGAAGATGTGTTATTGAGCTTATCGAAAATGTGAACAAGAGTTTTAATTTATAGGGTTACAATGTTGTGTACTACTAAATAAACTAACATAAGCAATGAACGATCTTCTTAATATGAGTACGCATAAAAGGAAGAAAAATATTGTACGAAAAAATAAGTGCAGGTTTCTATAATTTCCACAATCCCCCTTAGCGGAAAAAATAAATTAAATGAACGAGCAACGAGCATATAATATGCCTACATCCACGGAAGAAGAAAGTCACTATTCTTTTACTTTTTTCTTCTACATTACACGATTACATGGGTTACACCATATATATACACAATGATACACCATATCATAATCCCATAAAATTAGCTCAACGAGGTGAACTAACCGGGAGAGACTCCACAAAGATAGATGATTCTGTTTTTTAGTTGTAACCATCCATAAAGATAGGGTCAATGTTCAACACTCCCCCTCAAGTTGGTGCGAATATATCCATTGAGTCCAACTTGCTCAAAATTTGACGAAACTATTTATTTACAAGAGTTTTGATAAATATGGCTGCGTCCTGATCATGTCTTCTAATGAATGATGTACAAATGATATTTGCCTAAACATTTTCTCGGATAAAATGACAATCAACCTCTATGTGTTTGGTTCGTTCGTGGTAGACATGATTTGAGGCAATTTGAATGGCTGCCTAATTGTCACAAAACATTTTTATTGGAAGTTGAGTTTTCAACCCTATATCTTGAAGAAGATGTTTAAGCCAAATTAATTTGCTTGATGTTGATTCCATGGCCTTGTATTCTGCCTCAACACTTGATCGTTCCACAACATTCTGTTTTTTGCTTTTTTATGTGACAAGATTACCTCCAACAGTAGTACAATATCCTATGGTAGACCTTCTATTTGAAGGACTACCTGCCTAATCTACATCAGAGTATCTCTCAATATCAACATTTCCATTTGGCTTCATCCATATTCCTCTTCCAGGTGAAGCTTTGAGATACTTCAAAATCCTTTCAACTGCTTCCATATGACAAGTCCATGGGACCTGCATATATTGGCTGACAAGACTAACTGCATATATAATATCGGGCCTTGTTATAGTTAGGTAAATAAGTTTCCCAACAAGCCTTTGATAGTGGCCAACATCTTGAAGGGGTTCCCCATCAAAAAAATTAATTTTTGACTGCTATCTACCAACGAACAAATATGTTTGACCCTTAATTTTCCACTTTCTTTAAGTAAATCAAAAACATATTTTCTTTGAGAAATGAAAAACCCATTTTTCGAGTAAGCCACTTCTATTCCAAGAAAATACTTTAATTGCGCAAGATTTTTAATGTCAAATTTATTATGAAGATGTGCCTTTAATTTTAAAATTCCCTCTTGGTCATTTCCTATGATGACAATGTCATCAACACAAATGAGAACAACGATAGTTCTCTTACTTGTTTTCTTTACAAACATAGATAAATCAACACTACTTTCTTTAAAACCCACATGAGTGAGAGCATAGCTCAATTTTGCATATCATACCCTGGGGGATTGTTTCAATCCATATAAAGCTTTTTTCAATTTACACACTATTCCATTTTCTAATTCCCTTGGATTCCCCGTAGGCAAACTCATATAAACTTATTCTTCGAGATCTCCATGAAGAAACACATTTTTCATATCCATTTGAGACAATTGCCATCCAAGATTAGTAGCCACAGATAATAAGACACGAACCGTATTCATTTTTGCAATTGGTGCAAATGTCTCTTTATAATCAACACCATAAGTTTGTGTAAATCACTTGGCCACAAATCTGGCTTTATATTGTTCAACAATTCAATCACTTTTAAATTTAATTTGGAAAACTCATTTGTAGCCAACAGTTCTTTTACCTATAGGTAGTTTGACAATCTCCCATGTATGGTTTTTGTTAAGAGCTCTAAGTTCCTCCTCCATGGCTCTCCTCCACACAGGTAGGGATTGAGCTTCAGAAAAATAACTAGGTTCTGGACTATTAGTGATGGCACTTATAAAAGCAACATAATTTGGAGACACATGATTGTAACATATGTGTTCCTGAATAGGATGAGAAACAATATGATAAGTGAAAAAATCCTTAAGATTAGATGGAAGATGAGTAACACAAGCGGATCGTTGTAGAAGACTCGTGAGTTCAGGAGACTGGGCCATGGGTTCTTCATTAATCACTTCAGGTCTGTCTTCAACTTGATGATTTTGACATTTTTCTTTAGCACTACCATTTTGAGGAGTTTGACTAATAACTTTTTGCTTGAAATATCAGTATTAACAACAGGTAGTGGTGAGATATTAGAACACTCCCCCCGAGTCATATTTTCAAAAGATTCAGCACAATTACAGTGAAAATAAGGCTCAGTTTCACTAAACATAACATCCCTTGACACATAAATTTTTTTTTTTTTTCAGATCATAGCATTTGTACCCCTTTTTAGCAGAGGAGTACCCAAGAAAGATACATTTAATAGCCCGTTTTTCAAGTTTGTCTCTATTTTTATTCATGAACATAACAGGTGCACCCAAAAACTTTCAAGTGGGAAATATCAATACATCTTCCTTTTAGAATTTGTAACGGTAACTTTTCTTTTAGAATTCTACTTGGGGTTCGGTTAATCAGATAACAGGCTGTAAGAACATCTTCAGAACAATCAACTTTTGGTATATCCACTTGGAACATGATGGATTTGGTCACCTCCAGTAAGTGCCTATTTTTTTGTTCTGCAATTCCATTTTGTTAAGGAGTCCCTATACAAGAGGTTTGGTGTATAATTCCATAAGAAGTGAGAAAATTTGAAAAATTCTTATTAACGAATTCGGTTCCATTATCGGTACGAAGGATCTTAATTTTGGCATTAAATTGATTTGAAACCATATGGTAGAATTCTTTTAAAGTAAGGAAAACTTCACTCTTCGATTTCAATAAATATAACCAAGTGGACCTAGTATTATCCTTGATAATATGACAAAATATTTAAACCAATTATAAGAAGTCATCGGGGCATATCCCCAAACATCATAATGTATCAAATGGAAGGGCTTATCATAAAAACTCGTAAAGCTTTGAAAAGGTAATTGAACTTGTTTTGAAAATTTGCAGACATCACATGAACTTAAATATGAATAAAGTATTGGAAACAAAATCTTAAAAATATTGTCTGAAGGGCCAATCCTAGAGTGCCATAAATTACCATAATTCAAATTCTGCCTAGCTGTTAAGGCCTTATTTTGCAAATCAACTAAGTATAAGCCATGCGAAGTATGCCCCTCGCTAATCGTCTTCCCCATGGCCCTGTCCTGAAATATCACAAATTGAGGAGAAAATATGACATTACAATCCAAATCATTGGTAATTTTGCTAACCGAAAGAAAATTTGAAGAAAATGATGGTAAATAAAAAACATCATGGCAGTTATTGGAAAGAACATTGGCTTTTCCACTCTCCCGTATAGGAATCTTCACCCTATTGGCAATTGACACAGGTTGGCTATTCGTAATTTCTTTGAAGTTGGAAAGACGTTACAAACTCCTTGTCATATGGTCACTATCCCCCAAGTCAATAATCCATGTGGATGTTTTCAATGCAACAAGGCATAAGAATTAGCAAAAAAATTACTTACTTCTTGAGAAAATTTATTACCCGGTGGTGTTTCATGAGTGGAAGTAGAGTCATTATTTCGCAACTGTTGAAGAAGTTGTGCTAATTGTTCCAAGCTAAACTAAGAGTCAGAAGACACAGCTTGAGCAGCTGGACTTGCTTGAGCAGAGGAACCTTTGTCCCGTGCCAACGTAAGATGATAATGTAAACCCCAACACCCATCCTTTGTATGACCAGTATTTCTGCAATAATCACACCTCATAGAGAATTTACCCCTACTGCCACATCCTCTCCCCCTTCCACAAGAAGCAAACCCTCTACTCGAATTACTTGTACGTTTGGAGGATTCAACCTTATTGGCAGTAAGGGCAGTTCTTTCAGAATTTTCAAGAGTCTCTTTATTTTTTGAAGTCAAGACTTTCCTTCTAGTTTCTTCTTGACAGATTGATGCACAAACATTCATAAATGAAGGAAGTTCTTTAAACATCAATATTTGACTTCTGATATTCTCATAATCCTGTTAAAACCCAGTTAAAAATAAAAAAAAATTATCTTATATAATCCTTTGTTGAATATTTTTTAGGTCGGTGGTAGCAGGTGAATAAGTAGATAATTCATCCCAAAGTTTTTTGAATGAAGCAAGATACTCTGTAATAGTTTTCTTTTATTGTTTAAGACAAAATATTTATTGTTTTAATTAAAAAATACGGGATAAATTATCTTGTTTCGCATCTATTTCTTTTATGGATCTCCATAAATCTTCAACATTACCAGCATCAGTGAAGATTTCAGCCATATTAGGCTCAATGGAATTGAGTATCCAAGACATAACCTTTTTATCTTCAGATATCCAATCCTCATAGGCCAAATCATCTTTAGATGGAACCTTCTTTTTTCCTTCAACATGACCTTGCTGAGATCTTCCATGTAAGGAGCTAAAAGCAGCCTTAGGCCAAGTTAAGTAGTCGTTTCAATTCAATAGAGTACTAGTGAGCTTGTCATTAGTATTATACTCATTTTCATGAAAAACTGTTTTTTTTTATCTCCCATCTTATAACACAATATTAAAAAAAGAAGCTTAACTATCACTGATTACCACAACACCAAGAATCAACAACCAATGAGCCGCACACCCAAATAAAAACCTCGAGTAAAAAAATCAGAGCACATGTATTCGAGGAGTGCACTGTTTTTTTTTTTTTTTCTCAAAGAAATTTTTATTAAGAAAAATTGCACCATTTTCAAAAAAAATAATTGGGTGTGATCAAATGACCCACCAATTTTTGCACAAGTTTGCACTATCATGCAGAATCTTCTTTGTGGAGAGAGAGAAACAACCATGGTAAAAAAAACTTATTGGTTCAATAATGGCATAGGCTAGAACAAGTCTCTCTCAAATTTTATAGAGACTAGATCAACACGGACCCAAACAACAGCCGTTAGTAGCTCTGAAATAAAACTTGCTCTAATACCATAAAGGAAAAAATAAATCAAATGAATGAGTAGTGAGCATATACGTGGTTCGACAAGATGCCTACATATACGGAAGAAGAAAGTCACTATTCTTTTCTTTTTTTCTTCTATATTACACGATTACATGATGTGCACCATATATATACACAATGATACACCATATCATAATCCCATAAAATTAGTTCAACATGGTGAACTAATCAGGAGAGACTCCACAAAGATAGATGATTCTGTTTTTTAGCTATAATCACCCATAAAGATAGGGTCAACTTTCAACACCCCTCAAACTCAAGGTGAGTTAAGAGAGAGCAACTTGAGTTTGAGCAACTGACAACTGAAGGCAGGCCTTAAAACAAAGTAGGAGCAAAAGAAGCTTGAGCAGTTGTAAATTAGCAATCATAAAAAACCGACACCTTGAATAATGCAGTCTCACATAACAACATATCAACAAGCCTCCGAAATAGACATGAGCAAAAAAATAAAAAGATCATCACACAAGATGGAGTAACGAAAAACTCTATCAACCAATAGGATTGAGTAATAGAAAAATTAGTCATTAAACATAATCGGGTAATGAAAACTTGATCATCAACCAAGATCGAGAAATTCGATCGTCAAACAAGAGGCACTTGGAAGAGCCAACAAATATTAGTGGCGGTTCAACAAACACAATTGGACCTTAGATTGGGAGTTGAGAACAATAAGATCCAAAATAGATCAGTGAGTCGAAACACTATTTGACAAATAGACAAATCAGAGAGTTGATACATGACTCGACAGAGTCTCAGACCGAGAGTTCAGTGGTCATTGTTTTGTAGATGGGAAAGATCAATCGTTTTGAAAGGCTTTTTTTAGAGGCAGGTTTCAGATAGTTTAAATAGAATCGGAGGAAGCCATTGGAAAACAAAATATTGGTTACCTAAAGCAATGGACAATGACATATCAAAGAGAGGAGTAACCAACTCTATTTCTCTCTAAATGGAGATCTTGATAGGACATCAACAAGGGCTAGAAGATCACTTTAATGGTAAAAGCAATGCTTCCTATCTGTTCCCAAATCCACCTCATATGCACTCAAGTATGAGAAGATAACCTTTTTGCCTGCTTCCACACTACCAACTTCTTTACCAACAGAAATAGCCTCTCTCATAAGATATCACTCAAATTTATTTTGAGGTAACTCCTCTAAGGTGAAACTGATCAACAAATAAATGAAGCCATAGTTAAGAGAGGGAAACTCATAACACTCGAATCTAATCCCATTACACATTGCTCCCTAGATAAAAGAACGCCGATCTAGAGAGAGAAACCCTTGACACCGATGAAAATTCTTAGTTTTAGAGAGAGAGCAAGTGGGAGACAAAAAGCCATAAAGTTTATTGCGTGTTAGAGAGAGAAAGTGAGAGAGAGCCCTTCTTGAATATGCAACTCAACCTTCGGCGCATGATTAAATAAACCCAACCCAAAACAAATAAATCCCACAAAATCCTTGCTAGATAAATAGAAATCATGAGAGAGAAAGAGGGGGGACAAAGAGAAATATAGAGAAATAAAGAAACATTCAAAGGCCGTGGTGGACACTTCGCCTTCCTACCCAAGGAAGTCCCCTGTAGTCTAGGCCATAAAAACTGCCTAGAAAAACTGCTCAAAGCTCCGATCAAATGCCGAAAAAGGATTTTTAGGCCCCATAGTCTCGATGATTATGGCAAAAGCTCGTCGTAAAATCAACACCAACAATAGCAATAACCGTTTGGAGCCAACCTCACCAAAAGTCTCATGGGCCAAATCAAGTACAAGAAAAAGCAATCCGAGAAGAAGCAAACAGAGAATAATCAACTAGAGATGAAGGAGCTGAAGAAGAAGGGGATAGAGTTGGCCAAGATTTTCCACGAAAGTCGAAAGATCGAGGCGGTGCTGTCTGTTTCAGAGCCATCTCTGCCTCATCTTGTTAGATGATGAGATTTTCAAGCAGGAAAGAACCAAACAAGTTTGGTGAAAGAAGAATTTTTGGTGAAGGAGTTATGAAATGCTTGTTCAACGAAGAATAAACCAACAATTGCAGAAGAAGAGGGCTGAACTAGCAATTGAACTGAGCTTGGCTCAAGGTTCCACCTCTCCATAATAATAATAATAATAAAAGACGAGGACGCAGACGCAATAGTTGTTGCTGAGAAGCAATTGTTAGTCATTGGAAAACGTGAAAATGTAGAGTGAGAGAGAGTAGCTACGGCTTCAATAGCTACAACAAGACAAAAGCAAAACAAGATAAAAAAAACAAAAACAATAAGACATAGAGAGAGATGGCCGATGTAAGAAGATGGGGAAAAAAAAAGACGCAAAAAAAAAAACAGATTTGTGTAAGATTGCAGGTTCCAGATCAATCAAGATAGAACTTTGCTCTGATACCATGTGAGAAACTATATTTTTTGTATATTTGGGCTTTAAGCCCCATAGAAGATATTTGGGCTTTAAGCCCTACGAAAGATGTATTATTGAGCTTATCGAAGATATAAATAAGAGCCCCAAGTTACACGGTTACAAAGTTGTGTACTATTAAAGAAACTAAAATATGCAATAAACCACTTTCCTAATATGAATACACATAAAGGAAAAAAAATATTGTACCAAAAAATAAATGCCGGTTTCTATAATTTCCACACCTCACACACTGTCTCCCTCCTTTTATATCTTCCTGTTTCTCACGGCCCCTCTCGTTCTCACCCACTTCCTTTATTATCTTTCTCCCCTTCTCTCCCTATACCCCTCTATCTATCTCTTCCCCCTATCCATCCCCATCTTACACCCTCATTATCTCCCTCTTTCTCTCTACTCCATTCATCCCATGCCCTCTCTCGGTCTCTCATCCTATCCTCTTCCCTCTCTCTCTCTTACCCCGTCTCTATATATATCTACTTCCCTCTCTCACGCCCTTGTTCTCTCACTCTCTCTCATTTATTCCACATAGTCCTCCTATTTCTTTTAGATATGTTAATTTATTAATTTAACTAGATTAATAAAATGAAACTTATTTAGGATAGGCATAATAGTTTATAATATACAAAATCTATCCAAATCCAACCAAATATTCTTATAAGATGTAGACATTATCTAAAATAGAACCCGAAGTGCTTTTCAAAATTTTTGGATGCTCTTTTTTTTTTTTAATCTACATATTACACTCCATTTCTTTTAAGATAAATTTTAATTAGCAAAATTGATTTATCTAATTAGAAAAATACATAACTTTAAGCTTTATCTATTCCTAGGACAATTTCCCTATTTTATTTATATGTATAGGGACCTCTCTCATTACAATATGTGTCAACCCTTTAACTCTAGCTTAATAATGTAGTATATATGAGAAAATATAAAGAAGTTGCAATCACCCTTAGCTACTATATCAGAAATTTTACTCGGGAATTAATTTTTGGAATTGCATACCATGAGAGCATTTATCTATGTGTCAAGGAGGTTACACTTGCTACTCGCCATTAGATGTCAAATTGGATGGCTTGGGTGTGACACAAAATTCGATTTTTTTGTTCTTTGAACTTCAAGTATTGTCAATGACCCATTTATCTTTGTTATAATGATGTCAAAATTGCTACTAGCTATTAGATATCAAATTGGATGGCTCAGAGTGTGACACAAAAATTGTTTTGTTTTTTCCCCTTCTTTTTGAACTTTGAGTGTAGTCAATAGCTCCCTCATAGCTATTATTTTTAACTTTGAGTATAGTTAATGGCTCACTCACAGCCAATAAATTTAAATTTTGATAGACACTGGTGATTGTGATCTCTTTGTATTAAATTTTCGATCCTTTAAGCCCAGGCAATAATATGCATTTGACAATTGGATTTCGCATTAAACTACCAAATGCTCTTTGTAGTGGACAATACACTTTTCCATCGTACAAAGGGTTGATTATAATTTTTTTGGGCCTTAAACGACACCACCTTGACTCTAAAGCAAAAATGGACATGCACATCCACAATACCATTTTCCATTAAAAAAAAAATATTTACTTATGATCATTCACACATGGGAAGGGTCGGATACTTGCTTTTCCCTTCTTTGTTGCCCAATCTCAAACTTATGTGTATTTTTGTCTATTATATTTTATGAAATAATAGGTGCGGTTTGCATAAGGTTGCAACTTTAAACAATCAAATTAAGATGTACCTATAAATTTTATCATAAGATGTAATTTTGGTGTTGAAAATTCTTAGGATGGTTTGAGAAGCCACTTTTATAACTAATTATAAAATAAGATTGTCAACAGAGAGACCATTTTTCTTTTATACATGGATTTCATTCTTCTCCCTTACTCCACAAAAGCTAGTATATACATATCATAGATATTTATCTACAAGGTCCCAAACCACCCATAAATTTCAAAATAAGTGGTTGTAATAATATTATTAAATAAATACAAAGTTAAAAAAAAAATATTTTTTTAAGATTTCATGACTCATCCCAAGCCATCTAATTTGACATCTAATTAGTGTGAATAATTGTGACCTTCATGTACAAAAGATAAAGGAAAAATTACGTAAATATCTATTTTAGTTTTCGTTATTACAAAAATACTTAATACTTTCCGTTATTATTCATATGTTTGTACTTCACAACATTTTTCTTTTTTAAAAAAGACGGTTTTACACATGTTCGATTTTCAAACACCAATTTTTTTTTAAAATTTTGATTTTTTAAAAACCAAAAACTTTAAAATTTCGGTTTTTCCAAATCCGAAAAGTTTAAAATTTCAAAATTTCAAAAACTAAAAAGTTGAAAATTTGTATTTTTCAAGAACCAATGAAAATTTTTATTTTGCAAAAACCAAATTTCTTTATCTTTCGATTTTTTAAAAATCGAAAATAGCTCCAACAGTTTAAAACATTATGCTCTCTACTTCTGTGTCTCTCAAAAAACCTCTCTCACATAAAAGTCTCCAAGTTGTATGCACATGTAAATCTAGAGAAGCGTTCATTGGACCAGGAATGGTCTTGAAGCATATGGCACACATATATGCACCAACTTAAAGGCTTGCAAAAATATTGAAATGCTTAGTTACTGACTTATGTATGAGTTGAGTTTCAATTTTGATATTCCTTTGATAGAGAGGATTCCGAGAAAGTATACAAAAATAAAAAATCTCACTCATATGAAGGAATATGGAGTATCTCTGGAAGGATCCAGTTGTATCATTTTCATATCTAAAGTTTGCCAGGTTTTGTCGCATCTTATTTCTAATGCTTTATAATGTTTTGTGTGGGTCATATATGCATTCTAGAACTTATGTTTTAACCTTTTCCAATGTGTTGAGAGGTTTTATGAGTTCGAGACTTAGATACACAAAGAGTGTGAGATTCATAGAGCGGAGTGTTCTAAATTGTCGGGAAAAAACGGATATATGAGTAATAACGAAAAATATTTAATATTTTGGTAATAACGGAAACTAAAAGAAATATTTACGTAATTTTTTTTAAAATAAATGGTTTAAGACAAATTCTTTATAAAATTATAAACTTTAAAAATTGGTTAAAACCAAGTAGATATATAAACATATAATTTTTAAAAAAATAGACTATCTCAGGTGATTTATTACGAGATATACTATTTTTAAAACTAAAAAAATAAATTTTATTTTCATATTCATATGATGCCATCAATTAAATATTGTCAGCATCAAAACAACTATTTTGGATGATTTTTAGGTACGCATTGATTCTACTCGACATATGCACGTGGGAATACACTACACACGTGTCTTCGGCTGGAGCAAGTGACAGCTACCGATGACCTGCCCTGTTACGTTAGCTTCAATTTATAATCGGAAAAGTTTCGGTGGAACAATGCATTAAATGTAATGTATAATACATGTAATGTTTTATTTAGATTACTAAATGCATAGTCAACCATCTGTTCTAATTAACGGACGGTCGATATAAACCCTTCATCCAGTGGACGAGAAGAGCAAGTTAAGAATACGTATCATCCTATAAATTTGTTAAAACACTGTTAATGATAATTGGACTTGTCCGAAACTTGGACGTTTCCAATCTGTTACCGTGACGGACAAGGCACAAACCCTAAAACTTCGACGACCTCCGATTTCTTTTCTGCAACTTTTAATCCGCGTCACAGGAGTTTTCAGATTTGGAAGAAACCCTAGGACTTTGGGGCTGAAGGGTCCTGGCAAAATAAACCCTAGAAACAGGAGCCCTGGAAAGCTCTGAGCTTAGGGGACTGTTGAGAGAAACCCTAGAAGCAGTGAAGAAAGAGGAGAACCGCTAGACTACAAAACCTGGAAAATGAGCGAGGATAGCAGGAGCAAGGATCATCCACCCCATTATGGCACTTTTCAAGGGGTTCCCACCTATGGACAGCCGGCCATAGGGTTTCCTCAGCCTGTTCCTCCTCCTGGTGCTACCTCTGGAGCTTACTACCCTCATGGTTATCAGACTGTTCCAGGTAATATTGATATGTATTCAAGTTGAGTTATTTACAATCGATTATTGTGACTAGTTTGTGATTGTTTTATAATTTTATATGTCGTTTTTTTGTTTGTTTGGAGAATTGATAGTCAAAGACGTCATGATTTTACATAAGGGTTTCATGGTTTCTGGTTGTTTTCATGGAAACCATTTTATTTATTTTTGAATCTGGTTAACTTTGTTGACTATTGAACGATAGATTACATCAGATCAGCTCGAGGTAAGAAGGGCATCCCACAAACTGGGTGCTCAGACTACAGGTGGGAGAAGAATTAAGTAAAACTTCTTCTAGAAAGGACATAATATGAAAGTGGAATTCCATTTTATTCTTGCGAATTTTTTTTGATTGACAGTAGTTATGAATTGAAGTCATTCAATTGCACTTTCTTCAGCATTGCTTATAAACAAAGGGTGCTCCTTCTGCATCTTAAAAAATCACTTATTGAAAAGAGACATTAAAATACAACAATTTTGGACTTTTTTAATTGAAATGTTTTTTGTTTTGGTAATTTTGGTATGCAAGTGTAAAATGTAAGATATCTGTTTAGGTATTTATGACAAGAATTGTTCTTAATGTTGACTAACAAACTGCAATGCTGAAATGTTGATTACCATTTGCTTACATTGTAATAAAAACTGGTTGGAAATGTTCTCTTGTGGAAATAAAATATATGACCATTTTGAGCCGCTTTGACGATCATGATAATGGCAGCAAACGATGGGGGGAGAAACGTATTAGATGGCCTATTCTAGCCTTGAAAGGAATTGTAGCAGCAGCGTCAGGGAATTATACTTTTTCTTTATTATTATTATTATCATTATATTGCAAAAAATGGGATCCATCTTATACATCTTATAACCCTCGTATGACTATCTTCCATACTTTTGTTTGGTCCTGTGAAAAGGTTATTTATTACTATCAAGAAATGATGGTAAGAAGAGGGGGAGGGGGAGATGGGGGAAGTACATTTAGTGACAAGAAGCTTTACGTTAGGCGGAGAAAAGAGGCCACTTTCAAACTTTTAGAAGGCAAAATACCTAATCTCTTTTTTAGGAATTGCTTGTGTTTTGAAATTAGGATTACCGATGTTTTTGTTATGAAACTAGGATCACCATATGTGGAATGTGTCTATGTTTGCATGTGTGCATGGGTCTCTATATGTGTGACTCCGAAAGGATAAATTTCCCCTGAATAACTTATTCGTTGCTGCAAAAGAATATGTAGAATTTTATATATTTATGATATTGTGTTTCATATTGTAAGAGGTTTTTGGTGTTCTTGAGTTCTGCAAAAGATTTTTTCTTATGCGATAACAAGGGAGTTTAGTTTTCAGTCATGCATGTGCGCATGCAGTGCTTTTGTGTGTGTGTGCGCATGCATGCTATTTTGTTTATTTAGTAGATTAAAAAAGTACGAATTTCCCTTCTATGATTCATTGGTTATGGGGCAAAGAACACATATAGCTAATTATTTTTGTAAATACAAGCTGTATTTCTTATTTTTCTGAGTTCAACTACAAATTCTCACTTATGATAACAAGGCTTCACTGTTTAATTTTTCTTAGTGATTGTTTATCTCTTTGGTTTCCAATTTTCTCCATTAAGAGACTTCGCTTTGTACAACACTGAGATGCATTTAATTTTTTAAATTCAAAATTTTCAATGTAATGGTAGTGGTCATGAAAATGCATATTTATGGTGATCCCAATTGTACACAAGTTTGGCTTTATTCTTTACCAAATCTACATAAACCACATTTCACAAGTTCCTAAGTTAGATGTTCCTCGCTAATGGCACCTGCATTGCACGATGCTCCAGCTGAGATTCAGAATAAAAATAATCTCAGGAATATTTAATCTGAAGAGAACATTAATATATGTTTTTCATTTTTATTTAACCTCTCAAGTCATTTGTATTTATGGAATTATTTGATTTCTCGTATTTAACTTTTATTTACTTTTGAGCTTAATTTTAGTTCCTAAATTCCAATCATTTTCTAATTTCGCTCAAACATAGATTCCTATTTTGTTTTTAAATGTTATCTAGTTATTCTGATTGGAATTCCCATATTGGAATTTTTTTTTTTTTTTTATCTTTTAGCTCGTAGTAAATTCTTTTCTCAAAATAATTTTGAGTGTTTTTTTTTTTTTAATTTTTATTTTCTGTTTCTTTCATTCTTATATCTCTCTGATTTGTTTTTATTTAAAAATAAGTTGATATAACTGAATATGACAAAATTTTTATGGGGAGATACACGACTTATTTCCCCTTCGCTAATTGTAATCAGATTTAGATGACAAAGGAGAGAGATTTTTAAATAGAGGAACCCATCTTAAAGAACTTATTTGAAGGATTTTGGGAGAGAGAGAGAGAGATTATTGGCAAATAGGTGGATGGAACTTGTAATTTGAAATTCAAGACTCCTATTTATTCTCCCTTATATACATACATAGGTTGCTTTTCATCGAACGTATCAAAGTAGCCATGACCATTTCATATCAAATTGAAAATCTATAGCAATTGCACATTAGCTTATCTTTTATTGTATGAGATTGTCTCTTTTCTCTTACTTAGCTTGGCATTCTCATTTGACTTTTTCCGACAAATTGCTTATTTCCCAAATTCAAACTTGAGCGAGTGTAGTTTATTTTTGATTATTTCCTTTTCAAGGGTATGCCACAGTTGCAGAGGGACAGCCAATTAGAGAGCCTCGTCTACCTTGCTGCGGTATTGGTCTCGGTTGGTTCTTGTAAGTAACTTCTCACTCTCTTTTTCTATCTCATTCTCGTATCTTTTGTATAGATTTATTGCATGACTTTTGATTATAAATGGCCTGGAAGATTCTCGATGAATTATGTAAATAACCATGTCAAAACTGTACTAGGACATATATCCCCAAACTGCATAAGGTGTGTGAGTTACTGAATTGAAGTTGAACAGGGGTCTATTTTCTATACTCCATTTTTTAAACTTGTGCTTTGTCTTTTCTCGTTTTTGATTAGTACCGTCTCATCTTGTCCCTTTACTTTTTGTGCTTTTCTCTCTGTTTCTTTTTTTTTTCTTGTCAAATTTTAAACTCAAAATGGCAATTGTCATCTTGTTTGAATTTTCTAATGACTGATGAAAGTGTGTTGTTGTGCTGAAGGTTCATAGCTGGCTTCTTTCTTGCAACAATTCCCTGGTACATTGGAGCTTTTCTTCTACTTTGTGTTAGATTAGATTACAGAGAAAAGGCGGGCCTAATTACGTGCACAATTGCTGTAAGTGCTGAATATCATTTCATTATTTATCAACTTGATTTGATCCAACAAAGTCCAATAAAACTTTTGGAAATCTTGCTTTGTCTCAGGATTCATAGTAAGATACTATTCATGAACTAGATGCTATTTAACCTGGTGAAACCTCCCATATTCAGCATTTAAACTAAATTACACATTGATCTTTTGCCCACAAAAGCTGCTTGAGCATGTGCACCAGTAGTATCACTCTATGATCTAGTCCCAGGGACACAAACCAAATATGATTGTGTAGTTTTTTGGTAAAAAGGACTAAAATTTATGAAGATACTGCTCTATGAAATGGGTTTCCATATGGTGGTGGTACTTACGTTTCCTCCTATTCATTAGCACCTCTGCAGCCATTTCTCAAAGTTGGCCAAAACTTTTGGACGCACTTAGGGGAAGAGTGACATACTCTAGTTGCTGTTATTGACATCAGACAACTGGGAGGTGCCAGCCAAGTTTAGAAGTCCGCCAGGCTGCTAGCATAGATTTTGGCAATGAACGCGAACCAATGGGATATGTGGATATACAGAGCAGCATGATGCCTAAGTTGCCAAGGAGATGTAGGAGAAAAGCTTCCATGTTGTCGGTATTTAGGTTAAATTACTATATATATGATAAAGTTTTTCATGTGATTAGGGTTTGACCAAGTAGGAAAGTCCTTCTTTCTCTTTATAAAATGAGGGGCTTTTGCCTCTTTTAACTCCAACCTCCAAACATTATCCCCCCTCCACGATGGGGCGGGGGGGGGTGACGCGGCTCGATGTGGGTGCATCACCTTGATGTGGTCAATAAATATAAAAAAATTTCAAAAAATTTCAAAAAATAGGTTAATGCATGGAAAAAATATGGAGGTGATTTATGTGATTGTAGGTATTTAATTTATTCATTAACCAGAGATTTTGTATTTGCTATCCCCTAATGATCATAGAAGACATTAGAAAGTAGAAAATTCGCAATTGCAAACTTTAAAGTTACAAATTAAAGGTCTATGAAGATTGAAGAGTTCAAAAGTCAAGACAAATCATTGTCTTCTATGAAGATTGGAGAGTTCAAAAGTCAAGACAAATCATCATCATTTCTCAAGTCTCAAGTCTAAATCTCAAATCTTTATAAGACAAGTTATCTAGATTGTCTCCATGTGCATCACCATCATCATATCATCCTCAGCACCTCCACATATTATTCTTCTTCCTCGGTTTTCTCAAAGTCCTTCTCGACCTTTGGACTAACACGCAATTGAACCGAGCTTTTACTCTTTTGTGTCTAGTGTCTGTACCTTTCCCCCGCCCTTTTTTTTGTTTGGGGTTGGGGGGGGGTGGGGATTTACGTAGATATCATTTTTTGAGGGTTTTTTTCCCCTGTCATGCTGACGCGGCACACATGGGGTGCGATGTGCTATGAGGCCGCATATGCAGAGGGATGAGGCACATATGTGGGGGTGCATCCCACCAAAGCGCATATGGTCTATTTTGTGATGCGCATACCGCATTATGCGGTGGTGCAGCCGCATTTTAAAACAATGGTGTTACCTCGCCACCTCATTTTTCTTTTTGTATTCTTTGTTGACACTTAAGACCCATGTCGACATCATGCCTAGATATGGCATCGACATGTGGACTACACATGTCTAAAAAATATTTGTTTAAGCACGCAGTGTCACCGTTTAGACAAGATATGTCCAGTTTTAGCCATTGAATTTCTTAATTTCGTATAATATAGAAGGGCAATTATTATTGGTGGGCTTTGAACTCACTACCTCTAAACATCATGTTAAAAGACCTAAGCACCTGGCCATCAACTTATGTCATGTATTCCTTTTCAAAATCATTAAACTCGTTTACTCAACTTGAGTACATTCAATGCATAAATGCTTATGTCATCACACGAGACTAAAAAACAAGTACCTTGCATATAAAAGTAGAGCATGTTGTGCATTTATTACCAAAAATTTAAATGGTATACATGGGAGCAGTGGTACAAAGACACCAATACAAGTGTTGCATCTAATACATATCTTGAGTGTCTAGTACTTTGGCCCAAAACCTAGTGCGGCCTTGACACATTTGTACAACCATCTATATATATAAGGTTATTTAACACATAAATCATAAGTTTTAAAACATTATAATTAATAAATGAAGTTTTAAAATATAATAATTAATAAATGAAGTTTTAAAATAAAAATACTAAACTTAAAACTATAAATTTATTTTTGCAAAAGAATAAAATATATATTTTTCTATTATTCTATTTTTGAAGTGATACTGTTAGACCTTATTAATAATAATATTTTTCTTAATGCATGTCAAACAAATTCATATAAAATTTATGCATAAACATATGCATATTTTAAACGTGCCAATGTAATTTTTTTTTTGAGTCCCTTGCATACCATGTAAATTTTTATTAATAAATGTACCAATATAGTTTTACTTTTATATAGCCCAATATTATACTATCTTTGTCATGACCTTAGAGATACTAAGAGATAGCTTGACTTAGATGTACAATCATCATCATCCTCAAAGCTTTTTCCCAACTAATTGGGGTTGGCTATATGAATCCTGGTTTGCCATTCTGCTCTATGAAGGGCCATACCCTTAGTCAAGCTATTAGTCATTACAATTTTTTGCCACTACTTTCATTCATGTCGTTTTGGGCCAACCCATACTTCTTTTGAGCTTTCCACTTGAACTAACTCGTACCTCTTAACACATGTTGTATTTGGTATGTGCCACACATGGCTAGCCACCTAAGTCTACTCTCTCTCATTTTCTCGCCCATTAGTGCCACAGCTAAATTTTCACAAATATATTTATTTCGAATTCTATCCCTTCTTGTCTTGCCACTTGTCCATCTTGACATCCTAATCAATGCTACACTCATTCTATGGGTATATTGTTTTTTGACCGCCCAACATTCCGCCCCATAGAGCAAAGCTGGTCTCACAGTTGTCCTATAGAACTTGCCCTTCAGCTTCATTGCTATGCGGTGATCATATAAAATTCCGGCTGCACATCCCCACTTCACCACTTTAATTCTATCTGCGATATCCATTTTCTTGGATTATCGACCCAAGATATCGAAAGTGCGCTCTTTTTGATATTCCTGACTGTCAATCTTAACTACTTTCTCGTCTCTACTCCTATTATTAGTAAACTTGCATTCCGTATACTTTGTTTTAGCCCAGCTAATTTTAGAACCCGTTAGATTCTAAAGCATCCTTCTAAAGTTTTAAGTTTGTGTGGACGCCATTTCAGGTCTCATCAATCAAAACTATGTCATCTGTGAACAACATATACGATGGTACTTCGTCTTGTAGGTGCCTAGTTATGTTGTTTATAACTAAGACAGAGTTATGAGCTCAATGCTGACCCCTGATGTAGATCTATTGTCACTGAAAACTCACGCTTCTCTCCAGAAGTTGTTCGTACACTAGTTAACACTGCATTGTACATATATCAAGAATCTAGATTGTTAAAAGATTAGTTGGTGTGGCCAACTCCAATTTTCTCCTAGAATATTCATAGTTGTTATGCTCCCTTTATTTTGGGGGTAATTTATGGTACTTATACTTCAATATGATGTTTGACTGCGGAATATATTTAGACAACTCATTTTATTCAGATATGCTGCATGTACATTTATCGTTTTGGCCTTCCAACATTTCTCCATAAGGTCATTTCAAAAGCATAATTTTTGTCCAAGACAAAAGCTCAATGGCATGAATATGCAACAAGAGTTCCCTTCCAAGTGACTATTTTATTGTAAATTTTTCGATTGTCAATTGCTTCAGTCCTTGTCTCACATAACTGCTTCTTATCTCTTATTGCTCGTATCAGAGAAGGAAAGCCTTTACATGTACTACCACCCACATGTAGAACATGTGTATCGTATTCCGTGCCATCTGATTTGAGTGGATGGCTGGGATAGCTCCAGTCACGATATCGTGCCTGTTTTATTCTTAAGTTTTTTCACAAATCAGTTTACATGAATTTGGAGTGTGCTCTCACCTTGTTGGAGCGCATTTAGCGAAAAAAGGAAAAAATATTTATGATTAAAAAAGACCAAATACCCATACAAGTACTAGGCATATTTTGATCATTTTGTTTCATTAAAAATATTTTTTTCTTTTTTTTTATTGAGTGCATCACAATCTTAAATGATATGTAAAAAATAAAATAAAATACTCGGAGTCGTATCATCAAGATCAAAACCCAGAAACTTTGTGGCCAGTTAGCTCAACTATCTAATTTAAATCGAACGGCTGAGTGTAAGGGTCACATATGTTTTATATGTGTGACGCCACGTGCAGAAGCTTCCCTTCAGAGAAAAAAAACATGATAAGTGAATTGGATCATAATCTTCATGTATTTCTTCCTACAATTCTAGAGTTATTGTTGGAGAAACACTGCTACAACCCTCCAGTAGAAAAAAGTGAAAAAAATAAAAACTCGATGTCTCTGCCTTGAACAATGTTAAGCAATGTTTAAGAATTAAATATGATCTGGGAATCCGAGCTCATGCTGAACCCCAGTCTCCACTACATATGAAATATGAAAATGAAATTCAAACTAACAATTACTTTGGCTTCATTTTTCTACTGTAGGTATTATAGTCAGCGTTAATTCATTATTTTTAATGTCTCTAATTCAAAACTGATCATGAAACTTTGGTTTCATTCAGCTCTTTTATGCAGAAACTAGATTAAAAAAAAAAAAAAAACATCTTTTGATGGATGGGAAAGAAGGAAGTTATAACAAATCTGAATTCTTTTTTTTTATTCAATCCATAACATCTATGTTAGTCTACATGTGTCCAAAGATACTCAGCTTTCTAGATGATCCCTTTAGAAGATAGAGGGATTTGACAAGCATGCAAACCCTGTATTTGCTTTTCATCTTCAAGGATTGGGTATGAATTAGGAACTTTATTGTTAGTGTATGAATTAGGAGCTCTTTATTGTTAGTAACATAACTAATGGCTTTATGACATGTCCAAAACAAGATTAACCCATGTGAACGTTGCGGCAAACCGTGCCCCTATTTATAGTATGGAAATAAAATAGTGGAAAACTGAAATCCTCTCCTTAGGTTATTTGCCTTTGCCCAAGTTATACCTTTATGTTGAGTTTTTGAGATATTTTCTTAATGGTGCTCTGTTCTTTTTTGGCTTTTTGCAAATTTGCGTTAATGTGATGCTTACCCCACTATCTTGTACGACTATTGCTGTGGTTCCCTATGCATTTCCACTCAAATGTTTTTCTTCCCTCATTTCCACCAAAATGTTCCAGATTGTTAATGTTAATTTTACATATTGGGTCACAACACATGGTTCCCCATGGGATTGACCTTGGACTTTCTTGATTTATAGATCTTTTTCTTGTAGTTGAAAACCCAAATTTCTTTTGGGAAAATGCTCGTAACCTCTGATATTCCTTTCTTTTATCTATATCTCATTGACTTCTGTGTGATTCGAAAGAGCAGATCTGATGATTCTATCATTAATTATTTATAGTGAAGTAGAAGCTGTTCTCTATTATACTATCATCCTTCTTTGTAGTGGAGTAGGCATTATTTTGAATCAAACTTTAGTTTGTAGAACATGATTTTTGGTTTTTTTACTACTATCAGAATGTTCATTAAAACAGTCTCTGTTATTGGCCATGCACAGGCTGCTCTGTCTGCCATTGCTGTGATTCTTGGCTTCACAAAGGGAACTCATGAATGGTGATGTAGATCAACTGTGACATAAACTAAGGGTTGATTTGCCATATCTTTTCCTTTCCCATGAAATATTAGAAAGCCCAACTACTTCATGTAATTATCATCATGCCATATAATTATACTCCCGTCATATCTTAATACTCTTCTATCATATGTGTTGTTATGATGGTTACCGGCTCAGAAGATCTTGCTCTAAGATCTATGGGGGAGCATCCTTCTTTGTGCTTGAGACAATATTATGTGTTTTCTGTGTGCCTTTGTTTTGTATAGCTTGATTTTCAGTACATAAACCTATAATAAGGATATGGCCCTGCTGAATGTCTGGCCATACTCGAAACACTTCATACGCGTTCTTCAATGTTATGGGAAATATAAGTTTATTTGCATTTGTTTCCTTAGAGCTCCAATGTTGCCTGCCTTCGGATTGCCATAGAGTTGGTCCTCATTTGATGCTGTTTGGCAAAAATTGAAATATGACTTTGAAACCCACAACGTTAGGTAATGCAGGAGAAACATGCCTTGCCAAGGACCATAGAAACTGCTCGATAGATAATTCACTGATTTTTATTACTAAGAACTTTCTTCACAAGTTCTGGTCCTTGCATAACCCAGTTCTTTTTAGAGGGCCATCTATGATGTATTAGATATTCTTACCTTAACCAGGATTTGTGGGGCAGATTTTGCATGTGTCGGATCACCAATCTAGATTGTTCTACATGAGTCCTAATTGGTGATATAAGAAAAAAAAAATGAAATAGGGATTCATGGTGGGGACCTATATATATATATATATATATATATATATGGCAATGATTTCATGCAACGGTTGTATAGTAATATGATGCAATAACCTTAAAAACCCATTTAATGGCAATTTGTTGGATCTAAATTTTGAATTATACACTCTTTTTATTCTAATGGTCAGTCATAAAAAAGAAAAATTTGAAAACACAACTTAGAAAGTATTGATTAGTTCAACTAACATAGGCTGTTCATTTTAGTGAGATGCTTAGATCTAGGTTTTGAAAGGATTTTTTTCATTTTCAATTTTTTTTGGATGCTTTATTATCATTAGATAAACAATGTTAAAAAAGAAAAAAATGATTTTGAGTTTATAAAGGCAAAGATTTTGAAATTCACAAAATGAATGGTCTAGATTCGTTATTGGAGGGGATTCATTTTGACCATATTTAGAGTTCAAATTGATTTTTTTTTTTTTTTTTGCAGATTAATTATTGAGATACATAGAGTGTGTATGCAAAATTTGGAGTCATACAAATACCATAAACATGATTTTTTGGAAGTGATAGTTGTATTATATTATGATATAACTGTTGCATTAGATTATTGTTTATATATATATATATATATATATATATATATATATATCTATCGAGAGAGAGAGAGGGGTTAGCCCACTAGCTCATATGAACATCTGAGCACAACAACCCAGATTGAATCTGAGCAGATTGAATAGGAAAATACCGGCATAGGCCCATTAGCAAGCGTTTATTTTTTTTATCAATGTGTATTTAATAAAAATATTTAAAAAATAATTCGTAAAATATAAATTGATCAAAATACTCCTGACCGGTTTTATGAATGAATTATATACAACCAACCATCCAATTATTTAGAACTATCCTGTTTTTAATGGTTAAAACTATAGAACTGCTTCGCCCTTTGCATGTGTCATATTATATTATATGGACGGGCGGGCACCTTCCAATGTGTCAAGCAATTGAAGCAGAATTTTTGGGCCTCGAGCATTGTGTGCTTAATGTTGATGGTAGTGTTCTCTATTTGAGTATTGATGGTGATACTTCCAATGTCATCAAATGATGCTTGGGCCCTAATTCTATCCCTTGGAAATGGGGAGGTGACTTGATGGAAATCAGATGACTCACCAAACAAATGCTCTTTTCTCATATCAACAGAGGGATGAAATCTTTAACGGATAGTGTAAGCCAAAAATACCACTTCTTTGTAACCCATTTAATTGACACTTCTTTGTAACCCTTTTACTCTCTCTTTGATCTTTAATGACACTTCTTTGTAACCCTTTACTCTCTCTTTGATCTTTTTACCTTTTCTTGTTTCTTTCTTCTTCTTTTCTTCTCTTTTTCTCGGGCTTGAGCCAGTGGTGTACCTTTTCATTTCTTCAATGAAAATCTTATTTAATTGTGTCAAAAAAATAAAAAATCACTAGCATATTGTACTTTTCTAAACATAGTTTTGTAGTTTCTAGAAAAGATGATGGGTTTATATGTAATTGATAGATAAATACGGACATATAGATATGGGTATGCTCTTAGGAGTATGTATGGTTTACTAGTACTAAATGATCAAATGATATACATAATCTCATTGACTTTAAAATCATGACGTAAATGTTGATTTATAGATTTCTAAAACTAATGCATACTCTTTAGATTTCTATAAGATCTTAATATTATTTATATGAGATTTTTGCTATAAGATCTTTAGTTCTAGTTTGGTTAACAATTTGCATAAGAGAGTTTATTTAAGGTTGCAACTTTATACTTTAGAAGTATGCGTACCTCAGTACTCGGTAAAAAAGAATGTTATGAAGTTGAAAAAGCAGTCTATCGATCATCTTGACCTCAAGATTAAACTTGGAGGTAATGAATATAAAGAAAACAAAAGAATTTCAAGTTCTAAAAATAGTGCGTCTTATAACAAGTTATCTAGACTGTATTTTCAAGATTTTCAAATACTTATAGATTTGCTTGATCAACACTATTGTTGGAATTTTAAATTTCATAATTAGCGTTGAACATGGATTTTTCAAGTTTTCCTAGGGTTTTTGACACCAAAACCACTTCTTTCAACAAAATTTAGAGGTACACTTTACTTGTATATTATAAGATGGGCATCTTATATATATCTCACCCTTAAACGAATGAAAAGAATGCCATTGGAGTAGCAATGGTGATTTACTATATAATTTTTGGATAATAAATTTGAACAAATTTGGTTCTTGAACGAGGAAGATAAAACATGACACAATAATGCCTCGTACCAAGAAGTGATCCAATGCAACGGTTTTCTTAGAAATGGTTTGTTAGCACAGAGTTATCCATTAGATTAAATTAAATCCAATGGTTGAAATTAATACGTAAATATTCCCTTTTCAAAATTTGAATTCAAATTGAAAACCTGGAAACCTCCAAATCTTCTCGATTATCATGATTTCCCTCTTTCCCGCTTTACTGGATATCAAGCCTCTCATCTTCTCTCTACAACGACAAAGCGCGCGCTCTCTCTCTCTCTCTGACCACCAGAAGCACTCTCTCTGACCACTTAAGGATCTTCTAGGTTAGACCCTCTCTCTCTCATTTCTATTTTTTTTTTCCCTCTTGTTACATGTGGGGAGCAGCAAGGTGCAAAACTAGTTCTACAAATCGTTCTTATTGTTTGAGCATGCAAATAACCTGCAAATAGATCAATGGACCTATGAAGATTGAAGAACTTTGGGCATCTGCAAATAAACAACGACTCAAAGCCTCCCTCCATCTCAATCCCAATTAAAGCCAAAATCTTCTCTCCATCTCAATCCCCATCAAGATTGCAGGAAATGAATCCCCAATTCAAATCAGGTTTGCGATTTTTTGAGTTGCAGGTTTTTTTAGCTTTTAAATTTAAAAAATACGTATTTTTTCAAAGGAAATCAATGTAATTCTCTAAAATTAGAATTAGGTCTGTCTGTTTTAGGAATTTTTTCTTTTTTTAGCTTATTGATACCAAATTGTTATGGGCTCGACTTGCTGAAGCGAGTTTGATGTTGTTGTTCGTTTGAAGTTGTTCGTTGAAAGTGTTTACGTTAAAATCCTGGGTTAGATATCTCAACTCGTGAGACACCAATTTGTTCTTACTTTTACCTATTTTGAGAGGAATTTTTTACTCAAGATAGAGTATAAGAAGAGATTTACGAGAAAGACGATTAGTAGTTTCTTCGAGGGAAACTAAACCTCTTGAAGTGCTGGGCATAGGATATTGATAATTGCCTCCTTTCTAGATATTGATAATTATCTCCTTTCTCCCTATTACAATGAGATATTTATAGCCCCTTATTAACCCTCTACCACCTCCCGGATTATTCTACCCACAATCTCTATATAATAAGAATGTAACCCATTTCAACAACTACCCACGCGTATCATGGAAACCCTATTAGAAACCGTCTACCACAACTCCTAACATTAAGCAACGGACTCCTAAATACAAGTGAACAATACCTAAACAATAGCTGCTCGTGCAAAGCACAAGACATTATTGAAAAATAAACTAAGCCAAGCAAGACTTTATTGAAAAATAAACCAAGCCTGGAAACATAACATTGTTGGGTTTTTTCTTTTATTAGATAAATTTTCCAATTCCTATCTCACTCTCTCTCTCTTTCCTTACAATTTCTTTCTTGTTTTTTAGTTATTAAGTTTTTTATTTCTTGGATAAAATGCTTCTAACCAGAGCTTCAATTTAGCGCACCTAACCTCAATTTTATTTCAGAACAAGGTCCAAAGATTTGGACTTTTTTCTACTGCTTAGCAAAGAAGACAATAAAAATCGCAAATATATATACTCTCTCGCATTTCTTCAACTTGGAAAATCTCTTGGAAATCGGCCTATAATCGGCACATTATTACTTGACTTTTTGTTCGATCATTGAATAATAATTTATGGGTATTTAATTATTGTTATTGAAAGTGATTTTGTGATATAAATGTTGCTCTTGTCTTTGTTATATTTCTCCACACGGAAATGTGGGTCTAATTTAACAAATTTTTTCTAATTTATGTTTTTCTTCTAGGTTAACGAACTTAATTAATTTTCTAGCTATGATTTTTCTCTCAATATATAGGACTGCAATTCTTGTCAAAACGATTGATCGATGATTTCAGTGGCTTCTACCCAAATAATGAAACTGTAAGTGATTAATTGAACTGAGGATTGGTGTGGCTATGCTTTTGATATGAGTTTGCAAGAACTGCACTTAAACCCGATGTTGTATTACTCTCTTTAATAATTTGTATATAATGGTGTTTCTGTAGCTATTTTCTTGTTTCACTCTTTGTGCTATTTTTAGGTTATTATTTTTTTCTTCTTTTTGTCTTTTAACTATATTATTCAGTATGTGCATGTTTCTATCAACTGTATGTTTTGGCAGCGTCGTGCTAGCATCTTTATTTGTACTAGATCATAACTCAATATTTCTTCCATCTGAGAAATTTTGGCTTGAGTGTGAGATTGATTGGAAGTGACATGGGCAAGTTATTTTGAGTCATATCCTTGTGATATAGCTTTCCTCTTAGTTCTTCTACACTTGATGCTTTTGATTCTTTTGAACACTGTAGATGAAGTTTATATCCTGATATGTATCTTTCATCAACTGCTGACAAATGGTCTATTGTTCCACTTGTTATGTAGTAGACCAATATGTGTTATTTTATTCCTTTTCAGAAAATATGTTATGATGAATTTCACGCTAAATTAGTCTCCTCTGGAATATACAGGGGCTGATTGCTGCAAGCTTGTAGAACATTGTCAACTATGTTCAAGCAGTTAACAACAACCGAATTGATTTTGAGAATTAGTTACCAAGAATCAATTGGTAACTGAAGAAGTTTTACTTTTTAAGTATTTGAAAGCAAAAACACAAATTATGGGAGGCCAGTGATCCACAAGCCCGCGAAGGCACAAATCTTCACAGTTTGGTTGTGCATCTTCCTCGTCATGGGGTTGTATGGAGTATAATAAAGGAATACGATTAGAAACTCAGAGGGATAGTTATAATCGACACAAAGGAGTGGAACCCCAAATTAGACGTCCACATCCAATCTGATGGCTACACCAATCTGGACACTCTAATTTGTAACATGCAAATAATCATACCAGTTGCAATTGGTTTGAGAGTTCATTGGAGTTGAAGTTCATCGTAATTGGATTATCCAGTACTTTACAATTTCAATACCATTTTTGTACTCTGTTTCCTAGACTTTGAGAAACTGATCAAGCTCCCATAGTTTTAATTTTACATTGGATGCTACAATTGAATCACTAACTCTCCATTAGTAAACATGTGATTCTAACAACTTCGTTATTTCAACAAGTATAGATTCATTTTATTACACATAGTTGCTGCTCACTAAGTGTCGGCTGGATGGGGGGAGAAAAAAGAAAAAAAAAACAGTAGGTTGGATGGATGGTCTTTAAACAATTTTGCAGAAACATGTTGAGAGAGAGAGAGAGAGAGCAGAAACATGTTGAGAGAGAGAGAAAGAGAGAGAGAGAGAGAGAGAGAGAGAGAGATTGAAGTGCTCCATTTTCATTGAATTCATTAGAATAGAATTGGCATTTCTCACCCTTTTTATGTTGCATGCCAATCATCAAGGCCCCAATTGTTCAGATCCATAAGTGCTCATTATCAAAGCCACACTTGAAAAGCATATCAAGAAACTGTTGAAACATAGAGAAACCATCCAATGAAACCAACCAATGACAAAGTATACCAAAAAAGAATCTGAATTTTCAATTGTTGGGGTGCTAAAGAGGATTGTATTACTATTTAGTCCAAAATTACAATAGTTGGAGGCCCTTGTTGGGTACTAAAGAGGATTGTATTACTATTTAGTCCAAAATTACAATAGTTGGAGGCCCCTTGGATAAAGGCCAAATATACAGAAAATGGTGTTTTAGACAAAATCGCATCCCAGCATCACTATTCTAACACTACTACCATTCATATAAAGCTCTTTTCCAACATCAAATTTTGATCAAAACTTCTAACACTACTACCATTCATAGAAAGCTTTTTTCCAACATCAAATTTTGATTGGTTTTGATCAGAACCCAAAAACCCAATAATTAATTGCAACAAAAATATCCAAATCTCAAGAGAGAAGTCCCATTTTTATCAAGCCCAAAACCTTTGTACTTGCTTCTGCTAAAAAAGTTGAATAAGCAAACCAACTTCTTGCTAAAGTCATTCTCCAAGTCAGGCCATAGGTTCAACTTCCTGCAACATCCATTTGGATTTTACACTTGAGAACATAAAATCATTGAAGCCACACTGCAGCTTAAATTATTTCCTCTACCAATATTTCAAAAGCATCATTGAAGGCATTGTTGCAATGACCTTGACTTCATGAAAATTAAATTTCACGAGAGTCTTCACTGAACAACTCAAGTAACGCAAAACCAGTTGATGAATTGGTTGTTGGGGAGACAAGTTAATTGGCCACAGAAGACCTTCTCTGAGATTGGCATAACTGAAAAGCACATTGATTTCATATGGGGGCTGAACTTTATCATTGAGTACACAATCAAGAAAAACATAGTACAACCAAAACCATATCTCATCAAGAACTTAGGACCCTTTCCTGTTTCAATAAACCATTAGTTTCAAATTCCATGTTGAGTAAACTTTTTAGTGTAAGAAAAACTCAATATAAAGCAAAAAAGAAGTGAGCAGAAACTATGACAATCCCCTACTGAAATGAAAAACAAACAAATACACACGAGATTGTGATATCGTGGGTTCTCTAGCTGATTTTTTGCCAAGTAATCAAGGTTTGCGATTTTACAGATCAAGATCACGACTGCAGTTTAACTCACCTCCCAAAAGGAAAACAAACTCTGATTCCAGTGATACAACGTCACTATTTGAACCCAAATTTCCTATTGGGGCGACAATCTCACACATCATACCTCCCTGTATGAACCTCCTTTGGATGTATTTCTAATGAACTTTAATGGGTACCTCTCAATTTCAGAACGCACAATTATTTTCCCAAACATATCACAAACTTTCAAGCAAACATTTCTTAATAATGCAATTAACACTCTTATAAGTTAACTCACGGAAACATCTCATTGATTAAAAACAATAAAAAGCTTTAAAACACCATAACTCCCACAAAACCCTTAGATACATATGAAAGAGTAAGAAGAGAGAGAGGGAAAGAAAACGTTTTGTGCAAGTGGAATAAAAGAAAGGTATTATACAAGTAGAATAAAATGTGTGTGTGTGTGAGAGAGAGAGAGAGCAATTGAAAAAAGTATCTAATAAAAGAAACTAAAAACCCAAGAAGCAAAAAAAAAAAAAAAATCTTAAAAGAGACAGACCTAATTCTAAACTTTTCGATAATTAAATTTATTTCCTTTGGAAAAATCCATATTTTTAAAATTTAAAAGCGAAAAAAAATCTACAATTCAAAAATCCCAAATCTGATTTGAATTGGGAATTCATTTCCTGCAATCTTGATGGGGATTGAGATGGAGAGAAGATTTCCGCTTTAATTGAGATTAAGATGGAATGAGGGTTCGAGTCGTTTTGATTTGCAGGTGCTGAAAGTTCTTCAATCTTTGCAGGAAGAGCGATTTGCAGAAATGGGTTTGCATCTTGCTGCTCCCCACATGTAATAAGAGAAAACAAAAATAGAAATGAGAGAGAGACGCAGTCTCAGCTAAAAGGTCCTTTGGTGGTCAGAGAGAACACCTCTGGTAGTCGCAGAGAGAGCCCTTTGTCGTTGTAGAAAGAAGGTGAGAGGCTTGATATAAAGGAAAGCGGGAAAGAGGGAGAACGTGAGAATCGAGATGATTTGGAGTTTTCATGGGTTTACAATTTGAATTCAAAATTTGAAAGGAGAGCATTTAGATATTAATTCCAGCCATTGGATTTAATTTAAACCAATGGATAATATTGTGCCAAAACACCATTTCATTGTACTGTGATAAAACAGTTGCATTAGATCACTTCTCACACCTCATTGCTTAATTGTTGACGCCTTTTATTTTTCTTAAGAGATGCCCATAAAAACAAAATTCATGTTATTAATATCAAGTTTTTTTAGTCTATTAATATATGAATATACAAACTTGTCTTATATAAATAAATAACATATGATAAGAATAGAAATAAATCAAAGACATCTATAATATAGTCACACTTACTAGAAAATATAAATTCCTTTTCATAGTTATAGATTATAATATACAACTTCCATACTAACACTTTTCCTAATACTCCCCTTCAAACACAATATCCTCCGAGAGAGTCGGAGTTTGTACAGTAAGTTGTGAAAACATGCAGTCGATTCTTCAAGTGTACAACAAATATGGACCAATATATGCACATGTTCAGATTGTTTGATCAAAAAGCACAAAATGATAGAGCAAGCTGAACTTGGAAATGAAAATCAACATATCTATATTGCTTTGTCATTGAGATGCTCAGTAGAATCAAAGTTGCTCAGCCAACTTCAGGAGTAGAAGGCAAGGACATGCAGGCTCAAGCAACGGCAGATCAACAAGTCTCATAAACAGAAGGCAAGAACAGGGCAAGCTCGAGCAATAATAGATCAACAAACTTCATCAATGTATAAAAAACATTTAGATTTTTGCCCGAGATAGAAAAGTAGTCAAGATAGCTAAAAGAACAGAAGGAGCAGCTCTCAAATAAGAACAAAATTGAATAATAGCATAATAGTAGACTCGATTATACATAAACATAACAAAACTGAGTGAAGATTATCTCTAGCTTTGATACATGTTAGAATTTCACGTTTCTTTGAAGAGAACTCCTGGTGTCCATTAATGTATGAATATACAAACTTGTCATCTGTTGACAATAACAAATGATAAGTAAAGACAAATAACAAATGATGAGAATAAAAAGGAGTCATAGACAACAATATTACACCAACTCTATAAAATGCGTGATGTTGTACCTACCCTTGCCATATATCTTGTATATAGTATACACCTTCTATATTAAACCTATAGATAGTATACATTTTCCTTAATAGTATACATTTTCCTTAATAGTTATGACATAATGTGAAGGATTTCACATGTATGAATGCCAAACGTTTTCGAAATATATGGGGACATATTGTTTTATTACCGTGAGTCATATGAAATTAGAAAAATCTCTAAATACATGGAGACATGTAGTTTTTTTATTGTGATTTACATGAAATCATCCATTATCTTTACATTTTCATATTTTACCATTTGTCTCTATGGTATTGAATATTTTCTAAATATCTTCTCACATATATCTAGCTTAACATCGTTTATTTTGTTGAAAGTAAGTAATTGTTTCGACCTTTTCTTTATTTTTGGATTAATTTAGAGAGTATTATCTTGGGTTAACAAGATATTATGTAGATATTTCTAAATATTTATTTATTTGCTTATTATTTTAAAATTTTATGTATTTAACTAATTTTTTTCAGAATTTTTATCTGTGCATTATATGAATATGTACAAACAAATTAAAAAGTAATTATTCAAAGAAAATTATTTCATTAATTTTGCAATTTTCACCGTTTATTGTAATGCATATTGAAGTAGACTAAGAAGGATGCTTTGTATGTTATATGACTTGTTTCCATATACTTCTACCGGTGATTTTTAAGATTCTATTATTAATTTGTCAAGACAATTCAATATTTTCCCACCGTTTCACAACTCTCATATTTGAATAGATTTATCTTTTTGTGGATAACAAGATTATAAATTGGGCAAGCTTTCTATCCTTCCACAAGTCTCATATCTGAATAGGTTTATCTTTTTGTGGATAAAAAGATGTTGGTAAATTGAGCAAGCTTTCTATGCTTCCTCGCATAAAACTTATACGCTTCCCCCTATCCAAACATCCATTTTAAATGGATGACTGAGATGGCCACAGTCACAACATCACATCACATCACTACATTATTTTATTTTTAATTTTTTTACAAACTATTTTGGCTCCAAAATTTGGGTGTCCATTCCTCTCTTAAAGTTGCACCTGTAAAACATATAAAAAGTATATTTTCTATAAAATAAAATGACCCAAATACCTTTGAAAGTTTCAAAGGGTATTTTGATCATTATATTTTATCAAAACTTGTGTTTTTATAAAAAAATTATTTTTAATATTCTTTTTAGGTACACTCTATTGACATGATGGCAAATACCAAATTGCATATTCTTATAATTTGAAGAAAAAACAAAAAATAAAATACTATGAGGTGTCAGATCTAGATCAAACGGTCAGTCCCTATTGATCTAAAATGGAAGGCTGAATGGGAAGGAAAACATGTCTTCTATGCAGTAAGACAACCTATAAACCTTTTTCTTGTAAATTTTATTTATATTTATAACGCAAATGAATAATGGCTAAGTTGTGCACTTTATAGAACAATTAGGTCGGATGGTGGGATGTCTTTTTTTTTAGATTTTTTTCTTTAAAAAACAACGATGAATGATTTGAAAAACTTTTGTTTGGTTGATCTCCATTTTTATTCGATCTTTTCTTATTTTTCATTTTTTATTCAATTTTTTTTTAAATGTTCACTTGTTTTTTCAACATATTTTGTGCAACACACATGAATCCAACTAATTTTATACTGTATTAGAAATTAAAAGGGCAATAAGATTTTGAGAGATGAAGCACACGTACAAATTTACTACCTGAAAGAATTTCTCGATTCGGGGAAGTTTGAAGTCAATTACCAAGCATGTCTAAAACGCACCAAGATTTTCATAATCCATAAAACATTTTTTTCGAAAGATTTTTTAGGTGCATTTGTAATTCTTCAACCTTATATAAACTTTTTTCAAATAACAATTTGAAATAACAAATCCCTAAAAAGTACCTTTTAGAGGCGTACGTGCTTTCTCATTGGCTTTAATATCCTTTCATTATATGCTCAGCACGTGCATTGAACAACAAATTACTTTTGATAGAAATTATCATCCGAGGCCTAAGGGCCGGGCTTGGGCCGCTGAAGCAAAAGGGCAAGAAAAAATCGAAGGCCAATCAGGGCTAAACCAGGCCAGGACGTAGGCCCCAGTACCAGCCCAAGGCAAAAAATTGATGGTGCCTGGAATTTTGCACCACTGTCCTCATGTGAGGCTTTAGATTCTCTCACGCGCCTTGTGGATAAGAAAAAAAGAAAAGAAAAAGAAATCTGAGTAGGTCTAAACCAGGCCGGGCCGTGAGGCCCATTTTCAGCCCGATGCCAAAAATTGACCGGTGCCTAATATTTTGCACCGTTACCTTTGGCCCTTTCTTTCTTTTAGATTCTCTCTCTCACCTTGTGGATAAGAAAATGGCGTATGGTATATTTTATTAGAGAGAATAAAAAATAGTGGTTCGTGTGCTATGCATCAAAAGAATCTAGAGGGTCCCACCTTGTGCGGCTTCATATTGATAGGTGGCCCCACATCCACCTAAATTATTCTTTCAAAACATTATTCATTCGGTTTGCTGAAAAATCAAATTGTGTGCTAAGATTCAATTGGAACTAGTGAAACATGCTTCTGCAGACTATTTATCGTTGATACATGGAGGTTACAATTATTTATAATTATCAGATGTAAAATTTGATAGCTTGGGTATGCCACAAAGTTTAAAAAATTTTCTTTAGAACTTTGAGTTTGGTCAATGAAATAAATGCAGCCACCCAATTTCACATCTAATAATCAAAGTTAATTGTGAACACCTTTTCTATTTCATTTTTACCTCACGAGTGGGAGTTTGCTCTTCGGTGCATTTTATGCTGAGTCAAAATTTTGTCTAATCAGGTCTTCTCTTTGAGTCCCAATGATTTTAATTTTTAAATTAATAATTATTAAATTCTAATGATGCTTTATAATTTTAAGTTCAGTTAATTAAATGGAATGGAAAATTTTTATATTAAGGCATGAGCTTTAAATAAAAAGAAAACTTATACTTTGAAATTCCACTACAAATTGAAGTTTTATTGATGTAGACTATCAAATCAGATGTCTTGCCTTCAACAATCATGGATCTAAAGAATAATTTATAATATTGTATCGTCAGACATTTTATTTCATTCAATTTCAAATGTTTATCCATCAGTACCATTTTGGAGCATCATATTTCCTAATGAGTAGGAGAATGAAATTTTAGGCCAATCATCGATTTTTTAGAGCTGGAACCACGTTATCCGATTAGATTGGATTTTGAGGTGCGGCTTTATAACCCACCTTGTATTCAAAAGTGTGAGAGACATAAAGTAATGTTCCTTAATAACTATTTGAATAGTGGCAAATGACTTTGAAAAGGGTAGGGATTTGTATTCAAAGCACTGTTTTTAAGTAGTTACTTGATATATAGTGCTGCTAAATGACGCCTACTAACTTTCTTGTTGGGATAATTATGCAAAACCTCATGTCATTTGGCATGTAGTGTTTCCCTCAAAGTGAGGGAAATTTTTGGCCAAATGAAAAAGTATAAAGCATATAAAAGCATAGAGCGAAAACATAAGAAAGTGAAAAGTTTATGAGGGAGAGCTCTTGTTAGATAGAAATTGGGATTTTAAGGTAAAACCCTAGCTATTAATGTGTCATATTTTGGACAGTTGCATCGGTACTTTCTATTGACGGCATATCCGTGGAGATGGATTAGAAAATGGAGGTGGGATAAATGGCTTTTTTATGGTACTGAAAAGGGAAATCGGTGGTACTTCATAACCCATATATTTATTTATTGATAGTGCATTATTTTATGGCCGATTGCCCATGGATGCAGCCTGATTTGGAGTGAATCACGTTTTTTGTGTGTTGATGGCGTTTGGATTATTATTTGTAGTATGTTGTTGTGATTTTAGTTTTTCTATTTTTACTTCTCTTGAATTCCTTTTGTTTTTTCCAAATTTACTATACCATATACGGTTTTTGGGTGTTGGATTTCTTAGAATGAATTTCCCGGTGATTGGCAAGTTGGTTTTGAGGTATTAAATTTGTTGTAAGGAGGGGTTGACTGTACCTAAGGGATAATCAAGAAAGCCTTGGTTCCCAACACACTTGAGCCCAAGCTCCATTCCTTATACTCAAAGCATTAAATGAGCTAAAAATGAAATGTGCAAATATAATAATATTGTGAGTTTGGAAAATTATTATTTCTATAATTTTTTTTAATGAAAGAAATTGATAAATCTAGTCTTCTTGAGAAAAAAAAGAGCATTGGTATCATCAAGGTTTAAAAAATGGATTGGACCGGGATCAACCACTCCAAAAATCGTGTCGGATCGGTGTGATCCGGATAAAAATTGGTCGGATCTGCTGATCTTGGCCTAAAAGAATTAAAAAAAAAGAAAGTATAAGTGATAAAAAATATAGTTTTCTAGGTTTCTAAAAGAAATAGTGGCAATGCATTATGTTTTTTTCATTATTGTGTCAAAAAATGTAAATATTGAGATCATGTCTAATGTTGAGTATTTGTTGTCTATTAAAATTTATTTTATAGTTAAAATACAGTTTAAAATGCAACATGATAAAAAAGATAAATATCTCTAGTTCAATTTATTTATTGATTTTATATTAACTTAAGAGTTTTGATTTTTTAAAGAAGTTATGTGAAACAAATTTAGTAGAAGAAATTGTTAGTTGAGAGAGATATATAATTTTAGTGGAATTGCTTGTTTGCATTGAGAGAGATAGAGAGATGCCAAGGGGACCCCATTGAAGGTGACGCCATTTGGTTGGGGTATGATTGGTTGAGCGTGTGCACCTTGTTTTTTCAAATTTTCAAAAGTACAGTTACAAAGAAAAAAAAAACAAAAAAATGCACTTATTAAACTTTCATCCTTCAAACCGGTTGAGACCATAATCGGTTATGGCCTAAGACATTTGGCCAATTCTGGCGAAATTGGTCAGTTTTGTCTGAGATCTGACCGGTTTCAAGAGGGAGACCCAGCCGATTCCCAATATATTGAGAAATCTGAAATAATGTCAAAATTTTTCGATCTGAATTGGGTGATTCCGAACCATAATGTCAAATATCATAGTAGTTTCACCGCACTAGTATTAATTAGTAGTAGGACAATGAAATTCGAAATGCAGCAGAACATTGAAATTTAAAATGCCGAAATTGGACCCGCATTTTCATTTAGTCGGAATGCCGTATTCTACTTTCCAGGGTTGCTTTGATATTGGTGGAGTTTAGCTTGGCTTCGGCAATATTTGAGCATGTAATCACCTTAGTTATAATAGCAAGGATTTTCTAAAGTCATAAGGGTATTTAAGAGAGGATATAAAGCACCCCACAACGTAGAGGAGTTAACTTCTTGCTGCTCAATATTACATATAGTGATTAAGGGCGACAATGACATTTTGTTATAAAAGATAAATCGTCTTATTATATTGTTTTGGGTAAGAAATGGCTTCTTTCTATAATTTTAAATATCTTAATTAATGGTCTGTAATAAATAAATTCCTAACATCTTGAACAAAAAAATAATAAAGTAACAAATATAAAGTATGAGACATAACAGACAAAAGTGCTTGTGACGATTTATACTAAAAATAAATAATCTCTTTGTATATTTTTTCTAAAAAAAATATGGAATGATGTTTAGGTCATGTTCCTCGAATAGCAATTGGAATACTATAATTGTACTTACATAACTTGTGAATTTACAAGTGATGTAAGTACAATAATCGTGTTAAACATTTTTTTTTTCCATAGAATAGATTAATGGAGCAAGGAAGAAAAGGTCTAAGGGAGACGCGAGTAGGATGATTTAAATAGTCTGTATTTTTATGTGTAATTTTATTGTTAAGAGACCATTTAAGGATTAAATACAACTCAAGTAGGAAAAGAAAGGGAGAGGAGACCCTTTTGTGTAAAAGATTCGCAAAAGCCATAAAGAAGATTTGAGCTAACAGAGCTACACTGAAGAGAGAGAGAGAGAGGGAGGATCATGTAAGGTCTAATAGGACCAAATACATGCGACACTTTGAAATTCCAAAAAGCAATTAAGGACAATTGATTGTAAACTTCTTTTGCCATTTGGATTATGATACTCTTT
This sequence comes from Amborella trichopoda, assembly GCF_054954075.1. Taxonomy (NCBI): domain Eukaryota; kingdom Viridiplantae; phylum Streptophyta; class Magnoliopsida; order Amborellales; family Amborellaceae; genus Amborella; species Amborella trichopoda. The sequence continues at coordinate 54,167,206 of NC_142337.1, forward strand.
CACAGTATCTATAAAAGTATGGAAACAAAGGATCCTTTTTAAAGTGCACCTAAAAAGGAAGCTTTTTTTTAAGTTGAAAATCCCTCAAATGGGTTATCTCGACCTCAAGATTCATAGGCATGAAAAAAAAAAGATTTCTTATCCTAAAAATAGTTCATCTTCTGACATATTATCCGGACACTCCATTTTTAATATTTTCAAGTGTTTATAAATTAGTTTGCACAATTTTGGTAATTCAAATTTCATAATTGAGAAAAACAATAGATTTTCATATCATTACCGGGCTTTACGGTACATTTTCAACATAATTTTGAAGTACACCTTACTTCAATAGTATAAGACGCCCTTAGTGGATTATATTGCACTTTCTTAGTAGCAATGAAGTAAGGGAGAGAAGGTTCCCAAACTTCCTCATTTGTAAATAGGAAGGATAGAGAGAGAGAGCGAAGCATTTGTAGATTGCATCATTGTAAAATAGGCCAAAATACGTCAACGCCCAAAAGCTCCCAAACTTTCTCCATTTTAACGGCTCGAAATTTCACATTAAAAAAATAGTGCAGTTTGTATAGAGTTTGTTAGAATTTGTGAGAGCATACATGCATAGACATATGAAGGCATCACCAATACGACAAATTGGAAATGAGGGCTTCACCGTTACGAGAAACTGATAATAAAGACTTGATGCTTGAGAGATGAAATATCAAATCGTGAACCTTGCTCTCATACTATATTATAATTTGTGGGAGCATACATATATAAACATTGAATGGATAATGGGAAGAGAATGCAGATAGAAGAAAAGATAACACAAGATTAATAGAGAGAGAAGAAGATAAAACACAGCATTAATGGAGAGCGAATAAGAGAGAACATAACATTTACAATATTTACGTGGTTCAAGTCGAAACCTTACTGATCTAAAGCCCAACAGGCTACATCTTTACTATTTTGGATGAATGTTTATATGAATAAATATATCTATATATAGAAGATAATCACATCATTACATGAGATAAATATGGTATTATTCTTGAATATAGAGGTAAATAGTACGAGACCTTGAACTCGAGATATCCATATCCTAACAGAGCCACAATCAAATTAGAGCGTACCTTCAAATAGTGTCGAGAAATTTGGTTTCAATATTGAAAATCATTGTGACAGCCTTAAAATATATTTTCATTATTTATAAATTTTAAAGCTCTATAAATAGTGTAGATCGATAGATCTATGAAAACTTGAAAATTTTGAAAATTTTGAAAATTGACGGTCTAAAAGTGCGTTACAATATACACTATTTTTAAAACTTAAAATCTATTTTTTTCTCGTACTTATGAATTGTGATGGAGAGATAATCAATTTGAGGATATTTGAGCATGAAAAAAAAAACTCTTCTAATAAAATTTTTGAGGTAGGCTCTAATTTGATGGTTTAGAGCCTCGGCTTTGTATAAGCTTTTCCTTTAGTTTAGGAAACTCTGCAGATTACGCCAGCCGTATTAGCGCGGTACACGAGCCAGTCACCGTTACGAGATTTCCAGATCGTCCATCACACCTGGACCAACGGTCCAGATCCCTCCTTTCTCCCACGAGCTCCATGCCACCTGTAACTATTACTTGAAGGACCGCTAAATTTAGCTCATGTCTCTGTAATGGCAGCGCTTCTAAAACGACCGTCTAATGCCAAATAATTCACCTGCTATTCTCGCTGTACTATAAATCCTCTCTCTCTCTCTCTCTACTGTGACAATTCTCGTTCGCTCACCTGAAGGTCTGACTCGGCTTATGCAATGGCGCATGAAGACCTCCCGGTCCCCATTTATTCTTCTCTGGAACCTGTCTATGGCGAAGGATCTGTTCTTGACGAGGCTAAGGTCAGATTTGATAGGTTAAAGGCGAAGTTTGTTCAGATTTATGGGCATGAACCTGACGTCTATGCAAGAGCTCCAGGTATTTTGCTTGTATGATTTTATTCAAATGTACCCGCTGGTTTTGCCGATCAAGGAAAAAAAAGAATAGTGGCCTCTGGCCTTTGTTCTTTCGTTAGATTATGATCTGGTTCGGTGAGAGATTTTCAATATGATTTTAGTGGATCATTTAGGATTTGGAATCAAAAGTTGTTGAATATTTGCTGTTAATTTGTCATTGGATCAGGTTATAGAAGATTAATGTATTGAGTTTGGTGATCTGTGAGGAAAGTTCTGATCTTTTAGTGATTGGACCGACTATAGTTATCTTTTTTAAATTTATCTATTGAAATCTCAGAGTAGTTTCTCATTAATGCTCCATGGCTTTGGCTATTTTCTTTTATAATTTCTGTATAATTGTGTTTTGGTAATTAGCTCGTTGAAGTGTAATACTTTCATTTTCAGGAAGTGTACCTGAGTATTATTTTTGTGTCAAACGAATCGGTCACTGATTTATTTTAGATCGTTTTATTTGTTGATTGCACCAGAGCCAGTGTTTGATAGTTCAATTGTTATGCACAACTATGTTTTTATTGGTTGGCTAGGCAATGATTGCTAATCCATTTCTTTGGACTGGTTTATTTGTGAAGAATCTAATTCTAGTATCTGGTTCTTGAAGTATTATGCTGTTACCTTGCTTTTTAAGTGATGACTGTTCATTTTTCCACTTTATTTTTTAAATGACGACTGTTCAGTTTTCCATTGATTTCGTCATTATGTGGGTTGGTTTCTCTGATCTGCAAGGTTGTGGATGAAGACTATTGTACAAGGCATTCAAATGGGTGTTTCCCTTGCTCAAACGGGAGTTGGATGAGAAAAATCCAACCTGCCATAGTATCTCCTAATTGTTTATTTGCTTGCTGTTTTATATCCATTTGTATTTGACGATTAAGGAGTTAAGTCAGCTTCAGGATCTTTCACATAATAGGCAGTCTTTTACAGTTTGATTGATTTGTCTAAAAGAATTCTGTTGCATCGTTTGGCATTTATTAGTCTGTTTCTGTTTTAATCAATTACTGGAACTGAATTATCCTGGCAGTTTAGTATCTTTATTCAAACTTGGTTTGGGATTTAAAGCAGAGAAATTTCTATCTTAAGTCATTCATGGGAGCATTGGATTAAAATGACATTATTTCGTTGGAGTGTTTGAATCAATCAAATTTGGATTGTATGTGGCTACTGTATTAATATGGTGAATCTTATACCAATGCTATTCCACTTCTAAAGCTGGATATTCATGGATTGGTAACTTCATTGACAGATACCACATTTGATACAATTTTGAAACTTTTAGTTATTCCAATTTATTTTCAATAAAATGTAGACCGGTCATGCTTGTAGGTCGAGTCAACTTGATTGGAGAGCATATTGATTATGAGGGCTATTCGGTGCTCCCGATGGCCATACGACAAGACACAATTATCGCAATCCGCAAGCATGAATCTGAAGAAGCAGCAAAGGTTCTCACCATTTCAAATGTCAATGACAAATATACCACATGTACTTATCCTGCTGATCCCGATCAGGTAGATCTTCGACAGAAGATTCAGTAACTGGATAGTGCAATATAAAGTAACCTCTAGGATATATGATAATTAGGACTTTGCACATATATTGTTTAAAATAAAAAAATTCAAGTTTGCAGTTTTTGTTCTAGCCCAGCTTAACATTTTTTTTCTGCTTCATTCTTTCTGCTTCATTCATCGAGAGGTTTTCAAATACCAAAATTATTTGGTTAGGCCTTTTGGCCCAATGGTCATCCTTCTCGTAATGTATGCGGTTTAACCTTGTAAAATCTCCTTACAAGCTCTTATTTGAGAAATCACTGATGTGCATCAATATGAGACCTTCTGCAAGGTGTATTGTTTTGGATATTATTGTTTCATTTTGCCTCCCTCACATGTGATATCTCCGGTTTCGGTAGATAGCTAATGATGGAAGTTTTAACTTGTGTAAAGATGCATATGTTGATATGGATACTTGGTTTGTGCAGAATATTGATTTGAAGGACCATAAATGGGGGCACTATTTTATCTGTGGGTGAGAACACTATTTTCCTTGTGATCTAGGTTGCTTTTGTTTATTCTTGCTTCTGAACTTCCTATTAGCATTACTTCTTGAATGGAAGTATTAATCAAAACCAAATTTTGCTCACATGCTTGGGCGGATAAAAGATATCTTTGTACATAAACACCCATTAAAGTGTGTTGCTGGAGTTTCACATTATGGGACCAAGACCTTAATTGGTGCCATTGTCAGGTCCATAACAACCCTTTTGATGTTTTCCTTGTGGAGACAAAAAAGCAATTTGCATCCCTTCAATATAGGATAGCTCCCGTGTTGTCACTCCCTTAAAACAAGCAATTTACTTGCATTGTCATGGAAAGGTTGCACAAAAGCCTTTTGACTGTGTCCTCTTATTTTAACATATCTTTTGCTTCAACCAAGCCCTTCAATATTGCCATGAATTGATTAACCTGGCCATTAGTCTTATGATTGATTCTTATTGCGATTACCCTTTAAATGAAGGGAAATTTGTCCAAATACCCATGAGAGCTGAATTATTTAATATTCTACCCATATCTTTTCATTAAATATCAAAACACCCATCAAAAGACAAATGTTCATGAGTTGGAATAGTGACAATTGGGTAAAATGTTAAATAGTTCATCTCTCATAGGTATTTTGATAAATTTCCCCTAAATGAATGATACCAAGATGCTAAAGTGATTGTGAAATCCAACCCAAGTGGTTCCTCTTTCTGTTTGGCACGTTCAAGATAAAATTTTACATTGTATTCACTTAAATGGTATGGATTCCACTTATCAAGAAAAAAAAAGTGGAAGGTGTATGTTTTAATCCACCCAAAGAAAAGAAAATATTTTTGGCATGGGCTGATGATGCAAGTTTATTTTCCAGGTACAAAGGGTACTATGAATTTGCCAAATCAAAAGGAATTGACGTAGGTGTGCCAGTTGGCCTTGATGTCCTTGTTGATGGTATTGTTCCAACAGGTTGTATTCTTTGTTATATAACTTTTTCAGTTGAGTTCGGTTTTGCGTTCTACTCTAACTAAATTGGGAGTAATATTTTTGATGTAGGGTCTGGATTATCAAGCTCAGCAGCATTTGTCTGCTCAGCAACAATCGCTATAATGACCGTCTTTGATGTGAATTTCCTAAAGGTGGGACCCTCGTTATATTCATGTTTTCCACAAAGCTTACGCCTTTTTCTTTTTTTAACAGGTATTATAGTATTTCAACCTGGATGTGGATTCATTAACAAAAAATAAAGTGCTACAACCACTTCAGTAATGATAAATTCTATTTTTACAAATAAATAGCCAAAGAATTCTGTTTTTCAGTCGTCTTGACTGGACTTTCATTTTCTTTGATTTTTTCCATGAAACTGTCTTTCAGAAAAGGAAAGTCAGCAATATCTTCCTAGAAAATCTTTTGAAACCCGTAAAATCTTCCTGAAGGGCTCAGGAATCATGTCAAATGTTGATCTTGAAATGCATTTGACATGATTCAAAGTTTCGTTCGTTGATTACTCGAAAGTGACTAAATTTCTCTATATCTCTGTCTGTCATATTTTTCCATATGCATATTACATTTTTTGGAAATCATTGTTATTAGGAGGTCTGTCTATGATTGTTGAAGATGCTGAAGCCATTTCTTATTGGGAATATATCAAAATATGCCTGAAGTATCGACTATTTGACATTTTAGCCGTTTAACAAAACGCTATTAAAATTTCAACTATTGTAACTTATCATTAAGGTCTTTTGAAGTCTTTTTGAATTAAATCAAAAGAAAGGGGTGATATGATAAATAGTTAATTACTAGGTGCTTTATGATAAATTTCCCTCTCTTATTATTTGTGCCTTGGATTTTCATTGATCCAATAGTCAACTTAATTTTTTTGCTTTTTTAAGCTATACAATGTCCCTGTTTGGTATGGAGAGACTGCTATTATATACCATTCTTTGTTTATATTGGATATGATGGTCGATTAGGGCATGATATTTGGAAAATCTAATTTTTATTGCTCCCTGGTCATCCTTCAAATGCTTTGTCCTGTATTTTATAATTTGGAAATCTCCCCCCTTTTTGACTCCAGAAAGAAGTGGCTCAACTTACATGTGACTGCGAGCGTCATATTGGAACTCAGTCTGGAGGAATGGACCAGGTAAAGCTTCCATTGCTCTTAATATCTTTTTCGTCTTGAATTTATTAATATGCCTAATTGTGTGGCTTACCATCTTACAAATGTTATCCATTTCAATGACAATTGAGAAACATGAAAGACAGTGTTTCTGCAAATGTCCCAAGGTTAACATGGTTTATTTGAGTTGCAACTAACTGATTTGCATAATTCTTTGTGTTGTTAATAACTTGTATATGGATACGTTCTGCAGTCTTGAAATACTACCACATGTATCCAGTATTGTAAAACCACACAGCTAGTGGGATATGTCAAAGTTACATGTACATGCAAATACATATAAGCAGACACATATATAGATACACTCACACGTACATGCAATTATGCATATAGATATGCATGCCATACACAATAAGTACATATGCATATAAATACATAAAAAACAAAAATATTATACATGTTTCAATTGATGAACCTCCATCCTTTGCTGTTAACTAAAAAAGTAAATATAAATTATCTTTCATGTTTATCTTAAAATATCAAAAGAAAGGTATTTTTTTGGTTGCGTCTGACCTGCTTTCTATTGCGAATTTTTTCTTGATATTGACTAGCTAATTTCTTAATTTGTGAAGTCAAAAGTTCAAATTGTTTTTTCTAGGCTCCATTTCAGTTCCTGGAATATTAATGAAGATATGCTGTCAGGACCAATGGATAAGCTGATGTATTTGTTCATTATAAATTCTCTCTTTGATTGGCTAGTTTCTTTCTTGTGGATTTAAAATGGGGTTAACTTATGCCTGCTTCAATACATAAAACAAATGTTTTAAAATTAAAAAAGAAAAAAACACTTTATATTCCTGTTGGTTCCGTTGTACCTCATGGTATTTTCGGAACTGTAATTTCAGGATTGCTTATATCTCAAATGATATATTTTATTTTCAAGTAGCTTACATCAGAAAATGTGTATAGACTTTTTATGGGGTCTGATTAGTGGTTAGTTATGATGATTTTTTTCTCTTTATTTAAATGCCTTTATATGTTGTTCAGGAAGTAAATGAAGCTTATCAGACATAATGTTTCTGGCAGGCAATCTCTGTCATGGCTAAGCCTGGATTTGCTGAGCTTATTGATTTTAATCCAATTCGTGCAACTGATGTCCAATTGCCTTCTGGTGGGACATTTGTGATTGCACACTCCTTGGCAGAATCTCAGAAAGCAGTGACTGCAGCAACCAATTACAACAATCGAGTTGTAGAATGTCGCCTTGCAGCTGTAAGTTGTTGTTTTCTTCTTCCTCACAGGCAAGAAACGACAGATATCTCGAAGTTTCTGCGTTGTGTCCTGTGATTTTTATGGGCAACGGGGCATGCTTTATTCATCCTCTAATCAAGATAAAGTCCTCTACGTAGCTCTTATCCCTTCCTTGAGTTTGACCATATATTGTCCTCCATTCTGAGAATCTGAGCTCCTCTGTAGGTCAAACATTTTATTTCAGCAGAAGTGAAAATAATTTATTCAGATTGAGGCATCTAATCTCCATGAATATCAAAAATATGTTTCAGGCTTCCTTCTGTTTCTTGTTTTATCTTTCATCTGGAGAATGTAAACTCTTATTTTTCTTATTCTACTATCAAATCAGTATCCAACAATTTGTTGATGTTAAGTGGACCTAATTTGTTCGGTTAGTGTGCAAATCACTTCAAATATTGACTTCTTTGCTTCACTAAAGAAGATGAACCACCTTAAAACCACTCTATTGGATGCCATGGGAGAATTTGTTTTGGGTTGCTAGATTGTTGCATAGCTTTAAAATTAGTTAAAACAAGATCTGTCATCCTTTTGTAATGGTATGGGAGTTGAGATATGGCCATGTGCCTGTGGGTTGTTATTGATTTCACAGAAATGAGAAAAGAATTATGTATCTTCTTAAGAATGTTCAATGTCTTAGGAGTCACTGAGAAGAGTGAAAATTGTTATTTACAGAGTTGATTAATTAAGGGATTGGCGGGCCAGGCTTATTTAGCTAGGGTCTTGACTTAACCTACCAAAATAAATGAGTTTGATTCATTTAGGAGTATCAATGTGTAAATGGTAAAGGGATGACTAATTTAAGATTATCTATCAATATGCAAATGGTAAACCAAAGGTTAATAATCAAGGACTTCCATTTTATGCAAGTTATGCGATTGCATTATGAAGCAATCAGAGGCTTACCAAAAATCAAACGGCTTTAAAGTTGTAAATGACGCCAATGTGACCAGTCTATTTTACAGTCCAACCAGTGAGATCAGCTGGTCTAATCTAGCCTTTATAACTATTAAAAAAGAAGCTTGTTCTAAAGTCTAACTTCTTAATGCATCCTTTTGTGTTGAAGGTGATCTGACAACCAATACTGAGCACTTTTTGGTCTAGACAATTTTGCTTGGAAGTGTTTCATCAAAGCTTTTGGATAATTTAATGTTGTTAATTTTGGAAATGTTAATTTTCTTTGCAAGAAAGAATTCTTGGTGGCAAGTTTTAATATATGGCATCTTTACTTTCTTTCTGTTGAATTCATAGATAAATATTTTCTCATGACTTTTTTTTCTTATTGATTTCACATGATAAAGAGTCAAATGTCAACCTTTCTGGTTTCTGAAGAAGAATATGTGTCTTGTAGGTTTTAGGCGCATATCTCCTTAAATCCTTTGGAAATTGTTTCTATCATTGACTTAGATCATAATGTTCTTGTTCTTGTTTTTGGTTGCCGGCTATATGAAATGGAACTTCATTGAAGCAGATTGTTCTGGGGATCAAACTTGGAATGGAGCCGAATAAGGCCATCTCGAACGTCAAAACTCTCTCTGATGTTGAAGGGTTGTGTGTATCTTTTGCTGGTAGTCATGGCTCTTCCAATCCTATCCTTGCTGTTAAGGTATGCATTGGTGTTCTTGTTTGTACTTCTAGTTATTGGTTTTTATCCCCATCCTAGCATTGTCTTTGGTGCTAATGTATGGTAACATGTTAGGAAAAGGATTTTGCTTGTTCACCTTCAATCAAAATTATCTGAAATGAGGATGGTGGCATTTAGCGTGCTGGTCTAATTTATACATTTTATCAATTTGTCTTTGGATGATTGTTTGTACATTATAGAGATGTACGATATACTTTGTTGAATGTGGTAGGTCTATGGAATATCTGTCCCTTGGTTCGAGAGAATGTAAAATAATCTCTTTGTTGTTGTTCACTACAAAAGGTTAAATTGAGCTTCCATTAAAAGAGGTCATCTGCATAAAGATCAGCATCAGTCCGGAATATCTTCATTGAGGGAATATTCTGTATTTACCTCAAAGTAAAGGGGTAGGTCAGCTTGGTTTACTTTTGGCACAAACTTCAAGGGTTAAAAAATGAGCCACCTTCACACAAACCATGACGTCTTACTATTTGGACCACATCCCAATTGATTCGTGATTTGTCTCAAAACAATCAATTTTGGGAGGATTTGAAGCCTTGCACAGTAGCTCAGTTCTGGTGAATTCAGCTGTGTCATACAAGAAAATTCAATTCAAAGGCTTCAAGTGTAACCTAACCAAATGAAATACTTCATGCCTTGAAAATTTATTTGGGGTCATGAGATCCTTCCACATAGCCCCTTAAAGGATGCAGAATTTTTTCTACAAAAATATGGTTCATTTAACAGCATTCATGTTGTAAGCAGACACCTCAATATGCACAAATTAAATTTCTCTTTGCTCCCATGATCGTCTGCAATAATAATTTGTTCCTCATGCAATCTGTGAAGAGGAAAGGAATTTTGTTGAACTGTTTTGGATTTTTCACTCGATCAATTAACAGGCATAACTTACTGACTGCCCCATGGTTGATCTTTGTTTTTGTTCTATTGTGCAGGAATTTTTAAGTGAGGATCCTTACACTCCTGAAGATATTGAAAAAATTACCGAGGAAGCGTTGCCTGATATCTTTGGGAACTCAGCTACTTCCTTGGATGTACTTAAAGCTGCAAAACATTTTAAGTTATTTCAGGTCATTCCTTGCTTTTTATACAGTCAATTGGTATCACAAACATTCACTGTACCCATTCTTGCTCTGTATTATTACTCTTATAACTTTTTTGCATCTTCCACTTACAATTAATTTTTTCTAATTAAAAAATGGAAGAATTAATAACAGAACACCCCATCTTCCTGATTAGATATTTCCCTTCTTGGTTATCAAATGATTAAGGGTGAGGACTTTAAAGTTTCCCTTAACCTGTCCCAGGCCCTGGTTTGTGTTAGGTAGGCAACCAAAATAAAACTTTGTCAAAATTTTGCATGATGGTTGTCAAATAATGAAGCTCACTTATGGTGGTGCAGCATTATGTGGCTGAAATAATTACTGGATTTAGCATGTTGCTATGATTCATTTCTGGTGAGAAATGAATTTCTTCAGCATAAACAACGCCTTCTAGAGAGACTCTTCCATCAGACCCATGATGTGAACATTATCAGCTTGTTCACAGTAATTGGTCCAGATAATATTCAATATACGTTTTCCTATGTGTTACTTGATAACATGTATAGATTCTACTAGCGAAGGAGTAGCCTTTTGCTGATTACATTCTTTGAATCAAGTGAAATATTAGTATGTTGCTTGCACCCTGATTGCAGCCAGATCATCATTTCTGAGTTCTTAAATGGTCAGAATATATATTTCATAGGTCTAGGAATCTTGTCCATAATTATGAGGAGCCTCATTCCTATCATGAATAATGAGAGGGTTTTACTCAAATTTTCATTTCATGCATTTATCCTGGATCTTTTTCTATACTTGCAATCCTGATTGCAGAATCTCTCATACCATTCCAGACTGTTAGATATGGCATGGAAATGTAGAATTGGAACGACATTGACATTGTGTCTGAGTTTGTTTAGATGATTTGTACATGAGATCTACATAGGTTTCGGAGTCAAGCAGCATTTCCCGATCAATATGAGAGGCACCACTTTAAGTAACATGAGTTCCATGTATTTTTTGGCAATTCCTTTTTAATGCGTGGATATAAATGCCATTGCTATGGAACTGAGAATTATATTAAATATTAGTAATTCATCAAAATTAAAGTACAACTGAAATACGAACATCTCGGAAGGTTGCCATTAAATTAAGGTAATCGCTAATTCTGTAAATACATTTGATTCCCTACGCATTGGATGCAGACTAATTATACAAATATCGGACTCCAAGTCTCTGATCTTGGTGAGCACTCTTCCTGAATCTACATGGTGCAGGCCTTTCCGCTTTATCTGTTAAGTAACATTTAATATGTCTACCAATGAGCTCAGGCTCAGTAAAACTGCTTCTGAATTGACACTGTCCTTGTCCCATCAGTGCTGCATTTGCCTTATGCATTGTCTAATGTACTCCCACTAGAGGGCCCCCAAGCTTTTGACATTATGCCATCCTTATCATTGATTGCACCCCACACCTAATCCGCTCTCTGTATAGTTATCAAAATTGTCACCAGTCCTTTACAATTTGGACCCCTCCCTTAGATCCCATCCTTGGCTAATTTTGGAGGGGCCATGCTGGATCACCCATCCCAGCTCTCTCCAGAAAAATTCGAAGAGGCAAGTATCTTTCTCTAAATATCATTTAGTTATGGCCTTTCCATATACTGCAAATGACAATGTAGAGGAGGCCACCATGTTATTCTCTTTCAGTTCCTTCTTGCTTTTGTCCACGCCTGCAATAGACCTAGAACAGAGTAAGACATAAGTAAATAGTATATACCTCCCTTTAATGATTACTTAAAATTGTATTGAGCTACGATGTGATGAATATTTTGTTCCTACTTAAAAAGATCACACAGATTGGCACTCATAAAACCCTTTTTGAATATTACCCGACGTTTTGTATCATAGTCAATAAGATCTGCTTTTTGCTGTTTTCTAAAACATCTCAAGAGTGTTTAATATCGATCCCTCATCCTCTGGACAGGTCCCTAAAACACCATTGACAAAAAGTGTAAGGTCCATAAGGTCTCATGCCAGGAATCAAGGAAACAAGCACAATAAATATGTTGAAAGTGTCACCTTCTTGATACATCAAAATATGACTTTTCTAAGGCAGCATCATGTTTAGAAACACCTGCGAGGAAGTTTTTTTTTTTTTTCCTTTTCTGCAGCTATTTTACCTTACAAGTTTTGGGAAACCTAATAGGTAAAATACAGTGCGAAATATGGTCTTTAAGTCCTAACACGCTATCAGGAACTCTTCGGCACACTTCTATCTGATATCCAAATTTTCTGGGTATATTCTTAGCTAAAGATAAGATGTTGGTGGCCCAAGAAGCTCCACCTTCCGGCTTTGAGGCTGGATCCCAACTCATTTATTTGATGAGCCTACAAATGCAGTCACTGTCACAGCCAATGGGTCCCTTGGTGAGGCTGAATTTTACTTTCAAGAGAGCCTATGAATATCTAACGAGCTTTCAATATTTCAATATCTTCTTTTTTTTCCACTAAGTTTGCAATATACATATCTACTTTGGCCCTCAAAAGTTAATCATCTTCAATACAACATCATTCTAGTTTTCTTTAGGTAAATGGTGTAGTTATTGCTTATTTGGTCTTTTCTTATTTCAAAGAATTGAACAAAACTCTTTCACAATGCATCAAATAGTTGAGTTAGCTTTGGTGGTCAAATGAGATACTTGTTCGATCCCCGAACTCATAGGAAAGGAACTTGTTATTGCAACCTTGTGGTTATGCAGCTTCCCTGCCGAAAGATAAGGAAAAAGAAATTAACTAGTGTTTTGAAAAGAAGCAGGGTGAATCAGAGGAATGGAAGCTTAAAATGGTATTTATTTACTTCAGCAAATTATGTTATTTGATTCCTGTGTTTCTTTTGTATTTATGTCCAGAGGGCCTTGCATGTCTACTCTGAAGCAAAACGTGTGCACCTGTTCAAGGAAGCTGTATCATCAGAGCTCAGGTGACTTTCATATGAAAAATCTCTATTTAGTCCTTCACTTCAAGATCCATAAAACTTTAGCAAGCTAAGTGCCTGATGCTATAGTGATAGCCTGAAAGCATAGCTAACAGGACCTCAAATCTGAAAGTTGATAACTGGATACATATCCCCAAATCTGAAAATTGCCAGTAATAAGTGATGGCTTTTATTTTTCTTTCTATTAATGCTTTCCCTTATTTTGACAGCGATGAGAAGAAGCTACAAAGACTTGGAGACCTCATGAACGAAAGTCATCACAGCTGCAGTGTTCTCTACGAGTGCAGGTACATGTGCTATTCTTATATCTATCCTATAAACAATCCTACATGTGTAAGGAGCTATACACATGAATTTATACATGTGGTGTCTGATCTGTTGTGTACGTAATGTGTGTGTGTCGAGAGAGAGAGAGAGAGCTTTCCAGACGTGTGTGTATGCTTGCGTGCACGCGAATTTGTATAGACTGATTAGATATCGATAATTAGATATATTTGGTAACCGGAGAACTGTTATTTTTCTTATTATATCAGCTGTCCTGAATTGGAGGAGCTGGTTAAAGTATGCCGTGAGCACGGTGCACTTGGAGCAAGACTTACAGGAGCAGGGTGGGGTGGTTGTGCGGTTGCATTGGTGAAGGAAAGCATAGTCCCTTCGTTCATCCTTAATCTAAAGGCAAGTTTTGATTACTCTCCTCATTTATTGCATTACCAAGTTGAAAATGTTTTGTTGTTTAACATGAGGTCCCATTTTGTTTTACCAGTGTGGGACTTAAAACTTGGTAAGCTGCTCACTGTTTTAAATGGACATTTCTTAGTTCTCTCCCCGTAAGGGTAATATCTGTAGTTTATTGAAATTCAGGCCCTATTTGAGTATAATTGAGATCAATATGATGATTATTGTGTTTGAAAATGGAATTTTTTTTGCTGCTTCTTATGTTTTCCTACTACCGACATCAACATGTTCTTAGGAAAAGAGCCTGGGCTTAATTGGCTAGCGCTTGACAATTTGCAACGCTATGTTCTAGGTTCAATTCCTATCAAGGGTAGGGACCCTCTTCCCATTGACTCACCAAAAAAACGAACATGATTTTGCCATACATTTCCAATGAGCCTAACTTCAAATGTGAACTGTGGATCTGGGAAGATATACATACGTGAGATGTGATCAAACTTGGATGTGAATAAGGTCGTGCTTTGTATGTGTTTGTGCTCTCTGTATGTGTGCATTTGTGTTTTACGTATTTAGATTATTTGGATATTCATGAATTTGCGTATTTACACAAGCACATACACGTACACATGCGTGCACACAGATTTTTGGAGATTTCACTATTTTGTTTTTCTTCTTTAATCAGGAAGCTTTCTATCAGTCAAGGATCCAGAAGGGTGTGATCAGCAACAACGACCTAGGGCTTTATGTCTTTGCTTCGAAGCCTTCAAGTGGTGCTGCCATTATAAAGTTTTAATTTGCAACACCTCCACAAACATCACCCCTATTCCTCTGTCAAGTTTTAATCCACCCCTCCCTCTCTGTGTCTGGCGTATCAATGAAGGATGTTGCATTTTTCTTGGCAATAAAGTCTCGAAAGAATTTCGGAGTCGATGAGCATCACCTCTTCTTGCGTTCCAATTCATAAAGCAACACCAACCCACCGTTCTGCTATGAAGTCGAGCTAATGTGGCCTCATGTTATGGAGAAATGCTATGCTGATAATTAAAAGCAGCTAGCACCTCTCTAACATAAAATGAATAGACGTTAGAGTATCCTACTTGCATCGTCTCCCTCTATGCTTAAAGATGGCATTGTTTGCCGGTGGCTTTTACTTAAAATGCTGCTCCCAACTTCGGGCAAGTTTGCAAGTATTGCGAAGTTGGGTGCATGGGTTATTTTACCTTTTACTTTTGGTGCGGTTTGTACGCTCTAAATAATCATAGTAAAGCCCACCTTTAAAAAGTGACAAGAAATCTGGTTTTAATATTGAAACTCTTTGTGGTAGTCTTAAAATATATTTTCACTTTTAAATATGAAATTTAAAGCTTAAAAAATGATGTAGATCGAGTAGATCTATAAAAACTTGAAAATGTTGAAAATTGATGGTCCAAAAATGCGTTACAAGATGTGATATTTCTAAAACTTGAAATCTATTTTTTTCTCATATCCATGCATCTTGATGTCAAGATGACCAATTTGAAGATATTTGAGCCTCAAAACAACCTTTTTCTAGTGAAATTTTTGAGGTGGTATTTAATTTGATTGTTTAGAGTCTTGGCTCTATATACACTTTTTCTTTTGTACTTTTGATTGGTCTAAAACATGGTTCGACATATTTGAACCTAGCGCTAGCAACAGCGGACGAAGGGAAATGGCCTTACTCCAAAATAGGAAGCAGCCCAGCTTTTTCCACCTTAAGATGAAATGACCGTCTTACTTTTGAGTGGTCCGTTCAAATCGCATGTGGTTTGGTTTACTGTAGCATGATTTCATTTCATTCCCATCATATTCTTTACATAGAAATCTCATAATAATTGTTTATGTAGAATCTCATAATAAGTCTTTATATAGAAATCCCAATATTATGTTAATATTTTGGAAAGCCCGGTATAGTTTCCTTCTTATGCCTAAGTTTCACTTTTTGTATTATTGTTTTCAAAGTTCCCTTGGTTTAAACATCCAATGCCCAAACCTTAAAAAAAAATAAAAATAAAAAAATAAAAAAAAAAAAGAATCGGCTTAGTTATTAAAAAAAAGAAGTCTAAAAAATGAATCGTTCGGACATCCAAAGGTGAACCTTTCGCTTAAAAACCAAAATAAAGCCTGGTTGGACATCAATGTCCAAAATGGGGTGAATCTATTTTTAAAAACCAAAAAAGAGTCTAAAATTATAAAGTGAGACTTGAACACAAAATAGAAGAAGAAAATGGTTTGATAGGGCTGCGGCCCTATCAAAATAAGTAAAGTCTCAACTCAACACTCATGAATATTGCAAATTTGGCATCGACAAGCCTTCAAATTATCTCAGTCTTGACTACTATGGTTGTGAAAAAAATTAGGAGTTCATGCCTCAAAACTAGTGTACATTATAACAAATTATCCAGACTATCCATCTCACCCTACCTAAAAATAAGTGTTCACAGATATGCAAAATCTACACCATTTTTTGAGTTTCATAATTCATAATTAGTGTTGGAATGTAATTTTAACCCATCATAGAGACTTCCAATGGCCAAAGTGCTTTTCAAATGAGGATTTGAGATGAGGCCTTATTTTATTTTCATAAAGCCTAGGCCTTATAAAAGTTACATCCAATAGAAAATATTTGGGACTTTTTTAAAATTCAAAATACTTGAGGGAATTTTCTATAAATTTTTCCTTTTTATATTTTTTTTCTTTTTTTTGTGAGATTTTAATATTTTCCACATTTATTCTACTTTAACATAAAATGATTAGGCTCATTTGTCTTTGGTACAAAGAGGTCAAAGCATGGCTAGCTGTCAAATCTCATAGCTTGGGGTCCACCATAAAGTTAAAAAAACTTTTTTTGATATTTTTAATCTAGTCAATTGTACACCCCTAGCGACCTCGATTTTATATCCAAAGCTAAGGGTGATTATGACATTATCAATAATAAATTTGACTTTTACAAAATTGGGCCTATTCACATGAGTCTAGTGTTTTAAAACCCGATGATTCCTAATCCAAATCGTTGATCCTTTAGGGAAAACATACGATATGGTATCTAGATATTTACTTTGGTGGATATTGGAAAATAAAAGAATCATCATAGGTTATATTGACACAGTGAGAGATATGTACGAAGCAGCGTAAATAATGTGCAGACAACTGTTGGAGAATAAGTGAATTTTTAGTGACAATGGGCCTACACCAAGGGTCAATATTGAGCATGTTTTAGTTATGGATGAGTTAATTAGGTACCTACAAGATGAAGTGCTGAGCGTATGTCATTTGCATATGACATGGTTTTGATTGATGAGACTAGAGGTAGTGTCAACACAAAAGTAGAACGTTTGAGAGATACTCTAGAATCTAAAAGTTTTAAAACTACTCAAACTAAAAATATATGGAATGCAAGTTTAATAATAATATGAGTAAAAATGAAGAAAATTAAGATTTATAGTCAAGAAATACCTAAAAGATATTGTTTTCGATATCTAGAGTCGATAATCCAAGAAAATTGAAAGATTGAGAAAGATGTCGTACATAAAATTAAAATTGGGTGGACAAAGTGTAAATGTACATATGGAGTTTTATGTGATTGTCGCATACTATTGGAACTAAAGGGGACGCTCTATAGGATGGCTATAAGACTAATCATGCTTTGTGGGATAAAATGTTCGGCGGTTAAAAAATAATAACAAAAACATAATGATAATAATAATAACAATAACAATAATAAACAATAGTAATAATATTTACTGAATGTGGACCCTAGTATTCTGCTATATTTTTGTTATTTCTGCATGCACAATTTGAATTCATACACCATGATGCTATTCGAAGTTGCGCCCAATTTCTTTGCAGATATTAAAATGCAAAGACGTGAGCCGTACAAATGAGCCATGCGTTGCTAATCATATTCCACATTGTTAACAATCATGTAGAAAGCAAGGCGCAACTCGAATCGCGCCTAAGGGGTGAATCGAGTGCACAATTTCGAATCACGCCGTATCTGTGGGAGGGAGCGTGCCTCGAAGTCGCACCCTGATGCACAATTTTGAATAGGCACCACTTCAAATAGCATCTTATCTCTACATGGCACAAATATATATTCGTTGAGGGTTGAAGTGGTATGGGGCTGGATGTCATTCATGTTATTGGAGTTAAGCATCGTTCATATTCTTACAACATATCTTCGAAAGTTGGGTATCTATATGTATTTCTCTTTATTATTGATTAGGTGAGTTAACCAAGTTGGGTATCTACATGTACTTCTCTTTATTACTGATTACGTGAGCCATCCTTGAAAGTATCCGGAGGACCTATGACGATACTTATACAAGCTAATAAATTTGTATATACATAAAGAGCGGTAAGAAGCAAATAAGAAATGTAGAATTTTTTCACAGGGAAATTGGAGCTCATAGTTGTGAGTATAGATTCATCGTCTAGGTGTTATAAGTATCAGCTCTATAATTTGATCAGTGGATGATTATGATGGTGTTATGGTATATGGATTTCTAGGCTTCGATACCAATTGATGAAGGGGAAGGAAAAAATAAATATATTATAAAAATAAATGATACAAATAAAGGTGAGAATTATACCCTCTCACAACATTTGCAAAGGAGTCAACCCAAAAAATGAACTTTTTACAATATCCCAAATAAATTTTTATTCTCTTGTTTCTATTTTTTTATTTAAGATTTATAATTTTATATAAAAAAAAAACAACCCTAAAACCAAACTTGTTCCCTACAAAGCCCTAACTAAATTCCAAACCTTCATCTTTATAAAAATAATGTTTCAATTATATATCTCAATTCTTTATAACTAAAAAAAATGATATAAACACCCATAAAGGAAACTACAAATAAAAAAAAACTCCCAACATAATTTTTAATCCTCTAAAAAAATAAAACCCTCTTTGAGAGAGGGAGGGCTCACAGAGAAGATATTGTGGATGTAGGGCCTAAAAACTCATAGAGAGGAGATTGAGGAGGTGGGGCCTGAGATGGAGGGCCTGAGATACTATGGGCTTGGCGCGTGTGTTCAAGAGAGAGAGAGAGCCCTAACTGGGGTGTAGGGTCAAGGAAGATAGACTAGAGGAAGACATCTAGCCATTTATAACTAGTTCGAACCAGTGTTCAAAAAATTGATTCGGCCAAGTTATTCGGGTCTTGGCAAAGCCGATTATTTAGGTGAATTTGATCAACTTGCCTAAGTTTAGTGCTTTTTTTTAAAAAAAAAAAACTTTAAAGGTGAATTTGATCAACTTGCCTAAATCAAGTGTTTTTTTTTAAAAAAAAAACCTTAAAGTGTGTACTTAGTGCGAAATGTTTCAATATTAAACAATCAATTGCGTGTTGGTTATGCCGCAGAACATTGACGGCTACACTAATCGTATAGTAGATTTCGCGGATTCGATTCCCTTGATGATGGCCTCAGGAATTTGAGGCTATAAACGAGAGAAAAGGTTTAGTTGCGAGAGAAAAAGCTTTTATTTTAAGGCCCTGCACTTTCCAAATTGAAGCTTTTGATTTAGCTTTGATACCAGATGTCCTCCCTGCACTTTCCAAATTGAAGCTTTTGATTTAGCTTTGATGCCAGATCTCCTCCCTGCACTTTCCAAATTGAAGCTTTTGATTTAGCTTTGATGCCAGATCTCCTCCCTGCACTTTCCAAATTGAAGCTTTTGATTTAGCTTTGATGGCGGACGCAGATCAAAATCCGTGGCTAATGCGGAGAAGAAGGGGTTGAGTCTCCCTTTCTATAAGGCTCAAGCTCTTTTCTTTTGCGATAGACATGACTGGTTTGTTATGACGATAGGGACCAAAGGCGCAGTTGTTCATGGATCTTCCATGCCTGCGTTCTTCTTGCTCTTTGGTTATTTGGTGCATGGTTTTGGAAAGAACTAGATGGATCTGACGAAGATGACAAAAGAAATTTTGTGATCCACAGAGAAAAAAAAGTTAGGACCCCAAGAAATCTGAAAGGTTTGTGTTCCAGACTGTTGAATGGTGATAAAAAAATCACGTTTTGGATGATTTTGTTTTTTACTATTTGCTTGGGAGCTTTTTTTGTCCCTAGGTGGCTTGTATAAAAGCCAATAGCGTGGCTTGTATAAAAGCCAATAATGGGATTTTTGGGTTACGCCATTTTTTTTGTTTTAAATTCCTCCCTCTCTAAAAGGGGATAGGGCTTCATTGGGTTATGTTGAGAAAGGGAAGGAGGTGAAGAATGATTTTCTTGTCCCATTTTGAGAAAAATGGTATGAGCTTGTATTGCTCATGTTCTTGGTTCATCCGAAGTGAAACGGGTAACATTATATCCTCTTGTAAATTTTTTTTTTGATAGTAGAATACTTGCCGGCTTGCCCGTGGACGTAGCCCAACGGGATGAACCACGTTAAATTCGTGTTGTGGTTTGTCTCTCTTTAATTTTCTCTCATGATTATGTTTTCTATCTCTAATATTGTTGCACACGATCCTTGAGCTTATTATTCGATTATCGATTTTACATATTTATACTGAATGTGTGACATTCTATGATCGACAAATGGGGGTTTCAGGTATTCGGATCTTCAACAAGTGGTATCAGAGCAAAAATTGCGAATAATCGGTTTGAGGTGGAGAAATTTGATGGACAAAATGATTTTGAGATATGGAAAATTCAAGTTCATGATCTTTTGGTCCAACAAAGATTATACATAACATTACTCGAAAAGGAAAATTGACCTTAAGGCTATGGCTACAATTCGATTGTGCTTAGTAAATAAGATTTTATTCAATATAATGGGAGAGAAGAAGGCAAAGGGCTTGTGGGAGAAATTGAAAAGCGTATATAATATCTTATGAATCGTATTCTATTAAAGAGAAAATTGTTTAGTTTAAGGATGAAAGAGGAGACAAAAGTTTCTGAATATTTGAATACTTGCAATAATATTATTTGTGAACTGGATAGTGTTGGTGAAAAAATGAAAGTTGAGGACAAGGCGGTAAGTTTGTTATGTACTTTACCGAAATCTTATGATAATTTAGTGACAACAATAAGTTGTACTAAAAAAGATTCACTTGACTTAAGTACGATGACTAATACTTTGTTCGTCCATGAACTCAAAAAAAAAAACATCTATTGGAGAATCAGAATCAGAAGTGCTTTTTTCAAGGGATCCTTCAAGTGAGATAGGTAATTCCTCTTGAAAATCTTCTAGATCTAAGTCTAAAAGCCGAGAAAAGAAGTTTGTTTGTTGGGGATGTGGTGAAGCGGGACATATGAAAAAAAATTGTATAAAAAAAAAAGAACAAAAGTTCGAAAAAGCAAGGGAAACCAATGAGTCCAAAAATGAGGTGAATCAAGTGGAGGAATCTACATCCGGTTTTATTGAAAAAGAAGTTTATATCGTAGGTAGCAATCCCGAATTTCATCAAAATTGGATTTTGGATATTGGTGCTACACTGCATATGTGTCCACACAAGTCATGGTTTAGCTCATATGAACCATGTGATGG
The DNA here is from genome assembly GCF_054954075.1 of Amborella trichopoda. Taxonomy (NCBI): domain Eukaryota; kingdom Viridiplantae; phylum Streptophyta; class Magnoliopsida; order Amborellales; family Amborellaceae; genus Amborella; species Amborella trichopoda. The sequence goes on from NC_142337.1 coordinate 54,188,517, forward strand.
TGGTTCCGTGTTGATGGGAAATTATTCAAGTAGTATAATGGTTGAGATTGGCACGGTGCAATTAACGATGTATGATGGAAGTATCTTTACACTTGAGCATGTTCGATATGTATCGGACTTGAAGAAAAGTTTAATTTTTTTTTCTTTATTGGATTCTCATGGCTATAAATTCACCGGACAGTGGAGGTTCTCAAAGTAAGTAAGGGTGCTCTTGTTGTGATCAAGGGAGTTAGCGTTGGAAACTTGTATAAGCTATTGGGAAGTTCCATTGTTGATGATGCGGCAAATTCGGTAACGGAGAGTAATGATCTTCCACTACGCTTATAGCATAAGAGGTTGGACCACTTGAGTGAAAGGGGTATGGAGATTTTGATTAAGAGGAAGCTAATTCCCACCATAAATTTTGTCGGAATTCGAATTTTGTGAGCATTGTGTTTATGGGGAAATAACATAGACAAATTTTCAAAGCCGGAAGCCATATAAGCAAAGGAATACTTGATTATATTCACTCGGATTTATGGGGCCCCTCACCCATATTGTCATATGGCAGTGCATTGTATTTTATCTTTTTTATAGACGACTTCCGAATTAAGGTATGGGTGTTCACTCTTAAATCAAAGAGTGATGCATTTCTGGTCTTTAAGTATTTTAAGGTCGAAGTTGAGAAAAGTATGGGGGCGCCACATCAAAACACTTCGCACCGACAATGAGAAGGAGTACAATTTCAATGAGTTTACAAAATTTTGTAAAGACGAAGAAATCAAGAGTTATTTCACCACGGTTTACACTCCCCAACAAAATGGTGTTGTAGAAAGGATGAAATTGATGGAGCGATCAAGAAGCATATTGAGCAATGCCGGAGTGGAGCAAGAGCTGTAGGTTGAAGCCATGATGACAGCTTCTTATCTCATCAATCGATCACCTTCGGTGCCTTTAGGGGAGAAAACACCCCAAGAGATATGGTCCGAAACTCCTTGTGATTATTCCGATTTAAAGATTTTGGTTCTGATGCTTATGTTTTAATTTCTTGTTGCCAAAGAAATAAGCTTAAACCAAAATCAAAGAAATGTATTTTTGCTGGGTATAGCAAAAGTGTGAAAGGATACTTGTTATGGGATCCAAGTGCTCGAAAGATAATTACAAGCCGAGATGTACATTTTGATAAGTCATCCGTGTTGACAAGAGGTGTAGGAAATGAGATTAAAGAAAGAGAATGACACCCAAGAAAATGATTTTCAACCTTATGTCCCATCATCTAGTAAATGCCATATGCCGAAAGAAGTATCCAAAAGTATCAATGAAAAAGTCATTGATGAAGAAGAGCAAGTTGGTGAACCAAGTGATTCCCATGAAGAAATTGCACCATCCATGAAAAGAAGATCTACAAAGCTAATTCGTCCACCCGAGCGGCTTAGGGACTATGTGGATCTCAAAGTACTACATGATTTGGTTGTTATGAATAAAGAACCGAGCACTTATCAAGAAGCTATGGAAAGAGATGATTCCATATATTAAAAGAAGGTCATAGAAGATGAAATGTTAGCTCTTCGTAAAAACAAGACTTGGGATTTGGTAGAGTTGTCAAAGGGTAAAAAAACGGTGGCTACAAGTCGGTGTTCAAAATTAAGGAAGGGATTGATGGAAGTTTAGAAAGGTATAGGGCAAGGCTAGTTGCAAAGGGGTTTACACAAAAGGAAGGTGTTGACTTTCTTGAAATATTTGCCTCGGTTGTCAAGTTAGACTCCAGAAGGATGGTACTTGGGCTTGTTGCATTGCATGATTTGGAATTTGAACATATGGATGTAAAAACGACATTTTTAATGGTGAACTTGAAGACGAAGTATACTTGCAACAACCAGAAGGATTTCTTAAAAAGGAAAAAAAAATGTTGGTATGCAAGTTGAAGAAATTCATATATGGACTCAAGCAAGCATCAAGACAATGATACAAGACTTTTGATATATTCATGATTGGTCTTGAATATCATAGGAGTGATTATGATCATTGTGTTTATATGAAGTTTTTTTATGATGGTTCTTATTTAATCTTAGTCTTGTATGTTGATAATATGTTTTTGGCATGTAATGATAAGATTATGATTGATGAGCTCAAGGCATCTTTAAGCGAGAGTTTTGAAATGAAATATCTCGGGTCGGCAAAACAAATACTTGAAATTGAAATCCAAAGAGATGGACGAAGTGAAACTTTGTCATTTTCACAAAAGAGCTTTGTGGAAAAGATGCTTGATAAATTTTGCATGAGCAAGGCAAAGCTGGTGAAGACTCCATTAGCTCATCATTTTAAGTTGTCTTCCAAGCAAAGTCCGTAGACCGTGGATGAAAAAGAGAATTTGGTTAAGGTGTCATATGCAAGTGTTGCAGGAAGCCTAATGTTTGCCATGGTGTGTACTCGACCGGACATAGCATATTCGGTTGGTATCTTGAGTCGCTTTACGACAAATCTCGAAAATCTCATTGGAAATTTGTAAAATGGGTGCTCGTTATTTGAGAGGCACGAGTGAATATACCATGACATTTAGCAAAGGCTCGGGGCACATTCAAGGTTATGTTGATGCAAATTATGTTGGTGATCTTGATAGAGGAAGATCAACAAACGGCTATGTTTTCAAGTTTGAAAATGGATCGGTAAGTTGGATGTCTAAGCTTCAATCAACAGTGGTATTGTCCACCACCGAGGCGAAATACATGGCGCCAACCGAAGCAAGCAAATAAGCGGTTTGGCTTCAAGGCCTTATGGGAGAATTTGGTATCAATTTTAAGTCCATGGAAATACTTTGTGATAGTATGAGTGACATTAATTTGGTTAAGAATCCCATTTATCACAAGAGGACGAAGCACATACTAGTTCGATGCCATTATGTTCGACTAGTTGTTGAAGATGATTTGGTTCGGTTGGTGAAAGTTGGACCCAAGGAAAACGTGGCGGATATCCTCACGAAGACGGTTCTAGTAGAGAAGCTGGAATGATGCCTAACTAAGCTTCATGAAAAAGTAAAAGCTTCATGAAAAAGTAAAAAAAAGAAACAAGGCAAGTAAGTTATTTACTATCAATGTGGAGATTGTTGAATGGTAATAGAAAAATCATTTTTTAGATGCTTTTGTCTTTTACCATTTGTTTGTGGTTTTTTTGTCACTATAATTAGGTGGCTTGTATAAAAGACAAAAACGGTGTTTTTGGGTTACACGATTTTTCTTGTTTTTAATTCCTCTATCTCTAAAAAGGGCTAAGACTTCCTTATACAATTAAAAGGCTTGTATAAAAGCTAAAAAAGGGATTTTTGGATTACACAATTTTTCTTGTTTTGAATTCCTCTCTCTCCCTAAAAAGGGCCAAGGCTTCCTTGTGTTATGTTGAGAAAGAGAAGGAGATGAAGAAGGAATTTCTTGTTCCATTTTGAGAGAAATGGTATGAGCTTGCGTTGCTTCGAAGTGAACCGGGTAAATCATGATTTTTGAATGATCATAAGAAAGTACTCTTAGTGATGTTTTTCATCAATTTTTTTCTTTTGATATAACATTGTATTTCTTTGTAAATTTCTATTTTGATAGTGAAATACTTGTGGACGTAGCTCGGTGAACCATCTTAAATTCGTGTTATGGTTTGTTTCTATCTAATTTTCTCTCGTGATTATGTTTTCAATCTCTAATTTATTTTTTTAAATTGTTGCACAAAATCCTTGAGTTTATTATTCAATTATCGATTTGATATCGAATGCGTGATATTCGATAGGATATTCGGATCTTCAACGCATAGGCAAAAAAAAAGTTGGGGCATTCATATGACATTAAACATTGGAAATTGAACATTGAAAACTTGAACCCGTTTCTATCACTATTATCTCTCTCTTCCTTCTCCTTCCTCTTCCATTCTCTCACTAACCACCACCGCCTTCACCTGTCACCCCTTTTCTCATTCCCCATTTTCTTGGTTTGATTGAGGAGAGAGAATAAGGCAGATAGGACTCGTACAAGAAGGTAAGGGGTTTGGTTGAGAGAGAGAATTAGGCAGATAGGAGTCGTACAAGAAGGGAATGGCCACGGCCAAGGTCTGATAGGATTGGGTTTGAGGACAATGGGTCAATGGTGGGTAGGCGGTGGTGTTGAACTCTTGAGTGGGTGAGGGGGGAGAGAGAAAGAGAGGGAAATGGCGGAGCAGATGAGAGAGAGTTGAAGGCGATTACCCATTTTCGTTGTGCGTTGTGAGAGCGATGGTTTCCTGAGGTTTCAAGCAAACAATGAACGAAGGGTATCAAACAGAGGAAATGAAGAGAAGAAATGGAACACGAGTTGAAGAGAAAGTAGAGAAAAAAGGAAAACACGAGCTGAGCTGAGCTGAGCTGAGCTGCGGATAAAGTAGAGGAGAGAGATGGACGAGGTGTGGGATTTGTCTCGGTGGCAACTGAGAAAAGATAGCACGCTTTAAAATTTTTTGATCCCAAGTATCAAGAGAGATCCTCTTTTTCACCTTAATTAAACAGAGCTGTTCCATATTTTGAACACTTCCAATTTGTTTTGTATTTTTTTAAAAAAGTTGTTTGATATTTTCAACCGTTACAATTTTTTTTTTTTTTTTGAAAAAAAGTTGCCTCTCGTTCTCTCTAAGTGTCTAGGTTGAAAAGATACCGTCAGTCATTTGATATAAATGTGATCACATTTTGTAATTAATCTATAATGTCCGTAAGTAAATTTTTTTTCACCTTTTTATTTTTTATTTTACAAATTTTATTCACATAAAAATTAAGGTGTGCATGCATGGAATTTTACAGCTTAATTTCGAATGAAAACCATTGAAATGGAACTAGGATATGCGTACAATTTTTCGGGGCTTTCATTTTCATTGAGAAATTTATCCAAATAGCATAAGAGATCAACAATTTAATATTCTATATCTTCCGATATAGTTTCAATAGTAAATTACATAGATGTCCCTTATAATTCTCATTATTTAAAACCAACTTATACTTTTATGTTGCTATGTTTTTTTTGCAATTTTTAATGACCAAATTGCCCCTTTTTTGAATTTCAAGATCCGATAATAGACAAGTCCGCAATTGTTTTTTAAAATTGTCAGATTTTCCAAATTAAAGAATGTGAACTTAAAGCTAATATGTATTTTCCAATTTTGAATATTCGAAATATATAGGTAAGTTTTTAGATCGAACAAATTCGGATCTTGAAAGTTCGTATTTTACTAAGAATTATTAAATTTTGGGCTTAATGTTTTGCTTAGAATCCCAAAAAATTGCTTATAAATTTCAAATATTCAAAATCCAAAATGTACATAACCTTAATTTACAATTTTGGATTTTGAAAATCTAAATTTTTTTTAGAAAAAGTTAATTTTGATCACGTCATTTTTTGGATCTTGAAAATCATAAAATAGGCAATTTTGTTATTTCAAAAATTATAAAAAATAAGTATAAACTTAATAATGTAAAAATTATAAAAAAAAGTAAATAATGTGAATCATATGGGACATATTTACTCTAGTTTCAAAATAGCAATATGAATCATGAGTTGAAATAGTTGCAAATGAATAAAAACACTGCGAATTGTAACGGTCGTATTGACAAAGATAATGTGTTGTGTTGCGGGAATACATTCCCATAATTGCGTCTCCCAGGCATAAAACGATCCACCCATGTAAATGGTGGTCCCTCCAAAAAAGAATTGGGATGGATATAAACGGTGGTCCCTCTAAAAAATATTAAAACCAATCGTTCAATTTTTTTTTTTAAAAAATAGTTTTTTAGTTTTTAAAATTTATTTATTTTTACATATTAATGATCTCTATGTTAGAAATTTTATACTGCTTAAAAATTAGAGCCAAAATCTATTTTAAAAATAAATTATTAAAAGCAACCGCATTTCTATATATACGTCTAAAAACTCATATGTGAGTCAGGATATAAGAACCCGCTGATCCGCAAATGTCCATCTTTACGACGGATGTTGCCTAAAAGTGCACTAGTTATTATATAGACGGTGCACCCAAATTCTAATAAAACACATCTTAAATTTAAAAGTTCTATTCTATTTTTTTCGTAGTCTTGATCACCTTGGTCTAGATCATGAAACCTTAAAATTTTGGATCTAAAATAAATCTTTAATATAAATTTTAGAGGGAGGGTGCATGTGTACATATCAGTCCTTAATAAATCTTCATTCTTTTGGATTTCAAGATTTTATTTAGGGTGTTGTTTTCGTAAAGTTGCAACCTTACAATCAAATTTAATGTGCACCTTCGAACTTTGTCATGAGATGCAATTTTGGTGTCGAAATTTTTCAAGATCGTGCAAGAATGTTTGAAATTTTTCAAGATCGTGCAAGAATCTATTTTTATTTCTAATTATAAAATTTTAAACTCTAAAAATAGTTCAAATCAAACAGATCTATAAGAGCATGAAAATATTAAAATTTGATGTTTAGATAAGAGTTTGGTTTGTATAAACTTGCAACCTTAAACAATTGAAGCAACATGTGCCTCAAAACTAATGTCATAAGATGCAACTTTGTTGTCGAATTTTTTTCAAATGGTTTGAGAATCTATTTTCATATCTAATTATAAAATTTTAAATTAAAAGAAAATGGTTCAAATCAAGCATATCTATAAATACATGAAAATCTTAAAAATGGACCGTCCAAATAATGTGTTGCGAGATACATTATTTTTAGGACTTAAAAATCTTCTTTTTTCGATTTCTATACATCTCGATGTTGAGACGATCAATTACATGGTTTTCCAACATCAAAAGAGCCCTTACTAATGGATATTTAAGGTGAACCATAACTCTGCAGTTTTAAGGTTGCAATCCTGTATAAACTTTTTTCTTTAGATAATGTGTTGTAAAATGTGTTATGTTTAGTACTTAAAATCTCTTATTTATATATATATATATATATATCTTGATCTCTGGATGGTCAATTAGTTCTTCCCAATGTTTTTATGCGGCCATCACGCATATAGTAGAAATACGGGCTTGACAATAAATATATTTTTTACATATAATTTGATCTTAATTTTTAGAGAATATATAATTTTTAACATGGAGATAATGAATATGAAAAAAAAAAAAAAAAAATTAAAAACTATAAATAATAATTATATTAAAAAAATATTTAGACCGTTAGTTACAATTGTTTTTAGTTGGATCACCTATTTGCATCCATCATTAAGATGGATGCTTTATACCTCTGGACCGCATATTGTACAAATGCAGTCCAATCTGCATGAAACAATATTCCAAATTATATAGGGCAATGATTTTATGCAACGGTTGTATAGTAATATGATACAACAACTTTTAAAAACCATATTATGGCCATTAGTTTGATCCAAATTTTGAAATATAAGCTCTTTTCATTCTAATGAACAATCACAAAAAAGAAAAACTTGAAAACACAACTTAGAAAGTATTTTTTTGGCCCAATTAACAATAGGCCGTTCATTTTGGTGACATGTTTAGATTTAGGCCTTAGAAGGATTTTTTCATTTTTGGATGGCTTTATTAGAATGTTAAAAAAGAGCAAAATGATTTTGAATTTATAAAGGTTAAGATCTTGAAATTCATCAAATGAATGGTCTAGATTCGTTTTTGGAAGGAACTCATTTTGACGATATTTAAGGTTCAAATTGAACTTTTTTTTTTGGATGATTGATTATTGAGATGAAAAGAGTGTGCGTGTACAAAATTTTGGGTTATACAAATACCACAAACATGGTTTTCTAGAAGAGTTGTTGCAGTATACAATGTTACAACCGATGCATGACGTCGTGACCGTCAGATCAGCCCAGATTCAATTTGGGTCGTTGGGCTCATATGTTCATATGAGATAGTGTGCTAATCTCAGCATTTTCCATATATATATATATATATATATCGCCTATGCTTATCACTGTCCAAAATTTATCGTATGATCACAGTTATCCGGTAGTGTTTCAATTTCAATTTTTTTTTCTACAAATTAGAATGATCTGAAATTTGGAGCATGTGTTCATCAAAAATAAGATAATCTAATAAAAATAAAAAAAGAATAATTCATAAATTTTAAATTGATCAAAGTACCCTTGAAAATTTACGGGGTATGGTCAATTTATATTTTGAGAAATATTATTTTCATATTTTTATTAGGTGCGCTTCACTAAGATGTACACATGCTCAAAATTTTAGATCATTCCCATTTATAGAAAAAATGAAAATTAAAACACTACCAGACAATCGTGACTCTGCGATAAACTTTGGACGATGCTGTACAATGGTGAAATCACTATTTATTTTTACCTATAGGCGTTGGGAAAACTTTGGGTGAGACTACTAGCTCATGGAATAGTATAAGTCCAACAGCCCAGATTGAATCTGAGCCGATCTGACGAACACGGATGTCTGATAGTATTTGAATTTTAATTTTTTTTCTACAAATTCAAATCACTTAAAATTTTAGCCGTGTGTTTGTTTCATCAAGCCACACCTAGTAAAAATAAACATAAAAAAATTACAAAAAAATGACTAAAATACCCCCAAAACTTTTTCAGAGATATTTTGGTCAATTTATTTATGTAAAATATTTTTTGATATTTTTCGAAGATTCGCCTATTTTTAATGTACACACGCTTTAAATTTCATATGATTTAGATTTGTAGAAAAAATATTAAAGTTCAAATACTACCAGACGTCCATGATTGTCAAATCGGCCTAGATTCAATTTGGGCATTGGGCTCATTTTTTCTTGTGAGCTCGTGGATTCACCCTGGCATCTTCCATATATATATATATATATATATATATATATATATATATATATATATATATATATATATATATATATATAGGAAAAAGCTGGGATTAACCCACTAGCTCATATGAACATATGAGCCTAATAGCCCAGATTTAATCTGGGCCAATCTAGTGGTCACAGATATCCGGTAGTGTTTGAATTTTTTTTTTTTTTACAAATCCAAATTACTTGAAATATTAGGTGTATGTTTATAAAAAATAAGTGAATCTTTAGAAAATATCAAAAAAATATTTTACATGAAATAAATTGACCAAAATACCCCCGAAAAAATTCATGGGGCATTTTGGTCATTTTGTTTTTCACCAATAATTTTTTTATATATTTTTATTAGGTGCGCCTTGATGAGAAGAACACATTCCTAATATTTTAAGTGATTTGGATTTGTATAAACAAATAAATAAAATTCGAGCACTACCGAACATCTGTGACTATCAAATCGACCTAGATTCAATATGGACCGTTAGGCTCATATGTTCAAATGAGCTAGTGGGCTAATCCCAGTTTTTTTCATATATATATATATATATATATATATATATATATATATCCTTCGCTAGTCAACATTGGTTTATTCTAGAATTTGCATTGATTTTGCAATTACTACCTACAAAAGACGAGCCCAAATAGAGTAAATGAAGGGAATCAATCAGTGTTCGCAAAATCTAACCAGGACGGTTAACTAGACATGGGTATAGAAGTGGTTTAATCAGCCTAGTTGGTAAACCAGCCAATTTAACCACTCTAACCAAGCAAGTCTCAGGGCAGCAAAAAAGTGTTGAAAAAAATAAAAAAAAATACAAAAAAAAAGTCTACTAGAATATAAAAAGCATATAAAGAATGATTGAAACAAAACGCATTCAAATGAAGTTGAAAATTAATGAAAAAATGAATTTTAACCCATTTTATATTTTCCAATATCTATTTTTAAATTTTTTTTAAAACAAAGGGAAACTATAAAAATGAGTTTTAAGGACCAAAACAATTTTTAATCTTTATCATAATGTAAAGAATATTTTAAAATATAATACAAATCAAATTCCTTATTTTTGAGAATTTATATATATATTTTTTATTTTATTTTTTTCAAATACCAGTTGATCGCCAAAACCGCCCAATACCAGAACTGGCTAGTGGCCGGTTCCGATCTAACCAGGTAGTTAGCTGTTAGATCAGCCAATTTGCGAACACTGGAATCAATGCCCAAATACATTAAACTCTCTCATAATCTAGTTTTACTCTTTAATAATGGAAAGGGTTAAGAAAAAGATCTAGACTTTACAGGTATAAAAAAAGCTGGGTCTCAAATTTCACCAAATATTGAGTCTTGGTGTTGAAAAACCTTCAAATTGATAAACTCAACATGCAGATTTCCCACGCCTGACACATTTTTTGAATGGCACATTTTTTTGATGAACTTCTAAGGGGAGGTTTCAATTTTTTTTCATAAGGCCTAGGTCTTATATAAACTGCCCCTTTGAATAATATCTAATATGAAAAATAATGGGAAAAAACATAGTTACATGTTCAATATTTTATAACCTCTCATTTCTTGTAATTTGAATCAAATTTTAAAAATTCAAAGAACTAAATTATTAGAATGTTATTTGTTAGTCACTTTTGTTTTTGTACATTTATTTGACCGAATAGCATTGAGAAATACATGTATACGAGACTGAAAATAGCAGAAAACATTGTTCTTGAGGTTAAAAGAAATAAGCTATAATTTATATCATATTAGAAAGGTAAAACATCTCATAATGACAATTCTACACGTTTCCATATGGCAAAAAGACGCACTAGTTTTTAAAGATATCTAAGTTGCTTGTTTGATTTTCCAGGTCAAATTTTATTATATAAGAACTAGAATTGAAATTTATTTTTTTAAAAAAATAAAATTCTCTAACATATGGCTGAAGAAACTCACAAGGATCACATCTACGAATTCTTAAAAAAATTAACTTAAACAAATTGCAAAACCATTCAAATGAAAAATATATACAAAAAGAACTAAATTTATTATTTTTATAGAAACTATGCAATAATCTATATTTCAACACCAATATTTTATAGGGAAAAGTTTTTATACTTTCCCTGCAGCACAGAAGTTCTATCCTTCCCTTTATCCAACCATCTATTCCGGAAGACTAAGATTATCCCGATCACAATATCATGTCACTACACCATTTTATTTTTAATTTTTTTTCTATAATCTATTTTGACACCAAATTTTAAACATCCATTCCTCTATTACACTCGCACTAGCCAAAAAATATAAAAAAAAATATTTTTGATAAAATAAAGTGACCAAAATACCCCTAAAAGTTTCAAGGGGTATTTTGGTCATTATTTTTATCAAAAATTTATCTTTAATATTTTTATGGGTGCGCCCCAGTGAGAAGATCACGTACCAAATTTCATATTCATACAATTTGTATAAAAAAAAAACTAAAAATAAAATACTTTTGAGACGTCGGATCTAAGATCAAACGGTGAGTGGCTCTCTTGATCAAATTGGACGGCTGGATGGTACAAATAAGACAGAACTTAGTAAGGGGAGCATAAAAAGCTTGCCCTATTTTATATTAGAGAGGTTATCTTAATTTATAACCTCTACTAATATAAAAATCTTATACACCAACAATAGATAATTTTAAGAGACTCTAGATAACCAATAATCCAGGGATTCTGCTTTTCTTGAGCGCCTCTTCTTCAAAATAGGTTTCATGAAACCAAGAATCTCAATTCAAACCTCATCCTCAAGAAAAAATATAAATGAATGAATGACTGCAAAATTTTGATTTGTATGGCAGTGAAATTCTGCTCTAACATTTCTCAGATACATACACGCCTCTTATAGAGTTTATAACTTGCCGCAAAACCCATAAGCGATACATAGCACGCCTCCCGCAAAACGCACAAGCAAAATCCTCTATGAGAGCAAATATAACACAAAAAAGAATGCGATAAATAAAACTGTTCAATACAAAAGGTATGTGATGCACTTGACAAATACTCAAGGACCCATTCTCAGCTTCGTCTATGGGCAAATTCCCCAAATCTTCTAGAAACTTCAGATTCAGACAATGTATTCCAAATCTGGGAAAGAAGACAATGAGAATCAGTTGAAAAGAATAATAGGTAAACTGTTTACACGAATCTACTTAAGACGTGATGGTTCCGACAGTTACCTGCAACTTCCCCTTTGAGCCACCAATGGCCAGCAGAAATGGACAATCGTCCGAGAAGGAAATTGAAAACACGGCACCCTGAAAGTATTTTGTAAAGGACAGTAAGAGAAGCCAGGCATGGTTACATTTCCCTTTCTTAGTTTGGATAAATCTTAGACTACCAAAGCTAACTGCTTCACAAAATATAGATACCTAACTTGAATCTAGAAACTTCAATTAACTAGAAAGTGATGGATGCAAGAGCAAAAGGAAATCTCTCTCACTCTCTCTCTCTCAAACACACAATCTTTGTGTGTGTGTGCACGCATGTGCGAGCCCTCGCGCTCATGTAATGTATACAATTGAGGTGCGCATGCACTTGTATGTACACACATGCATATGAGTACATGAACATCTCAACCGATGGGTGAGGTACGCATGCACTTGTATGTGCACACATGCATGAGTACATGAACATGTCAACCGACGGGTGCTTGTGCCAATGCCTGTGCCAATGCTTGTGAGCCTGTATGCATCAATCTATGCCTCAATCACGTTAGAACAACTAAAAATTGATCTTTTGCAACTATGATCCACCAAAGGGTTCAAACAAGGAGCACTCACAGCTTTAGGTTTCTGGGACGCAATACATGAAGGCTGATTATTAGATATATCCCAAAGCTTCACCTGGAAACCACACTATGTTACTACTGGTCTGCATGATTGAATAGCTTAATTTCCATAAAAGATGATCAGGAGAAGAGAGATTACCATTTTATCAGTCGAACCGGTGGCAAGTAGCTGTAAAAAAAGAAAAGGAATTGGCAATAGGTCAAATCAGACATTCATACAATGTATATATATATATATATATATATATATATATATATATATATATATATATATATATATATATATATATATATATCGAAAACTCTTAAAAACTCCTATAGACGAAATTGAATAGTGTTTCGCCCAGCCACGGGCATGCTATGTCCGTTGCAGTTTTGCCTTAAAAACACGGACATGCTATGTCCGTTATACTATTGCTGTCTTTCAATCTACACTGTTCAAAAAAATCGGAGAAAACACTATTCATTTCTGCCCATAGCCATTGCATAGTGGCTTCCTATATATATATATATATATATATATATATATATATATATACGAACGGAACAACTCCCGGCCATGCTACTACTGCTTCTCTTATGCCGGAGCCGGAAGAACCACTACTAGAACTAAATATCTGCAACCACGACCACTAGCTGAACCACCCCTATGCTTTGACCGGCGCCTTGAACTAGCAACTGGGCATAAGGAACTTCCAGCTCCGCTCACTACTATGATGGACGGAATCGAGGGGATATATATATATATATATATATGAGCAAATGATCTAATGCAACGGTTGTATCATAGTATAATGCAACAACACTTCTAGAAAATCATGTTTGTGATATTTGTATGACCCTAAATTTGGCACACACTCTCTTCATCTCAATAATCAATCCCAAAAAAAAAAAAGGTTCAATTTGAACCCTAGATATGGTCAAAATGAGTCCCCTCCAAAACGAATCTAGACCATTCATTATGTGAATTTCAAGATCTTAGCCTTTATAAACTCAAAATCATTTTTTTATTTCTTAACATTGTTCATCTGATGATAATAAAGCCATCCAAAAAAATTGAAAATAAAAAAATCCTTCTAAGGCCTAGATCTAAACATCTCACCAAAATGAACAGCCTATGTTAAATTGGGCTAAAAAAATACTTTTTAGGTTGTGTTTTCAATTTTTTCTTATTTGTGATTGTTCATTAGAATGAAAAGAGTGTATATTTCAAATTTTGGATCAAACAAATAGCCATAAGATGGTTTTTTAAGGTTGTTGCATCATATTACTATACAACAGTTGCATGAAATCATTGCCATATATATATATATATATATATATGGAAGAGTATGAGGTCAGCTTGCTAGCTGAAGGCTAGCGTAAATGCCCAATGACCTAGATTGAATCTAAGCTGATCTAATAGTCACGATTGCATTTCGTATTTTAATTTTAATTTTTTTTTACAAATCTAAATCACTTGAAATGTAGAGCATTTATTCCTACAAAATAGGCTAATCTAATAAAAAAAATAAAAAATAAAAATCATAAAATTAAATGGACCAAAATAGCCCTGAAACTTTCAAGGGTATTTTGGATAATTTATTATTTGAGAATAATTTTTTAATATTTTATTACGTGCGCCTTGATAAGAAGAGTGGACGTCCCAAATTTCATGTGATTTAAATTTGTAGAAAAAACTTAAAATTCAAATATGAAATGCAATCGTGACCTCTAATCGGCCATTGGGCTTACACTATTCCATCAGCCGATGGACATACTGGGTCTTTTCCCTTTATATATGGGATTGTATACAATATGACCATTTCCCTTTGATACATAGAGGTCACAATTACTTATAACCATCCGATGTGAAATCTAATAGCTTGGGTGTGTCACAAACTTCGAGAAAATTTGCTTTGAACTTTGAGCTTGGTCAATAAATAAATGCAACCACCCAATTTCACATCCAATGGTCAAGATTAATTGTGACCACCTTGTAACATTAAGTAAATCGTCTCATTATATACTTTCCCTTTATATATATATATATATATATATATATATATATATATATATATGGGTTATAATAGATTGCACACATTGTGGAGTAATTTATCATTGTACTCAACAATTTTGAACACCTTTATACCTATGTTTTGTACAAGGAGAATTTGTTAATAAGGGTATTTTGGGTCATTAAGAGGGTGTGACATCATCCACATGGTGTGGGACATCACCCACATAGAACATACTAGTGGCATTTAATGTTCTATGTGAGTGATGTCATATCCCATGTAGATGACATCACACCATCCTAATGACCAAAAATACCCTTATTAAAAAAAATTATTCATATGCAAAACAGTGGTATAGAAGTGTCCAAAATTGTTGAGTACAATGATAAATTACTCCATAGTGAGAGCACCCTAACATAACCCTATATATATATATATATATATATATATATATATATATATATATATATATATATATATATATATGGAAGACAATACGCAATGCCCATGAGCGAAAATGAACAGTGTTTTCGCCCATAGGCTCATCACCGCCGAAAAAATCGGATGGCATGCGTTTTTCGACCGCCACGCCACAAACCTAGCATGTTTGTGGCAATACCGTCACGGACATACTAGGTTTGTGACGGTCAAAAACTCACGTGGAACCGCAACGGACGGCGCTCAAGTACGTTCAATAAACCGCCACTGGCGGTGGCGAAATACTGCAACATTTCACCCATAGGCGTTTTCAAGGTTTTTCCTCTATATATATATATATATATATATATATATATATATATATAGGAAAATTATCATGTGAGCCAGTAGGCTAAAACGTAAAAATGAGCCCAACGACCCAGATTGAATTAAGGTCGATCTGATGATCACGGATGTCCGGTGGTGTTTGAATTTTAATTTGTTTTCTACAAATCCAAATCACTTGAAATTTTATACGTGTTCATCAAAAATAGGTGAATCTTTGAAAAGTATCAAAAATATATTTTACATGAAAAAATGACCAAAATACCCCCGTAAAGTTTTGGGGGTATTTTGGTCAATTTGGTTTTTGCAGATTATTTTTTTTATATTTTTATTAGGTGCGGCTTGATGAGAAGAACACACATCTAACTTTTCAAGTTATTTGGTTTTATAAAAAACAAAAAATTAAAATTCAAACACTACTGGATATCCGTGATCGTCAAATCGCCAGATTCAATCTGGGCTGTTGGGCTCATTTTTTCTTGTGAGCCCACTGGCTCACAGGATTATTTTCCATATATATATATATATATATTTATGTGTGACTGCAATATTAAAACCCTTCCTTCCTATTGTCCAGAACACTGGAAATTATTTTCCAGCTATTGTATATGCACTCAGTAAGTCTCATAATCCTCTCCTCTTCTATCTTCTATCTTCTGCTTTATTTTCTGTTTTCGGTTTCTGACTTTTGTTTTTTGTTCTCTGTAATAAAGTTTATCTTTCTTGTTTTCTGTCATAGTCTGAATATTGTACAGTATGTTTTTTCTGTAATCTGTAATAGTTTGATTATTGTAACAGTGGGCTTAAAGTGTGATTTTCTGTAATAGCGGGATTGTAAATGTTACAAGACATCAATAAAAGTTTATTATGAAAATTTTATTATGCAATTCAAAATACTGTTTAGTATAAAAGTTAGAGAATTTACATATGCTCAATGGTTAGTAATAGATATTTCTGTGATTCCCTTTATCTGTTTGATATTATTTGTACTTAATTATTATAGGATCTTGCAAGCATTACTTAAATATAATAATATTGTATTTACCTACTTATTGTAATAAATAAATTACATATTCACTATCAATTCTCGCCGAGACAAACAGCCCATGAGAAATATAATACCATACGAAGGTGAATCATCGCCTTTGGCAACAAGGTCACCTTCACAATCACCCATTCATCAGATAACCTACCCTAAAGCTACAGCTTCAAAACCCATATATTCTCCAGCCCAGACTAAACCTTCTCAACAAACCAATATACCCAAATCATCCTATATAGAAAGGGCCTATCTCATGGATATTACCATCGATGAGAAACATATCAATTCTGAGCCAATAAAACTTGCCCCTATATATTTACTCAACCACCTTAACCCTTCTAATGGGGTTAAAACCAGAGAATATTTTGAGGCCATTTTAATGGAAACGGGATCCATTTCCGTTGTCCACTATTACCAGCAAAATACTAGGACCATTGCATATTCCACGGTCCAAATAAAAAAATTACTTTCCTATGAAGAGTGGGGTTGCAATCCCATGCAAGGAAAGAAACTCCATAACCCAGAGTTTTCTTACAAATATTATAAGTATGCCGAATATATAGAGGCATGGCACAAGTTTTTCTATTATCAAAATCCCAATAATACACATAGATGGTACATCCAGTTTAGACTTCAAATTTTCGAAAGATTCCCCACATGGTTCAAAAATTGGTTTTTTGTGTGGGGTTCAACTTCTCAAATTTTACCTCCTGCTTTCAAAACAGTGCAGGACCAATTCAAAGAATACAACCAAGCTGACCACTCCATTGATATCCATTTGTATTTCATGTCCCATTACCAAATCCCTTGGATAATGAAATGGGATTATTCAATATCCCCTGATACTGGAGATTATTCTTATATCCCCAGGCTTGGCAAAACCATCTCTGTAAAGTGATGGGACATTTTCAATATGGACCCCACATCATTGACACCCAAAAGAATACCATCAAAAACCCCTGAAAATCAACCAAGCCAGAATACAGCCAATACATCCTTTGACTTCCCAACATATTTAAGAAACATGCTTCAGTCAAACCCTAATGCCTCTAAGGAGACACTAGAAAAACAAATGAGAGAAATCTTTACTGAAGCTGAGAAAAAACCAGTTTCCTCAGAAGAAACAGTGCAATCATCACCCTTACATACCAATCAGTATCTCAATCTCCCCATAGAAGATCCGGAGGAAGAATCAGACCCAGAAGAGGATCCGGATGAATTCAGCCAAAGACCATAAAAAAATCTGCATCAATAATTCCATCATCCTAAAAAGACAAACAGTTTCCATCAACAGGTTTCGCCACCGACGCAAAACGACAAAGACTGTTTTCGCCACCGACGCAAGACGACAAAGACCGTTCCACAATACTGTAGCCACTCACAAATAAGACAAGAAGATGGCTGACACAATACTGTAGCCACTCACAAATAAGACAAGAAGATGGCCAACAAAAAACACTGTAGCCGACAAAAAACACTGTAGCCATTTGGAGTACCGACAAAAATAGTACTGTACAAGGATGCTCTGTCGGCAAGCTTTTCTTTTTCATTTGTCTTTTCTTCTTTTCTTTTCTTTAAGTCTCATTCATCTCCTTTACGTCTCATCCATCTCTTTGTGCTTTATGGGTTGCTTCATCACGAAGTAACTTATCCCTGCTTATAAAAGGCCCTGAGGCCTCTCATTCAAGGCAGGTCGCAATATCTGCCTCTTCTCTTCTCTTCTCTTCTCTTCCATTCTCTCCTCTCTCCTCTCCGCTGCTTTCCAGAAGACCTCTTCACCCTGATCAGACCTCAGACCTCTTCACCCTGCTCAGACCTCTTCACCCTGCTCAGACCTCTTCACACTGTTCCGATCTCTTCATGCAATCAAATATACAAGCCACCTTGATCAGGTTCAATATCTTTTCTCTCTATATTTATGTGTGACTGCAATATTAAAACCCTTCCTTCCTATTGTCCAGAACACTGGAAATTATTTTCCAGCTATTGTATATGCACTCAGTAAGTCTCATAATCCTCTCCTCTTCTATCTTCTATCTTCTGCTTTATTTTCTGTTTTCGGTTTCTGACTTTTGTTTTCTGTTCTCTGTAATAAAGTTTATCTTTCTTGTTTTCTGTCATAGTCTGAATATTGTACAGTATGCTTTTTCTGTAATCTGTAATAGTTTGATTATTGTAACAGTGGGCTTAAAGTGTGATTTTCTGTAATAGTGGGATTGTAAATGTTACAAGTCATCAATAAAAGTTTATTATGAAAATTTTATTATGCAATTCAAAATACTGTTTAGTATAAAAGTTAGAGAATTTACATATGCTCAATGGTTAGTAATAGATATTTATGTGATTCCCTTTATCTGTTTCATATTATTTGTACTTAATTATTATAGGATCTTGCAAGCATTACTTAAATATAATAATATTGTATTTACCTACTTATTGTAATAAATAAATTACATATTCACTATCATATACAAAATAATTCAGAATATCAAAATATATTCAATTTTCAATTAGCAAGATTATAAAGACAGTACTGTAGATCCGGGCCGAAGTTGGTATCAGAGCCATACAGTAAAACTGTCAAAAGTAAATAGTAGAACTGTCCAACAGTGAAACTGTGTAACCAGTTAGACTGTCAAAACAGTAAATACTGTGTTTTAATAACAAACCTCTAAGTAGGAGATAAAAGTTACATTTGTACTAAAGAAACCTAGTTAAATTTACATCCCAGAAAGTTGGTCCGAGAGTTAAGGCAAGAGACAAGGGAAAGCCTATTGCAAAGTACCGCCAAGGCCAGGAAGAGCCGCTTAGGGAAGACGCTGAGCCCCTGAATATCCAGATTGTCATTATCCGCAACCTACGGCTGGCAAATTTAATTAAAAATCTTACAAGTAAAAATGCAACTTCATCTCAAACACTTAGAGTAAAAAATAAAGAACAGATTATCATCAATGACATTGAAGATAATATCCAAAATTGGAATATACCAAAGGTACCAATAAAAGACATTTATCATAAAAAATCATTCAAATTCAAGATGGGATATGCCATCAAGACAGTAGAAGAAAGTTTGTCTGTCACTCAAAATCAAGAAAACTTTCAACTACTATCAAGAAAAATTATTAAAAAACATAAAAAAAATAATTACAAATATTTACACATCGGTTTAATCCAAATAGCAGTGAAACCTTTGACCCGATTAGGGTTAAACACCTATGTGCTTGTATGCCTAAGAGATACAAGACACAATATTTTCACAGACTCGCTACTTGGCATGGTTGAATCCAGCCTCTGTAGTGGTCCAATATATTTTAATTGTTTTCCAAATTTTTCTGTTTCTTTGACTGACCCAAATATTTTAGATATATTAACAATAAATTTAAAAACACATGGTTTTAATATGATTCATGGTTCTCAAAATTTAGCAATAGTGTTGACAGCATCACTCTCTGTATAAATTATTTCTTGGTTTTGTTCATTTCTGGCGGTCCATTGTCTAGTGTTTGTGAAGATTCTATTTTTGGTTTCATCATCCACATAGAAATCCCACCAACCTCGTAACCAGCCAGTAAATCCGTTAACTATTGCCTTTGCAACCTCTTGATCAGGGTTGCCTGCCATTTTATTTGCAGAGGCATACATTGTCATATGTTGCATAACATCTAAGATTTTTAATTCTGATAATCCATCTATTTGCCAATTTACTATTGATCTGCCTGAGTATGATACTGCCTGTTGAATGGCGTCTTCTTCCATTTGTATATCAACAGGTGTAGGTCTTTTATGATATGGTAAAGCTGTTATTGGTTTCCAATTTTTTCCATAAGCGATTCTGTTTATGGTTTCAGATAGGGGTAGTATCCATAAATGCTTTTTCTTGATTTTGGATAGTATCTTCTATAATTGGTTCTTCTTCCTGGAGCATCATTGTCTCATGCTCAAGTATTTTTGCTTTTCCTTTTTCAGAAGAATCAGGTAGTGTATTGATTATATTTGGAGCAGGAATCTGTATTTTGGGAGAAGGTATTCCTTTAATATCTAATTGGGATAATTTTGAAATTAATTGATCCATTAGAGATTGATTATTATCTCCAATATGGAATTTATTTTTATTTAACTCTGGAGGTGGTTTGAACAAAACTGCCTTTGGTATGACTGTAGCAGAAGGCTGTTCTCTGGTAACAAGTCTTTCTATTCTTTCTGCTTGTTTACCTAACGATTGCATATATAAATTTGTATAATTATTTTGTTCTACAATATGTGGAATTAATTCTTGTTTCTTACTAAGCTCTTTGGGTAAGATTTTATATGGAGTAGCAATTATATCGTATAATGATTGTGGTTGTGATGGTTCATCCTTTACTGGAATAGCTGCTTTCAATATTATACTCTTCTCAGGTGGATGAGTACTAGAAGTAGTTGTACCATCTGTACTGATATAAGTTTTCTCTTCTATTGTTTGTATATTATTAAATGAGGGAATAGTAATATTATATTGACTACATACTTCTGTTAACCATATGAAAAATCCTTTGGTTATTCTTTCTTTTTTAAGAAATTTATTATATTTTTTATGCATTAATTCTATTAATTTAGGTTGGAATGTTTTTAAATACCATTCTCGAATAGGTTTATTTTCTTTAGATAAATAATCTTGTTTTATATATTCTTTATTAACTTTTCTTTGTTTTCTTTCTAACTTAACTGCTAAATACGCTGCTATGTATTCGTCAAAATATTGATCATATGGATCATATGGATTGATATCATCTTCTAGTTGTAAAGTTAATATTTGGAAATCTTCTAGACTAGGTTCAGTAGTATTTGCTATTCTTGATTCTGAGGTATATGTAGGAATAACAACATGATTTGTTGTTCTTCATGTTCCTTGAAACTGTAAATCTAAACTGGGGATTGATGAAGAAGATTGGGTAGGAGGAGGGAGTATGATTACATTAGGATTATTAGAATAGGATCTTCTACTTGGTATTTGTTTGTTTATATTTCTTTTCCTATTAATATTAATATCATCTTGAACCTAAGACTGTTGAAATTTTATTTCAATATTACCATCGGGATGTTCTATTATCTGGTTTGGAATATGATTAGGAGGAATTTCTTGAGGTTGATTGGCATGTTGTAATGCCCATGACTGTGGTAGGATAATATCTGACCATTTTATTGTCTTAGGAATTATCGTATTGGATTTTTCCATGTTTGTTTGGAATAATATAGTTTGATCTTTCTGATCAATTTTCATGATGTTTGGACATAAAGTATTCATAATTTTATAATATATTCCATAAACTATGGCTAAATTTTGAGAACCATGAATCATATTAAAACCATGTGTTTTTAAATTTATTGTTAATATATCTAAAATATTTGGGTCAGTCAAAGAAACAGAAAAATTTGGAAAACAATTAAAATATATTGACCACTACAGAGGCTGGATTCAACCATGCCAAGTAGCGAGTCTGTGAAAATATTGTGTCTTGTATCTCTTAGGCATACAAGCACAGAGGTGTTTAACCCTAATCGGGTCAAAGGTTTCACTGCTATTTGGATTAAACCGATGTGTAAATATTTGTAATTATTTTCTTTATGTTTTTCAATAATTTTTCTTGATAGTAGTTGAAAGTTTTCTTGATTTTGAGTGACAGACAAACTTTCTTCTACTGTCTTGATGGCATATCCCATCTTGAATTTGAATGATTCTTTAAGATAAATGTCTTTTAGTGGTACCTTTGGTATATTCCAATTTTGGATATTATCTTCAATGTCATTGATGATAATCTGTTTTTTATTTTTTACTCTAAGTGTTTGAGATGAAGTTGCATTTTTACTTGTAAGATTCTTAATTAAATTTGCCATCCGTAGGTTGCGGATAATGACAATTTGGACATTCAGGGGCCCAGCGTTTTCCCTAAGCGGCTCTTCCTGGCCTTGGCGGTACTTTGCAATAGGCTTTCCCTTGTCTCTTGCCTTAACTCTCGGACCAACTTTCTGGGATGTAAATTTAACTAGGTTTCTTTAGTACAAATGTAACTTTTATCTCCTACTTAAAGGTCTGTTATTAAAACACAGTATTTACTGTTTTGACAGTCTAACTGGTTACACAGTTTCACTGTTGAACAGTTCTACTGTTTACTTTTGACAGTTTTACTGTATGGCTCTGATACCAACTTCGGCCTGGATCTACAGTACTGTCTTTATAATCTTGCTAATTGAAAATTGAATATATTTTGATATTCTGAATTATTTTGTATATGATAGTGAATATGTAATTTATTTATTACAATAAGTAGGTAAATACAATATTATTATATTTAAGTAATGCTTGCAAGATCCTATAATAATTAAGTACAAATAATATGAAACAGATAAAGGGAATCACAGAAATATCTATTACTAACCATTGAGCATATGTAAATTCTCTAACTTTTATACTAAACAGTATTTTGAATTGCATAATAAAATTTTCATAATAAACTTTTATTGATGACTTGTAACATTTACAATCCCACTATTACAGAAAATCACACTTTAAGCCCATTGTTACAATAATCAAACTATTACAGATTACAGAAAAAGCATACTGTACAATATTCAGACTATGACAGAAAACAAGAAAGATAAACTTTATTACAGAGAACAGAAAACAAAAGTCAGAAACCGAAAACAGAAAATAAAGCAGAAGATAGAAGATAGAAGATAGAACAGGAGAGGATTATGAGACTTACTGAGTGCATATACAATAGCTGGAAAATAATTTCCAGTGTTCTGGACAATAGGAAGGAAGAGTTTTAATATTGCAGTCACACATAAATATAGAGAGAAAAGATATTGAACCTTATCAAGGTGGCTTGTATATTTGATTGCATGAAGAGATCGGAACAGGGTGAAGAGGTCTGAGCAGGGTGAAGAGGTCTGAGCAGGGTGAAGAGGTCTGAGTAGGGTGAAGAGGTCTGAGTAGGGTGAAGAGGTCTGATCAGGGTGAAGAGGTCTTCTGGAAAGCAGCGGAGAGGAGAGAGGAGAGAATGGAAGAGAAGAGAAGAGAAGAGGCAGATATTGCGACCTGCCTTGAATGAGAGGCCTCAGGGCCTTTTATAAGCAAGGATAAGTTACTTCGTGATGAAGCAACCCATAAAGCGCAAAGAGATGGATGAGACGTAAAGGAGATGGATGAGACGTAAAGGAGATGGATGAGACTTAAAGACAAGAAAAGAAGAAAAGACAAAAATGAAAAAGAAAAGCTTGCCGACAGAGCATCCTTGTACAGTACTATTTTTGTCGGTACTCCAAATGGCTACAGTGTTTTTTTTCGGCTACAGTGTTTTTTGTTGGCCATCTTCTTGTCTTATTTGTGAGTGGCTACAGTATTGTGTCAGCCATCTTCTTGTCTTATTTGTGAGTGGCTACAGTATTGTGGAACGGTCTTTGTCGTCTTGCGTAGGTGGCGAAAACAGTCTTTGTCGTTTTGCGTCGATGGCGAAACCTGTTGATGGAAACTGTTTGTCTTTTTAGGATGATGGAATTATTGATGCAGACTTCTTTATGGTCTTTGGCTGAATTCATCCAGATCCTCTTCTGGGTCTGATTCTTCCTCCGGATCTTCTATGGGGAGATTGAGATACTGATTGGTATGTAAGGGTGATGATTGCACTGTTTCTTCTAAGGAAACTGGTTTTTTCCCAGCTTCAGCAAAGATTTCTCTCATTTGTTTTTCTAGTGTCTCCTTAGAGGCATTAGGGTTTGACTGAAGCATGTTTCTTAAATATGTTTGGAAGTCAAAGGATGTATTGGCTGTATTCTGGCTTGGTTGATTATCAGGGGTTTTTGGTGGTATTCGTTTGGGTGTCAATGATGTGGGGTCCATATTGAAAATGTCCCACCACTTTACAGATATGGTTTTGCCAAGCCTGGGGATATAAGAATAATCTCTTGTATCAGGGGTTATATATATATATATATATATATATATATATATATATATATATATATATATATATATGGGTGTAGTTTCTATAAGGTTGCAACTTTAAATAATCCAATTAACACGCACCTACAAATTTTATTATAACATGCAATTTTGATGTAAATGTTTTTTTGGATTATCTAAAAATCTATTTTTATATCTAATTATGAAATTTTAAACTCCAAAAATGATTAAAATCAAGTCGATCTATAACCATGTGGAAATCTTGGAGATGGACGCTCTAGATAATGTGTTGCAAGATGCACCATTTTTGGGACTCAAAAACTTTTTTTTTTCATATTCATCCATCTTGATGTCAAGATGATCTATTAGAAGATTTTTCACCATTCAAACAACAATCTCCGATGGATTTTTTAGGTGCATATGTAATTCTACATTTTAAGGTTGCAACCTTATATAAACATTTTTCTATATATATATATATATATATATATATATATATATATACGTGCGTGCCTGCGCACACACATACATACATGCAATATATATAGATATGCACATCACATGTTATAGCGGTAATTTTTATGAGAGAGACGTACGTTAGGTGCAGATAGATTGTAGGAGACAGTGCAAACAGCTTTGTCATGTGCATGAAGAGTAAAACTTGGCTTCAATCCCGAATCTTTACCACTGGTGGCTGTTCGAATATCAAAGCCTTGAACAGTACCATCTTCCAGACTTACCTGCATAAGATCAGACAAGAATCCATAAGCAAAGCTTTTCCACTCACTTTCTCTCTCTCCCCCCATGCCCCCTCTCTAGGAAGCATGTCTTTTATTTACTTGTAACAAATAACAGAGTTTACAAGTGGCCAGCAGAATTCAATTTGTTTCTCATGGCAATTTAGACAATAACCAGCATTACTTTTTTTATAAGCAACAAAAAAATTTACTGCTAAAATAAAACTACAAAGAAACTAAAAAAAACATAAAACAAAGGTCGTGAGACATTGAGACAACATTCAGGATTCCAACACTGAAATTGTGTCAAGGTCAAGTGATTATCGAAGATCCCCTTGTTAGTAAGGGTTTAAGCCCCCAGGTTAGCTCCCCTAAGAATGTGCACAAAGGTCACATTGATATCACCAATACCCTAGCCATGCTACATGGAATAGAGGGCTCTGTAAGGGGCCATCTTATTACATTGAGACGTTCCCCTCCTCCTACTAATCGATCTGTCAGGAGATTCATATGCCTATACGCAATGCATGAGCCTCCGCTAATTCAGAATCACAAAATCCCCCATGGAACCCAATAGCTTTTAAGTTTCATGCTATCTTCATCTCTGAAAACAGTACCTGCAAGTCCTGGATTACCCCATGAACATCCATCAAAATCTAGTTTCATAGTGCTCTCCACTGGAGCAATCCAAACCTGTCCTGGATTGATACCAGGGTGGACCTGATAAGAGGCCAAAATCTCCCACTCTTTGTCCAAGTCAATGGTCTTGAAACTTCGAAATTCAAGTGGAAGCAAAGCCCACGAGAAAACCATAATCCTAGTCCTCTTTCTTGAGAACCACTTCATCTCTCCAAAAAAAATGACCATCACACTCTCTCCAAATGCACCAAATAACAGCCAAAATGCTTAATTGCCAGAGCACCCATCCCCTAGGCAAGATTGCCCATAGAGATAGGTCTGCCAACAGGTCTGAGCTGGCCAGCAGGCTTTCGGGCTCGAAATATTTTTGGGCTAGCTGGGGCCAGCTGTAAATTTTGTGATCCCAAGATATCTAACAGAGAAGGAAAAAAATGACTGCAAGCAAGAGGAGCAAAAGTAAGAGAGAGAGAGGGGATGGAGCACCCACAGTGAGAAGGAAAAAAAACTACGTTGCGGGCCAAATGATTAACGTATGGTTTGTGTTTTATGGATTTGTACACATAATAAACTACAAAGGACAACTTTGTCACAATTACAAAAAGACTAATCAGTCCTAAAGAGTGACAAAACCATTACTAAAGAAAGAGAAAGCCCCACATGTGCCTCTGAACAACATATACAAAAATACATGCACTCCCTACACTCCCCCTCTGTGCATGTATGTCATGCATGCCCACTGGCTTGGCCAAAATATCGACTCGTTGATTTTCAGTTCTTGTACATAGAGTGGATATGATCTTGGCTGTCACTTTTCCCTGGTAAAATGACAATCAATCTTGATGAGTTTTGCACTCTCACGGAAGATGAGATTAGTGGCGATAAAGATAGCACCTTGGTTGTGACAGTGCTTAGGTATAGACAATGTGAAGTGGATTCCCATCTCGCTTGGGAGTGCTACAACCATAAAAGCTCACATATTGTTTAGGCCATGGCTTGATATTCTGCATTTTCAATGGATTACATAACTGCATTTTGCCTTTTGCTTTTCTCCAAGTAACTGAATTTACCCCCCACCATGGTGCAGTAGTCAGTAGTCAATCAAAGATCAATTGGGCATCTGGCCAAGTTAGCAACTGCGTAGCCGCATAAATCAATAAAAGACTTATGTTTGCATAAAATTCCTTTATTAGGACTACTCATGAGGTGTCTCAAAATGTGTAACTGCCTCCTAAATGTGAAGATTATGGAGCCTGCCTGAGCTGACCCTACTAACTGTATACGTGATCAGGTCATGTAACAGTCGGACCAATGAGGGGACCAACCACCCTTTGGTACATGCCCACATCAATGAGGACCTCTCCTGAAGTTGTATCCAACTTGATATTAGATCAAGTGGACAAGAAAGAGGTTTAACCATTGTTTTCTCAGTTCCCTGTAATAGATCAGGGGCATAATTACATTGCGAAATAAAAATCCTTTTCTTCAAAGTCACAACTTCTATACCTAGGAAGTACTTCATAGGTCCCAAATCATTGATGTCAAAGTCTTGGTGAAGTGGAGTCTTGAGGAAGGACATGTGGTTCATATCATTCCCTGTCACTTATCATTAGCATAAGAAATAAGGGTAGAGGTCTCATCTTTACAAGAGGGAAAAATCAAAACTGCTCCTGTGAATTATGCCTCTCACAAAACTTGCAGAACATAAGAACCAAATCCCCCTTCACCAACTCCCAAGAATCCTGAAAGAAACTCAAAGTGAAACAATCTCGACATGGTGCCCTGTCATGCCCCATAGAAAAGACCGCTGCTTTTATCTCTTCAAAAAGGACTCCCTGTACCGGCTGCCCTCCCCCCCCCCCCGCCCCTCTCCTCCCCACAAAGAAAAAAGAAGCCATCAACCCTTGGTCTAGGAAATAACTTCCCCAAGTAAAGTTTCTTTCTAAGTGAAGCCCACAACAGCATGTTCCACCCGTTCCTGAAACACTTCCACGCACAAATGGAGAACACAGACTTAGCCTGCCACCTAGTCAATGCGGAGAGATGGAAAAGAGTTGTATACCAATGTTGATTCCAGACTGTTGGAGCCAAAGAGTTTCCTCCTGCTTGAGAAAAATTTCGTAATCCGCCAAAATACGAACCCTACCACAATTTCATCATAGGGAAGTTCTTTGACATCCTTGAAAAGCTTGCAATGCGGTATTCTTCCTATCCCACAATAATCAAAAGTCACCAGGTTCCACTCCTTTAACATCTCCTTCAAGCTTATTGCATGATTGAGGACCAGCCCATCGGACCTCATGAGAGGAATCCCATGAAGAAGTGGCCATAACCTGAAATCCCCATTCCACATATTCTCAATCCTGAATGGTGCAGGACCAAAATACAAGAGCCAAGTATCAAGCAAAAATGGAAAATGGTCAGATATTGATTTAGGGGAGCTGCAACAGTATTTGAAAAGCTTGCCTATTTCCCTTCAGGCATGAGGCTTTGCCCTCCCATTGTCAAGCACTAATTGCCTACTGTTCCCACCATCATTACTAGATCTACCCTTTTCGTTTTTGGAGACAATGACTGACCACTCTTTGAAGTCTTTTGAACACCTCCATTCTTGGTCTCATGCATGAGAACAGGCTTCCACTGCTTCGCTGGTCCTTTGTCTGGGACTCCACTCTATCTTCTAAGCTTCATTTCGGTGTACTCTCCCTGTTCCGCCTTTGCACATTCTGCACAACTAGCTATTCTTTTACTTTGGAGGTTTTTCCCACCACAACGGATGACGAACTACCTTCCTCCATCTATGCCACTTGCCAATGGTCCTCTTTAATATTTGTACCTGCCACTCTCCCATTTCTGTCCACAGAGGAAAGAAAATCCAATCGATCAATGAAAAATGTGATGGACTCTGCAATTGCATTGCCTGTTGTAACTTAGTTGCACATCCCTGCATCAATCTGTTCACAATACAGGGATCACCAACCCGGTGAAACAAATTGTCAACATCCCATGAAATATTTCATAGATCTCCCAGCACAGGGATGTTTCCCACGTTCATCCTCACCATCCTGGATTCTCAAGAGACAGACTGATATTTATTTTTTTACTTGAAACTGCAGACTCATATTCCAGTACCCATTTTTTAGGGTTAATGGATGTAGATGCTAGGAACCTCCAAGCACCATGACACAACACTTATAGCTTCTCCACTCTCCAGCTGTTTGGAAATAGAAGAATAGATCCAGACCTGCGACCAGCTGAACTCCATTACGGCCACTGGTCTACCATGTGCCTAGCCCATCTCTCAATCTTCCCTTCATCAGATTGAGTCAGGGCAGGGGCAGATTAAAATCTTCCCAGCAGGCAGGTTTCCAACGTCCCCAACCTTTTTCACATAACCACTACCTTACTGCCATGCTGAAATTCTGTCCAACCTACAGAAATATGGAGCTTTCATGTCCTCATTACCGGTTGACCTTCCCAGCTTGATTTCGGAAAAGCCAGTTTTCACCTCCTTAAATGTGAAAGCTCTGGTACTGCATCTCCATGTGTCACCCCACCCATGAACCCTGCTTTCATCCCTTTTCCTGTGGTCACATGTCCTTCTTGCTTCTCCCAACGTTTCTAGACTAGTTTCTCCCTTAACTACGGTGAGAATGGTGGCTCTTGCCACCCCCAACATTGCCCACGATTCTTATTCTTCGAGTTAGTCCTCCATCTTATGTTGTGTCTAATCTGTCTAGATTTGGAAGAATAGGAAATTATGGACACATATTATATAAGTTCCATGATGAGAAGTACTCGGTATTTGAAGAGAAGGGATAGGGAAGATTCCTACTTTTGACTTTCTGGACTGCTCATTTACCCCCATACTTTTAAGCATTGGATGATAGAAGTACAAGACAAGTATTACTATGAGAATCAGGTAAAATAAAAATTATAAAGGAAGAGAATCATGAACCATCAAACATAAACTTAAAATCCAGTAATATACCAATGGCTCAAGTAATTCATTGTTTCATCACGACTATGAAAAAAATTAGACCTCCAAAGCATTAATAACCTCAGTATACACAGGCCTCCTTAGAATGGATGAAAATCTGTTAGCCCAACAGATCTCTAGAAGAAAGGAAAATGATAGCATTTCCAAAGGAAAAGACTTGGTCGAGGACAAGAAGACCAAAGACCACAGAAATAAGGCCGGTCACAGAGATAAGGCCTGCAGAATAATACAAGACGATCCAATTAACACAAAACAACCCTAGGAGATGATCTGAAACCATACAATTGCAATGATTTGGGGATGTGGATTACACTGTAGATTCCACCTCAAAGATATTTTCCAATCCTCTCCAACATTAACTGGATATGAGTTCCACAGTTTGCCCAAACAAGGTGGTAAAGCCAAAGAACAAAAAAGGGAAGTGCCAACACCCAATTTTAACACATAGATCCCTCCAAAAGGTGCCATTTCCAGCCCAAAACCATCACTGAACTCTTCTCCAGATTAGATGTTAGGAAAGACACCATAGAATATCAAGATGTATCCTATGATCGCTGCTTCATTCACCAGGCATTACAAAATGTCAACAAATTAAAGACATGACATTGGCTTCCCACCACTCACAACCTTCCAATAGAGTGAAGTCAAGCCTCGATCAATCAAATGATAAATTGAGAAGAAAAATAAGGAGAACCTTCACCAATTGTAAGCAGTAAAGGGAACAGAGTGTCTCCCTTTCATAAGATCACATCTCCAACTGAAAAAGGGACTTATACAGATCCACTCAATAAGAATTATGCAACAATACACATGACGTTATCTGACTCCTACTTTTACATGTAAGCCCCAAATCTATGAAGTAAAAATCCAGAAATCCTAATATTAATGGTCCTAGTCTAACATAATAACCTCACCTCCCCAATCCCCATACCCACCTAAAAAACAACCAACCAGCCCAATGGCTTGAAACAAAGCATTTAGAGAATTCCCCATCCGAAATCTGCCCACCATTTGACTAAGAAGGCACTTCAATATGAGATACAAGACTAGAATTTCAATTAGCCTCATGGACAAGACACTAGCAAGGATTTTTATGAATGCTTAGAACCAAAACATAAAGGTCTGAAGTCTTAGAATGTCACCAGCCCCCTTTGGCTTCAGAATGAGATAAAAATATCACCATCCCCTTGTTTTTCCTTCAATTCTTTGATCTTTCTCCTAGTGTCTAAGACTAATTATCACTTGCACATTCTCTAAGAAGTGAAAATTATGATTGTTGCTTACTTGTTTACTAGAAACACAAGGCAATAGATTGAAAGAAAAAAAACACTGCAGTTCCTGTATTAACGGTACATGATTGATTCCAAAGAAAATTCTGAAATACAGAATTTGACTATTTGGCCATTCAAAAATTATAAACCTGCATTTATTATGTATTGAAACCAAATAGAAAAATTTTCAAAGGTACTAAGTCTGATTCTGAAATATGTCTCAAATTCCGGCAGAAAACCTGATAGACCCAATTTATTATTTGATTTATGCATCACAGTGGTCTCCATTCCCATCTAAAGATCAAATTTGAGTAATTATTTTATAACCGTAGAGCAAGAAAAAGATCTTAAACTCTGCAGGTAGGATTCCAACGGATAGGCGCTGCGTTTAGTGGAACAACTAATAAGAAAGGGATTAAATATCTCTGGTTTTAAAATCTAAAACTCAGTAATATGGAGCCGCAAAGACACTTAGAATAAAGGAAAACAGCTAGAAGTTACAATTAGAACCAGAGTTTGGATCCATAGCTGTATGTCCCTAGATTTTCAAACTAAATGATTAAAGACAATTACCACAAATGAGTGCTCTGCATGTGGATCCCAGGCAAGGCTTTCCACATCAGCAGTAACAGACCACCGGATGCCTTCATGTGATGGGGTTCTCATGTCCATCTGTCCACAGGTCAGAAATAAATCCAGCAACCATTAACATGTATACACTATAATTCAAATTTTGGAACAAGAAATTAAAAGCATAGGCATCTTTTTCGTCTTATTGGATGCATTTCCTTTCTGTTTTCCATTTTCACATTTTAATGAACATTAACATGTCCTTCCAAAAAAGGATTTCTTCGGCAACTATAGCATGCATAAGGTTCAAATAAGTGACATATTCTTGTAGTAAATCTCATAAGGATCTACCCAAAATAAAATAAACTAGAACTTACAACTAAACAAAATTGAGTACCAATATCCAGGAAATGTCTCAAGCTCCCAAAGTAATATTTATGACAAATCTAGATTTTGTTCCAAACAAGGAGTAATGTGGTAGATCCACATTGAATAGAGGATTTTCGCAACAGTAGGCAAACCAACATACAATTATTGAAAATAAAACTCTATATGGGTTGCGAATATCATGTTTGACTTCAATATTTCCTACCTATCTCTTAGAAATATGTTTCTAGCTTCTTATGATTCAATTGGATCGATTGGCATACGTAAAATCCACATGGAACCATGTTTAATTCAATAAAGCAAATTATCAGGTCACTTCACCTCTTATGCTTCAGATATATGTAGGTTTGTAGAACAAATTAGCATTTATGTCACGTAATTCCCAATCCAACATTGACTATGCATCATGAGATCGACTATATGAAGGAGCGTAGCCAAACAGATCAAGGGAGAGCAAGATATAGCATTAATCTCAGCCTCTGTGCTTTTAATGCACAAGGCTCTCTCCTTTTTTTGTGTTATACTGCGGTTGTTCACCACATTCGTCATTTTGTTTTCCTAATATAACATCTAAATTTTGTTATTCATTAATCAGACATGTGCTTAAATATTTAATTCATCTCTACATTTAATGTTTCATGGTTTCGTATTATCTCTGCAGTGTACTTAGAGAAGTGGGACAGTCATGGCTCAAATATGATGGGTGCCCAAGGGAAGATCGACCACAAGGGGCATGGGCATCTATTGACAAAGGAATTCATAAAGATCAGTCACAAGGATCATCACACACACTAGAACAGAAAAACAGGTTGAGCTTTTTATGTGGCCTAATGCTAGCCAGTTCCATATCCAATGTCTACAGAAGTTGCACGTGTACGCATAAACAGATTCGCTCTGCAGTCATGCCTGATTGGAAAATTAAATAGGAATCTAAATATAGATAATAGGTGGGTGCAGAGCCATTGAGGAGCTTTCGCTGGGGGTGTTTGAGCCTATGCTCAACTAAGAAGAAGCTTGAAGTTCCACTTTAAGTAGGCGGAAGGTGTGTTGAGTGAAAAGGGTGCAGAAAATTTAGAGCCTTTTCCCAACCATTTGGGGTCGGATACACAAATCTTGGACCGCCATTCTGCTCTATTAAGGGTCATACCTTCAATGACGCCCTAAGTCCCCATATCTTTTCTCACTACTTCCAACCATATTCTTTTGGGCCTACCCCTTGCCCTTTTTCAACCTTCCACTTGAACAAACTCGCACTTCCTAACAAGTGTTGTACTAGTCTAACTCAGTGGGAGTCAAACAAGCAATGCAAATTGAAGAAAGCCATTTATGGCTTGAAACAATCCCCACATCCATGGCTTTAAAAGTTTGTAAAATTGTTATATAGCATATGGGTTTCAATGAAATCATGTGGACC
This sequence comes from Amborella trichopoda, assembly GCF_054954075.1. Classification (NCBI taxonomy): domain Eukaryota; kingdom Viridiplantae; phylum Streptophyta; class Magnoliopsida; order Amborellales; family Amborellaceae; genus Amborella; species Amborella trichopoda. Next base: position 54,221,890 of record NC_142337.1, read on the forward strand.
ATTCAGTATCTATTCCAAGGCAATCCACATGCACAATTGCCTTGGTGGATTATGTTAATGATCATTATAGGGAGTGATCAGAGAGGATGGAGTGAAGTTAAGGGCTACGTGCAGCAATATGTTTAGGAAAAGGATTTAGGCTAAGGTATTTTCTTGGAATTAATGTAGGCCAGTCTAAGAATGGTATTAATCTTTCTTTCTCTAAGGAAGTATGTAACTGATTTGCCATTAGAAACTTGGATGCTTGGTGCTAAGTCAGTTGATACACCTACTCATCCAAATATTAAATTATCAAAGGTTCAAGGAGAGTTGTTTGAGGATCCAGGCAGGTGCAGAAGACTTGTAGGTAGATTTATCTACAGCACGATCACTCGACCAGATATAGCCTTCGTAATCAGTGTAGTAAGTCAGTTCATGCATCCCCCAGGACACCACACTAGGATGCTGTGGAAAGAATCTTGACATATCTTAAGGAGGATCCAGGTCAAGGATCATTTACATGCAGAAAAGACATTTCAGCATCAATAACTATTCGGATGCCGATTATCTAGATCTCCATCAGACAAAAGATCTACTACTTGCCACTGTACTTTTGTTAGAGGAAATTTGCTAACATGGACAAGTAAAAAAAATAGAATATCGTAGCTAGGTCTAGCGCAGAGGCTCAATACAAAGAAATGGATCACACCACTAAGTTAATGTGGCTGAATACTTTGATGAAAGAAATAGGATTCACAATTATTGCACCGATGAAGATGTTTTCTGACAATCAAGCAGAATTCCATATAGCTAGCAACACAATCTTCCATGAGAGAACAAAGCATATTAAAGTAGATGGTCATTTTATTCGGGAAAAAGAAGCAAATATTTATCTACTCCATCTGTGAAGTTGAAAGATTAGTTGACTGATATATTCAACAAAGCTCTTGGTCGTAATTAGATCAGATTTGTAATTAGATCAGATTTGTTCGAACTGGGCATGGGTGACATTTATGCTCCAACTTGAGCGAGAGATTTAAAGATTAATTATTTTAGCTATGTATCTTGTTTATGAGTGAATAGGCCATTTATGTCCTTTACTATACTTTGGGTGCACCATTGACAAATGTAACATGCAATGTAAAAATATTGTGCATTCTTTACAAAATGAGGCCCTTTACACTACAGGTCCAGGTACACAACTACAACTAACTCTTCTCTAACACCATTTCTCACTTAGGTGTCAGCAACTTCACTGAGACCTTCCATATGTGATGGAAATAGGCCCTCAGGTTGTTCACAAAATTGAAAATTTCTACAAATATGTTTTCAAATTTCCAAGGGTGTTACTAGCCTCTAAGCTACCAATTCCCTAAGAAACTACATTGAGCAAGTCTCCTTCTATCTCTTGCATACTCCAGCGTGGTTTTAGATATATTGAACTAGTGACATTTAGTGAATGGAAGATCAATGTTGGTTTCACATCTACAGGCAAAATATGCAACTTTCTGGAAATTAGTAATGGCAGGGGATACATTTTATTTTGGCCCTTTGAAATATATAAGAGGAAGTTCAAACTATTGGATTAAAGGAGATTAGACAAGGGTAGATTGGATATGGGGCAAAGGTATTGTAGAATGGGGCTTGTGGCAAATGGGACAAAGGCAGCATTCACATTTTCATGAAGGGATGAGGTGAGTTTCAGAGAGGTCCAAGTGGGCAGGAAAGAGGAATTTGAAGAAGGTTACAAGGAGACCAGGATAATTCTCAATGGAGGAAAGCACAAGAAACAGGTAAGGAAAGAGAAGATACTCATGAATCTACGGACCGGCATTTCAATGGGGAGGCCATTATAGAATGACAGTTATTTCATTAGGCTAAGCAGGGACCTGGGCATCGTTCCATTGCTTTGACACTATACTCTAGTAGAGGACTCTCATAATCTAGGTTTCCATGACTATTCCCTTGTCCAACTGGTAGGACAAAAACAACGTAAATTCCATAGTGACACTAATAGGGCAGAGCAAACTAATCTTGGTTCAATTCTCAACCGCAATAACTAGAAACAATAGGAGAAAGGCACTACTACATGAGCTTTCTATGAACAATATCAAATATTCTGTTTCTCCCGCACAATGCTCTCAATGAATACCTAAATTAATAAGCACAATATCTTCCAATAATCATTATGATGTTGCTAGCAAATGTACATATCCTACTTTGAGTCATGAGGATGAAAATATGGGATAATATACATGTAAATTTGTAATAAAGTATGCTTCTTACCATAACCACAGAATGGTCAAAAGATCCACTCAAAAGGACAGTCGCCTGTTGTCGGTTCCACGCCACAGCTTGAACCTGCAACACAATATATGGTGGAAGTAGTAAACTTATTTTCCAATGATAAGTGAAGGCAACAAGTTTCATCAGAAGGGCAGATACTTAAAGTTATCTAGAGGGATCATCAGATATTAAATATCTGATGGCTACCGTAGCCAATTTGCAAGCATTCACTCTCCATAACTAATCGAAAGCTTACATATAAGTAGTCAATCCATCACAAATCATAAAAACAAGATAATTAGTCCAAAGATTAGGTTATGTACTTCCATTTTTACTAATCATATGATAATCGTTTTGAATTTTTGACTTTTTATCTTTTACATTTTTTTGTTAATTCTTTCTACTATTCTTTCACGAAGTGTACAATAAATGCATTATAGAAACTCAATTTAAGGGAACAAAAAAGATATTAAGATCAAAATAGGCTTCCTTATGAAAAATGCTCAAGGAGGCTGAAGTGGCCTCCTAGGTGGCCAGGGGCCCAGACGGTAGGCAGGCGCCCAAATTGGTCTTCCTTTTTTTTTGTTTGTTGGAGGGGGAGGTGGGGACATTCTCTCCCTTTTATGGTTTTGATGTGTATAGAAAATTAATACTAATGCCAGGCAATGTGTAGTTTATAAAAAAAAGTAATATTAATATTGTGGCTAGGTGCATGTGTTATTGTGTAAATGTGCCACAAGTGTGCTTTTTTAAGAACCATACCCTTTCTCTTCTAAAAATTAAAGAAAGGTATTTACCAAATAAATGAAGGATATTTTACTTTTTAAGAACTGTGCCAAGTACTTTTTTAATGAACCAAGATTAAAGAAAAGTACTTTACTAAATAAAAGAAAAGGATACCTTTTTCTTTAAACTGTACCAGGTACTTAAATTCTTTTCATGAACAAAAGTACAACTCCAATAAAAGCTCCCTCCATCTCTAAAGACCACATTCCAAAAACCCATACACTCTATTCCCAAAATTGAAAAAGGATACTTTTTCTCTCTAAAATAAATGGATAGAAGTACAAAATATAAAAAAACTATCCATATACCTGATTTTCTCTCACTAAATAAAAGAAAAAATTTAAGGAGGTGGCAAGAAAAAAATTTAGGAGGTGGCACCAGGTGGACACCTTGAACAAGCGCACCTGGACACATACACACACCTCACCCCCCCCCCCTGGCCTAGGCGATTTTCAGCCTGGCCACCTAGGCAGCGGGGGGCGACTTTTTAAACCTTGCTTATAAACATGTGAAGAAAAATAATTCTAGTGTCCAATAAGGCCCCTATTTCTGGATGAGAAGTATCACAACTAACTCCAGGGATCACAACCAAAAAGCCCCTTCATAAGAAGGTCAGTGAAGGAAACCATAATGATCTTCAGTTTAATAAGAATAGCAATGGCTTTTGCATCCATGGCTTGAAATAGTGAATGCCTGATTGACTGGTTCAAACCATAGTTACTGGGATCTCCCAACTAAGGTGGCGATCCCACTCCAAAATCACGATGAGGTGTTCCCAAGGTTGAAAAAGTTGGCCGCCCGACCACCTAGGCGGCCAAGCTGACAATCTGCCTAGGCTATGGGTACAGGCGGACTTGTTCAAGGCGCCCGCCTAAGTGGGCTCAAAGCGGGCGCCTAGGCAGGTCTAGGCACCCGCCTGGTGCCACCTCCGTAAAAAATATTTCCTTTTATTTAGTGAGGGAGAATTAGGTCCATGAGTCATTTGTCTTCTCTCAAGGGGGGGACCATTCGAATGATGATGAGAAAGGAGGCATCACACTAAAGCTTTCAGGATGACATGTCATGCAATTAATGGCTAGCGGTATGGAGGGGTGGTGAGCTTCGGGGGCTGGTGTTGGAGTTAGTGCGTGAGATGGGAGTGTGTCAGGTAGGATATTGTGCCTGGTACAAGATTAATTAATGCTGAGCCAGGTTTTCATCAATTATGGGTGGTGGGGTTAAGGGTCAGGTGGCTCGAAGGTGGTTTACTTGAAGCAATGAGGTATAGAGCACAGTTTTCGAGTAGGCTCAGGAGGCGGACGCTTGGGTATTGAAGGGATAGTTGTTCTTTAAGGAGGGATGGTGATGGGCAGCCTTCGTCAAATCGTTGAGGGCTTCATTTATGCTTACCTTGGCAGGGTTAGGGCTGCAATGATGATGGGTGGCATTCAAGATTTGCATTGATGAGTAGGAGCTAGAACCTTGAGAAACATGGATATCCTTTTTGTTGCCACATGGAGTTCTGCCCAGGGAGAGGATCTTTTCGCATGCTTCGGAGTGGTGAGGCTCTCCAAGCCCAGGGCTCTGGAGCATGACTTAGGGTGTATTCCTGATAATCTTCCTGCCTCAATTTATTGCTCATGTTTTTCTTACTGATCAATATGGTCCAGCAGCTATTGTGGTGCCGGGTTACACCTTCTAAGATTTTGAGATTCACAGTGGCTCTCATGGCGGCTAAACTCGCCTGGTATCTCCCAAAGTGCAAATAACTATATTTTGCAGCCTCTGGAATGGATTACAATGGAGGTAGGTATGTTTGAGGGTTTGGACGACTCGATAAGAACAGTAACTCAACCCATGGGGTAAACGCCGAAGGATTTCCAGTGGACTGCAATGAAGCGTTCATAGTAGGCACCAATCTCCTTGAAGACTTCTTGACTCCAGAGATGAACTGGGATTCCCTTAGCAGTGATCCAAAAAAATTTTTTTTTTTTTTTAATAGCTCCAATAGCCTCCAACCATTTTTTTTGAGATGAAGCAAGTCTCCTCTGAAGTCTGAAGTACAAATTGGGAGAAGACCGGGCTTTGAGGCTCACAACGGTGGAAGGGAATGAGAGTAGAAACCTGCCACTTAGTAGAGGTGTAAAGTGGATGGGCCCTGAATGAATTATAGACTCATACATTTTTTGATGCCCTTAAGGTCATCCCTTTGGGGAAAGAACTGATCCACCAGAGGGTTTTGCAGAAAGGACAGACGTTCTTCGAGCTCCATGTTCTGGCCCAACCAGCTCTGAGCTTGTTGGCTTCAGCTTGTAAACATTGCCCTGACAGAGGCCATAACTCTAAAGGAGGCTTGACTTCTGTTGTGGAATGTACAAACCCCCTCCATTCTGGTACTGTATTTTAGGCCTGAGTGTGTTGAAGGGTTTTGTCTTCCCGAGGTTGTTATGCATGGGTTGAAGGGAGGCAACGAAGAAATATGAAGTGGCTTTCTCTGGGGCTCAAGGGTTAATTAAAGGGAAAATTTTGTATTGGCCCCTCAAATTTCATAATAACCTCTCCCTTATTTTTCTTATCACACAACATTATGTTCGTAAGTATGTATTATCCCCCCACCCCCCTTTTTACCTCACTAACTGCCACAAAGAATATTTTTACCTCAATAACTCCCCTTCCCCATCTCTTATATTTTTGAGGGACAAGAAATAGAACGAGGATTGGGAAAAGTTGGCATATTTTGTTTGGGGTAGTTATTGGGGCAAAAATAACAAAGGAAGCGCAGAGAAATGAGGAGATGATGGGATGATATATACTTCCACAAGATAATGTCGCCCAATAGAAAAAATGAGAGGTTATTATGAAATTGAATTTCTTTCAGGGGTCTGTACAAAATTTTCCCTTAATTAAATGGGTGCAGTTGTAACAGAGCGGTGGCGGTTGCGGTTGTGTGCATTGGATAAAACACTTATAAGACTGAGCTTCCATTACTGCCATTAACAGGACTTCTCTGGAACAAATTAAACCAGTACGAGACAATTTTAGATAGGGGGATAGACAAAGGTAGGAGGGTTGGTTGACCTCCCTCTCTCTGTAAGGTAAGGAGAGAGGGGGGAAGAAGCTGCTTGTGTTGGGGAAGTTATAGTGAGGTTCACCAGCTAGCTAAAGAAAGGACAGCTAAGGGGGAGGGAAAAAGGAAGGGGAAGGAGGAAGAGGACTGGTTTATGGCTACTTGGCCCTCAATATTTAGATCAAATGATTTCACAGTTTCTCATTGCCAAGGAACTAACTTCCTCCCAAATTTCTTCTCATTGAGAGTATTTTCCAAATCTTAAACAAACTCAAAGACAAGAGTTTAATGTACAATTAAATTGAACAACATATGGTTTTTTTTGTAAAAAAAAATTGTCTTGTTTTATTAAAATTGAACAACAAATGGTTTTTTTTTTAAATTGTCTTGTTTTATTAAAATTGAACAACATAAAGTTAAGTCCTCTATGTTGCAAATTAAAGCAAATCCAATGTTGTTTCAATGAATGCCTCTGATAGGAGGTGTCATTATGCAGCATAAAAGCATCCAAATCAGTTTCTCATTTCAACTTTAGGTTGTTCAATAAATTATGGTAAATAGACTCCAAAGCTAAGCATGCTAGTACAAGATCAATACTGGGATCAGTGACCCCTAGTTAAGTCCTTGCACTACAATCACATTTACCAAGTAAAAGAAATTGAAAAGTGATATATTAATTCTTCACTTTTCACAATTTGCAAACCATGTTTTCTCATAAATGAATGATTTCCGCTTCACCAGATTTAGATCAGAGTTTCAGTTTCTTACATTTCTTTGTTCCTTTTCCTTCAGAGGTGCACAAATCACCATATCATCTTCATGTTATGTCTGGTACCCATTCTCATGCCTTTGAAAGAAAATAACAGATCTCCTGTTTTTTCTTGGCTGAATAACAGATCTCACATTCTATAAACCACATGTCCTAAAAGTTGCTGAACTTGGGAACGAGGTAACTTAACAATATTTAATGAACCACAGTAACTTGAAACAAGCAATAACACAGTTCAATGTGAGGCCTTTAAGCGCATTAGTAACCGTATATCTAAATGCAAACAAAGCATTTCAAATTGGCAGAAAGCCATCTTAATCCCAGTCCAAAATCACATAGCACTCCAAGTGAGTCATGCAAGAAAACAAAGATTGAAAGAGTAATCCTTTAAGTAGAAAGAAATGTCAAAATAGGCATCAATCACATTAAAATGGTCATAAATGTGTCTACCTTATCAGTATGATGTAGCATTGTGTGTTCGCATTTCCCAGCAACTATATCCCAAACCTTGACAGACTTATCAGCACTCGCACTAGCTAGAACATTCCTGAGTATTGCCGGCTTCATTATTTAACAGTGGCTATAAAAAGTTTTCTTAATCATTTATGATTTTATGATTTGGTACAAAAATCTAGAATTGAATAAATCAAACACGAGACAAGGACTTACCTGAATTCTTTGTTCCATGCTAAACCAAGAACAGCATCCGTATGACTCCCCTCTTTGTACTGCAACATCAAATGAACAAAGTAGGAAAGGATGACCGAAAAGAAGACTATATTTAGTGAGTATCCATTTTCTGCCATGACAATGAATGAACTAGAAACAAAGTAAAAATAAGGACTTGTTTAGGTGTACTCATTATCACTAATAATTCACAATTTCAATATATTTATATCTAGATAAGGCTTCAAAAAATAAAAATAAAAATAAAATTGATCTTGATAATGAATATAATTTGTTGTTTGATAATCCATCATAAAATTATATGAGATTAACTCACACAGTTTTACATATAGGTTTATCTGTTTTAAAAGATGCTTTAACTTAACTCAGTTTAATTTGCAGAAAATCACTTGTTTTCATCAAGAAATAGCTAAAAAACGCTGAAAACTGCCAAGAAAGTTAGAAGTTTTGGGCTAGGGTACCAAACAAGGATTGAATAATACACACAGTTAACACTTTCAAAAAGAAAATAATACACAATAATTGAATAATAAAATATATAAATAGGGTATGTACAAACAAAATAATAATATGCAAAGTATATTAATTTTTGATAAGATAATCTACTCATGATAAAATTAGCAGTCATCCAAACAGGTCCTAAAAGGACGAGTTATACCACTGATTAAAACTTCGTTACTTGGACTCGGATTCACCCAAGTGACTCGAATTGGCAAGGTGCCGGGTACCGGATCTACTTTATATTATTTACAGAGACTCACCCAACATACATGATCATTTCATGCTCACATGCATAGACATATGACACTTCAATCACACTTCTGATATCAGAACTAGCAGCTGCTTCCAATGCCAAATGTTCATTTTAATCCAAAATATCTAAATCAAGATGACGAGCACGTCTTCCAGGATTTCAACTCAGATATAAGATAAACGGGAAATATATGTAACAGACAAATGAAAACTTGGGGAACAATTTGCAAATAACCAAAAACACTCTCCTTACGTGGATTATAAAGACAATGCTTCAGAACCCAGCATATAAAGAATAGTAAAACCATCAAACAATACGAAGATAAGATCTATAGTTTGTTTAGTACAAATTACCCATTTTACACAATTATAAAATAAGGAAAAAGTGATTTCAAGAAAATTTGAATAGATAAAATTTGAGCAAACAAACAGAGAGAGGAAGAATAAGAACAACATAGAAACCCATTCTTAAATAAGACTGTTAACAACATTTTCCAATATGAGCAAGAAACAGGTAAAGAATAAGCACATAAACATAAGTTCCATCAAGGCACAGATGTAGAAACCAAAGGAAAGTCAAAAGTCCACGCCAAAACCAACAAACTAACAAACCTTTTTTCCCTTGCGCTTTCCTCCCAATATCATAAATGGCTTAACCTCATCGAGCTGCAAAGAAAATCCCACAAAACATGACAAATAAGTGATGGAACAAACCTTCAATGTGGTGTCATTTGCAGTAATGTGGTGTCATGTGCAGTAAGATGTTGATACAAAAATAAAAGAGAAAAGTTTCAAAATTCATCAGGTAAGATACTAATCCAATAACAAACATGACAAATAAGTGATGGAACAAACCTTCAATGTAATAAGTGATGGAACAAACCTTCAATGTGCAATAAGATGTTGATATCAAAATAAAAGAGAAAAGTTTCAAAATTCATCAGGTAAAATATTAATACAATAACAGGGAGATAGCAGTCCACATACAACATCTAGATCCCATATCTCAATCTCCGGTTCCATTGATCCCACAGCTATAAAATTTCCTGCCAACAAACCATTCTCAATAAAGTAAACAAACAGGTTAAATATAATCAATAAAGTAAACAAACAGGTTAAATATAATTCAAGTAATTACTAGGAAAAGATACACGGCCAGTTCAGATACTCCTAGAGGAAAGATGCCTTAGCAATCTTGCCATCCATCCAAATAAAAAAGAAAACCTAAACTGCAGAGAACTGCTCTTCTTTTTTTTTCCTGTGTGGTAAGTGCTCAATAGACAATTGCAGGAGGCATGGATCCCATATGCAGCATACAATTTGTGTTGGAAGAAAAATGATATGATATCAACTACAAATCTGCATATAAAATTCTTGACAAAATATAAAGAATGGAAATATAGAATAGAGCAATTCACATGTGAGAATTAAAATGCAAACAGGAGAAATAATAAAAGCAATAATACAATCTCTCACTAGAATAGAAAGATAATAGAAATACCCCTTGCACATGTATGTGTCACATGTCAACCATAAGTTACATACTAAAGGAACTTTCCTTAAATGTATGTGTCACATGTCAACCATAAGTTATATACTAAAGGAACTTTCCTTATATTACAGGCGATCTCTTTCTAAGAAATTTTTTAAGGAATAGGAAAAAAGCATTGTTTGAAGTAATAAACATCGACCTACTTTTATCAAAAATTTTAAGGAACATTTATCAAATTTTATGAAATTGTTTAAGGAACAGGAAAAAGAGTAATAAACATCGTCCTACCTTTATCTCCACCTTTAAGGTTACAATCAAGCCATTCAGTGCAAAGAGGAAAAGCCGGAAGTATGATATCATGATGAACATACAGATTTGCCTCATTATCCACACTATCCTCCTCATATATATGAACCTGCAAACTCGATAACAAAGATTTGAATCTTAGTTTTTGTCCATGTAGGAGAAGAAGAAGTGAGTGTTAAGGCTTTGCATGATACTGCCATTCTAAACATAAATTTAGAAGAAGTGAGCGTTAAGGCTCTGGATATAAGTTTAATACAATAACATATGACATTTTTTTTCAATTCATCAAATTCATCAACATGTACCTCGAGGTGGCTAACATCATCCTCATTACATGCACATATAATTATTGCATCCGTAGGCTCTATCCGCATGTCCTCAATTTCTTCATCGTCATCCTAATACAAACGACCAATGCACACAGATGAAAAATTCGCTATGCTACTAAATGATGCTAAATAAAAAATTAAAAAAAAAAGGGAACAAGAACAATATCGAAGATATGATTGGAGCAATATCCAAAAAAAAAAAAAAAAGGAAGACTTACATTCTTATCCTTCAAATAAGGATCATTGCTAGGATCGATGATATCACGAAGTGATCCAGAACCAAAAAAATCAATGCCTGAAAATTTAGCAAGTAATAGAACCCTGTTAAGTACCAAATCCAATTGTGCAAAATCAAACATTAATTTTTTGTAGTGAAATTGTACGTGCAAAATCAAACTTTAATTTTTTGTAGTGAAATTGTATGAGTATGGACAAATTTTTTGTAGTGAAATTGTATGGGCATGGACAAATGACAGATTGTGTTTATCAATGGGAGCTTTTCTCATAAAGAGTTACCCTCATCTTCATCATCATAGTGATCCATGTCGAGCTCGAGAAGGCCACCGGTTATATCCTGAACTTTTGATGTCCCAGTTCTATCCCCCGAATTCCTGCCGATGGCATCTGCTGCAACCAATGCAGCAGTCACTTCATCAAGAGGGCCCTCATTACTGAGAGCCATATCATCATCTCCTTCATCCTCGCTGTTTCCACTTGTTAAAGGCACAAGTAAATGTCATTTCTTGTTCAATAAGTTTAAGATGTTCAATCAGCGATTGCTCTTTTGGTACATTGCTTTCATTGTACAATTCAATTTGACTTGCATCACATGAATAATGCATTTCCATTGGTAAATTGGCAGATGCTGGAAGATGCTGAGTATATGGGTCATGTTAGTTGAAATGCAAAGACAAATGTGCTGGTTTTGAGTATTACCCACACCAATCTTCACACACTTATTTGGAGACATATAGTCACGGAAATGGGAGGTCAGAAAAGAATATTTGTGTGTAGATAGATACTTTCAAAAGTAAGGTTATGAAACTAGTACCATAAACATTATTTGACAACGTTAAATATCTTGTCAACAAAATAATCAAAATGATCTATAATAGATATACTAGGTTAAATATCTTGTGAATGAATGTTCACAAGAGAGTCATATGATTCAATCACCATAGGCTTATGATTGGAACCAAACTTCTACAGGTTCAGTTCCAATTATCATTCGTACTTCTATATCAAATAATTCAATGACATATTTATGGCTGGAACCAAACTTCTACAGGTTCAGTTCCAATTATCATTCTTACATCTATATCAAATAATTTAATGACATATTTATGGCTGCTAGCAGAAGCCTTCAACTATATAACTAATCAAGTCTCAAGACACTCTATAAGAACAAGAGCGTCTACCCTATGAGATCAAGAATGTTCTAGAACGAAAATCAAAAAGAGCCATCACTGCTTATCAGAAAAAGAAATATTTAATAAAAAGTATTCAATTCATCATAACTGATGGATACATTAAAGGGAAAAGAATCACAGAGAAAGAAGAAGTACGGTTTAGATTATAAGTAGACTGTTACTCCGTAGAAACCTCTAAATTTACTTTTCTACCTCAGACACAATAAGACCACAGCCATGGATATCTCAATGATAAGGACAAATACCTCAGACACAATAAGACCACGGCCATGGATATCTCAATGATAAGGACAAATTAAGCCTAGCACGATTGTACAATCCATCAAGCTCATATCTTCTTAGAATTCATATTAAGCTTATTATCCGAGCAACATGGGCACTCAGCAATGCTAGTGATTAGTGTACCTAATGGATAAAAAAATGATGAGATAGATGATGAGATAGACAAAAATGATACACATTGATCGAGATAGACCAATAGACAAATGATGAGATAGATGATGAGATAGACAAAAATGATACATATTGATCGAGATAGACCAATAGATAGATAGTTAGAAAAAGGATCAAATTCTGAATGTTTAAGAGATCAAATTTACCTATTTTTTAATGTTTTTGACTTTAAGAGTTCTTCAATTTCATCCAGTGATGGTAATGGGGCAGTGTCTGGAAGAACCTTTGCCACCCCTTTAGGAACCCAAGACAGGGCTGAAATCATCTTTATTTGCCTACAACATGCCATTTGAAACAAGTGGAAATACTATATGAGAACCAGTGCAAACAAGTGGAAATACTATATGAGAACCAGTGCAAAGAATAAAATATAGTGGAACCTCTCTATCACACTCACACAGATACAGAACAAACAGGAAACAAAACCTCTCTCACACATAGAAACAAACAGAAACTAACAGGAAACAAAACCGATAGAATATCAAAATCAGGAAGGTCCAAACAATAACTGAGTCATTGATAAATTGTGAAAAGAAGAAGTCAATTTTCTGGTGATATTTACATAAATGAATATATTTGTCTCCTCAAAAAATTTTAAAAACAAAAAAGTTTAATTGACAAAAATCTGAGCCACAAAAATGACCAATAAAGCTTACCCAAAAAAAATAAAAGAGGAAGCCTCTGAAACTATCGTTTCCAGAGAAATGGAGGTCTACAAGCAAGTGATGGAACCTTAATTTTTCTGGGGTTTCTATTTAGGGATTCGTTAAAGCTTGCCCACAGAGAAGGAAGAAGACAAACACTCAGTTCTACGTGTTCTAGACTGGGCCAATAACCATGAAAGTATGAACGGTAGATGTAGTTCAGCGAAGCTTAAGAAGCTCTGAGAGAGAAGCTCGGAGCTTGAGAGACAGGGATTTGAGACAGGGAAGAAGCAAGCTTTGATAGAGAGGGAGAGAGAGTGAAGCTTATAAAGTTTGGAAAAGGGGAAATCAATACTTTTATCATACCCTAGTTCTAAGCTCTCTGCCCACTCTCTCTTTCTCTCTCTATCCACCCAATATAAAAAACACAGAAAATGTGAGCTTACAAAATCGGAGTTTTGATCATAAATAAAAGAAAAAATATATATAACGTTGCAATTTAAAAATATAGAATTACAAATGCATTTCAAAAATCCATTGGAAAAAGTTGTTTAATGTTGCAAAAACCTCTAATTGATCTCTACCGTCTTTTTTTTCTACCCTTTCTCACTACCCGCCCTCTCTCTCTTTTTCTCTCTATCCACCCAAAAAAAAAAAAGGGACACAAATTGAGTTTTGATCATAAATAAAGTTTATATAATGTTGCTACAGTAAAATATAAAATTACAGATGCACCTCAAAAATCCATTAGAAAAAGTTGTTTGATTGAAGAAAAAAACCTCTAATTGATCATCTCGACTTCAAGATGTATGAATAATGAATATGAATAAAAAAAAAAGATTTTGAGTCCCATAAATAGTACATCTTGCAATATATTATCTAGACAATCCATTTTCAAGATTTTCATATATTTATAGATCTACTTGATTTTAACCATTTTTGGAGTTCTAAATTTTATAATTAGATATGACAATAAATTTTGAGATAATCTTAATAAAAACATTTACCAAAATTATATCTTATGATAAAATTTGGAGGTACACTTTAATTAGATTGTTTAAAGTTGCAACTCATAGAAGCCCCACCCTAAAATAAAACAACATTGCAACTTATCGAAATCCCGCCCTAAAATAAAACAACAAGGTTGCAACTTATAGAAGCCCCACCCCAAAATAAAACGACAAATTATAGAAGTCCCATCCTAAAATAAAACAACAAGGTTGCAACCTATAAAAATCCCACCCTAAAATAAAACAACAACTTATAGAAGTCCCACCCCAAAATAAAATAAAACAACAAGGTTGTAACTTATAGAAATCCCACCCTAAAATAAAACAACAAGGTTGCAGCTTATAGAAGCCCATCCTAAAATATAACTAACTTATAGAAGGCCCACCCTAAAATAAAACAACCACGTTGCAACTTATAGAAGGGGGAATTTGGCTCAAATTTGGCATTATCAAATCAGAGAACCATAAAAGCAACAGAATTTGTGATCACAAAGCTTAAAATCTATTTACTTCCTAAAAAGGGATGAAAATCATAAAAAGGCAGAGAATTAAAGTGATGAAAATCATAAAAAGGCAGATCAGAGTTTACAATTACTTTCATTAACCTAAAAAAATACCATAAGAGGTACGAAAACCACCATAAAAGGGATAAGAAGATAAATAAGAGAGTACAAAGTCCAACAGTGTGTTCAATTCGTTGCTGCTTCTCTCTGAAACAAGAAAGTGCCCTCGGCTCCCTCTGAAATAAACAAATTTAGTGCTTTCTTTTTCTTTTTCTATTTTGCGATAGAAGTTTCTTCTTCTTCTTTTTCTCCTTCTTTCGTACAACTTTATCGAGTGAGAGAGAGAGATTATCAATAAATCAGCTCACCATGAAATCGGAAACTAATCATTTTTATTTTAAAAAGTCGAATAAAAAAATCGGATAAAAATATGGATCGACAAAAATACTTAATGTAAAGAGATCGTGAATATTTCGGACTAGACTCAAAAAATCGGATATATTTCAAATATTATAAATTTTAAAACTATATATATATATATATATATATATATATATATATATATATATATATATATATATATATATATATATTATAAAAAATTAATAGTAGTGAGGAGTAATGCTTTCACTCTATATATATGACTCAATATAAAAATGACCTCCCTATAAATAAAAATTTCAAATATTCAATGTGATGTATCTCTAAATTATAAGATGATTTTCTATTCTATTCATCAAGATAAGTATTGGGTAGGTGAATTCAATTTTCATCTTTCTGAAAAGAAATTGTCTACCCATACTTGCTAAATATGGTCTATCCATAACTAAGCGACAAAATACGCACTGTATCCATAGCAGAGAACGAGAGAAAGTTTTGGAAGAATAGAAACAAAAATAGAAATAGAAATTTCATAAAACATGAAAAAGATATTGAACTTTCCAAAAGAAATAGAGAGTATATTAGTAGGAAAGAGTTTTTGAAATGAATTTTTCAAATTTTGAAAAAGTCGTATTTTAAATTTCTTCTGGAAAAGATTGTGTATTTTTACATATCTATTGAAAAAGTCGCACATTAAATCGTTTTCAAAAAAATCGCCATTAAATCGGCTTGTTAACCATGGGCACACCTAAATAAGTTACTAAAAATTATTTTTAATAAAATAAAATTACCAAAATCTTGAGCAACCTGAATTGTAATATGTGGTTTTCGCTTTTGCATGAAATAAAGTTTTGACGTAGAGAGAATAAAAGAGGCCCTTATTTTTCCCAAG
Source organism: Amborella trichopoda (assembly GCF_054954075.1). Taxonomy (NCBI): domain Eukaryota; kingdom Viridiplantae; phylum Streptophyta; class Magnoliopsida; order Amborellales; family Amborellaceae; genus Amborella; species Amborella trichopoda. The sequence goes on from NC_142337.1 coordinate 54,237,636, forward strand.
TTACATTAGATAGGGAAAAGAAGCTTATATTCTTACGTGGAAATATCTTGATAGTAATTCCATTAATTTGACCAAACAAATCGTTAAAATTTTCTGAAGCTCGAGCTCCAACTTTAGAAAAATAGGAAACCTTCCTAAAGTAAGATCGGACAAAAACTTTAAACTCGGGCTAGCCGCATGGAAACCGCATCCTCTTAGTTTTCTTTCTCATTTATAATTTTTATTTTATGTTTCAACAATTTTTTTGAACTTTTTTATTTTTTTATATATTTTCAAAATTTTGGGCGCTTGTCGAGCCCACTTGGACGTGGCTGAGCCAAAGCCAACTTTCAAATTTTGGTCTGATCTTACTTTACGAAGGACGTGGTTTCTATGCGGCCAGCCTGACTATTGTAGAAATACGGGCTTGGCAACAAATATATTTTTTAAATATAATTTGATCCTGATTTCTAAAAAATATATAATCAAACTTAAAAATAATATTTATATTAAAAAAACATTTAGACCGTTAGTTACATGCGTTTTTAGATGAACTACCTATTTGCATCCATCTTTAAGATGGATGCTTTATACCTTTGGACTGCATATTGTAAAAATGAAGTCCAACCTGCATGAAACAATTTTCCAAACTAAAAAAATAAAAAAAGGGTTACTGCGCTGAACATTTGGGTAACAAACTAATAGTCCCCTGAGTACCATATCATTTTTTTGGGGACCAGAAATGGATTTTCGAATATCTACGGGTAATGAGGGAAACCACGAATTGTTGCATGCAGCCAGGGAGTTTTATCGTACCAGGTTCTCTCTTGCATGCAGTAAAAAATTGATTTTTTTAGATCTTTATTTTTACTACTTTTTAACCTCATGTATGTTTTGTTTAATTTTGATTTAAACATATATTTCCTTTTTTGTTGGATTTTCTGTATTTTTTTTAATTTTTTTATACATTTTTTGTTCAAATTGATTTTTTAAAAAATCTGTATTTTTACTACTTTTTAACCCCATGTAGATATGTTCTGTTTAATTTTAATTTAAACATATATTTCCTATTTTTTTGGATTTTTGTATTTCATTATTTTTTTATAAACTAAATGAGGAGCAACTAAATGAGAAGTAACAATAGTCTTCAATCAAATGAGCGTGTCAATAGAAACTAAATGAGAAGTAACAGTAGAAGCTAAATGAGAGTCAAATAGAATTTAGTTATTAGGATGAGTGGAGAATGCTTCCTATATTAAAGTAGGAATTAAATATATTTGGTTTAAAATGACTTTTTTTTGCTGTAAAATTATCAAAATTTGAATTATGTGTAACCTCTCCAAGAGAGTTTATGAGTTTGGAGAGATATATATCAAGAAAAAGTAGTTGGTGAATCGGTGAGCCATATTTTCAAACCCAAACATGTCCCAATAAACCATTTTCACATTAGATTCACGGATTTTTTATTAATAAAATGAAAAATTCATAAAAATATACAAAATAGACAATTAGCATAAATTTTTTTTATCCATAATTTCAACGCAACAAATAGACCTAATTTTGGTAAGTAAATCTCATCCATCCAGATTAAATATTAGATTTATTAACAATATGAATATTATTTATATTAAAATAAAATAGTTAAATATCCAATAACTTCCAATCTTTGATCTCCACTTCTGTTCTAAGTCAAAACTCTTGGAAATTAAAATCGAACTTTAATGGCAAAGTCTGAAACTTCAAATTCTCTTCCATTATTATAATTTACCTTTGATCTCCTCCCATGTTCTAAGTCAAAACTGTTCTGGAAATAAAAATCGATCTTTAAGGGCAAAGTCTGAAACTTCAAATTCTCCTCCATTATTATAATTTAAAATGAACAAATCGATCTTTAAGGGCAAAGTCTGAAACTTCAAATTCTCCTCCATTATTATAATTTAAAATGAACAAAGCATTATAATTAACTCCTATCTAAGTTAAAATGATATTTGGATTGGAAAAAAATTTATACATGACAGCCGGGCAATTGTGAAAGCTATTCACATTCAAATCATGACATGAAAAATATGCTTTCACACAAGGGACGCCTAATCACACAGACAGTATGTAACCCATCGAAACGCATTATGCATTGCATTTACCCGTCTAAATTGTACTGACCATCCATTTGAATTGCTACTATTTTATTCATGGTTGGTATTTCAAATTGAAACATGACAAAAAAAGTTACAAAATGAAATAAATAAATAAAGGGAGTCACTGATGTATGCTCATATGCGAATGGGCTAAATTGAATCTGGGTCATTTTGTGGCCGATCTGACGCTCACGAATGTCTGATAGTGTTTGAATTTTAATTTTTTTATACAAATGTAAATCACTTAAATTTTAGGTTTTTGTTCTTCAAAAATAGGTGAATCTATCAAAAATGTAAAAAAACAAAATTCATAAATAAATTGACCAAAATACCCCTAAAAAAATTCGGGAGGTATTTTGGTCAATTATTTTTTAGCAAATTATTTTTTTTATATTTTTATTAGGTGCACTTTGATAAGAATAACACAACTTAAAATTTTAAATGATTTGGATTTGTAGAAAAAAATTAAATTCCAATACTATTGGACATCCGTGAGCGTTAGATCAGCCCAGATTCAATCTGGATTGTGGGTGTTTATTGTAGCAGTACGCACTTGGGTGCGCAACATCTTTTCCCATAAAATAAACTAGAAAATTTTATCGAATTGCACCTAAGATTAATTATTTAACGTTTTACTTATATGTTTTGATTGTATTTCAAATTGCCTTTTAAAATATACATGATTTTGAGTAGGAATAACAGAAAAGGGAAAAATATTAAATAGTTGAAAAATGAGGTGTATTTTAATAAATTCCAAATAAATTAATATTAGAAAGGGATATTATCAAATTACTTATTAAAAATTAACAATTAACGGTTAAACACCTTGCCCATATATTTTGATTTGATTTCAAAATGGCCAAAGAAAAACACATGATGTTGATTTGGTATAGCTGCAAATAGGTAAAAGTAGTTCATTTCTCATGAGTATTTTGATAAATTTTCCTATAATCTAACCCGAATCGAAACCCATGTAGGGTTCAAGTTATTGGACCCGCTCGACCTGGTGGTACGTGTCTAAATAGAAGAAAGATCAATTTATTATAGTTATTTTACAATATATAAATAATGTTGCGTATAATATAAAAATATCGTTTCGGTGGAGCATGGACCCAATCGAGTTGATAAGGTTTAGGATGGACCCAAACCCACACCTAACCCTAGTTGGGTCCATGTCACTTGGACGAGGACTAATCCATTGTGTCCAATATTATCGAGATCCGGACCCACGTCAGGTTGGCTTGTTAGGTTGGTCGATTGACCCGACCCAAGTGCCACCATTACTTTCAAGGAAACAAAATGCATAATGAAATTATGTCCAAATTCTATCTAAAAAAGGATGGGGGAGAGGGAATACATATCTACACATGAGTCCTATGACTCATAAAAATTGAGTCCATAAATAAATGGGAAAATATGCAAAGAGATTAATTTTTTTCACATATTGTAATTTTTGACGCTTAAATTTCAAATGGAGTGATTGTAGGAGTATTATTGACATGACTCGGGCAACAGAGTACAAAAGTAATTTTTGTCCCTTAAATTACGTGGGTTTTACGTGGGTTAAGAGCAAGTTGCTACGCAAACTCTCCTCCTCCTCCTCATATCGCCACACAGTCTTCCACTACAACCTCCTCATCAAACACAGAGTAGACAGCGGCCTCTATGCTGACGCTCTCTCTCTCTACCACCACATGCGCTCCTCTCTCTCTCTCTAAATCCAGACAACTTCACCTTCCCTTTCCTTTTCAAATCATGTGACTCTCTTTCTCTCTCCTCTCTCTAGGTCGTGCCCTCCACGCTTTTGCACCATCCTCTGCTTCGTCACCTTCATCTCCAATTCCCTCGTGGCAATGTATGCTCGATGCTCCAAGTCTTCGATGAAATGCTCGAGAGGGGCACAGTATCATGGAACTTCCTCATCGCTGCCTACTTGCAAAATGACCATCCTGCTGGTGCACTCGATGTCTTTGCTCACATGATGATGCATGAGAACCCCAAGCCCGACAGAGTCACTGTTGTAAATGCTCTTCCTGCATGCCGCACCTTGAAGATATCTTTGTGGGTAACACTTTGATCGATATGTATGCCAAATGCGAATTAATGGGAGAAGCGCTCTCTGTGTTTGAGAACATGGGGTTAAGGACATTGTGTCATGGATTTCGATTGTTACCGGATTGTCACAAAATGGGAGATGTGAGGAAGCGATGGAAATCATGGCAGAGATGGAGGCCTTGAAGATTGGTTTGAATGTTCTCGGAAAATTGTTTCATGCCGGCTGCATCACATTTCCACGATATGCGGTCTAGAAGTATAAGGCATCTATTTTAAAGATGGATGCAAATAGGTGGTTCATCTAAAATAGAAGTATAAAGCATCCATTTTAAAAATGGATGCAAATAGGTAGTCCATCTAAAAACAAGTGTAATTAACTGTCTAAATATTTTTTTAATATAATTATTATTTTTAGTTTTCAATTTTTTTTTTCGTATTCATAATCTATATATTTTCTAAAAATTAAAATCAAATTATATTTAAAAAATATATTTATTGTCCAACCCGCAATTTTACAATATGCAGGCTGGCCGCATGGAAACCGCGTCCAATGTTATCACGTGGTGTGCGGTCATATCTGGGTATGTTGAGAGGGGTCGTGGCACCGAGGCCTGGCGAGTGTTTCGTGAGTTGCAGGCGTCAAGCGTTGAGGCAAACCATGTGACATTGATTTCACTCCTCTCTTAGTGTTCCTCTGCTGGTGCATTGCAGAGACCCGCATTACAATGTTTGGCTGGTGTGAACCTCATGGTGAAGATTGCTCCATACATATAGGAAAAGTCTTAAAAACGTATATAAGAGGATTGCTACATTGTTTCACCCCATCATGGAATGCTATGTTTGTGATGGTTTTTCCAAAAACCGCCACAGACCTATGGGGTCATGGCAATCTTCGTATATTTTTTGCATCAAATTTGTGTAAAAAAAATCTCGTCACAGACATGCTATATATGTGACTGACGGACCGCCACTGATATGTTATGTTCATTACGGGGTTTAATCCACTCCATACGAAAAAATCGTACGGCGCCGATCCTATGGGCGAAAATAATGTTTATTTTCTCCCATAGATGTTTTGTAGTCTCTTCCATATATATATATATATATATATATATATGTGTGTGTGTGTGTGTGTGTGAAGATTGTTTCATGCAGGAACCCACATTTCTACAATATGTGGTTCCTAAGGTATAAAGCATTCATCTTAAAGATGGATGCAAATAGGTGGTCCATCTAAAAACAATTGAAACTAACGATCCAAATGTTTTCTCATAAACTCATTCCTTTTTTTTTTCTTAAAAATTATTTATGTTTTTATATTCATGATCTCCCATGTTAGAGACTACATATCCTTAAAATTTGGGTTCGAAAATCCATCTCAAAAATAAATTTTTTAAGAGTCAACTCATTTGTTATATGGACTCATATAAACCTCTCTATATATATATATATATATAAACATGTTATGGCCGTCAAAGGGTGAGCTCCATTCGAGCGGTTATCTATACTACGTTATCAAGTCAAAGTTAAAGAATGAATGTGCATTGCAAGAATGGTAAGAGATCCTAATGCTCTAGAGATTTTAGAATAGTTGCCTTTAAGAGGAGGAGGAGTAGAGATGGATATGAATAAGAGAGAAAATTGACCAGGAGATCCTTTAGGGAAAGAAAATAAATGCCTTTATATGAAATAAATATATGGAGAGAAAATTAAGGTGTGCTTGATTTTTGGAAGACTTAGTTTTAGAACGGCATCTTCCAATAATGTAGTACTTCCCCATTTGATAACAAGTTTTATAGGAAAGTGGAGACGGCGATACCCATGAGAGACCATGAAACTTTTGAGTATCCACTTCCCTAAAATATACAGTTTCTTAAACTGCATCTTCGAAAAATCAAGCGCACCCTATTTTGTAAACCCACTTTTAGGAGTGAAGCGAGATATACCCAATTTCTTTATTAATTTTATATGTGAAGTGCGATAAGATTCATATGTTTTGCTTTAAATTGTGCTCGCAGTTAAATCTCCGCTTATACTATTGACCTTTAATGATTTCAATTTTTATTTGTCATTTATTTTTTTTCAACAATATTTTATATGTTGTAGGATATATTTTAACATGCTTATTTGCTCCTTTAAATATATATATATATATATATATATATATATATAGAGAGAGAGAGAGAGAGAGAGAGAGAGAGAGAGAGAAAGAGAGTGAGGTTATGAACTTAGATATTTGAATAACTAGGGTGATCTCTCATTCTCTCAAAGGTATACTATGTTCTTACCTGTCCTTTTAGTTTTAATCTATGGGTTTTACTTTTTAAAATTTTAGAAAGCTAATAGTTTGGAAATGTATTCAAATTCAAGGTGAAACTTTTATGCACATAATTCAAACTTTTTTTTTTTATGTATTTAAATTTAATGGCTTAAGAAATAGCATTTACTATTTTATGTGATTTAAATTCCCAAATATAATACAAAACTTTATATATGTGTTCATGCTTCTAATATTCATTTGTTAATATTCTAATAATTATTAATTATTTATTTATAACTACCATCCAATGTTTGAAAATTATGTTGTCTTAACCCAAAATCAATAAGAATGCTAGTGGCATTTCTTTCATTTCCCAAAAACTATAAATCTAAGTGCAAAGTTTTATGCTTCAGAAAATTAATTTATGAATAAATTTTAAATTTTCCAAATTTTAAGTTTTAATATTTCATTTTTGACAAATTTTACCTTTTATAGTATTTTAAAACTATTTTAATTATGTTTTAAAAATATAAATTATTTTTGAATCCTTTTATGTTATAAATTATGGGTTTTAATACTTTTTAATTCTATTAGTGACTACCTAATAACTTTTACAGTATAAAAAGTGCTTTCCTTTCTATAATTGTCAAGGATTATGTTATGACATTTTGGCTTCTTTTCTTTCTATTGTTTTTAAGTGTTTCATAGCATGACTTCAGTTTTGCCTTTTAAGATAAGTAAGAAATAAGTATCCATATTTTTCTTACCTTGTAATAATTTAAATAATATTGTATTTTTTATTTATTATAAAATTGATTACAATTTTTAAAAAATATTTTTAAGTACATTTTTTTTAATGAAACTACATTATATTGTATTTACTACAAAAATTAAAGTACTAATTTTTAAACTCTTATTTTTAAAATTTCTAATCTGCAAATGGCTACTTTTATTTTGTGGATTATGCATTTTTTTAACTTTGAATTGTAATATATGCCTAGCTCTCCTTTTTAAAATTTTTTAAAACTGACAAAATACCTATGTTTGCAAACTATTTATGTATGCCATTTTATTCATGATTTATTTTCTTTATTGCTAAACTTATAGAAAAAGATAGTATTGTTTATTTTAGTCATTTAAAATTTCAACTCACTAAGCCAACTTTGCTATAAATATGTTGAGATTTAAGTTGTTTTATATTTTGAATTTTGAAATTCAAATGCTTTTACATTTCATTTATGCCCAACATTATTTATTTAAGGAAATTTTAATATATAATAACATAAATTTTAATGGAAATTTCATTCTTTGAAAATAGTTATGACTAATTACCAATTTCTTATAATGGAATTTTAAATCCTTTGCATAATTTATGACGACTTTTCTTAAAAAGTAAGAAATAAGAAACTACAGTGTCTTTCTTTGATTATTTAAATAAATATATACATTTTTATGCTTCTAAAAAATAATGAAGTTCTAAAACTTTTATGTGTAATCTTATGATTTCTTAAGCCTTTAAAATAAAATAAAAATGTTGGACATGCTAGAAAACTGAATATCATTTCTAAAATATTTTTAAATTCTTGATTCTAAATTTTTATGGATTTCAATTGTTGGACATAGTATATGTAGAGATGGCTACAACTAAGTCCAACTATATATTAGTAAATATCTTCTATTAGGAATTTTGTGATATTATTTACATGTTTTCAAAACTTGAAAATAGAAGTCCATGTTATAGAAAATATATGCCATCATTCAATTTTTGATAAATTTCAATGTAATTATCTCTAATTTATTAGACTTTATTTTCATAGACAATTATATTACACGAGATTATCTAAAGTTTCATGCAAGACATGAGCTCTCTACTAGTAACCATTGTTAGCAAATGGTTTATCAGCAATAAATGGATTGCCAACAAAATTGGTATTAATTCAGTTTGGGTTCCAAAAAAATAACAAAATAAATGGGCAAAAACTTATCAAATGCCAAATAAAACTTTGCGAAAAAATATGATTATTTTAGATTTTGACTAAAAAAAAGGCCTAAATAAAAGAGTATAGCAGTATATGTTTCGAGATGAATTTGTCCGGGGTGGGGAAAATAATGAATTACAAGTAAAAGAAAGGAAACTCTTAGTTTGTAATGTATTTAATGAAATATGAGGTTATTGAGATTGCTTTTTAAGCTATAAAACTCTTATCAAACTAAAATTGGCAAAGCCTAAAATGTTTAAGTACAATACCAACTTGTATGACGAGTGTTTTTGAAGATCAAATATAAGTACAAAGTGAAATTTAGAGAGAGAGAGATAGATAGATAGAGAGAGAGTGAGTGGTGTTAATCGAATGAACCAATAAAAAAAAACAAGGGCTTTATGTAAATTTGAAACGGAGGACATTTTATATAAGGAAAAGTATGCAAAGACATTATTTACTTTTTGTTACAAAGATGTTGTAATCAGTTTTTAGAATAATATAATTGTACTATATCTCATTTTTTTTAAAAAATAAATTTTTTTTAAGATATTTTAAAATAGCTGCAGAATCCTTTTTTATGATGAAAAAGAAAAAAAAAGATACAATGAAACCATTTGCATTCGATACACATACATGGAGGTCACAATTAACTTTGACTATTAAATGTGAGATTACCTTTATTCTATTAACCAAATTCAAAATTCAAAATAAATTTTTTGAACTTTGAAACACTCCTAAACTTTCATACTTTACATCGGATGGGGTTGGGACCTCCACGTACGAAATATAAATGGACTCCCTTATAAAATTACCTATGGTTTATTTTTCACATATAAATCTCATTTTTCACATTCTTTCCCTTATTTTTTTTCCCTCAAAACTACCCCTTACCCAAACATCAAATATCCAAACCGAAATGTTGTTTTGTTTGATTGGAAACTTTTCAAACGTACTTTTGGATTAAAAGCCGAATTTCAGGACCCAGCTTTCACTAAAAAAACAAATACCGTGTCTTTGGTACAATGGAAAGGGAACATAAAGAGTGCAAGAGGAAGAGGGAGAAGTGTATATTAGAGTCTCTTTTAAATGAGGAAAAAGTTTATATAGGGCCGAGACTTTAATCAATCAAATTAGAGACCACCTCAAAAATTTTATTAGAAGAGGCGATTTTGATGATCAAATATCTTAAAATTAATCATCTTGACATCAAGATGTATGGACATGATAAAACATAGATTTATAGTTTTGGAAATAGTGCATATTGTAACGTATTTTTAGACTGTCAATTTTCAAGATTTTCATAAATATACACAATTTACACTATTTTTTAAGCTTTAAATTTTATAATTAAATATAAAAATATATTTTAAAGCTATCACAAAAATTCCGACATTGAAACTGCATTCCTCTAAACTATATGAGAGTGTCTGCTTTTCTTTGATTGTTTAGAGCCTCGGCTTTATATAAACTGCATCCTTTAAATGAAGTCGTGACTTCTCTCTTAAGATCCACGTGGGAAAGGAGAGGACAGACAGAGAAGCAGGTTTATAAACGCGGGATCTTGGTAGTAGTTTTTGGCTAAGCAAGGTGAAAAAGATAAGACTTTATGATCCACACTCCACACTATTTAAATTCCATCCATGCACATGTGGATTGTCTTGGGTTGCCTTGAGAGAGAGAGAGAAATAGAGCACTATTCTGGAGTACAAATCAAAAAATAAACTTGCGAAATCATCCATGTTACCTACAAATGTAGTGTCGGGCTGGTTGGAGCGACAAAAGCCCATACACGATTTAACATCGGCCCTGCTTAAGGACTAATAGCTTGTCATTGTGACACCTTTGTAAATGGTCTCATAGTATATAATTCCATAAAATATATATAGTTCATTTTGAAAGGCACGGTGGAGATGCAAAAGTTGGAAATTCAATCTCCATTCCATTTCCACTGTCGCCAAATACCGGGGGTATTGTCGATGGTAGGATTTGGCATTGAAATAGGTGAACACGCCTGCATGGGTGGCAATGGGCGGGCAGCTAAGCCAATAGACTACTAATTTTGGCTTTAGGGTTGAGCTTAGGCCTCAAAATCTGGGCCTAAATTTCGTAAAAAAATTCATCAATCGAATTTAATTTTTAATTTGTAAATTTTGGAGCCTTAATTGGGCCACCTAGCCCAATGGCAGGGCTGGCCGTTTTAGTGGCCTAACCAAGCCTGGACTTTCAGGGTCTTGAGCTAAGCTTCGACGGGTCGATTGTCCTAGGTAGCTATTTTGTCCAACAAAGGTAGGTTATGATCCTATTTAGAGAGGGGAAATGGTTTGATATAAAACCTCACTTCACCTCATAACTCATGGAAAATTACAATTAAAACATTAGAAAAAATTCACATCAATCATTTGGGCTTGAACATTATGGTCGTGAAAAATAATTAAGATTTAAAGCTCTAAAAATAATATATATTGTAACAAATTATGTAAACCATCTGTTTACCTTTAAAATTAGTTTTCAAAATTCCGCAAGATCTGTGCTATTTTTTGAGTAACAAATTTATGTGCGGTAGCAGTGGGACAACACTTTTATCGCTCGCTCAGCCCTATCCCACCCCACCCCACGCAAACGTATAAAAGTGATGCTTTCCCGCGGGAGTAATGCCATGGCAATTCATTGTAGAATAAATAGATGCATCCCCTCTCTCTGAAACAAATTTTATAAATTTAGCCACTTTTTTTTTAAAAAAAAAAGAAAAAGAAATTGAGAAATATGCCTGGAAAGCGTCACCACCGACAAGGGCATAATAGTCATATATTAAAAAACTGGAGCCCGTCTCCAAGATTACCCAAATGCCCTCGCCGCCGGCTTTGCCCTACCTACCAATCACGCGTAGAACGACGTTCTAACTTCTAAACAGAACAGAAACGTGCTACAAGAATATTATGAGGTAAGGGGGGGGTTAATATAGTCCTTTAAAAATATGAGGATCTTTTAGTCTGGTTCGGTTCCCCCAACTACGGAACACCAAAGGGCCCTCTCGGACCCACGGCCTTTAGATCGAGAGATCCTCGCATTTAATGCCTTCACCCTTTTCCTCCGAAGCCCACAACCACCTCTTGGTTTTTTGCTCATTAATTGATTTGCTCAGTGTTCTAAAACTCTAGTTGGTTGGGTCAACCATCAATTTTGAAATCCAGTCTGAATCTACGATTCAGATTGCCTTTTTCGTGAGAGTCGATTAATTAAAAAAATTGAATAAACTTAAAAAGATAAAAATAATGAAAAATATAAATTGTAGGAATTGGACAATATGTAACGGTTTTCTAATAGAATTGACCAGTTCTATAGAAACTGATCCAATTTTTAGTACCAACAAAAAATTGAATCGATTTCTACCTGATCCCGAACTAGATCAAGAGATTATGGGTCACCATTTTTACTAACTTTGGATTTGAACCCTGTATTTGAAAAATGACATTGTGTTTAGTGCAATAATCTACTATTTTCTCGCATCGCGAACTGCTTAGGACCCAAAGTTTGGACAAACTCCAGTTTTAAAGGCACAGGCAATCAATGCTATGTTTTACTTTTATGTAAATGTTTTTTCTTCGTGTTCTAAGATATGCAAATTATTAGACTTTTATATGGCATAATTAGAAAAGTTGTCCAAGGTTACAGTTGTAATATCGTTGGAGTTTCTAGACATTTTGGAGAAACTAGGATCAAGGCTCAAGCGACGACAATAGAGCCGAGAGATTGACCCCCTCCGACCCCAGCAAGGGCAGAATTGCAAAAATTGGACAGAGTTATGGGTATTTTCATCATGGATATTTTTTTGGTACGATTCATTTTCTTTTCGCTTCCGTGAAGCTGCAACCGAAGCGGTAAAAATTGACCTTTTTCTTTTTAAAATTATGAATTGTATAAGTAAAAGTATTTCAATTCGAGCATGTATACTATGCTCTTGCTCGAGAATATTATACAACTACTACCTTGCTAAGAAGAAGTTAGTTGTTTTTGTAAGATGAAAAATTGGGAATCATTTAAGAATATTATTTTCAAAAGAAAATATTTAAATTTTGAGCTTTGTAACACTTAGATCTCACAATCATGAGATATTATTCATTTAAGTGTATATAAAGTCCAATGGGGTGCGGTTTGTACAAGGTTGAAGCCCTAAACAATCCGGCACTTTTAAATAGTGCTGAAATATATTGTTTCAGTACCAGAAATCTTACGATAGCTTGAAATTTTTTTTTATTTCTAATTATAAAATTTAAAAATTATAAAATAGTGTAGATCAAGTAAATGCATGAACACTCGAAAATTAACGCTTAGATAATACATTATAAGATGCATTATTTTTAAGATTAGTAAAGTTTTGAAGTGAGCCTTAATTTTATTGTTTAGGGCCTTACGCTTGTATAAACTTTTTTTTTTTATTTTTTATTATATCTCAAAAATTTTCTGTAATAGAATTGCTTCTAAATTGGGTTTTGATAAAGAAAGTAAATGTACAATATACTCTCAACGGGAGCATAAATTTTTTGCCTTTAAATAGAAAAGATCAGAAAATTTATTATCACTGTTTACTTCCATTTATGTAACACTGGATTCTTCCTTATCCTTTGCATTCGGCTTCTCCTTCACCTGCGTGTCCATTTTAGCCCTTCTCTCTTTCTCTCTCATCGCCTATTTTCTCTCTCTAGAAAGGTCCCCGTATTTCTACACACGCAGATAACACCCCCCGGGCCGGCGCTTCCCCCAATTCTCTCTCTTCATTTCCAACGCCATTGCCTCTCTCTCTCTCTCTCTCTCTCTCTCTATCTTACATTTGTAACATGCCGGGGTTTCAAGGCTTTGTAATTGATTGCCGGCTCTCCTTTTTGCCCGAGGATCATCGCCTGCCGCTCTCTCATACCTTTCTTTTGCTTGATCAACGCGTTCCTGGTATTTTTCCTCCTTCAATTTACACATTTTAAGCGTTTTTTGCCCTTTTTTGTTGCATCTGGTGAGATTTTGCCATTCTATTTTTTTTGAGCTTGCATTTTGATATTTGGATATATTTTGAGGGTCTTCTTTGATTCTTGTTGGCTTTGAGGGATTCTTTTAGGATTTTGTGGATGTTTTATGAGCTTTGGAGCTGCATTTGGCTTCTTTGAAGCATTTCATGGATGTGTATATTATTTTTCTGATGTTTGTAATTTGTATTGTTTGTTGGTTATTTAGCCTTCATTCGATTTCTTCATGTTTCTCAAGCTCAAGTTTAATGGTTTAAATGCTTTTATTTTTAAAAAAATTAGGGTGTTTCAATTAGGGATTTCCTATTGGCTTTCAAGTTGATAAATTTTGTAGGCAATTTTGGTGGTTTGGTGTTAAATGTGGATGTTCATGGGGATTCCCATTTAATCTTGATACCTGTTCTTAAATTGTTAAACACTCGGTCCCTTCCTCTTTTTTTTTCTTGATCTTTTCCTTTGTTGGCATTGATATGTGGTGGCTGATTTAAATTGTTGGGTCCATGGTTTTTTGGGGTTTCCTTTGGTAAATTACATCTCTCCCCCTAATGGTTGGAGCTACTTTAAGTTTTTTGAATGCACCGTGGATTTTTTTAGAGTCCTTTTAGTCTGTGAAGTTCAATTTTTGGGGTTTCTGTATGACATTCAGAACTGCATGGCGTATTTCGTTTGAAGTATTTGTGGAGGTATGGCATCTTCTTTTTGCGCTTTGTTGATATTTAGTTTTTTGAATGTTTGAATGATTTGCTGTGGCTCTGGATGAGTTCGTGAAATTTTCATTGGTTTTTGGTATGAGAAATTAAGGATTCTGTGAGCCAGGGATTCTCTTAATTTGTGCTGTTGTGATGCTTTGTTGAGAATGGGCTCTAGGCAAAGGTGCTCAGGGTGGTAGGTGCCACTGTGATCTCTAGTGTTCCATTCTCACCTGGTCCCAACTCCCAAGTTGGCATTTAAAAAAAAGAGAAATTGTGATTTTCTGTTCGGTTCCTCAATATTACTAGGTTTGCATGCTTATAGAAATTACTATCGGCATCTAAGGGTTTGGAAGTCGTGTTATGTTGAATCTTTTCTGCCTCTTTGTGATTTTAGGATGGAGTTTTTGGGTTTTTGATCTAAATCCAAAGGAGGCTTGGTTTCGCTACATGGGTTGTAGGTGTTCTTTTTAGCATTCAGTTCTGGGAAGCTATAGTTGGTTGGGTTTTTCGTATTTATGGAAGTTGCGTGTCATATTAAAGTGAACATGTCAAGTTATCCATTTGTGCAGGTTGTAAATAATTTTTGTTGCATGTTTTGTTTCACTGAGTGTTTAGGGTTTTACTTATTTTGAAACATATGGTTAAATGATTGGATTGTCTACTGGTTGCATCTGCCTTCTTATCAACACTATGTCGATGCTTTGTTGCTGTAGGGTTGCATAGGGTTATCTTACTCCGATTTTGTCAGCCCATGCAAACTTAGTAATTTTATTTACGTATTGTTATATCATTTGGGCAGTACCCACAAGCCAACAAAGAGTCACCTGCTACTTAGCAGTTGTTCTCCTGCCTTGCATGCTAAACCGACCCCAGTTTGTTATTGAGTATTCCTTATTTATTTTAGGCTTTTGCTTTTGTTTGTAGGCATTTTTTGTGGTTATCACCAATATGCATAAGAAGGTAATCCAGTGAATGATGGCTCACTGACGGGGCGTTCTATTTGAGCTTGTCACTTTGTGGGATCATTTCAGTTGGGTTGTCAGTCAAAGTCTCCTAGTTGCTCTGATGTAATGCTGCTCATTTGTCCCAAAACAGCATTTTGAAGTTTTGAAACCTTCTTTGTTTTGAAGGATTACCTTCATATTCCTGCTTTTTTAACTTCAATCTGTGGTCATTGTGTTGTTTATAACCTTAGTTGTGCATTTATATGTCCAATATGGTACATATTTTTATCTATGAAATTAAGTCTCTGAATGATGGTGTTGATTTCTGAATCTGCATGGAATTAATTACAATAGTTATAGGGTTTTTCCAATGGTTTTATTTATGCTATATTTGAATCTTGGATTATGTCCGGTAACTTAAATCTATTTCTAAATTATATTTTTTGGAAGGATAGACATGAAGAATATTATCTCATGTTAAAAAATTTCAAGACATCGTAAGTTGAGAATGTATATTGTCTTCTATGTATGACTTTTTCCATTCTAAAGGTAGTTTGCCTCTTCCAAATTTATTGATTTCCTGGAACATATTGACTACTCCACAAAGTTTGAAGGATTATTTAAACCATGAGCACAAAGAAATCAGAATGTCAAATGACTATTATGCCATTCTTTCAATATGGTTTTGTATCAAGAACTATAGGAGCCTTAATATTTGTCAGATATTAACTGCCCCGGATGAATAATAGTTGTTATTACAAGAATGAATTTGTCTATTTCATGCAAGGGCCTTTGTGTGTGGCTACCTTTACGAGGAACTCACTTAACTTATTGTTGCGGTGAGTGGTTAATCACATAAGAAATTTGTATGCTGGCCCCTTTTAAAGTTCTATTTTCTTTCCCTTTCTGTAACTGGAATTAATGGTGTCTTGGTTCTAATTTCTTCAGGCTCATGCTGGTCGATTTGTGTATGATTCTCAAGATTCCATGCTCTTATAAGAGTTCTTTTGTAAGACCTATTTGTTTATGATAGTTCAAGCTTGATGGGCTGAAAGTTCTGGATTTTTCCAGTAAGTATATATCATCGGTTGTGAAGGAGATTAGGGCACCCAGTTTGAGAAGACTTGCATCAATGTTTAATAGCAAGCAGGATTTCGTTACTATTTAATGCATTAATCTTTTGAGGAAGTGGTAGTTCTATATGCCGGGTGGTAGATGTCTTGCTGAAGTTGAATTCTATGTTTGGAGACCTCCTGGATTTATAACCTGGTAGCTTGGTTTGTTTGAGTTGCTGCTGAATTTTTGAGTAGTTTTATTTGTTGCACTGGCACAAGGACTATGTTAGCTTTCCTTGTCTAAACGGATGATACAGCATTATTCACCGTGTTTGTAGAACTGATAGAAAATCACAGGAAAAAGTATTGTATTTCAAATTGGATGTTGAGATTAACTGGCAGTGTGACCCTACTATTCATTTGACTCGAACATCTGAGGACATATAATCGAGAAACTATGGCTGCTGGTTGGGTTGGTGTGGGAGAAAGGGATTCTGCTACAGATCTCGAAGTTGGGGAATATACCTGCGAAGAAGGATCGAAAGATGCTAACTCTGGTGGGCGACATATGAGAAAGGGAGGACTCAGCAGGATTTGGAGTGGGTTTTTGAGGATTGATGGATCCATTTCAGGGGAAGAAACTCCAAGTTTCACCAACAATGTCAATGATGAAGCTGACATCTCTTTAGACAGGAATGATTTTCCTGGAGAAAAGAAAGCAGTAGATAGAGAAAAAATTGACTCTTCAGAGACAAAGCCAGTGAGGGAGAAACTGAAGAAAGCAGGCGGCAAGAAACCACCTAAACCGCCCCGGCCTCCAAAGGCAGTTGTATTGAACCCTTCAGATCAGAAGCTTGTTCGAGAGATTTCTGAGCTTGCAATGCTGAAGCGAGCTAGGATAGAAAGGATAAAGACCTTGAAGAAGATGAGGGCGGCCAAGGCGGCTTCATCAAGTGGTAATATGTATGCCATGGTCATCACCATCCTCTTCTGCATCGTGATGATCCTTCAAGGTAGCCTCTATCACCATATAGCTCCTTGTGGACTAGTACACAGTAGTGAAAGTATATTTTAATCTGATGGGCTAGAGACCCTCATCTCTTGGTGTAATTACCGCTCTCTAAAATGATGGTCAGTGAAGAAGAGAGGGGGGGCACCATTGGGTCGTGTCTTTGGGTCCTATTCTCTCTCCATCAGTGTCCATTCCATAATATGGTGATGAGCAGGATGAACTATGCTTCTGCGTAAGTCCATTGAATAGTATACACTTTCTGTATGAATTATATTTTCCTACAACTGATCATCTCGTGAGTAGATTATTACGCTTGATTTGTCATGTGAAATGGTCATTTAAGTTTCCCTATTTAGGAGTTCTCTTTGAATCTATGGTCCTTGAAAATGAAATTAAAGTTTATTTCTCCCTTTTTTATTCTGTTTTACTTTCAAACTTTTTTCCATGATTTTGAGTTTTTTTCTTGCAGGCTTGTTTTCTCGAGGTAGTTCAAGTACTGTGAACTTGCAGCTTTCGCCTGTTCCAGTTCCTGCAGGAACTGCAAGGGGAGGGTTTATCACAGTTCAGTATAACAGGAATTCTGGGGTTGGCACCCCTGGCTTCGAATCTGTTTCTCCCAAGTAAGTTTCTTTTGCTTTCTTTTTTTTGTTTTGGTTTTTGGTGTTTTTTTTTGGGTTGCCTGGGGGGGGGGGGGGGGGGGGGAAGAGGGGGTTTATTGAATCATATTTTATTGTTTTGGTGATTACTAATTAATTATTATGGTAGTTATGCATGCCTTCATATTAGAAAGAATTCTGAAGTAATTATATCATTTTATCTCAACTTGCAAATTGCAAATCTGCATTTATATTTTTATGCCATCCATCTGAAAACAAACTACTTTCCAGACTTTCAAATTTGGAATACTCATATTGTTGTGTATAGTCGTGGACTCACGATGATGGCCTTGACACCCAAGGCAATCTACTTCCATTTCTTTGTTATATGGAAAATCAATGCTTTTTTGGTCATCATTTTATAATTATTTCCTTAAATATTGTTTTGTGCTGCATTACTTATATATATTGCTTTTTAAGATATCAGGATTCTGAAAAACTTGGTGGCTACATGGGCATTTTGTGTAGAACTATAGAGGCACATGAATATTTTTGTGATCTACTGAGGAATGTTCAGCACCTTTGTGTGGTCCTTGGTAATGTGCTCAGGAATGAGGGCTTTTCTCCTTATACTATAGTACAATCAGCATACCAAATGCACACGTGATATTGATAATGCTAGAATCTATCATATTTATTATAATCTTTTTGGAGCACATTCAGCATATCACTATTTAGTTATACACCCACCACTTTTTATTTTGCTACCCAGAACATGGTGGCAATACTGATTCGGAAATTGGTTTGACCACCAATAGCATTGGGTGAATTATGAAAATGAGTGACTGAATGTGCCTCCTCATCTTTTCGCTTTTTAATTGTAGGGATGATGTTTTCCGTACATGTCTGTCTTTTCTTGGTAACTTGCATAAACTCTTAACTCTTCTGTTAGCAGGCCCTGTACAACTTGTTGCATATGGGCCATGTTATTATGAATCTGCTGTTTGACCCCTGTCATTTGAATTAGATTACAATCCCTGCACTTTGTTTGTTTTTGAAGTCTTTGGGTTTACTGGAGTTTTCAATACCACGCACACATCCTCAAAATTCAAGTGTTGGGGAAAGTTAGACAAAGCACTGAAATTCATGTACTTTCTCATCAAGGAGTAGACTAAAATATCAGAAAAGATTGTCAATTCTTCTTCATTGTAGGTAAATAAGTAGATCATCCATTGAAAGTGAAATGGTAAACAAGTAGATCATCCCATTAACAGGGCTATGTATAGTTTGTTAACTTTATCTCAAAAAAAAAGACAGGACTATGTATAGTTTTTATTTTCTAAAGACGTGGAATCAGTGACATCCTTGAGAACTATCTCTAAAGGTCCGTTAACAATCACAAAAGTTTATTCATTCTCCTTGATCACTTCTTCATTATATGGGCCACGCCACGGCCACGCCACGGCCACGCCACGGCCACAAGGAAGGAAGTAGGGCTTTTTCTTTGGTTTTCCTAGGGATTTCGTTGTTACTTTCATTATTAGTGTCGCTGTCATTACGGGGCTAAAACAAAGGACCCCCTCAGTTGTTTGACCAAATTGGCTCCGATGCATCTCTAGCAAAAATTGATTCCATCTTATTCCATCAAGCATCGAGCACACAGTATTTTCTATCATATCAATTGAAATGTTAGAAAAAAAATAGTTTTATTGCTAAATCAAAATTCACTTTCGCATTTTTCAGCGTTCCATGAATTATTGCAGAGAGAAATTGGCATGTGATTGACTCTGTTATCTTGTATCCAATTGCAGTGAGGTTGAACAAAGCTCGGGATCTGATACATACAAAAAAGAGAGAGTTGTGGGTTGAAAATGAGGAAAATGTTAGTTAATGGCTGATGGTATGCTTTCCAAAGCAAAGATCTACATTGGACTATGCTTCTTGGTGAGTGATTGATGCATATTTGTAGCCTGTAGCTACCACAGTTCCCCATTCAAAGGTCCTGGCTTAGTTGAAAGCTTTGTGTACATATGATTTCCCGTGAAATGTTTACCTGTGGGACATAAGGTGTTGCTTGTGTTCATCTGGGCACTCTAGAGAGAAATTTTGAGAGCTTTGTATGCCTAACCTCAGGAATGGCAGTGGAAGATTTGGACCTCTGAGATATGCTTACTACTAACGCCATTAATGTTCCAAATTTTTTTTGTAGTATTCAATATAATTTTACTTATTTTATTAAGCTCTTGTATGATTGTCCTCCTTGAATTTATGTATCCTAGTGAACAGCTATCGTGTCCTTGGGCTTAATGCACATTTTACAAGTTTATGATATTTATGTACACGAAACGAAATGAACATCAAGATTTGTTTCAATGTCTGCTAAGTTATGCCCTCATTGCTTATTCATTTTTCATTTGTGGGATAAAATGGGCGGTTCCGAGTATTCATAAAGCAAACAAGAAATATTGGCCGACAGTGGATCTGAAATGTGAAAAATTTGACGAAGTCCATGTTTCTAACAAGGTTGCCAGATCCTCAAGTCTGAGACAGGTCCTGCCGAGCCTGATAGCAGTCTTGCAATTGTAGTATAAAGGGTGCCATCAAGTCTGAGACCAGGTCCTGCCGAGCCTGATAGCAGTCTTGCAATTGTAGTATAAAGGGTGCCAATGGACTGGGAGGCCTGGACTGTGCCCAGCCTATCGCTCCCTTATGCAGCTAATCTTCGGGGTTTGGCTGGGCCTGGCCCGAGCTCATGTAGCTAGGCTGGTGCTATGGCTTTAGAGCCAAGCTAAGCTTGAGCCCGTCCTCTGACAAATGGGGCGGCCTGAGCCTGGCCCAAAAGCCTGCATGCACTCCCGATTGGCAGCCCACTAATTAATCATGCTGTTTGCTTAAGCATCTCAGCGTTTCAAGGGATGTTTTGTTCCATTTCACAAGTATCCGTTCCATCTACTTTGAGTTAAGTGTATGCCATACATCACTTTTCCTGAAATATCTCTCTCTCTCTCTCTCTCTCTCTCTCTCTCTCTCAGATTGTAAATTTGGAGCATTGGCTAAGTCCTGAAAAAGCAATGTGGGGAACTTTCGAAGATAATCCATATGGCAGGCAACATGGTGAAATGTACAGCTTAGTAACGCATTGCGTGGTTCTCACTTTCCTAAGGATATCTTTATTGCCATGAATTGAAGAATTTAGATTAAAAAGGCAATACAATAGAGGTCGATGGGTCCTTAGCATACGAAGGATTTCAAACCCACACTCAAGTAACTACTACTATCTATCCAGTGCTATTTGTAAATACATTTTTACCTTGAATTATACCTAAAATTTTTGTAGAGAAGGGGCTTAAACACCAGAAGTTCTCCTTCACAAGGTTTACAGTTGTTCAGTAGAATTCTCAAGCTATCTTGTGGAGAGAGTGAGAGAGAGAACCACGAAGGAACTCTTCAAGCCCCCAATTGTGCCCATGAACAGCTAGGTCGCCTGAAGCTTTGGATGGTCAGCCCGTGGCCTCCACAATCCAAGACTGTATTTGTGCGTGTATTTCAATATCAATTTCCTCTGCACATTATAAAAAATGCCCAGTGTTAGACTTCATTACGTTTTCAAACTCCAAGAATGACGTTTTCCACTGAGTTTTAAATTGGAGAATTCTATTGTAGATGTGCCGATATTTTATGTAGAGTAGAGAAGTTGCAGACACTGTAAATTCTCTTCTTTGATTAGTGGATGCATTTAAGACACATTAATAAGCACCCACAAAAATAAGAAGGAAAAATGGGGCCACCAAAAGACTCTGCAATTGGTCCATTTTACATAAAAAACAACAGAGTACGAATATAAATCATTATAAGTCCCTCATGACACTGAGAAAAGGGGATCCATATTAGTAAGGACATCATTAATTACATCAAATGATCAGCATCTAATCACAAGCAGATAAAATAACAAGGCCAAGATAAAGGAGACTCTAGAATGCGAAATTTAAATCTGATGAAATGCGCAATGGAACTGACTCCTTTGAAGCCTACCTTTTGCCTTCGTAGTGCTCTGAAAATAGGAAGCGGTCCTAGTAAAGATTCCACCAAATCACAAGATTCCCATTCATGAAATCTCAACTCTCATCTTGTGTAGCTAATTATGACTAATCTTATGCTTACTCATTCCTTTCTTATGTGGAAGTGGGAGCAAAGGTGAGTGAGGATTCTGAATTTGCAAAGGAGTGGATCAATTAAGCATCAAGACAGAATGCTGAGAAGAATATATGTATGTGTGACGACCCCAAAATTTTTAAAACTTGAAAATAATAATAATAATAATAATAATAATTCTATAATATGCCATTAATATATTGCTAATTTTATATTGTTAATATAAATATTGATTAACAATGAATAATACGATATTATTGTTAATATACCATTTTATAACTTTTGATGATCCAATTTTATTTGGGTAGACCTTAGATCCACCATCTCCTATTTCATGCTTTGGCTTTAGCCTGGCAGTTTTTCACCCCCCTTTACTGTTTTTAAGACACCTTGCAATAAGGTGTACCATTTTGTTTAAACTCTCTCTCTCACTCTATTCGTAGTATATCTTAGCCTTCTTTCTCTCTCTTGTCGACAAGATTCAACAATAAACTCCAACTAGAAGATGATTTCTTTGTGCCTTGAGAGATGCATAGGTTGAACCATTGGTAACCGGTATCTTTTTCTAGACTACTCTGCACAATCTCCTCCTCATCAGACATCATTTACTTCTCTCTCTAGACTAGAAAAGCGCAATTTACAGCAAAGCTAGCGGTTTATTTTGACAACCTTATCCTTTTGTCTTTCACCATCAATTCGAGACTCCTTCCCATGCATTTAGAGTTTCGCCTCGTTCTTTCAATTGCATGAATAACCAAAATTATTCCAGTTTTCTCACACTAGACTGAAAACCCCAAGTATAAAATGGCGTTCTAAAGGTCACCTTGGGCAACCCAGGCCAGGCCAGAATAGGGGGGATCTTCCGCGACCACGCGGACATCACCATTCTCACCTTCTCATCCTCCATCGGGATCACAGATTCCACGGAGGCAGAGGCACGCGCTCTGCTTGAGAGGCTAACACTGTTCGATCCTACCCTAATCATTGAAGGGGATTGCAAGAATGTTATCTACTGGGCTTTCCACTTAGCCCACCCTCCTTGGAGACTGTGGCACATTGTTTACCATACTGACACTCTTTGTAGGCATACACAGGTCTCTTGGACACATATCTGGCAGGAGGCCAATCGCACAGATGACGACCTCGCCAAAATGGGAGCTACAATGGAGCAACGGTGTCTTTACAAGGGGGCTGCTTGATCGGTTTTTTGGGATCCCTTATCAACTTTTTGGGTTTTTTATCGGTTTATTTCTTTTCTTTTTGTTTTTTTGGTTGTCGTTTTTCTTTCGTTGTCACCTTTCTCGGTGACTTTTGCTACCTGCTTGGGGCTTTTGTATCTTTGTACTCCCTTTACCATCAATACAATGTATCTTTGTACTCCCTTTACCATCAATACAATGTCAACTTTATAACAAAAAATAAAAATAAAAAATAAAAATAAAAAATAAAAATAAATAAATAAATAAATATATATATATATATATATATATATATATATATATAAGAGAGACATGTTCACTACAAAGGGTCTACTAAATTTTGTTGTAAGCAATTAAGAATCATAAATGCAACTTTCTCTTGATTATTGATGTATTTGGTCATTCCAAACACCATAAAATGCTAAACTACAATAGCATACAGAATTAAAAATACACAGAACATACAACCATGCCATTTATAATATGCCACCATGATGAGTGGACTATGTAGACCTTTGTCTATTCAATTCCAAGAACCTATTTCATATAGGCAAAGTGTACCCTTACCCCATACGATCATGTTCTTCCTTTTGTCTTGATAGACAACGTTACTGCTGATACTACAAATATAATGACGTTATGAGGGTGATATTGCCTGGTTGATCTTAGGGAGAAGGAAAACAAACATACACACACACAGACACCTTGTCAACGGCATCATCTCCATTCCCCATAACGGCCAACTCTAGTTGAGACTTAGTAACAAAGGGAACTATCACCAACGCTGAGATTGAAATATACCATTTAAGGACAGCTCAGCACATCCCCGGTCCTATGGCTGGGCACTTCACTACCCTAACAGCTCTCCATTTCACACTAGGACATCCACGCTCACATCATAAAAGAGATGATACTCATATTTATTCATTCTTTTACAACTATTAACCATGTATTATGAATGATTCCAAGGCAAGGCAATTGTGCAGCCACCTTTCCTCAAAGTCATCAACTAGGGTTAGGTGAGAAGAGATGGCCTTATGTTGTCCTCGTAATTGCCTTCCTAGGTGACCCAAGTGACCATCTTTGATAACTATGCTGATCAATAGTCCTCAATCCCCTAGAGATTCCATAATTTCTCTTTCCATACCCACCATGGGCAGCACTCCAGATATGTGGACTCTCAGTAATGACTCTACTCAGCAAACCTACAGGCTCTTCATCCTTCCATGTACTAATCAGTCACCATCTTATATTCCGGATTCATTCACAAATCGGTAAGAGACAAATTAAAAAGGAAAATTATATAAGTTGACATATAGTTGCTAGGTTAACAAAAGAGCTAGGTACATGGAAGATATTTTGGACCACTGAAAAGGAAGTTCAAACTATTTAGACCACCATGTTTACCAATATAAAAACATGAAAATCAAGAAGATTTGCCAATATGAAAAAGAAATAGCAGACTTAAGGAAAGGAAGTATTGGACAAAAGCGTAGTTTTACCCACAAATATAGCTAGATGCACCAGAATAAGTAGTTCAATAAGATGACAAATGAGTAGAGATGAAAATTCCCATGAAGGAAGTGATTCAAAAGAATTGTCATATTCACCTGACAAATGAGTAGAGATGTAAATTCCCATGAAGGAAGTGATTCAAAAGAATTGTCATATTCACCTAACAAATGAGTAGAGACGAAAATTCCCATGAAGGAAGTGATTCAAAAGAATTGTCAACCCCAAAGGTCCTCAAGTGTACTAGTCTCTTTCTGAGTTTCTGTGGGTGTAGGAGATAGACTAGAGATAGCAATGGCAGCACAAGTTAAAAGGTAGGTCCAAATCAACTGTAGTATGTTCATTTAATTCAGCCCATCAATCAATAAAACATGTCCATTTCCATCAATTATTTAGGAAACATCATAATTTATTCTAATGGTGGCAAATAGGAACCATGAGCTAGCAGTTAAGTCATAAAATATTGCACCTTGATCCAAAGAGAGAACACAAGTTGGTGGTGTTGTCCATTGATTGCCATGTCTTAAGACAATCTCAGAAGTAGGGAAAAGGGGGTTTGCAGACATAGGCAAATGAATGTCTGCCCAACTATTCAAACTGGCCAAAGAACTGGTACACCGAATGGAAGAATAAATGGTCTCAAGCTATGAACAATTAGGAAACTACTAAAGTTTCTCAAAATAATTTCTACATAAATAAGAATGATGATACAGTCCAAAAGAAACATCTCTTTCCTTTTCCCAAATCTGGTAGTAAAAAGATCAGGCACTTGAACCAAATATGAGCCACAGCAGCATCACAGATTTTGATACACATGTTCCATGTGTGACAAAAAAAAATTTAATTTGGAAACTGGAGGATGGGTTGAATTTCACGATACAAATGCAAACAAGGTCACCTGTTTGGGGATGGTAGGTTTTTCTAATTAACTCTGATACATGAAAGGTTTCAGAGCACAATTAAGGATTGGAGAATATCCAAATGATGCGTCAGGTTCTTTGGAGAATCAAGTCCATGTGTTAGTCGTGGATAAGGCACCAAAAAAATAACTATTTGTTGACAAATGCCCTCAAGACGAGAACATATAGTGTGTGTACTAGGCAAATCGAGCAAGGCATCATATGATAATTTGAATAAACTAATCATCGAAGTCCAAATACTATTGGTTGGAATGTGATTGTAAAACCTCGGGAGAGCCCTAAAGAACATGTGCTTGAAAGCTATCTCAAAAGCATGATCCTAAAGAAGTTGTCCCTCCTAAATATTTAAGAAAAAGGGCCCCTCATCTAAAACAGGTACGCCAATCTATAACTTAAAACCTGTCTAAATGGTCATGCCCCATAATCCTATATTATACAAACATGACATCCATTGCTATCTAACATCAACGTTTGAAGAACTAGAAACGCATCCTCTGACACCACAAGACAAAGGATTATCCAATACTAGAATCAATTGGAAGCTGAAATACGAATTAAATCTTATCTTACTCTGCATACAACTATTTGTTATCCTAGAGAAGGCAAAAGTTTCCAAATCCAAGGGATAAAACATCCAGCAAGTCCTACCAAAATAAGAATCCCATTTATCCACCATCAGTTTTAGGGTGAATCCCCAATAAGCTCACATTTAACCATGCTATCAACTAATCAAGAGTTTCCTCCAACTACCAAGCGGGAACTCTGGCCATACCCTTATACTCATTGATGTCATCTACAGTCAACAAATAAAACTTCCAAACTGTTGTTTTCTGAATACTGAAAGTTTACCAACTTGCAAACTGCAATCGAAAACCAATGTTTCAAAAAGCAAACCGCCCAACGCCTGAGCGGCCGCCGGGGCGGTTTTGGGGACCTGGGCGCATCACCTAGGCCTAGGTGCCCAAAAAAAGTGGATACCCCCTAAGCGCCCTCCTAGGGGCAAAAATGCCCCTTGTTGAGGGTATTTTTGGGTCCTTTTTTTAATACTAAAGGTGCAAAATTGTGGGTTTTATTTAAGTTCATTTGAAACCTAAACCCATTAGAGCCCCATTAGAGTATATTTTAGAAAGAGAAAAACCCCAAAAATAAAACAATTTCTACTGGGCTACCCAGATTCGGGCGCCTAGACCTTTGAACCGAAAACCCAAACAGATCCTAAGAAAACCCATAAAAGAAAAAGCAAAAACAAATTTTAATCCCTCATTCTAAAATAAGATTAAGAATGTATGATCCACGAGTAATTTTGCCACCATGAATCATTCAGAACAAAAGTGAAAAACACAATAAAAAGGAAAGCTACTTCTTCTCACTAGTATTGAAGCAGGAAGCAGGAAAGACACAAAATTTACCTAAAGCAACAAATAAAGAAGTAAAGTAAAAGGAAAATACGTGTTTACAAGGGATCCCTAGCTTCTTTAGCTTTAAAGTCCTGGTGACCAAAAGCTTTTGAAAGTCTCCAATCTCCTTCTCAAGCTTCTCGACATGAGTTTCAACGCCTTTGCCCACGCCAAATAGAAACTCTGGAATCCCAACTTTCACTGCAACATTTGTCCTAGATTTTCAATATTTAAAATTTGAAAACACCAAACCCATAAAAAAAGAGAGGAAACCCTATAATGCTAACTACCAGGCAAAGGCCACATTCTCAGAGTAATAAACACAAGGAAATCAAAACCCAAATTCCCCAGCAACATTTGCACTAAAATTTGAACTACCCACCAGTTAATATCCCTAAAACCCTTTAAAAAGAAATGAAAAAAAAAGAATATCAATCTACCATGCAAAACAAAAGTTACCCCTTCAGAAGAGGATGTTTGGGGGCTTACCTACGTATTGGGGCGATTTGGAGAAGAACCGAGGAAAACCACCACCATGAAAGAGAGAAGGAAGGAGAGAGCGAGTGTTCGAGAGTAATGGATTTCGAAGAGAAGCCAGTGCCATGTATGCTGAAATAGCAGGAAAAACACAAACACTGCAAGGATTTAACAGTACACCTTAAAATTCATAAAGGAGGGTGATTTTCAGTGGTTCAAAGTGAAACTAACATATTACATGCTGGGATTGTATACCATGAGACCGTTTATCTTTGTTGCAAGGAGATTGCAATTGCTACTAGCTATTTGATGCCAAATTGGATGACTTCGGGTGTGTCACAAAGTTCAAGAAATTGTTTTTTACTTTTTGGACTTTGACTCTAGTCAATGATACATTTACAACCACCCGATTTGGAATCTGACAGACAAGAGGGATTGTGCCCTGCTTGTATTAAAAGTAAATGGTCTCTTTGTATACATTTCCATGCCCCTGAACTTCCCAATTTAAGAGAAGTTCAGCTAAGGAAAGATTGGCTTTTATCATTGTAGAACGAGTTACATGAGAATTTAGGTTTTTATCCAACAAGCTGAAGCGAAAAATAAGCATCACACCTCCAGCAAGGGAGGGAGGAAAACTGAAGAAAAGAAATTGAGAAACAAGCGAAAAGTGAAAGTAGAGCAAAGGAGAAAACTTGCACAAAGAAGAACTTTAAAAAAAAGAGAGTGAAAGTATCATTTAAACAAAGGTCAAATGATTCCCTTTAACAAGGGTGGCTTTACCCCCTAAGAAAAATTTAAAAAATGAGAAAGGCTCTTGAACAGGCTAGCCCACAGGCTTTCAGGGTACGGGCACATTTTAAGGCCCATGGCAGGGCTTGGGCGCTATTTAAAAAGAATTCCCTAGATTTATAGAAAGCCAGCCCGAATTTTTTCAGGCTTAGGCCTCATTATCATGTCGAACCCTACCCTACCTTCCATAGTTTTGGGCCGGACCTCAGGCCTAGCTGGCCTTGCCCAACCTCGCCTGTTAACAGCCCTATTGTTGATGGTTGGGAACCCAAACAATCAAGGCAGTTCAGTAATTTAGCCCAGTGCCTCAAGCCAAAATGACGATAATATCCCTAGTTATTTCAGTGTTGCAAAAACAGATCAAGCATTGACAAAAAAAAAGAAGAGTTTTATGTTTATAACCTGAATAATGAGCATACTAATTCGCAGTTCTATGTTACTGACCTTAGACAATCACATATATTAACATAATTTGGTTCGAGCCACATTAGTGTGTTATATCAAAATGCCTATAGTTATTTTGGGTCCTAACCAATGTTGCTAAGATCAGGCCTGTGACCAAACTGGTGCGGGCACTGGTCAGTTCGACCGGCCGAACCAGACTGGTTCGCTGGTCAGACCAGTCTTAAATTAAAAAAATAAATAAAACTCTGGAAAAATATAGAGAAGGGGTAAAACAAAGGAAATTATGGAAAAAGAATAAAAAAAATCCAAAGAAAAAGGAAAGGCAAGTAAATGAATAAAATGTCTATATCCAAGATATCTTTCAATAAGTTTTAAATCTCTTTCACAGTAGGTTTTTTACTATTTTGAAAAATCAGCATAATAAATTTCATAGAGTCAAATACTAAGCTTGGAAAGCAAATATCCTTAATTTTAAATGACCCGTCCAATTATCCCCAAATCAAAATATAACCAACAATATCTTCTTCTTCTTTTTTTGATGAATTTGACAAATATCTCAAAAGAAAAACTGAAAATAATTAAAATGCAATATGCTCATTTTCCTCAACCAAAATGAAGCAGAACAAAAACTGTATAAAAATCGATCAAAACGGTGTTAAAAAAATCATCAATCCAATGTTTTATTTCCCAATATGGATAAAGATCGGTAGGCAGCCAATTCCAGTTGAAGGAACCTTGGTATTCAACTCTGGAATTGCCAAAATCGGGATACCTAGTCGAACAGGGCAAATCGAAATTGGACTCCAGACAATTCATGGCGCATCTCAGACACAAAAAGTTTACAACTTTTAAACTCCGTTTAACAGTAAAAATTAAGACATTATAAAAGAAATGACTTTTACGGATAATAAGCTGAAAGGATCAGAAACCTGGCTTGGAACTCCCAGAGGGAAAAGATAGCACTGTTTGAATCAGCGTCGATCATATGAGGAAAGTATCATCATTTCCATCAACTTCAATAAATGCATTAAATCATAACCCAAAATCCACGGAGAAAAAAGAGAAAAAATGGCCACTAAAACAAGTACCAAAAGAAAAAGGACTATTCCAACGGAAGTAGCAGTGGTTGTAACAAACTTTTCAGCGAGAAAAGAAATGAAAAAATATAGCGGCCATATTTCCAGCTCCAGAGCAGCCCTTAAGAAAAAACGAGGCCAAATCGAGAAAAAAGAAGTGGAATGCAGCTAAATTTGGCATCCACTCTTACACAGCTACCATTGAATCCAGACAACTGGTAATCAGTTTTCGACACATAAAAAAGATAAACGTGGAAACAAACTAGAGAGAAGAAATTTAAATACCTCCAGATCTGGAGCAAGGAAAAATAGTAGACCCGATTTGCAGGGGAACACCTAAATCTGGGGGGAAGAGAATGACCAGCCCTAATTTGCAGGGGAACACCTCTAGAACTCAAGATGAAATCGCAGAACCTTGGGAAACCCTAAGGGGCTGAGACCCCTAATCTAGAGGAAATTCCTAAACATAAAGGAAACCCCTAAAAAGGAAGAGCACTGAACCTCGTTGTCTTCGTGACTGGAGAAACCCTAGAGTTGAAGCCTTAAACCCTAGGCGATACTGGTCCATGACCAACAATATCAACTTCAAAGTTCATTCAATCATCCAAAACAAACCCCCCCAAAAAAAAGAAGGCAAAAAGCAGAAAATTCTTGCTAGGAGAAAATGAAAATGCATTTTAGAAAAGAAACTCCCAAAAAATATATGCAAAAACCCACAAAGAAAGCATTTTTTCACGTAAAAAAATGTGAAAATTCATCCCCATATATAATGGAAATAGCATTGAGATTTAATGATCACTAGTAAAGAGATCCAGGGTCATTGCAAAATTTCATGCAAAAGCCCACAATAAAATCCAAACTGTTCCGTTTTTGCCAACAATAAGCCAAAAAAACAAAACAAGTGGTTGAATATACTAACTTGGGCTTCAAACAGGGATGGATTGATGGCCGGATTTGCCCGTGAAAAAACGCCGGAAGATTTCGAGTTTTAAATCCTCGCTCTCCCCCCTCAACTTTTAAACCCTCTCTCTCGCCGGAAAATCGTGGGCTTCAAAGGAGTCTCTAATTTACATTTTAAACCCTATTCCGCTCTTTAATTAGAATTAAGAAAAGTACACCTTCTTATACCATACGATCCCATAACTTAAAAACGACCAAATGAAACATGATAAAAATGAGTATTTTCCAATGAAAACAAAAAAAAATATATAATATGCAAAATAAATGGAAACACTGAACCG
Source organism: Amborella trichopoda (assembly GCF_054954075.1). Lineage (NCBI taxonomy): Eukaryota > Viridiplantae > Streptophyta > Magnoliopsida > Amborellales > Amborellaceae > Amborella > Amborella trichopoda. The sequence continues at coordinate 54,268,529 of NC_142337.1, forward strand.
GTAGGTTTGCCACTAGACCGGTGGACCAGCTAGTGGGTCGGCCAGTCCATCGGTCCATTGCCGGTTCAACGGTACTATACAGTGAACCGGACAGGTGACCCGTTTACTCGTTTTTGGTTATGACCGCTTGGTCTCATCCCATCATTGGTCCTGACCTTAAAAATGAGCAATTTGGAAATATTTGAATTTTATTTGAGTAGTTACATTGGTAAATAAATTTATTTAATTAATTATTAAACTTTAAATAATTTTATGATATAATTTACTTGCACAAGTAAAATGCAATTTAGATTCTAGAAGCAATTTCAAGACCCCCGGGTTCTAGAAGCAGTTTTGAAAAAAAAATTCTTTATGAGATTTTATTGATAAAACATGAAGTTATAAAATTTGTATAGGCAGCAAATCAAACACTGAAAGAGGTATGGCTTTGGACTTTCACCGTCTGAAGTAAGGAGAGTTTAGAAAAAAAATTTACAAAAAAAAAAGAAAAAAAAAGAGAGGTATGAATGCATAATTAAATTTTGGACAATGTTTTCATGCAGTCAGCTCACTTGACAATAAATATATTTTTAAATATAATTTGATCATGGAAATCATGAATATGAAAAACAAAAAAAAATAAATTGAAAATTGAAAATAAAAATTATGTCAATAAGACATTTGGATTACCTATTTGCATCTATCTTTAAGATGAATGCTTTATACCTCTTAACCGCATATTGTAGAAATGCGGTCCAGCCCGCATGAAACAATTTTTTAAAATTTTTTGTGAGAATTTCGTAAATATAATTAATTTCGGACGGTATAGCATGAATTTCTCTACCTCTTTTTTTTACCCCCATGGATTACCTTTATATTGCATCGTGGGTAGAGGTCAGAACAGCCACTATTTAAGTTATTACGACCATCTTAAACATTGAACTGTAGAATTTTAAATAACTAAGGCATGTTTGGACGTGCTCGTGATTACTGATTATTGACCGTTTGACTAAAATTAATTTTGATACGAAGTTCTTGTTTGGAACTGTCCATCATAAAATTATTTGAGGTAATTTTATAGTCAGCTTTATATATAGTTTGAAAAACGATTTGGTCAATAATTTGTTGAAAGGGTGCAGTTTTTTATCATGGTATATAATTTTGATGTAAAATGTTATTAAGATTATCTCAAAATCTATTTTATATCTAATTAAAAAAATTCAAATTTAAAAAATGGCTAAAATCAAATAGATCTATAAACAGATGAAAATCTTGAAAATGGACGGTGTAGATAATATATTGTAAAATGTTATTTCTAATACTTAAAATATTTTTATTTTCTATAGTCATACATCTTGATATCGAGATGATCAATCAAAGGGCTTTTCAACGTTAAAACTACTTTTTCCTATAGATTTTTAAGTACATCCGTAGTTCTACATTATAAGATTCCGTCCTTATATAAACTTTTTTTTCTAAAAATAGTTAAAATTGTTGAAATCACTAGTTTTTATCTACGGGATGGCAGACTGTACGGAAGAAGCACGGAAGTGATGATGCCCAGAAGCTATAAGCTATAGAGGTTGCTTTGGGTGTCATATTATTTGCTTGTGGGCTTCACGAGAGTGAGAAAGTGGTCAGGTTTCTTCTAGAGGCCGAACCTCAAGTTGGTGCACTCATATTGCTGCATTGGTTTCTACTAATGTTATAAGATGGAATGGTTTAGAAAATGAGGCCGGTAATCATGAGAGATTAGATCGATGTTATCGGATTTGTTTCGGAGTCTTCTTCGGTTTGATGAGAAAAATGAAACAATTCGGTGTTACGACCGATTCAGGGGAAGATTTAGAAATTTTTTTTTAAAAAAATTAGATATTTATATGTAAAATACATACAAATAATGGAAAAAATTAAAAATAAAAAAATTAAAAAAAGAAAAAACTGTTATAAAGCTATTTCTTTATGGCCGAAGCATACCCGAATCTGACCGAAGCGGCCCGAATCTAACTGAAACGGCAGTACCAGGCATTGCTTCTCTTTGATTTATGCCTAAAATCTTAAGGCTTCAGCTTCTTCGGCCAAAAGCGATTTAGTAAAGTAGGTAAGAGCCACACTTTTTGAAGAGGAAGGGCCTATTGATGATGATGAGCATTTTTATATGAACAAGGGGAATGAAAAGAAATGTTTGGGAGAATGGTAAGGCTAATGTATAACAAATGCTTAGTACGGCCAAAAGATTAAAGTATTATACGCTAGAACAGTGATTGCAATTGAATCTCACCAATTAAATCATATGTTTAGTCATGATAACATTTTACCTTAGCAATATCTGGTTAATAACATTCGATTTAGTAGATTATCAATTGAATAACGAATACCGAAAATTAAGCATTGCCAAGGATCTTCGCGTTAGCAATTCCATGGGCAAACCTTGCTGGTTGATGCTAGTGATCATACTCGCCAACCTTTGGACTCATTTATACATGAGAATTGAGCCCTTCAACATAATTATGAATTTGAGGGGTCGATTTGGTCATGTAGCTTGAAAAAATTGATCGTCCTTCATAGCATGAACAAATACGGGTTAAACTTTGTGCACATGTGGAGAGTCAGATACCAGGGCGGATTCTTTTGTGGCAGCGCAAAGAACAGAAATTATGGTCTCCACTACATAACTGTCTCGATTTTGGATTATCTTTTAACTTTTTTGTGACTATGAATCGGCATTAGAAACACCGGCCAGTTAGATCGGGACCGCTAGGATCACGAGTTTGGTTAAGGCGGGTTTTGAGTGTATAAAATCGTAGTTTACGCCCCCTAAAATGTCCGGCCCAAAACCGGTTGTGTTTTTATCTAACCGGCTGGTTTTCCACTACCGAGTTAGTTAGCCGATATATAGAGCACTATTTACGAATGATGGTTATGTGACTATAACGGGTGTTATTTTGAAATAGTGGCCGTTACATGTTGCAGGCACCCGTTTTTAATTGTATATCACATTTTTTGATTTGTTTTCCCGTCTTCTTTTGGCTTTTTTCGTGCATTGTTGTTGTGAATCACTATCTAATGTCTGTAAAACAAGGAATTGAATTGGATTGAAACATCGAAAAAAAAGAGTTTCTTTGGATTGAAATGGCAGATTTTCATAGGTTTTGAAAATTTCCGTCATTCTTTCAATAATCTTTTAAATACCAAATTGTTCTTGATGAAATTTGGGGGGTTTGATAAATAATCAAAGCATTTATTAGATCTATGTTTCAATTTATTCAAACATCGAAATATTGTGAGATGATTTTAACCAGAAATGCTGCTACTTAAGAAACGCATATTTTTTTTATCAATTTATTTGGCGTTTTATTTCAAATTGAGTTGTGGATATTAGTTATCAAGGCATTATCCCTCAAATAAAATAGATATGTTTATTTCTGATTGAGTAAATCTTTTATATAAAATTTTTTCTTCGATTTCATTAAAATTTCATAAATTTGAAAATTTTGTCAATTGTGTAATTAAATAAAAAATACAAAATATTTTTTTTATAAGATTTGGTGCGTTTGAAAAATGGTCAAAGCCTTTACAATGCATGTATTGATTCATTCAATTATCCTAACATTGAGAGTCGTTTCTTGCTCAAATGTTCTCGATTTTAAGGGTTTTTGAGAAATCAATTTTTCTAAAAAGAAAAATCATTTTGCTAAATAAAATTATATTTTTTGATGAATATGGGAATTGTTTTTCCATTTTTCTTAATAAAATTCTGTTTTTTTGTAAAAATATGTTTTTTAATGAATATGACAAAAAAAATGATTTTAAATTTGTTTAATGTTATATTTTTTTGAAAATAAAATAAAATAAATGCATCATAATGTCGCTCGATTTTTTTAATTATGATTTTTTAAGTACATGATATAATTCCATTGTAATAATGAAATGTGACACATTTTTTTTTTTCAAAGTGCACACTTCAACAAGTCTACACGTGATGTAGGAGTGCAAAAAGGCGAGTAAAGACTAAAGACCGGCATAAAGCAAAGTCAATGAAATACTGCACCAATGTCTAGTATGTTCTTCTCCAAAAAAATTTCCTAAGATAAATGACGGTAATAAAATAATATACATTAAATCTGTGTTTATTTTTTTTCCTTTTTTTTATTATTTTTTTTCTGTTTTGGGGGATTTTTTATCCTTTTTTGTTTAAAAAAAGAATTCTACCGAACCAGTTCGTTTGGTTCTGGTTCCAATCGCTCCAGACCCCATATCCAGTTAATCGTTCCGATTCGATTTTGTGAACACTGCTATGGACAATACAATCACTTTTGTACCAACTGACTTTAAATGTAATTTTAACAAAATTTAAGTTGCTATTATTCAAAAAAGGAAAAAAAAAGAAAATAGGATGAAAAATTTTCAAAAAAAAAAATCCTTTTTAAGAACATGAATAAATTCATACAATCACTTTTGTACCAACTGACTTTAAATGTAATTTTAACAAAATTTAAGTTGCTATTATTCAGAAAAGGAAAAAAAAAGAAAATAGGATGAAAAATTTTCAAAAAAAAAAAATCCTTTTTAAGAAGAACATGAATAAATTCTCATTTTTCTTAAAGAAAATTGTTTCATGTGGGCTGGACCACATTTTTACAATAGGCAGTCCAGAAGTATAAAGCATCCATCTTAAAGATGGACGCAAATAGGTGGTCCATCTAAAAACAATTGTAACCAACAATCCAAATGTTTTCTTAATATAATTACTATTTCAAATTTTCAATTTTTTTTTTTTTTTTTCATATTCATGATCTCCATGTTAAAGATTATACATACTCTAAAAATTAGGATCAAATTATATTTAAAAAATATATTTATTGCGAAGCCCGCATTTCTACAATATGCCGCCACATAGAAACCGTGTCCTTTACTGAAAGCACATAAATTACAACTTAATAATGTAGCATTTTCACCCAACCAAACCTAGTAGGTAACATTTAAATTGCAGCTCAATCATGTAGTGTCCACAACAAAACAAGCAGGGCACATAATCAAAGTTATATGCACAAGTGGGGCAAGGATCACAGGCATGAAAGTTCTGATCACTTGACCCAATAAGCAATCATGATCATCAAAATAATGAAGAAAATTATCTGCACCCAAATTACTAGAGCATCAGTACATAGATACAGTTGATAACACTTAAGCAAAGAAGTATCTACCAAAACAAATAAATAAATAAATAAAGTGGTTGAAGCAAGGTTTACCAGTACAACATTTTGCCGAGTCTTGCTTTCATTGGCATAGGACCTCCTAAAGAAATTCAGAAAAAAGGCTATAAATCATATTGTCTGAACACATAAGAAATTCCAAATTGTGACACATAAGAAGGCAAGTTACTCAACCTTTTATCAAGCGACCCAGAGGCTCTGCAAGCCTTCTGTATTGCTTCTACACGATCAAGAGTTTTTGTAGCATTTGGGTCGCCTTTATCAACCTGCAAGAGCAATGAACCCTATACATATTGCAGCTACAACAACATGATCATGGAGTTAATGAGGCAACCGAGTTTTACAACCGCCTTTGCAATTTGATTGCCCACTAATTCTTTTATGGACCTTCTTTTTCCATCTGACAATCATCCTATTATGAAACTCATTTAAGAGTTTTAGAAAGATGAAATCTATATGTAGAAAATCCATGCAGCAACCACAGAATAGTCATAGTTTTTTTATGGACCTTCTTTATCCTTCGGACAATCATCCTTTTCTAAAACTTATTTAAGGGTTTCAAAAGAATGAAATCTATTCCTAGAAAAATCCATGCAGTGACCAAAGAATATTCAGTGACTATAAAAGAGAGGATGAAGGAACAATAATCACCATTTCAAAACGTCATTTGATAAATATGAGCACTCAATAATGAGAGTGTTGAAAATAATTACATATTACGAAATATAAATCACATTCCGATTGTTAGAAAATATATCTGATATGCATTGTAACTCAACAAAATATCATATACCCTAATATATAACTGCGTTGCCGATGTCTATTTGATATTTGGTACATGGTTAGCACATATGTCTACTTTTGTTCTAGTAGCCAGGAATAAATTTGCAATTTTTTTTTCCTCTCATTTGCATAGATTGAAACGGTCATGGGCTCCAAAATGAACATCTCTCTCACTTTTGAGTTTGTTATTCCATCTTTACATGTTTGCATGCAGGGCATTCAACACCAGTATGTATCATGAGCCTGCAACCATTCACTGGTTGCATATGTCATGTGACAATCCTTTTCATCTCACAATTGAAGATCTTTCCCCAGAAAACTTCTTTAACTTTATGACAGGTAGCCAAAAAAAAAAACAACAAAAGAGAACAATGCAGAAGCTGCTACTAAAGACGTAGTGCAATTTACTACAACTTCAGAATAATGGAGAACCTAGTTGATGAAGTAGAAATTAATTAAAAATCATCAATAGACTGAAAGAATGCAAGCTTCAAAAGTTATGACGGCTATTTTCAAAAGTTAAAACTCAATTTTAAAAGATACTAGCACCCAATTTTCATCATAACAATGAAGAGCTACAAAGGTCTCTTACAGAAATTTATTTATTCTTCTCTTGAATCTTCAAAAGAATTTTTAGAACTGTATGTGAAAGTATCTCCAGGAGCAAACTATGAGACCTTTGCCCCACTGCTTGGTAAAGTGTATACAAAATGAAACAACAAATTTTGAAATTTTTTTCCCTCTATGTAAGGCTGGGAATCCAAATGTTTAAAGAGCACCAACGTCAACTACATTAAACAACATCATACCTTAGAACTCAGCATGCATGAAAAATCGAAGAAGGCACCATACACATCAGCCATTGATCTCGTTTCATCCATTACCCTTGCAACTAAACCTGGAGAATGCACAAAAACAATTGATAAGCAAATACTTTTTGTCTTGCATAATAACAACGCCATGCCCACCAGGGAATGGCTGCAATAGTAAATATTGTATATTCTGAACTCAGCAAAACATTCCAGAAAACAGAAAATTCATGCCAAAATGGGTAAGATTAATACGCCACATATGCCTATTCCATTCTGATCATCAATAAGTGCAATAGTCTATTTCACTTTCACACACTTGTATGTACGTACAAGTGCAACAATGTACATCAGAAATTACAAGATTTAATTACCTCGTCTCATTCTCACGACTCCTCTAAAAAGTTCAACGTTGTTATAGCATAAAGCCAAAGTCCCTATTGCCATGATCTGAAACAGGTAGGTGCAACACATCAACACCAATCAATAACAACAATATTCAACATTTACATAGCAAAAAATTTTAAAGATTATTATTACCATTGGATCTTATTATACAATAGACATGTTTTGTTTTTAGACTGATTATATTCTGGTCATTTTATTTCAAATACACTTGTAGAGATATGTTTCATAATGTGAAATGGTTGCTTTGGTTATGTACCTTCCACAACTCAGTCAATGGGATAGTGGATAATAGGTATATAATTTAGATCTGGTAGAACATGAATGGGTAAAGTAATGGCAACAGGGAAGATTTTGCGCAGTTAGGAATTACAGAACTAACTGGTTGAAGCACTCAAATGGATTTTATCATATTCAAAGCTCTTTGCACTATTTTTCACTTAAGGTGCAGCAGGAGTTTTATGATCTAGGAATACTTGACCTTCGAGAAACCAAAAAACCTGCAGTGACGCTGCAATTGAAGTTATAGGTTAAATAGTTGATTCCCGATCCTTTTTTGGTAAACTTTCAAATTCGAAGAACTATTTTCCAAGAAATGGTTAGGTCATAAAACGGTCCACAATAATTAATACAAACATATTCCAAAGGAATTGATCACATAATCTCAGACTCTTGATATTCATGTTTGCTCAGTTGTGTAGGTTATCTAGCTGCAGTGGTGATTAAGCTCCACAACTCTATCCCAATTCATTTCTCACATGCTCTTCAAGATTCCATCTAGATCTTTTCATCATGCCAGGAATGTTAGTTTTTTCTCATTTTTACTGACACCCTAGTCCCGAAAAAGTCAGCAGCACCTCCCCTTAATCGGAGTCAATCTCAATACAAAAATCTCCACAAAACTCCTAGTCCCAGTAGGAATTAGATCAGGTTTCGGAGGCTAATCCAACACAAGAACACTCCTAGTCGCAATTAAATTCCTGCAGGAATTAGATCTAGTTTTTGAGGTTAACAAAGAGATAAAAGTAGTCCGGGACCTAAAGGCACGAGAGGAGCTCACTTTCTTCGAAGTATTTAACACCCCCGACACAGTTAGAAACTGAGATGAAAACAGTAGTAGCAAGAATACTACCAGGATACAACCAGATTAGGAAACGCTTCTTGAGTTTCCGAGTTCCATGCTCAAAGACTCACTTAAAATCACAACGTTAATGATCTTTGCTCGTTGTGATCATCAAATTCCTATGCTCTCGGTTTCGGTCACCCCTCTCTTTTTTTTTTAAGAATTCTCTATTTTCCCACAGGTGTAACCTTTCTGTTCTCTCAAAAACACATAACACACTCTCTCTTCCTATTTCTCTTACCCTCCCTTTTAAACTATAACAAAATATAATAATAGTCCAACTCTAGGACATGATGGATAGAGGTGAAAAAGGAAGAGTAATGTCAGTTTTAAAAGAGAAAGTAGCCTAGAGGTGAAAAAGGAAGAGTAATGTCAGTTTTAAAAGAGAAAGTAGCCTAGAGGTGAAAAAGGAAGAGTAATGTCAGTTTTAAAAGAGAAAGTAGCCACATGTTTTTACGTGGCAAAAGAACGAGAAGAGGGATGGGCAACAAGAGGAAAGGAGGGAGTTTTTCATCGCCCCACCATAGGTGAGAAAAATTTGGTGGTCCTCAAGGACCAAATAAATATAAAAGGGCCATCAAGGAAAACATAAGAAGAGAATTGTTTTTTTAGAAATGAAAATAAAATAAAATAATTGTTTTAAAACTAATAAATTAACTAATTTAATAATCCCCAACTAGTTTCAAAACAATTTAAAACCATAAACAAATTATATGAGCAAGATCAATAGAGAAATGCATAAGAAGGCATCCTAGATTTGAACCTCCGCATAGTGTTATACAGAATGCTTACCTGGACAGTGAGTGGACGAACCTTGAACTACATCCATTATAGATAAGCCTCCTACATGACACATTTCCTTTCAAATGTTGTGATTTTCTAAAAGGCTTGCGCTTTTAAGGCCCTGCGCCATTCCTGGTTTTCATGAGCACTCTAGGGAATATCCAGTTCCCATAGAAAGTGGCCTCCACTTCCACACTCATCTAGGTAAGTCTATGGAGGATGTTCAGCAATGCAACATCTCAGCCTAGGCCTTACATCTTCTAGGCAATAGAATTCCTCTCCATTCATTGCAGTCAATTGTACCATATGGAAGGGATGGGGTAGAAATTTATAAATTCCCATTGAATAAAATTTTGGTACAAAACATACATCAGACATCACACAAGTGACTTGTTTTTCCCCTTGAACCTCATACTTAAGATCTCCTTGTTCTTAGGTAAGGTTCCCATCACTCTGTGGCAAAATATAGATGGGCTCCAATCCCATCCCTCTAGCTGTCTACCAGACTTGGTCCCTTGCAAGGCTTTTGTTAGTAGATCTGCCAAGTTTTGGTTAGAGCGAACATGGAATACTAATATTACTCTATCTTCCAACAAAAGTTTTAGCTGACTGTGCCTCAAGTGAATATTTTTGGATTTTTCAGAATAAATCTTACTTTCGCTTGGTAAAGCTTCACAGTCACACCGAATTGAGATTGTAAGGATGGGCCAAGAGACAAGTGTTATGTCTACCAACAAGTTCCTTAAGCCACTCAGCCTCTTTATTAGTGACTTCCAAGGCTATTAACTCTAATTCCATCGTGGATTTGGATATACAAGTTTGCTTCTTGGAACCCTAAGCAACGGCACCCCCACTATAAGTAATCCATAAGCTAATAGACAGGGATTCATCAGTATCCGTAATCTAGTTTGCGTCACTGTATCTTTCTAATACAATGGGTTCACCCACAAAATGTAGGCCCTAGTTTATGGTTCTTTTGAGATATCTCAGGACCTTATAGACCGCATTCTACGTTACTGGTATATGTACTCAGCTTACCCACAGCAAAGCCTATATCATGTCTAGTACAAGACATTGCACAATTATATATCCAATGACTTGCATTGTCCAATTGGCAAATAGGAGCATTACGGTTCCTTCTAAGTTTAACATGAGCATCATGTTGGGTCGAAATTGGTTTTGCATTCATAGCGATAAAATTTATTGAGCATTTCCTCTATATAGTGGCTCTAGGTAAAAAAATACCCAGTAGTTGTCCTCGTTATTTTGATTCCAAGTATCACATCAGTTTGCCCCAAGTCCTTTATATTAAATTCAGAAGACAATAGTTTCTTAGTCTCCTCAATGCATGCAGTATTGCTGCCTAGTATGAGCATATCATCTACATACAGGCAAATAATTACAACCGCACCATCACATACCTTGGCATATACATATGTATCAGCATCGCTGATTTAAAATCCGCGTGATAAAACTCTATTGAATTTTTCATTCCATTGTTTGGATGCTTGCTTCAAACCATACAAGGATTCCACAGGTTTACAAACCTTGTGCTCTTGTCCCTTAAAGACAAATCCCTCAAGTTGCCCATTTAAAGTTTTTTCATCTAGTTCATCATGAAGAAAAGCAGTTTAAACATTCATCTGGTGAATTTCTAGATGGTATATAGAAGCCATGGTAATGAGTACTCGAATGGTAGCTATTCGAGCAACTAGAACATAGGTGTCAAAGAAATCAACACCTTCCTTTTGTTTACATCCTTGTGCAACCAGCCTTGCTTTATATTTCTTAGTAGTACCATCCACCTTTATTTTCTTTTTGAAAATACATTTACATCCTAAGGGCTTAGCACCAGAAGGTAAATCCACCAGTATCCAAGTGTCATTTCTAATATTGATTTCATCTCAGCGTTGGTTGTCTCCCTCCAAAAAGGAGTGTCACGTGAGGGCATAGCATCTTGGAAATTTTTAGATCTTCGACCAAAAGATACATCTGAAAATCATGACCAAAATCAGTTGGCTTCCTTATTCTTTTACTTCTCCTAGGTTCTCATGATCATCAATTTTGTGTTTACCTTGTTGTTCTTCACATTCATTATCCTACTCACCAATAAATGGGTGTTCAAATAATTCTGCATCCCTGGACTCTTTTATCACATTAGATTCAAGGTCTAGAAATTTATATGCTTTGCTATGTTCAGTATAGCCCAAAAACACACTTTACAAATCTAGGTCCAAATTTGGGCCTCTTAAGGTCAGGGAGCCAAAGCTGTACAACCCCAAATCTTGAGGAATCCTAAATAAGGTCTCCTTCCTTTCCAAAGTTCATATGGTGTAGAATTAGATTTTGAATATGGTATTTGATTCAAGATATAACATGCCAACATTAAAGCCTCTTCCCATAAATTAGCAGGGAGGTTAGAATTAATGAGCATGGCATTCACTATACCCACAAGAGTGTGATTTTTCTTTCAGCTAAACCATTATGTTGTGGTGTGTATGGGGCAGTAACCTGGTGAATTATTCCATTTTCTGTGTAATAGTTAAGTGAATTTGGTGGAACAGTATTCACCACCTTTGTCACTTCTTAAAACCTTGATTTTCAAATTCAATTAGTTCTTAGCTTCTGTTCTATAGATCTTATATTTCTTAAATACTTCATCTTTGTTTCTAATCAAACAAACAAAGGTGCATCTTGAGAAATCATTTATGAAAGTGACAAAGTACTTCTCTCAGATCACATACATCACCATGTACTAATTAATACCAGTAAACTGAAACTTACTTTCCAATATAAGAAAAGGTTTCCTATCAACTTTGATCGTACACATACATCACACACTATTTTCTAGAAGTACTCATTTTTCTTAAAGCATGATACTTAAAGAGACCTAATATACCATGCCATAAATAAAAGGAATCGAGCATATACAACAAAGAAGAGGTACATGTTTCATTATGTACACTACACTTTAACATGCCTTCAGTGGTGTACCTCATTCCTACAAAGTCGTCATTCTTCAAGAAAACAACTTGTTGGATTCAAAGAGAAGTTTAAAGCCCCTCTTATTCAACAAGTATTCTAACACCAGGTTTTTCAGGACTTCAGGGGTATGATACACATCCAGAAGGGTGAGGACCTTGCCAGACGTAATTTTTAATTGAATTGTCAAGCTTTAATTGAATCATCCCTTTAACTAGTACTTTAGAGGAGAAAGAATTGCCCAAATAAAGGATAGTGTCGTCCCCCAACATTTCATAAGCCCTAAACACGTTTTTGCTATTACAAACATGTCTGGTGGCTCCAGAGTCCACCCACCATTTTGTAGTGCCCCCAACTGCATTAGCTTTAGAGATCATAGCAACAAATCTTTCTTCCACCACAATGGCTTGAGTCAGCTGTCTCTTTAGAGTTCTACAAAATTTTTGCATATAATTGACTTTGCTACAAAAATAGCATACCAAAGTCTTTTACCCTTATCTTAAGCTATCTTTGAGTTTACATCTTGGGTATCTTTATTACATTCTTTCTTTTCTTCAATCTTGATTCCTTTTCAGTCCACAACTTCTTTCTTGGACCTTCAATCTGAGAATTGTACTCTTTCATATCTCAAAGTCAAGTCAATTCTTCGACCCACAAATGGGTCATCAATCGTTCAAGGCTCAAGTCTTTTGACTCAGGCATTAGTGTGTTTTTGTAGTCTTTCCAAGAGGGTGGCAACTTATCATTTTTTGCACCGACATGGAATGACTCATCAATTTTAATAGCATTTGATGGAAGCTCATTGACTATAATATGAAACCACGGCTTTGAGCCAATACCCATTTTTCTTCGGTAATTTTAAAAATTAAGTATTTGCTAATGAAGCACTTCTTCCTATCAGCAATCTTCTTTTTTATATTTGGCATCCAAATCTTCCCACAGTCCTTTGCAGTTGGCATTCATGAGTAAAGGTCAAACAAAGGATCACTTAGAGCATTCAGGATATATGCCCTTTACATATGCAATCATTTTCGTCCCATTCTTGAATTTCTTCTGCAATCTAATAAGTGGTGGTTTGATCACCAGTAGAATTCGAGGGTGTGATTCTAGTAATGGGACGTGCTTCCTTAGTACATAGTCCACTTTTAAGGTCCTCAATAAGAATAGGACCTTACCCTATCATCTTTTAAAATTAATTCCATCAAAATGATCCAACCTTACAAAATCTTAGGTCCTTGCTTTCAGCGAGCTTCCAGTGGCATATCGTCACTTAAATATTTTGAAATCATTAGGTTTTCCCAATTTTATTAACATCCCAGTCTCAAAAAATTCAGTAGCACCTCCCCTTAACCCAAGTCAGTTTCAATACAAAAATCGCTAGAATACTCCTAGGCCCAGGTAAATTCCCATAGAAATCAGATCAGTTTTTCAGAGGCTATATCTGGCAACAAAAACACTCATTGTCCCAATTAAATTCCCGTAGGAATTACATCTAGTTTCAGAGGTTAACGGAGTGATAAAAGAGTTCGGGATCTGAAGGCACGACGCTTTTTTCAAATTATTTAACGCCCTCAACTCAGCTAGAAACCGAGATGCAAATGGTGCCGGCAAGAATGCTCCTAGGATACAGCCAGATCATGAAACTCTTCCTCAGTCCCCGAGTTGCATACTCAAAGACTCACCTAAAATCACAGCATTACTGATCTTGCTCCTTCTGACCATCAAATTCTCGTGCTCTCGATTTCGGTCACCTTTTTCTCTGTTTTTTAAAGGTATGAAGTCGTCCAACTCTAGGACGTGTTGAATAGAGGTGAAAAAGGAAGAGTAGTTTTAAAAGAGGGAGACTGGCCACATGTTAAAACGTGGCAAAAGAACAAGAAGAGGAAGGGGAGTTCTTCACCGCTTCACCATAGGTAAGAAAAGAGTTGGTGGTCCTCAAGGACCACATAAATATAAAAGGACCATCAAGACAACATAAAAATAATAATTGTTTTGAAACTAATAAATTAACTAATTTAACATAGGATGCATCCCCTATCAAATCCATTCATTACTTTGAAATTGGAAGTTTTACTTATTCCTTTGAAATTGCTCAACAACATGAATAACATGGTCAAAGGAATTGGTATGACTTTCAACATAGGCTCCTCATTTGAAGGAATCAGAAACACAACAAACTAGAAGAAATCTTCCCTCTTCGTGCCCGTTACCTGATTTTCTATTGTACGAATCAGTACGTTTGATTATCCTAAGACAACTTCTAGTTGCCGCCCATAAGTCAACTGGAAGACATTGACTTGGCATAGTAGGTATGGACCCAGACTATCAACCAAAAATGAAAAACAAGAAGAAAAAAATTGATGCATGTACTAGATCTTCTGAATAAATAAGAACACAACCAAACACAAAAATAAAAATTAACTTCTCACTAAATATAAGAATGCAACTATATCACTTAAGTCTCATCTATCAAAAGAAAAAACTGCATGCTGAAACGCCTTTTTCTCAAATTTGATGGTTCTAGCTGCCACATTCTTTAGAATCCATATTTGATAAACTCCAAAACCCATTTTTCACACCGATTAGCAGTTTCTTGCGCAGATAATTAAAAAGAAAAAAGCTAACATACTTGTTTGCACTTCGAAGCATAATATTGATTTTTACACTATGCCCAGCAAATCATAGAAACTATTTCATGGGGCCAGCCATATATATTTATCGCATAGAACTTCATGAGAGTCCAGTAGCATGCTGCCATGTTGTATTCATGAGAAAGGAAAATCCATTATAACATAATGTGACAAATATAAGTGTTCAAATACCTTCTATTTTCAGAAAAGACAAAAACACACACACACACACACAAACGCAAACACATGCCCATGTGCGTTTTTCTGGTATCGTATTAACTCATTTGATAAAGTGATGGATTAAATGTAGATGGAACATTGGTGATCGTAATGGTAGTTTAAAAGGCTGCATACCTGAGGAATGGCACAAAATCGGAATATTGCAGGATCTCTTAAAGCAGACATGTACTTCAAGCAATCCTCCACATGAAATAATGCATTGGTGACCATTTCATTCAAACAACGTACTGCCTCTGATGAGTTTTCCTCATATTTGAAGTCCTAAAAACATTTTCAGAAGGGCTCAGAAATGACCTATCACTTGGGTATTATTCAGCCAAAAAAACAAGGGGGAAGAAAAAACACTCATAGCAAGGGATGAATCTAAAGCCATTAAAAGCAAAGACAAAACCAAAAGAACATCTGACAAAATAGAAAAAATCCATAAAAAATGAAAATTGACCCAAGACCGACCTCTAGTTTAAGGGCGTATTTATTCCATATTTCTCGGGGCCAGAACATGCGTGACTTTGGCACCTCATTTATGTCCTCCAAATAGTCTCTAATGATATTTGTTTTCTGCAATTCAAAGACAAGAGTACTGTTATATATCCAAGTCACATATCTAGTGATTAGAAGAATGCTCCTATGAGTTTCTTGAATAAAAGCCCATCAAGTTCATCTTCCAAAACCCACCTGAAGGAACAAGCCCATTGAATTTGAGAGAGAATCTGGGGCGAATTCTTCTGTTCCAGAAGCATAAAAGAGACGGGATAATCCCAACCCAACAAGTCCTGCCACATAGTGGCAATACTCATCATAGTCATCGATTGTTTCCACCTATGAAGCAGATGAAAGAAGTCAATAATGTACCTCATGTTTATCCGATGAACAATAGTCGAAGCTATCACTGCAACCCTAGTGATCCATGTAGTTCTGAGTTATCCTATGCAGGATCAACAGAACAGAGATTCTATAACTGGAAATTTATGGTGCAAATTGTGATGGTAGGATCAACAGAATGGAAAAGTTTGGTCGTGTTGCGCAATTTTAGCAACATATATGATGAACCGTATCTTCAACTTATAACCATTTTTAATTTTTAGTTCATTTTCATAATTCCGGAAAGAAAATGATAAGGGTCCAAAGAGTTTGGAATATGAGGTGGAAGGATAGAGTAGAAAATCAAGAGGAGGTTTCAAGCAGTAGATTTGATCCCCCTGGTGGGAATAAAGGTTTGAGTATTGTCAACTAGACGCTTGTTCCTCAAGTCATAAGATAAAAGTATTATCAATTTGTTCTTTGACAAGTGTTAACAGTTTCAAAGAGAAGCTTGATATGATATTCATCCATCATAAAGCGCAAAGTTTAAATATGCAAAGATACAGGCACAAGGAGCAAGCGCAGTTACAGATTACCTCTGGTGCAGTACAGTTTCCCTCAGGTGTTTAATAACTATTCCATGACATCCAAAATGAGGATTAGCACAAGTGATAGAGTGTATTTGTGTTTAGCCACGGCTAGCATACTATACTGAAGAACAGTTGTTCTTAAGAATATAATAATTATTCTATGACATCCTAAATGATTAATGAGCACAAAAACATGATGGTGTACTGATGCAGTTAGATTAGGATATGCATCAGAAGTTCACAACCTTTGGTTTATGGCCATGAAGATGAATAAAGAACACCCAGTGAAGTAAGTTCGGAGATAGCCAACAAAGTAAAGTATATAGCGTATAAAACATGTATATAGCGCACCTCCTTGCAAATAAATTTCGCCATCCCTGCACCCATTCCTTTGGTAATATCTTCAATGGCCTCTTGATACCTGGAAAAGAAAAAAGAAAATAGAGTGAATTGAATTACAGCCTCCTCAAAGGAGCAGCAGGTAAATTCAACAGTCCATGAATCAACTTCAATCAACCATTGCAATGTGGCAAAGAGAAAAGTCATTTGTTGACTGTACCCCTGATTGGCAGATAATATATATTCCCAAAGTATAATAATGTTGAAAAGAACCCCATAGTCTAATTTTTAAAAATTAGAAGGTTACCCAATTTTTATTGAAGATGTCAAAACTGCAACTTCTTTTGGACTGCACGAAGACTGGTGCATTCAAATGAAATTATTATTCAAGCTATACTAGTGAGAACAAACCTTCTTCCAAGCTCCAGAAATGAACTTGCCACGTGTTGGAAGTGATCCATCAACATTTTATAGTGATTTGTACCACCTAAAGATAAAATGAAACATTAGGATTAATTTACTTAAATTCAAGCTTTGAAAAGAGACATTGAACAAGAAAATAATCTTGCAAGCAGGATAGATTATAGATGCAGTTGAAGTAACTTGCAGAATTAAAAATGTATTAATGATTCATATATCAGTGACAAGTCAGCCAAAAATGAAGTAGAAGTAGCATATATGGTAATCTAAATTTGTATGCTTACATGAAAAGTGCCAATTGACGTCATATATGTGACGATGAAAAGACTCCAATATTGGTAATTTGACATCAGCAGGTATGCTAGTATCATCCTCTGCATGGTAAAAACATGCAAGTTAATTAGAAATATAGAATAATGCAAAACCCATAAAAATCATGATTTGATAGGTATAACAAAAACCAAGAAATGGTCAAAAAATAAACTAGAGAAGTAACTTAACAATCAAACATCAAGAAAGATATGCAGGACATGTATGGGAATCTGCATAAACAAAGGGGAAAGTTATCAAAAAGCACCGAAGAGAGGAACTACTTAACATGTCACCTGTTTCTTTTGATTTAGCTTAAAAAAGACCATCAAAGGACAAAATAATCATGAGTTATAAGAGTTAATATTTTAGGAATGGCTTAATAAAGAGAAAATTTTGTACAGGCCCCTCAAAAAAAAAGAAAAAAATAAAAATTTCATAATAACTCCTCTCTCATTTTCTCCTACTGTGCAGCATTAATTTTTAGAAGTATCTATCATCCTACCCCCTCCTCACTTCCCTCCCCTTCCTTTGTTACCTTTGCCCCATTAAGTGCCCCAAACAAAATATGAAATCTTTCAAAATCCTCTCTCATCCCTCAAAAAAGCAAGAGACAAGGAAGGGGAGTTATTGAGGTAAAAAATATTTGTTTTGCGCAGTTAGTGAAGTAAAAATAAAGAAGGAAACAGAGAAATGTGAGCAAGGGGTCAGATAATACATACTAATAAAAATCAATGCTGCAACGATAAGAACAATAAGGGAGAGGTTATTAGAAATTAAATAATTTTTAAGGGATCCATGCAAAACTTTCCCTTTTAATAAATGTTGAAATGCCAAATACATGATTTTTCGTGTGGTTTGCTAAATTTCGCCAAATAAGAACACATTAAAGTACTAAAAGCTTTTTCAGCACTGGGCGTGGTGCATGGCGGTCTCACATTCCCAGGCACCTAGTGCTGGATATCATGAAATGCATACACAGTTATGTAGACTCTTAATGAAAGAGTTATGTCAACTACAGGGTGTTCCATAACGGTAGAGGAGTAGATCCAGAAAAAATTGACCACTCCATTAGTTTTCTTGTTTACTTTCTACAAGCATGACCATGTGGGTGCCTGTGGAAACTAGTGCATCTTAAGGGCGTGTGTGATTTGGAGCCACAATTTACACAGGGTGACATTTTACATGGTTCCCCACTAACATTGTAATTGGCACTGTAGGGTCCCACATAGAGCACCAATTTCCTTGAAGCTGACAAGGTGGGGCAGGACATCCCCCCCAGAATCAAATGGGGGAGATGTCCTATAGTGTCGAATGCACAAGGGAGCATTGTGCTCTCAATGCTTTCAAACGCATCTTAAATATTGGTTGTAAGATAAATACAAATAATACAATCACAACTTTTGTAGAATAGAAATTTATTTCCTTCTGAATACACAAGAATATTTACTTATAGAAAAAGCACATGAAATTTTCGTTCAACATCCTGGAAAAACAACATAAATAAAAAAAGTGAATAATAATTTTATGACTTTGAATGCCTAATGACACAAGGTAAAATAACATAGTCAAAGAGGAACATATATTTCAGCAGTAGCAAGGAACAGACCTACTGTATCAAGCCCACGAAGAACCAAGTAAAATATGCAAACCTACAAAATTCAAGAGAAGCAACATATCATTAGTTCAAGGCCTTTATGTCACTAAGACTGAAATCATTTTAGCAGAAACCAATTGTAAATGTAAAACTAGGAAATTTAATGACACGAGAAACAGTTAACTCATGTCCTTAGGATGGAAAATGCTTCACAAACATCAATTAATAAATATGTGAACAATGGCAGCCAGGACAGAAACTAACCTTATTGAAGCATTTTCTTTCTACGAACACATACCAATTAACATTTTAAAGTTAGCCAAGACAATTCGGACTTTCATCATATGAAGGCATAACAATTGCGTATTTAAAATAGTTTTTTTTTTCCTAACATAGTGTAGTACTTCAATATGAAATCCCAATAGCAGGAGCCCCTCCTGATATTGAATTACTTTCAACAAATTGGTCCGCTGGTAAGCATAAGGTAGTTATAATATCATTGTATGATGCATATATGTTTAGGTGGAGTTTATAGTTTCTTCTGTTTCTGGCTATAATTCAACGGTCAAAAACTTGCCTTGAGCTCAGAACACAGCACCTGCTACGAGCCCAAAATGAGCTAAAAGATTGCAAAAAAATATAATACAAAAATTGCTAAAAACCCAAAAAATAAATATACCCGACTCTGTACATTTAACTCGCTTCCGTAAGGTCCCAAGTCCGAACCAACTCAGTAGAATCTCAAAACTGCTAATTTAAACCTCGAACACCAAATAGAACTAAAACTCACATAGATCATTTTCCAATGAGCAAGTGATTATCTTGCAAACGGCACAAATATCCCTTCTGGTACTGTGTGCCATACGTTAAGATCACTCACAATAGGAAAAGTTCCATTTCCAACTAACAACACACCATTTGTCACAAGTTTAGGCTATCTATAATTTCACCAACTAAACCTCATAATCATCATGTAAGTATAACTATATACTTACAAAAACATTCAAGAACTCATGACCCTTAGAATATGAAAAAAGCATTAATCACAACAACCAAACAAAAACCCCAACAATCAAATCTCATCAGGCCGTGTCCACAAAGAACACACCAATCTCAACAAAACTTCGAAAAAAAAAAACAAGCTCAAGCTTCAAAACCAAAACAAGAAAAGAAAGCCCACGAGAATTTTAGACTGAACAATTTATATGTACATACAGCATTCCGAAGCTCTGGTTCAAGTTGCTGGATCACGAGAGCAAAGCTTCGTGAGACTTTTTGGAGCATGGTGTAACAGAAGGCCCAATGTGGCTCTGGTGGGACCTGCTTCTCTGCATATAGAGATGCAAACTTGAGCTTTACGAGGGCAGGCAAATCCGCTGGGTGTTTTAGTAAAGAACCCAATTTCCCCATTTTCGATTCACTATTCTTGCTTCAATAGACCTCAGATCTAAATTTGAAGGAGCCGAATGAAAATCGGAGAAAATCAGAGGAATCGAAATACCCAATGCGGGTGTTTTCCTTCTCAGTAAGAACGTGAGAGAGATTAATGGTCGATCAGAAATTTGACAATGGATAAAAAACTAAAAAAAAGGGGAAAAAAGGAAACCGTAGAGGGCGCTTTCGAGACAGATCGTTATCGGGTAGCTCAAAGAAGGATAAAGAAGAAGAATTTGGAATTTTTTTCTTGTTCGTTATAAATTAATGAGAAATGAGAAAACAAGGACAACAATCGCTTATACGCATCCACCAACAGATATGGAGAGAGGGGGAGAAGGGGTTTATATACTGGTGGGGCGGTTTGTATACAACCTAGGCTCCAAACAATCAAAGTAAAGCGCACCTTCAAGCGTTAAAAAAATGTCCTTTCAATATTGAAAATCTTTGTAATAGCTTTAAAATATATTTTACTTTCAATTATAAAATTTTAATTCTAAAAAATAGGATAGATCAAGCATAACAATAAAAACTTGAAAAAATAAAAAATTGACGGTCAAATAATGCAAAATGTATTATTTTTAAAATTTAAAATTTATTTATTTTTTCATGTCTTTATATGTTGATACCGATAAGATCAATAGGAATATATTTGTGCATCAAAACATCCATTTCCAACGAAATTTTGATATGTACAAACTTTTTCCTTATATTCTGAGTGAGATGGGCAGGCTTTTTGTGGTCAAATTTGGTGTTCCCCAAACTAATAAGAGTCCTCCCTCGGCCAAAACATCATCATTTTTGGCTATAAATACAAGGGTGAAATTGACCACCCTGAGTTGACAACGGTCGACACGAGTGTCCCGGCCTTCCAAGTTTCAAGGACGGAATCGACCACCCTGTGAGTAGACAATCGACAACACGAGTGTCGCTGTTAGCATGCAGCCAGTCTCCATAATATAGAAATGCAATAAATATTTTTTTTAATATAATTTGATTTTAATTTTTAAAAAATATATAATCTTTAACCTATGAATATGAAAAAATAACTTAATTTTAAAAAAATTAAAAATAATAATTATATTAAAATTACATTTGGCCAGTAAGTTATCATTATTTTTAAATGGACCACCTTTGCATCCATTTTTAGGATGGATGCTTTATATCGCTGGACTACATATTGTAGAAATACGGTCTAGCCTGCATGAAACAATTTTTCATAAGTTTCTCTTTATACTTTGAGTTTAGAAGCAAAGATTAGGACCATCACTATGATTAATTAAGGATAATTAACGTAAGAAATTTACTTTAAAAAGGTGAACAATAACTCTAATATGTATATATTTTGCAAAAGGTTTTTTTTTTTTGGGTCAAATTTTCATTTTATCCAAAAATACCTCCTCAACCATACTTGAAACACGGGATGGTGTCCCAGATTTTTTTTTTTTTTTTTCTCTTTTAAAATCTGACACTTGAAAACCTAACTTCTTTATAATTATATCATTAAAGAATCCCAAGTGCCACATCGTAACTTTGGCAAAAAAAAATTTCCACAAATTAGTCTGGGCTCTCCCTCTCCAAAAAGCCCCCAAAGATATTTTGTTCTTCTTGCCGAGTATTCCGACGCTCCCAAGTACCGAACTCACTTTTGGCATTATAATTGCTAAAGGTTGGTTCGATACTTGAAGTTTCGATCCACTTTGGCATTAAAATTGTTAGAGGCTGGTTCAATACATGGAGAGCGCTCTAATCGCTGACTGCTTGATTGGATCGGAACCGTCTAGTGCCCGATTTTGGTTTTGGGCAGTTTTAGTGACCGACCGGTATTAAAAAAAATTTCTAAAAAATAGATATAAATTACCAAAAATACGGAATTTGGTTTGTAATGTATTTTTTAATATTCTTTATATTATGGTAAAGATTAAAATTTGTTTTCGTCATTAATACTCACTTTAATTCAAATATCGATTTGTTAAAATATAAAATTTTTTCATTAATTTTCAATTTCATTTGAATGTGTTTTATTTTAATCATTCTTTATATGTTTTCATATTTCAGTAGATTTTTTTTTTTGTACATTTTTTATTTTTTCTACGCATTTTTTACCGTCCCGTACTTACCTAGTTAGAACGGTTGAATCGGCTGGTTTACCGGTTAGCCGGACTGCTTTTGGGCTCATGTCCGGTTAATCATTCCGATTCGATTTTGCAAACATTGGTCGGACCAACTTCTCAAAAAGTATTTTAAATGTGGTCTGGTACCGGGATATGGGTATTTTGGCCAATGAGAAAAAAAAGATTCTAGTTTAAAGATGAAATTAATTAGCCTTTTGGAAAATATTCAGATTATGTAAAATGTTTTATTTAATGTTATCAATAAAAGCTAAGTAATCTTGTAAAAAAAAAAGTTATATATGTTATAATTTCCTCTTATACCACTTAAAATGTTTAAATGGATAGGGAGGTAGCAGAGATAGCTTGATTGTTGATCTCTTCACAATTCCTTATTCTTTTTAATTTATTGAAGTGTTCTCAAATTTTGAAGTGTTGATATGTGACGACAGCCAAGACCTAAAGCATCACAATAAGGTTGCTCTAAATAAAAACAACCAATTATATCTAAGAGATTTGTGTTGTCTTTTCCGTAAAAACAATTACAAAGGAAAACTCTTATGTATTTGATATAAAATAAGATTTTAATTTTAGAGATAGATTTTATAGCCAAAACTTTAGGGGCTGAGGTTGAGAATCTCCATTACGGTGAATATGAATAAAGAAAAAAAAATTAAAATAAAACATTATGTTTTTTAACACCTTTTATGTTGAGTTTTCATGGGACCACCATTTCTCCACATCCATATTTAAGGTGGATGTTTTATGCGCCACGGGATGCTAATCAGAAATCTGTTCCTGTTTGAAAGTAGGTTTTTTATTTTATTTTATTAAGTTCTTGGGTTATCAAATTTGAGGTTTGAGGTTATTTGAGATTATTTTGCAATTCCATTTTTCTTAGGGTATTTGTGTTTTGAATTGTGGGGTAGAATTGGAAATTTAATTCTTTAAAGATTAAGACTTTGGATTTAATATTGATCCGGGTTTCTTAAAGAGCAAGTTAGGTTTTAAGATTTTTATTCTATAAATATATTTGTATAAAAAAAAAAAAAGAGAAAAAAACTAACTTTAGTTTCGTGAAAAGATCTTTTTGGGTGGACTCCCTTACGAGATTCTTGAAAAAAGGTATAATATTTCATCTCTTTATTTTTGACTTGTTTTTTTATTATATTTCTTCTTCTCATTGCATCAATTGATATCAAAGCCTTAAGATCTATCAATTATAATGCCACTATAAAACACTTTTATGAACGATGATATATTGCTATATATCATTGAGTTTGTAAATCAACAAATTAAAACGAGTGTTAATCAATCCATGGAAGATATTTTAGACGAGATCCATGGATTTCGTAAATCTTTTGGTGATATAAATTGGTGGTTGAAACAATTAGAAAATATCAAAAAAGATGGTGCTCGCAACAACATAGAATCAATCCTAAATTTCACCCTATATATGAATTGAGCCCACGACTAACTCGGGGGGGGGGGGGGGGGGGGAGGGGGGGGCCAATACCGAATATAATGGGAAAATATAGAGGCAAGACCCATGAGCAATAGAGCATCCACAAGATATTGTATTAAGGTCGATCATCTCAAAGCTCTTCTTAGAGTTGAGTGCAGGTAAAAGGTTTTTTTTTTTTTTTTGGAGTGGATTGCCAAAAGAATAGAAGTTAACTTATTGTACCCAAGCTTGGCGTGTATATTGTGTCTTGGTGGAAATGAGCTCTAAAATCTCAACTTCAAAATAGAAAAAGATAAAAAATTTTAATTGGCAAAAGATAAAAAAGAAATTGAAAGAAAATCTTCTTCTTCTTATGGTCATGAGCAACTGTTTTCAAGACCTCCGGAATCTTCGACTACATGAGAAAAAAATAAATGGCTATATTGTGGAATTTTATGGACTTATGGCTCGAAACAACATTAGGAGATTGAAGGACAAAAAGATAGTTGGTTATATTAATGGGAGCGCTAACCAACCACTAAGGATGAGGTCTTTCTACATTAGCCATGACTTTAAATGAAGCTTTTCAAATTGCTTTACGAGTAGAGATCAAATTACAATAGCGCACATAGAAATAATTTCTCACCCAAAAGGAGGTCTCCTACAACTCAAAATTTAGTAAAGAAAATAAGAATTCCTCTAAGGTTGCTTGTTAACTATGTAATGAAACTAGACATCGTGCACATGAATGCCCAAAGAGGAGGATGCAAGTACACTTGGTTAAAGAAACATATGAAATTCATGACTAAGATCAACACCCAGCCATCCATATGCATGGTGACGAAGGAGATTGTCTTTATTTCAAAATTTCAAGTCTTCAAGGTCGAAGTCGAGCTTCTCCCAATCCTGAGAGAATGATAAAATTAGTTTTATTTTTAAAATCAACTTTTAAGATAAATAAATTGAGGTTTGGAATTATTTTAGATTTCTACTTTTCTTTTAGGGTATTTATATCTTTTTTATCATAGAGAATTGAGGAATCGAATTGGAAGCTTAATTCTTTAAGCATTGAAGATATTGGATAAAAAGAATATAAAAGAAGAACAAGTGATATTGGTATTGTAAAAAGTATAGAGGATAAAAACCAAGTTTGAGGAAAATAAAGAGAAAGAAAAAATAGTGCAGAAAATTAAAGAAGCGAGACACAAAGATCTATGTGGTTTGGCAAGTTGCCTATGTTCACGGGACAACAAAATTCTCTTTAACTAATTAGAAAAACACCGCACAAACATGGAGTTGTGTGGAAAAATAGTGAACCATTGAAAAAACACCTGTAAAAATAGTGAAACCGGTCCAAATCGGTGAATCGCCATTTTTATTGTAACAAAATGGTTTTTTACTACAGCAAAACGCTTTACATTTCCTAGACCGCATATGTAGATATGCGGTCTGGCCCGTATCAAACAATTTTCTTTTTTTAAATCGAGTAATGATCCCTTAGGACCCTCTTCTACCCATGTGTGTAGGACCATAGATGATCACTATTAAAGTTAGTACGGATCTCTAAAAAAAATTATTACATAAGTATAAGACTTTATTTTTCTAGAGATTTGTGCCAATGTTAATGGTGATCCGTCCTGTACACGTGAACGAGAGAGGGTCCTATAGGACCATTCCTCTTTTAAATCACCGTAAGAAAGTGAATAATGTTCGCATGTTCTTTTTCCTGAACTTTGAATATTATTTTGCTTTTGTTTACCATAAGGCTGGTGGATGTATTCATCGGCGGACCCCAACAGATCCGAACCATTGTACTTGATTGCCCGTTTTTTGAAGATTGAGTTTGATGGGAAAACCTTGCGCACTGTGATCCGTATAGCCACATGAAAAATGTAGTTATCCATTGAAGATAACAACTCTCTGGACCGGACTTTTTGGATATATAATCCGAGTGGAAAACGACTTCCATGTTCGGTTCCGAGAGCAATTTTTTGTTTTTTTGTTTTATAAATGTTACGTGATTGATTAAGCAATAAATATTACATATTAAGAAATAGATATTAAACAATCGGAAAGAGAGCACTTTTTTTTGTTTCGTTGATAATTCATTGAGTTTGGGATGGTACTAAATTGTGACCTTCAATAATAGACTAATCTTACGTTGTAAAGCCTTAGGGCCTATTGAGTTGGAACGCAAAACGTGTTTGGGCCTATTATTGTAAGTGGTGTGGGAATTGGAAAAGGTTTCTATGCTTCTCCTACAGCATAGAAGTTATATCTTCTCCTTACCATCCAGCTGTTCATTTTTTTTATAAAGAGAGCTATTCACCGTTTGATCTTAGATCCGACGTTTCAAAGTATTTTATTTTTAGTTTTTTTAATAAAAATTTTCTGAATATGAAATTTGATACGTGGTATCTTCTCATTGGGGTGCACCTATAAAAAATATTAACAATAATTTTTTGATAAAATATAATGACAAAATAACCCCTTAAATTTTTAGGGGTATTTTGGTTATTTTATTTTATTGAAAATATTTTTTTTATATTTTTTGTTAGTGTGAGTTTAATAGAGGAATGAGCGTCCAAAATTTGGTGTCAAAACAGTTTATAGAAAAAAAAACTAAAAATAAAATAGTATAGAGATGTGACATTGTGATTGGGGCAATCTTATCCCTCCATTCAAAATGGACGGTTGGATAAGGGGGATGATAGAACTTTTATACTGTAGGGGAAGCATAGAAAGCTTGCCCGTGGGAATTACTTTTGCAATGTCTTGTTTTGTGTGTGTCTACTTTTTAACTCCGGTAGTTTGAAGAAATGATGTAAATAAGGTTTTGCAGGATTATTTTTCATCAAATTTGAGATATTTTGTCAACCTTATGGCAACTAATATTCCCAAAACCGGCCGATCTAACCTGTAACCACCCGATTAGATTGGAAGCGGGTTTTGGGCGGTTTTGGTGATCAATTGATATTTTAAACTTTACATATAATACTACTTCAAATTTATATTAGATATATTATAATGTTTTATTGGTTAGTTTTGATAGTTAAGTTGCATGTGAATCATGTTTTGAATCCCAATGTTTTTGGGTTTTTTCTTTTAAGAATTCAAATTCATTTCGTTGTTGATTCAATTCAAAAAATTTATTGCCCATGGGAAGCAAACTTGAAATAAATTTTATTTTATTAAACCCACTAACCAATACACCATTTACTACTTAGTTGACAAAAAGAAGGGACTATATTATTTATAACTTAAGTTTTTCTTCATTTTATTTTAAAAAAAGGAGTTAGTCAAGTTGATTATTTTAACACTATTTTAGTATTTTTTACATTATGGTAAAGGAAATTTTTTTTTGGGTCAATGATATTTTTATATTTTCTCACCTTTTTCAAAAAAATTTACAATACCCCTGAGCCCAAATCGATTCGTTAACATGCATTTTTTTCCATTAATTTTCAACTTCATTTGAGTGTGTTTTGTTTTAAACACATTCTTTATATGCTTTTCATATTATAATAGATTTTTTTTGTATTTTTTTTTTAAAAATTTAACACTTTTTTTAAAATACGGGCCTTTGCCGGTTAGAGCAGTTGAGTTTGCCGGTTTGCCGATTAGGCAAGTTAAATCGCTTCCGGGCCCATGTCTGGTTAACTGTTCCAGTTCAATTTTGCGAACACTGATGGCAACAATCCAACATTGTTATAGAGAGGCGAATGACAATGCTGATGTTCTTGCCAAAGGAGGAGTCCATACTCCCTCTTGTTGGTTACTTCATTTTTGTAATCTTGTGTCTTTGCTTGAACATCTTGTATTTTACATTTGGATTAATGATAAGTCGTACATTACCGTTAAAAAAAAAAAAAAAAGACGTAAAGAAGTCTTTGAAACGATTTTGACCTCATAGTATAAGGTTGAGGTTCTAAGTAATCAAGGTAAAGTATCTTTAAATGCTATCGAAAGATGGTGTTAAGAACCATAAATTTTTAAGATAGTTTGAAAATTTATTTTCATCCCTAGTTAAAAAATTTTAAAAAATAGTGTAGATTGAGCAAATCTATGAATACTTGAAAATTGATGGTCCAACAAATGCATTACAAGATGCACTGCTTTCAAGAATTGAAATCCATTTTCTCTCATGTCTATACATCTTGATGTCGAGATGATCCGTTTGAAGATTTTTGGGCATCAAAACAATTTCTTTTAGTGAATTTTTGAGGTGTGTCTTGATTTGATTGTTTAGGACCCCACTCTTATGTAAACTTTTTTCCATTATAAAAAAGGTGTGGTTTGTATATTGTTGCAACCCCTGTAGATAAAATTTCATATTTTACATTATCAATTTTATTTAGACAATATAGATTTCATGCGTCTTTTAAAACCGTGTCAATATATGGTACTTATTTTAAAATAATATCCGATGTACAGCATCCAAATGCAATTAGAAGGAATGAATTACTGTAATCTTATTTTAAAGTAAAATTACAATCTTATATAAGCTTTTTCTTTCTAAAAAATAAAAAGGCAAACACGATTTCCCATTGGTGCTATTATACTAGACTTGGCAGTGTACTCAAGGGGTTCCTAAATGAAAATAATACTGTTGATCTGTGTGCAAGGACCATCAAATGGGGTCTCCATTATATCTTCCCTAGCTTGTGTGCAAATTCTAATTTGGCTCATTATCGGTTTTAGAAACCTAGATGACATCATTCTACGACCAAAAGAACTTAGGAAAAGAGCTCGAGCTTAATTGGGTAGCGTTTATAATTTGTAACTTTATGCTCAATTCCTATCAAAGGCTCCCCATGGACCCACCCATAAAAAATGGTTGATATAAAAAGGTACCCACCACCCAAAAAAAAAAAAAAAAAAAAGGCTCCCCATGGACCCACCTAGAAAAAATGGCTGATATAAAAAGGTACCCACCGCAAAAAAAAAAAATGGACTAAAGAATCCTATTGTCGTCCTATAATAAAAGTAAGATTTTAATGAATGCCTAAAGCCTAGGCTCTAAACTATTAAATTAAAGCTTACCTTCAAACAGTATTGAGAAATGTGGTTTCAATACTGAAAATATTTGTAAAAGCCTTAAAATATATTTTCATTTTTATTTATAAAGCGTGAAGCTTCAAAAATAATGTAGATCAATAGATCTATGACAACTTGAAAATCATGAAAATTAACGGTCCAAAAATGCGTTATAAAATACCCTATTTTCAAAACTTGAAATCTATTTTTTTTTCATGTCAATGCATCTTGATGTCGAGATAGTCAATTTGAAGATATTTGGGCATCATAACATCTTCTAGTGAAATTTTTGAGTTAGGCTCAAATTTGATTGTTTAGAGCCTCGGCTCGGTATAAACTTTTCCCTTGGTTATAATGGAGAGAGTGGTACTGAGAATTGAATTTTGTTCCTTCACATCCGAGAATAACACTCAGACGCCATAGTATTTGACAATGAAGCGGTCTGCACATGTTGTACTACGACCGCGACTTGCATGGTTTTGCTCCCTTGTTAGAGGTGAGTAAATTGCCCTATCGTCTTCTTTGCCTCCAATTGAGTAGCAGGTGACACTTGTTTGGATGTAGTACATTCTTGTTGTCTTTTTCTATAAAACCGAAAGAGGGACTCCATTCGGTCTACGTCAATTTGCCATTTGATCCACCGAGCTTGGGCGAGTGAGCCTGATTTAGTTGAAATAAAAAACATTAAGTCAAATAAAATGGAAAATAAATTATTTTCAAATTAAATGCATTTAAATCTTTCTAACAAATATATTGTGCTCTCAAGAGAGCAGACTGTTCGTTTACTCCCTTGCTGTAGACACCTACTTAGGAAAACAAATTTAGTCTCAAATTTTGAAAACCGGGTAGAATTACTAGATAATTGTTTTTCAAATAAAAAAAAATTAAATTTTGAGTTTGTTATACTTAGATCTAGCCCTTTAAAATTTTGACGGTCAGTATTCAATCTTGAGACATTGGTTTTTCTTTTGTATACAAATAATTTTTTCAGAACTTCTTTTTGTATACGGTCTGTATTCAATCTATGGATTGTATATATCACATCCCTAAAGTTTGAGATCTAAAAAGTATTCATAGCATAGGTTTTATCCAAAGGAGTAAATAAATAGTGTACTTTGTGGGAGTAAGAAATCTTTTGGTCAATTGATAGTGTACTCCGGTAGAAACCTTTTGACAAATCTTTATTAATATTTAAACTAATTTAAATTAGTCGTTCCATTTTAAATTGATTTAGTCATCACCGTCATCATCATCATAGCCTTTTCCCAACTATTAGGCGTTGGTTATACGAATCATGGTCCACCATATCTTTTCTCACTATTTTTTTTGACAATATTAACAAAATTTTATTGAATGAAGAAAATTACAATAGAGAAATTACATCATGAGAAACAACTAAAGATTGTATAGAAACACCCCTATTTGCCAAAGCATACGCAATATCATTGGCCTCCCTATAAACTGTTAGAATTTGTGGGAGTATATATGCACAGACATTGAATAGAGAATAGAGAGAGAAGAAGAGAGTGCACGACATTTAAGTGGTTCAGGCCGAAGCCTTATGTCCATGGATCCAAAGCCCAACGGGCCACATCTTCACTATTTTTAGATGAATGTTTACATCAATAAGTGCCTCTATATATAGAGGACGATCACACAATTAGATAAGATAATTATGGTATGATAACTTGATGACTAAGTAACTTGGTCTCTATCTTCTAGATACCTAACCTTATCAAGAGATATATACCCATACATCCATAATGATGTATATCAATATGAACTTGAGATATCTATATCCCGACACTCCCCCTCAAACTCAAGATGTTTTGACAAAAAGTAGCTGGAGTTTGAACAGTAGTAAATTGCTTAAAGAATTTATGGGTCTCCAGGTGCAAGGTGTGACCGATAGAAGTAGTGGTCTTCATGCTCAGATTGCTTGAACAACAAGCACATGAAGCAGCAAATCTCAAGAATAGACGGCCTCACGAGAGATCTTAAGAACATCCGGGATTGAGTAACAAAAAACTCGATCAATATACAAGATCGAATAACAGAAAGAAATTCGATCATCTCACATGATGGAGCGATGAAAAACTTCATCATCCAACACGATTGAGTAACGGAACACTCAATCATCATTCAACAGGATTGAGTAACGGAACATGCAATCATTGAAACATAGACATCCGAAGCGGACATGATCGAGTAAACTTGATCATCACACAAGATGGAGTAACGAAAAACTCCATCATCAAACATGATCAAGTAAACTTGATCATCACACAAGATGGAGTAACGGAAAACTCCATCACCAAACATGATCAAGTAACTGAAACTTGATCATCAACCATGATCGAGAAATTTGATCATCAACCAGGATCGAGTAAATTCGATCATCACACAGGATGGAATAACGAAAAACTCCATCATCAAACGGGATCACGTAACGAAAAACACGATCGTCAACCTGGATCGAGAAATCGATCATCAAATAGGATTACGTAATGAAAAATATGATCATCAACCAGGATCGGGAAATCTATCATCAAACATAAGGCACTTGGAAGAGCCAACAGAATCAGGAGTATGTCTTCAGAGGGGAGCACGACAGCAATGGTTTAAAAAATAAAGACGACCCAATCGTGAAGAGAGGGTCACAATTACCAGTTTCTCTCTCAAAATTTGAAAGAGCTAGAGAAAGAGATGGCTCCAGAGAAGGTGCTCAAGGCTTAAACCATACCAGTGATGGCTCCACCACTACCAAACACTGGCTTTTTTTTTTTTTTTTTTTCACCACTGCCAAACACTGACCCTTTTTCTTTTTCTTTTTTTTTTTTGCGTGGCTCTGGGGCTGAAATATCACTTACCACAAATTTATCATAGTAACTACAATGTTTATAACAAATAAATGAAAAAGAGAATCACTAACCACGAAATTTGATCTTCGCCTTTGTAGATCTAAATACTTCTCGTCTTCTCGGTTATGCAAGATCTCTATAGCTATGACTGCATATTGGTATCTCTATAAGAGATATGTATCTCTATATATGCATATCCATACTAATACGAGAAATCTATATCCTAACACTCCACCTCAAACTCAAGATGCTTTGACACAAAGCAATGGGAGTTTGAATGGAGTTTGAACAATACTAAGTTGCCAAAAATGAAATGAAGCCTTCAAAGAAGCTGTCATATCTAAGACTTGAAGCCCAAATGATTTTAATTGCCATGGAACCAGTTGTTCCTTTTGCACCATTTAATAACATTCATCGAGTCCCTTTCAATGGTACAAATGGAACCAATATTCCTTTCTTTAAAAATTCTTAAACGATGGAGGAGAGCTATACACTCAGCATAATTTATAGTATTGACACCACAAGACCTCATATAAGTAAAAATGACATTCCATTCCAATCCCTAAGCACGCCACCAAAGCCAGCCTGACCCGGATTACCCATAGAGCTCCCATCAAAGTTTAGCTTAAAACATCCTTACTTTGCCCCGTGCCCATCTACAACAAGGTCGAGGCCTGCCAATGGTCAATTTAAACAGATCTGGCAGATTGATCATCCCATCGACTTTTGATATATGCCAACCTTCCTTAGTCACCGACAACCACGACCATAAAAGAGTGCTTTATGTTGTTAAATACTCTTTCAAAAGACATCACCTCCCCTTCAAAGGTCCTACGATTCCTCTCTCTCTATACTTCCCAAAATATAATTCTTCTTAAAAGTTTCCACACAATCGCTCCCACCTTTGGAAGAAAAGGAACATACAAGTGCACCACCATATCCAATACATTTTGGGGAAGAGCCATCCTTATCCCCATACGATAAAAACACCAATACCAAATTCTAGAGATAAAAGAATAATGAATAAACAAGTGAACCCCTGTTTCACCATCTGCTTTACACATCAAGTAAACATTAGTGATAATCTTGTCTCTCTTAATAAGATTGTCAACAGTAAGTATCTTATCTTGAGCAGCCAACTAAATAAAGACCTGTACTGAGGGGCATGGTATAATGACCATCATCCTCTATCATGAAAAAACATTTGTAGGTAGACTTCACAGTAAACTGTCCATCCCATTTAATCTCACAAACTAATTCATCCTCACTGTTAAAAGAGATATATACACTTTTCAATTATGCCCTTTTGAACCTACCCCTTGCCCTTTTTAAGCATTCTACTTGAACCAACTGAAACCTATTAACATGCACTCTACTGGGTCTACGCTTCACATGGCTAACCAGCTAAGTCTACTTTCTCATCTTGTCACCTATTAGAGGCCACATAAGTTCTCTGTAATGTATTCACTGTGAATTCTTTTAAATTGTTTTAATCATTTGAGTTGATTCGATTTCGATCAATTGAGTCCATTGAAAATATTCTTCGAATAATTTAATAGTTTAAATAAATTGCTTCAAGTTGTTTTAATCAATTTGATTTAATTTAACAATCAATTAAAATCAATTATTTTTCATTTGAGACTGAAAATTCAGATTTAAATGGCTTCAGTGTGAAAAAGTCAGATTAAGTATTTGATGTAAAACCATTTTAAATCAACCAATTTTAATTCAGACAATCAAGTAAATCAAGCGCCCTTAAAAATTGATTCACAATAAAAATTCTGTATAATTTCATATTTTCTTTTGTTTCCTCTTCATTTTCTCTCTCCAAATTGCTCCCCAAACATCAGGTTTGGCCTAGAAAGCATATGTTTGAGTGGACTTATACTATCTTAAGAAGACAATGATGCTATTGGGCATTAGTGAGGGGGCAGCGATGGGTTAGTGAGTGCTAGTCAACAAACCCACTTTTTTGTCTTTGCCGAAGGATGCCTTAAAGGCTTTTTTAAGTCGTAGTGGTAGCACTATGACACCCCAGTCTTCACGTTGTAGTTTTTATTTCCATTGACAACACCCCTTTAACACTTCCAAAAAACTAACTCTTAAATTATTTGAAAAAATAAGTAGGAGTCTATTTTTCCCACTGAATTACCAAAAAAATAAAAAAAAAAGTTAAAAAGGGGAATCGGACCAGGAGAGCACCTATCTCCCTTCCTATTTTGCATCATCGAGTGGTGCATGAAGTTTCCAAAAAAGATCTGCTGTTGCATCATTGAGTGGTGCATGAAGTTTCCAAAAAAGATTTGCTAGGGGGTTTTAGTGTATTATGGGGAGGACCAGTCACGTCCTACTTGTGATATATTGATGATACTGTTTCATTTGCAATGCTCTTGAGGATGTAATGAGAAATTTGTGGTTTTTACGCCCTTCTTTTGAGGTGGTTCCAAAGCTCTCAAAAAATATAGAAATAATCAAAGCTTATAAGAGTGTCATGCCTAGATAGTAGACCTACAAAGCTGGCTAAAGTGGTTGGTTGTGGAATCGGTGCTTTGCCTTGCAAATATTTGGGCCGGGACTGCCCTTGAGCAAGCCTTTCAGATGGCCATGGAGTTCAATGATTGACTGTTCTCAACGGAAGCTTGATCGATAGAAGGCTAAATATCTATCGATTGGCTGCAGGATCATTGGTAAAGTCTATTCTTCAAAACCCCTCATTCTATTTTTTGTCTTTATTGGTTGTAGATATTTGGGGGTAGAATATATTGAAAGTCGATTTTATTTTAAAGATAAAGTGGTTAGGATGTTTTAAAAAGATGATATGGGAGAAGTAGATAATGTGGTACGTGAGGCAGGTGGGGCTTCCTAAAATTAAGGGATTTCATTTGAATAAGTTAAAGAGAGATGTACTTGAGAGAGAGTATTTTGTGGGTTTTTTATTTTATTTTATTATTTCTTTTATATTGTGTTTAAAAGAAGGCTGCAGTTGGCATACGGATGCATCGATACGTGTAGAGGTACGGTATTATAATTTTTATGCAAAATATACTTACGATTATCTCAAAATCTATTTTTATATCTAATTATAAAATCACAAATTTAAAACATGGTTAAAATCAAGCAGATATATAAACATACGAAAATCTCAAAAATGGACGGCGTAGATAATATATTGTAAAATGCACTATTTGTAAGACTTAAAATCTTTTATTTTCCATTGTCATACATCTCGATGTTGACATGATGAATCAAACCATTTTTAACATTAAAACTACCTTTTCCGATGGATTTTTGAGGGGCATCCATAGTTCTACATTATAAGGTAGCATCCTTATATAAACTTTTTCTTTTAGAGAAAGATACCCCTTTTTGAAAACTTGGTTATTTTGAGAAGTAAGAAATTACTTGAGAGATATTTGGGGTTGACTCCTTGTACACCATGAGAGGATACATTCTCTCACTCTTCATTATTATTTTATTATTTTTTCTTCTCTCAATCTTCCTTGCATCAAGTAGTATATCCTTGAACTCAGAGTCTTGATATCTATTCCATCATGCCATCATAGACAATTACCGATCCATTTATTGAGCGTGTTGATCAAATAATTGAGAAAGCTAAATGGATCATGTTGATCAAATAATTGAGAAAGCTAAACAAGAATGGTAGAATGACTTGGAAAAATAATGCACAAAGTTTTACAAGACCAGATAAGTAGATGATGCAAATAATATTAGGATTATTTTAATTTTTTATTATTCTATTGTTTATCTTTTCAGATGTTCACAGGGATAATTAGGGGTAATTAGGGTGGGTAAGAGTTTATATTGTGTTTATCTTATATCAGTTAGGTTAGTTTAAGAAGGTAAATAGATAAGGTTAAATTAGGGGAGTTAGTTAAATCTAAAGGGAGTTTTATTAAGAATGTTTTAGATAAAAATGTGAGAAGCATAGCTTTGGATAAAATGTGGAAAAACTTATCTTTTTTTTTGATACGCGATGGGTACATGATGGTTAAAGAAAGAAGATATGGATGATTAAGAAACTAGGTTAAGAGAGAGAAAATAGAGGGGAAGATAAAATAGGAAAGACCATTGTCTATATTCTTTATTAATTTTTTAGTCTATTTTAAGTGAGGTTTTGGATGCCTTTTACAAGTTGGATATCGAGTGTTTGATTAATTATTTTATTGAAGAAGAAAAAATAGTTCGGCCTCCATATTTTCTATCTCCTTTTCAATTACCCAATGTTGGTGGTGTTCCTTACCAAAGGTTGTAAAATGAATGTATATATAAAAATCCTTTTTCAATTATCAATATAAAAAGGGTAGGGGCTTGTTATCCCCACTGATTCACCAAAAAAAAAAAAAGAAGAAAAGAAGAAAAAAATACTCATACAAATTGCTTGGATTGCATTGCAAACTACTGGAAAAAAAATATTAGAAGATATCTTCAAGCTCGAGGTCGAGCTTCTTCCGACCCTAGGAGAATGATACAATAGTCTTTTTGGTTAATTTTTAATTTAATATTTTTTAGATTTTGGAATTGAAATTATTTGGATTTTGAGCTTTTTTAGAGTTATTATTGTGGAGATTTGAGGGTAGAATTGAAAGTTAATTTTATTTTAAAGAGAAGTGGTTAGAATGCATTATAAGTGGATATAAAGAAAGTAGATAAGGTGGTGCATGAGGAATGTGGGGTTTCCTAAAATTAAGGATTTCATTTGAATATATTAGAGAGAGATGTACATGAGAGAGAGATGTACGTGAGAGAGAGCGATAATTTTGTGGGTCTTTTTATTTTACTTTATTATTCCTTTATGATAACTTGGTTGTTTTCAAAAAGTAAGAAGTTGTTTTGCTCTTATGAAGAAATCTGAGGTAGACACCCTGGCGGACTCTAAGAGAGAGTATATCATCTCACTCTTTATTATTATTTATATTCTAACTATTTCTTTCCCATCTTCCCGCATCAGTATGACTACAAAGTTTTGGAAGGACAAATGGTTAGTGGGCTGACCACTATGTAAGACATACCCTAAGTTATTCACAATTGCGGCCTACCCAAACTCCACAACAGAAGAAGTGATGCTGTGGTTGGTTTCAGCATGATCTAGACAATAGAGCTTTAGTGACACTAACTAAGACAAAAAAAAAGTGGATGTCCTTATTAGGGGTGAGAACTGGTAGGCTCGGGGTTGGATCTGGATCCAAATAGTATATCCGATCTGGATTTGGGTTTGGATTATTACTATTTAAAAGAGATATATATATATATATATAAAATAAAAATTTACTATTTAAAAAATCATGGATCCAAGTCAGATCCACCTGCACCTGGATCCCATCCAGATTTTAATTCGAATCCAAATTTTGAGTCCAAACCCAGATCTGAATAGGATCTGAAATCCAAGTTTTGGATCCAGATGGGGTCAATTCTCACCCCTACTGTCTCATCATTCAATATGGATTACATAAGTGACCCATCAACGATGATGTGCCCCTGGGACTAGACCCCAAGGTAAGTTCTTAATAAAGTCGTTGCATGGTAAGGGCATCTCAAACGAACAACTCAATTGTGTATAGAATTGTCTTAATCCCCACAGTACCGAAGCCTTCTTTTGGCTAGTAATCCTTAACAAGGTCCTAACCATCGACCATCTCTGAAATGGAGGGTGCCTATCATGAATGTTTCTATTCCCAATAAGAATGATGGAGGATTAGGTGTTATATTGAACTTGGTGCATCATGTGATCTCTTAATGGTGATCCTTACCATTTTCAAAATTGGGTTATATTTTATGGAGAATTTCTTTCCTTGCTATATTTTTTGTTTTAGTTTTTTTAGTTAAATCAATGAGAAAGAAAGCTCCCTACCCGTTTTTCATTAAATAAAAATAAAAAGAAATACCAACTCATAAAGTTGTAACCCTTCAATAGGACAATTGCGCAATATCATGAAGTAAAAGAATGGAAATACAATCAGGCGGTCTAGTACGCCAAATGGTGGCATTAAAAAAACCCATGGCTTTTTTAGCGAGTGTATCGGCTACCATATTGACCTCATGATATAGATGTGCAATGTACCACTCATGTCCAGTAAGTCTATTTCTGGAATTAACGGCAACAATGTGAAGATGCCATGAGCCCCTGCATTTATCTCGAATACCATTGACAAGTAGAGATGAATCACTTTCAATTTGAAGAGAAAAGTAGTCTAGCTCAATGGCGAGATCCACTCTGACTTGCAAAACATGAAATTTAGCATAATTATTTGATGCAACTCCAAGGGGCTGTGCAAATGCAGCAATAAAAGAACCATCTTCTCTTGTGATGATCCCACTCCCACATGCCCTTCTTGGGTTTTTTTGTAGAGAAGCTCCATCTACATTGAGTTTAAAATGGCTTGGGTGAGGAAAGGACCTTGCAATCGGGATAAAACACTTCGTTTTCTCTTGCCGCCAGTGATGTGCTAATTATTTGATATGGCTTTTTCGAATATGGGGAAGGTCCAAGCCTTAGCATCCGCAATCTTTGTAACATGAAAAATAATCCTCCTGACAAGTTGTTCTCTCTTAGAAGCCTTCCCTTGAACCCGATGGTTGCACTCCTACCAAAGCATCTAAATAGTTGTGAAGAAGAGGGAATGCCATACATCGACTCACTGATTTGAATTTGTAGGAAATCCAAGTTCTTAATATAGATGCAATGGGTTGGATTGAGCCATAAAATCATTTACCACGCCTCCATGCAAGAGATTTTCAAATACCCTGCGATAAAGAACGGTGAAATAATAGGAGGTAGATATCATCAACATTAGATTAGAAAAAAGGGGCATACTAGTGCCGTGGTAATTCCTATATGTTGTAATAGAGAGGTGGTTGGGAAGCACTGATAGAGAGCCAACCAAGAAAATCATTTTGCTCTAGGGTGGCAATGGGAAGCCCATATAGACATGAAAACTGGTTGTAGGGTGCCCCATCGTCGAATATGATCCCATCCATCTTTGACTGAGAACAGACCATTGGTAGACTGGATCCATATCAAGAAGTCTCTCTGGGTGAATAGAGGAAATGTGAAGGTTGTAATCTATCCAAGCTCGAATGAGGAGGCCAGATGTAGGAGTAGAGAGACTCCATAGCTGAGGCAACCCTTAGAAAATCCGCCTCCTTTGGATTGACAAGAGCTCCTAGATCTCTATGTACGTGATCTCCATAATTCCTATATAGGTTTGTCGGATAGCCACGGGTCTGCCCATAAATCTACCAAACGGCCATCCTCGATGATCCATCTAACATTATGACGAAGATAGGATAACTCTAATTGGGTGCCCTTCCATGTATAAGAACAATCCTCCTCCTGGTTACCTAAATGGATGAGTCCTTAAAATATATGTGCTTGAAAAAACACGATATGAGGGAAGAAGGGTTGGCGACAACTCTCCAAGCTAATTTCATCATGCCAATAATATTTAATTTTGATATTTCACGAATACCAAGTCCCCCCTCTACAGTTATAATACAAACATTATCCTATTTCACTAAGTGAACTCCTTTTTTCCTAACTGAGTCAACCCATAGAAAATAGTATTGCAACCTCTCTTGCATTTCATGTGTGCTTAGGTAAAATAAAAGATAGGATCCAAAAGATTGCTGAAGAGCTAAGAACAAATTTTAAGAGTTGTAAACGACCTGCATAAAGAGAGATAGGGCTTGCCAAGTCCCAATCTTGCCAATAATTTTTCCTACCAGGTTATTGCAATGATTATGTTTTAAGCTCCCATGAAATAGTGGCAATCCCAGATATCGTACTGGTAGGTAACCCTCACCAAACCCCAAATCGTTCAAAATAATGTGTTTGTCAATATGTGTTACCCCAAAAAAGAAAGTCTTACTCTTAGCTACATTGAGTTGTTGACCATAGCATTTTCAAAGTTTCTCAATACAGAGTGCATAGCACTAGCAATAGTATGTGAAGCCTCAAAGAAAATAACTACATCATCTGCATAAGAAAAAGGTACAACACACCATAATCACAGCCTGATGGTTAGGCTGAAGGAATCACACCTTGCATCATAGCATGGTCCAACTGCCAGCTAAAAAAATTCCATAACCAACAAAAATAGATAAGAAGACAATGGGTCTCCTTATCGCGTGGGCCCCTCTTCTCTGTGGAAAAACACTTAGGAGAGCCATTATGAAGAGTTGAGAAAGAGGGTGTGGTGATGCAGTGGCAGAGCAAGAGCTATTATGAAAAATGCTTGATACATTTTGGCATAAAAATATCTACAATACAGCAACATTGCTTTCAAAGGCACCCAAACTGAGTTCCATTCCTACCATGATCTCCTAGATGAAACCAATCAAGGATTTTTCAGTTTTTGGGGTTCTAAATTTTTGGGAACATTTCGAGAAATGCCCTGTCTCACCTCCTAAGCAAGCGTGGGCCTGCCAAATGGTTCCCCTTACTCATCAGGCACACAAAGTTCAAATTGATGGCAGCTTGAGGGAAAACATGGGATAAATAGAGGTTAAAGGACTTTTCATAGAGTATATGGGTCACATTCTCTTGTGCTACATTGGCCCAAGTGTTATATCCTTCAAAGAAGGGAGGCCAAATCCCTGCTCCAAGGCCTATGACTTCTTAAAAGTTCTAAGGACCTACTTCATCATAGAAGGTCTTGGATTTAGTCCCCAGAACAGTGAGGAGAGTCATGTCAAGGGAATTGTACAAAGTCTTAGATGAGATCCAGGAACTCCTTGAGACATTAGAGGTAGAGGTAACAAATCCTTATAAAGAGATTAATGCTGAAAGATGCTCGTAAGGACAGGGTAGAAATTCCTCTCTTAGGCATTGTTTGGTAATTAAAATTTTAGTGCTAAATGCCAAAATTTCCTTAACGATGTAGCAATTCCTAATTTGATTACTAGGAATGCTACAATGAAAATGAGGAATCCGAAGTTTGCATTTCTCAAAAATAGTTTTAAAATCTCATTCATTTAATAAAGATAATCCTCCCATCAATGAAGACTTCAATGGTTAAAACTAGCTAATTTCTAGATATCCAGGTTTACAAAATTTGAGATTCAACCAATCACAATTTTCCAAAATCCTCATAACTCGAGGCATATTAACGAGACTAAATATTTTTCATTACCAGTACTCAAAGTTCCACTCTCTAGATTCTATAATTGAAAATTTCCGAATATCATTCCAATTTCTAGTTGTCACAAATCTTGATATTTTTGTAGTGTATTTTATTTTGTTCAGAGATTTCAAAAGTTGTACATGTGATGGATGATAGTTATGCTTTTATAAAAATCTTTCTTTCTTTATTATGTTTTTTTTTTCTTTAAGATGCAAAGTCAAACTTTGCATACCTTCCATATTAGAGGGAAAATGCGTTTGGGAGAAAAATAGATCTCATACTTAGGTTTTGATTGAAAGATAGACCAACGTTTTGATTGCACATGTTATATATATATATATATATATATATATATAAAAGATACTACAAAACGCTTATAGAAGATACTACATAGTTCATTCCACAGTCATAATTGTCCGGCAGTGTTTTATTTTATTTATTTATTTTTAACAAATCGGAATGAGTTCATAAAAACTAGGCGAATCTACGAAAAATATAAAAAACTATTTTACATGAAATAAATTGATCAAAATATCCCTGAAAAGTTTTAGGGGAATTTT
This sequence comes from Amborella trichopoda, assembly GCF_054954075.1. Lineage (NCBI taxonomy): Eukaryota > Viridiplantae > Streptophyta > Magnoliopsida > Amborellales > Amborellaceae > Amborella > Amborella trichopoda. Next base: position 54,310,122 of record NC_142337.1, read on the forward strand.
GGTCAATTTTTTTTCTTCGAATTATTTTTTTTATATTTTTATTAGGTGTGCCTCACTAAGATGTACAAACACTCCAAATTTCAGATCATTTCAATTTGAAGAAAAAAAGAAGAAAAACGAAACATTGCTGGACAATCGTGACCATGCTATGAACTTAGACGGTGATGAGGGTAGGCGAAATCACTGTTCATCAACGCCTATAAAAATCTTCCCAACGCCTATAAACGAAAATGAACAGTGATTTCGTTTACCTTCATCACTGTCCAAAGTTCATCGCACGGTCACGATTGTTATGAGATTTGGCATTCATGAGTAAAGGTCAAACAAATGATCACTTAAAGGTCAAACAAAGGATCGCCTACCCTCACCACAATCTTTTAAAAGATTCATTTAAATATTCTTCAAGATAAAACACCTATCCAAATCTCATAACAACTTGGCCTCCAAGCCAAAGTTATTATTCTTATCAATTCAACCTTAGAAAATAAGAAAACCCAACTCAACCTTAGAAAATAGGAAAGCCAAAGTGGGGCGTGCCACCTATAGGATAGAAATCCCCTAAAATTGGGGCGTGCCTGGGGGTTTTGCTGGGCCTCATCAATTTTGGCCATGGTAGGCCCATGTGCACAATGACCCCCAATGCTATTTTAAATATTTAAAAAATCAATAAAAGATTTTAAAATTAATTTGAATATTTAAAACGTTGAAAAATCAATATCCCTTTTTTTGTAAATCCAAGTTTTATAAATAAAATATCAAAAGATCTAGAAAAAAATAATAATTCTAAAATCATATCATCATAAAATAAACACAATTAAATTCATTAGATGAGATGAGGATCCATATGATCTAGGAATACATATTTTGGAGTACTCCAATGTCAACTGTGGATTACAGTCTATACTTGCTCTATCAACTGACCCACACTTGCTTTATCAATCGACTTATAATTTTCCATGACTCACAATCCATACATGAGTTCATTAGGAGGGGTGAGACATCATCTACATGAGATGAGGCATCACCCACATAGAGCACAGTAGTGACATTTAATGCTCGATGTGGGTGAGGTCACACCCCATATAGATAATGTTATACCCCTTCTAATGACAAAAAATACCATTACTTAAAAAATGCTTTATGTATAAAACAAGGATATATTAGCATTTAAATTTTGTTAAGTATAATGATAAATTACTCGATAGTGTGAACACCCAAATATAACATCGATATAAACTTTTCCCTTAAAAAATTTCTCAATGTACAAAACAAGAGTCTATAAATGTGAAAACTTTGTTAAGTAAATTTATATAAGGAAACCTTTATATAGAGCCGAGGCTCTAAACAATCAAATTAGAGCCCACCTAAAATAATTCACTATAAGAGGCTATTTTGATGCCCAGATATCCTCAGATTGATCAGCTCAACATCAAGCTGTATGGATAAATGGATTTTAAGTAGTGTATCTTGTAATGCATTTTTGGACCTTCTATTTTCAAGATTTTAAAGTTTTCATAGATCTGCTCGATCTGCGCTATTTTTGAAGCTTTAAGTTTTATAATTAGAGATAAAAATATAGTGTAAGGCTATCACAAAGATTTCTAGTATTTAGACCATGTTTCTCGATACTATTTGAAGGTGCACTCTACTTTGATTATTTACAGCCTAGGCTCTATACAAATTGTACCCTTTATGTAAGGAAAAATTTTATATAAAGTTGCAAACTTATAATGTAGAACTACGGATGCACCTCAAAAATCCATCGGAAAAGAGTGTTTTAATGTTGAAAATGTGATTGATCAGCTCGACATCGAGATGTATGACTATGAAAATTAAAAAGATTTTGAGTCTCAGAAATAGGGCATCTTACAACATATTATCTACACCGTCCATTTTCAAGATTTTCATATATTTATAGATTGACTTGATTTTAAGTATTTTTGAAATTTAAAAATTTCTAATTAGATATAAAAATAGATTTTGAGATAATCTCAAGAATATTTTACATTAAAATTATATATTATGATAAAATTTGAAGGTGCTCCGTAGTGGGATTGTTTACGGTTGCAACCGTAGGGAAACCACACCCTTTTATATAATGCTTTATAATGTCAGCACCCAAACACACACACACACGCGTGCATACACACACACACACACATACAAACACACACACACACACACACACACATATATATATATATATATATATATATATATATATATATATATATATATATATATATATATATATATATGGAAGATGCTAAGGTGAGCCCACTAGCTCACATAATAGTATAAGCCCAATGGCCCAGATTGAATTTGGGTTGAGCTGACAGCCGAGAGTGTTTGAATTTTAATTTCTTTTCTACAAATCCAAATCACTTGAAATTTTAGGTGAATGTTCTTCTTATCAAGCTGCATCTAATAAAAATATAAAAAAAATAATCCAAAAAATTAAAAAGGACCAAAATACCTCCGAAAATTTATGAGGGTATTTTGATCATTTTTTTTCATATAAAATATATTTTTTAATATTTTCAAATATTCACCTATTTTTTTTATCAACACATGTCTAAAATTTAAAATGATTTGGATTTGTAGAAAAAAAATTAAAATTAAAATACTATCGGGCATCCATGATCTTTAGATCGGCCCAGATTCAATTTGGGCCATTGGGCTCATTTTTTCTTGTGAGCCCATTGGCACTCAGAAGCCTTTTCCTATATTTATATATATAAAAGAAAATGATATCACAATGCCACTATAATATAATGAAACCATACGTCTAGAAAGTCATGTTTGTAGTATTTATATGGCCCAAATTTTGCACATACTCTATTCATCCCAAAAATCTATCTCAAAAATTTTCTTTTATGTGATTGTTCATTAGAATGAAAAGTGTGTATCTTTTAAATTTTGGATCAAACAAATGGCCCTAACCTTGTTTTTTAAGAGTTGCATCATACTCTGATACAATCATTGCGTGAAATCATTGCCCCTCTTATTAATCAGCCTCTCTTAATTGCAAAAACTTAATTCTCTTATTTGATCTTCTTCTAAGTTCCCGTTTGGATCCATAGATAAAGATTATATGGAAAAATCTATTTCAAGAAAAGTATTTCTTTATAATATAAATCTTGGCTATTTGGATGGTACATGGATGCATAACATTTTCATAGCTTCTTCTTTTTTTTTGTTAAATAGTTTTATTGTATTATGCATTATAATGTCATTTTTTAATTAAATTTGATATAGTTTTTCTCTCTAAATATTTGAGATAATTTCTCTCTAAAAATTTTCAAGTAGTTTCTCTCTCTAAAATTTTCAAGTAGTCTCTCTATCTCTAAAATTTTAAAATATAATTTCTCCCTAAAACTTAAAATTTGAGATAGTTTTTGTCTCTAAAATTTTGAGATAGTTTATCTCTCCCAAATTTTAAGTACTTTGTCTCTCTAAAATTTGATATAGTTTTTCTCTCTAACATTTTAAGATACTTTTCTCTCTAAAACTTAAAATAAGATGTAAATTCTCTCTTTAAATTTTTTGAGATAATTTCTTTCTCTAAAATTTTTTATTTAGCTTCTCTCTCTAAAATCTGATATAGTTTTTTATCTCTCTCTAAAATTTTAATATACTTTCTCTCGATAAAACTTAAATTTGATATAGTTTATCTCTCTAAAATTTAGAGATAGTTTCTCTCTATAAAATTTTTCGAATACTTTCTCTCTCTAAAACTTACAATTTGATATAGTTTCTCTCTTTAAAAATTTTGATCTAGTTTCTCAATCTAATTTTTTTTAGATTTTTCTCTCTTTAAAATTTTTCATGTACTTGCTCTCTCTAAAACTTAAAATTTTAGATAGTTTCTCTCTAAAAAAATTTGATTTAGTTTCTATCTCTAAAATTTTAAAATATTTTTTCTCTCTAAAACTCTAAAATTGAGATAGTTTCTCTCTAAAAAAAATTTCAATACTTTCTCTTTAAATTTTAAAACTTGATATAATTTTTCTCTTAATATTTTGAGATAGTTTCTCTCTAAAAAGTTTGATATAGTTTATCTCTAAAAAGTTTGAGATAGTTTCTCTCTCTAAGACTTAAAATTTGAGATAGTTTTGCTCTTTAAAAATTTCACGATTGCTTCTCTCTCTAAATATATTAAAGTACTTCCATTTTTTAAAAAAAATTAAAATTTGAGATAGTTTCTCTGTCTAAAAATTTGGAAGTAGTTTCCTTTGAAAAAATTTCCAGTATTCTCTCTCTAAAACTTAAAATGTAAAAGAATTTCTCTCTAAAATTTTTGAGATTGGTTCTCTCTCTAAAACTTTTTAGGTACTTCTCTATCTAAAATTTGATATAGTTTCTCTCTCAAATTTAATATATTTTCTCTCTCTAAAATTTAAATTTTGAAATAGGTTCACTCTCTAAATTTTTTGAGAAAGTTTCTCTTTCTCTCTCTCTCTCAAAATTTTCAGGTACTCTCTCTATAAAATTTAAAATTTGATATAGTTTCTTTCTCTAAGAACATTTAGGTACCTTTTTTTTATAAAATTTAAAATTTGAGATAGTTTCTCTCTTTATGAACTTTAAAGTACTTTTTTTTTTATAAAACTTAAAATTTGAGATAGTTCTTTTCTCTAAAAAATATGCTATAGTTTCTCTCTAAAAAATTTCAAGTACTTTCTCTCTCTAAAACTTAAATTTGAGAAAGTTTCTCTCTCTAAAAATTTTAAGATAGTTTCTCTCTCTAAAACATTTTTAGATACTTTTCTCTGTAAAATTTGATGTAATTTCTCTCTAAAATTTTATCTCTCTAGAACTTTAAATTTGAAATAGTTTCTCTCTATAAAAACATTGAGACAATTTTTCTCTGAAAATTTTCAATAGTTTCTCTCTCGAAAATTAGAATTAGTTTCTCTCTCTAAAATTTTAAGATACTCTATGTAAAACGTAAAATCTGAAATAGTTTCTCTTTCTCTAATTCATGGGGGTGTTTTTATGGAATTAATTGTATTTTATAAAGAGGATATCTATATAACGTGAAAATCTGGTTGGAAATCAATTTTAGACGTGAAGACAATGATACAGATTTCTTTATTGATCCAAAGGCCAAAAATGCGCCATCTCCACTTAAAAACATTTCTGGAAATGTATTTCCAATTATCTAAACAACCCCCAAGCAATGAAAGAAGTGTTAAAATCAGAGAAATTGCTATTCTTGACTTTCATTTTAACACAATAAATAAAGGATTTGCTCGATTATATGAGCTGATCTTGACATAGAAATATTGTGCAATGAAAACCCCAGGAAAGAGGAATAATGAAAGAGTGAAGGAGCATCTAAACACAACTTTGATGTGAGAAAATCGTAAAAGTGCCCCTCTGCTTTTATAACTCACTGAAAATTATAAAAATGAAATCCCATCCTTCCCCCCTTCCCAAAAACATCCAACTTTCTAGCATACCAACCCGAAAACAACTGATACTATGTAACTAGCCTCAATTATTAATTTTTTTTCATCCACCCCACCAAGTTGAAAAAAGTTATTTTTTTTTAAAACAAAAATGCCCCTTCTAAAATACAAGTTTCTTTGTTTCTCTCTCTTTGTCTCTATGCAAGCCGGTCCAGCGCACTTCATTCCAGATCAGCCTCAATAGGGACGTGAAACCGGTCATGCTGGATTGGCTTCAATAGGTAAAAAAAAAAAAAAAGTGCATTTTGAAAGGGGTGTTTGTATTAAAAAAATCACTTAGTTACTTTGGGGTGAATGCAAAAATATATAGAATTTGTGATATGGTTTAGCATAATTGTGGGACAATGCCCCAAAAAGTTGAGTTGAAGGGGTCATCTATAATTTTCCCTGAAACTTATTACCATTTACATCTATTCTTGATGTATTGTGCTCCGGTATAGTGTTTTTTAATGGTAAAGCATTTTAGTATATTGTTTTTCTAATAGTGGGTACAAATCAAATGTATCGCAAAGTTCGAAAAGATTTTTTTTGAAGTTTGACTTTATAGCATTTTAGTGTATTGTGTTTTGTAGTAAAATTTTGATTTTATCAATCAAGTAGTCAAAATTTTAAATATATAAAAATTTAAAGACACAAATGTATATGGGAATATACAATTAAAAAAAAAGAAAAGGGGATTGTATGAAATGAGATTACTTACCTTTGATATAAGTGGTCACAATCACTTAGAACCATCTCATGTGAAATTTTATCGTCTGAATGTGTCACAAAGTTCAAAAAGATTTCTTTTGTAGTTTGAACTTGGTCAATAGAATCAATGCAGTCACCCAATTTCACATTTCATAGTCAAGATTAATTGTGACCACTTTGTACCAAAAATAAATGTTCTCGTTCTAATGTTTTTTTTAAAAAATACATATTAGGTTATAATTAAGATATGTCAAAAGGGGTGCAGCTCCAAGCCCAGTTGGAAGATGTGATTTTGGTGCTGGAAACGCAGCAAAAGCTTAAAATTAAAAATCTATGTCAACTCCTAATTAAGAATTTTAAGACTTAAAAATACTGCAAAAAGAATAGATCTATAAAAACTTAAAAATCTTGAAAATGAACGGTTTAGATAGTGTTTACAAGATGCACGATTTAGAACCCAAAATCCTTTTATTTTTTCATAAAGACGATCAATTAGTAAGATTTCAGTGCGGAACCAACTTTTTTCCTTAGCTTTTCATGGTACGCCTTACTTTTGTACTATAAAGTGAACATCTTGTATAAACTTATCTTTAGTTTTGTACTGTAAAGTGAACATCCTATATAAACTCTTATCCAAATTTTCAAAAAGTTGACTATTACTATTGTGTTTTATCAAACATGCCCTTCATAATTTTTTTGTGATTATTTAAGTCTTGATGTAAAATTGTCAATCCAATTCAAGCCATACCTCAATTTAGTTTTGCTTATTAGTTTGCCTCTACCTTATTCGATTCATCTTAAAGACCTAACTAACCCAAGGCGTAAAGTTGGAAATAACAGGAAGCAACCCCCTTTTTTTTTTTTTTTGTGTGCAAGAAAGCCAATTTTAAATTTGGAAAAAGTTCATCTAAGGTGTCAATCTTATAAGCATTTAAACGTTGTTTAGACATTAAAAAGTCCTTTAATTGATCATTTCGACTTCAAAATATATGAATATAAAAAGAAAATATTCAAGTTCTAAAAATAGTACTTTAACAACTTATATGACGTTTTATTTTCAAGTGTTTAGACATTTGCTTGATCTGAAACATTCTTTAAGTTTAAAATTTTACATATTTGGAGATAAAATTAGATTTTGTAAAGCCATCTTAAAAAATTTCGACATCAAAATCACATCTTACATGCAAATTCGGACGTTCTGATATAATCGCCGGGCTACCCAAAAACTTCAGGATGGGCTCTTTTATTTGATTTTCATGTGTGCCTAGATATATATCCCTCTAAATCGTTTTTATTGCGAATTTTGTGATCTTGTAAACTGGTAATGCTGCAACAATTTTGCTCGAGTACAAATTGGTTTACTTGGTAATCGCTGGAGTACTAATCTGAATATTTAAATTTTTTTAAAATTGAATTTCATAATATTTGTATATGATTTTGGCCATGAGTGTTTGGTTGTAGTTTTCTTACGTATGAAATATTTGACTCTCTCCCCCAATGAACGTTCCGTCCTCTACCTCTATGAGAAGAACAGAAATCCAGGATTTTCTCAATCCCGTTTTTTTTTTCCCGTCGTGGATGGAGAAATATAATGCGGCATAGAAACCTTTTAGTATCCGTGAAATTTCAAGTCAGAGTTGAATTTTTTGGGATCCAGATATTAAATGGTTATTTAGAAATAAAATGATACGATTTGATCCTATCAAAATATGGTCCACCAACTTCTATAATTTAAATTTTATTAGATTTTGTAATATCCTAATATAAAGATATTAGAGTGTTACCAAACATATAAGGTCTTTCATGAAGGATATTGCAATTTGAAATTACAAATCTACCAATAATATTCATAAAGCTCCATAAATCAATTTCAACACAAGTAAAAAAATAAAGATTGTATATTAGAAGATTATTTATCTTTATTACAAAGAGGTCACAATTACTTATAACCATTAGATGTCCAATTGAATTGCTTGTATTGTACGATAATATTAAAGAAACTTTCTTTTGAACATTGAGTCTAGTCACTGACACTCTTACAACCACCCAATATAGAGATTGTGTATATTAAGGTCATGTACCTTTGATATAAGGAGGTCACAAGTGCTTATAATCATATGATATAAAATAGTTTGGGTGTATCACAAAGTTCGAAAAAATTCATTTGGAACTTTGAGTTTGTTCAATAAAATAAATATAGAGACCCAATTTCAAGATTAATTGTGACCACTTATGCCAAAAGTAAATGGTCTCATTATATAGTCTCCCATTTGAAATTTCACGGACAAGAGTGATTGTGATTTTTTTATACCTAAAGTAAAATTTGTATGTTCTTTCAAAAAATAAAAAGTACATTTTTTCTAAAAAAAAAAGTTTATATGGAGCCGAGGCTTTAAACAATTATATTGGAGCCTACCACAAAAATTTCACTAAGAGTAGTTGGTTTGATGCCCAAATATCGTCAAATTGATCATCTCGACATCAAGCTTTATAGACATAAAAAAAAAAGAATTTTAAGCTTTGAAAATAATGTATTTTGTAACGCATTTTAAGATCATCAATTTTCAAGTTTTCAGAGATACGTCGATCTACCGTTTTTGAAGCTTTAGACTTTATAAATAAAGGTAAAAACATACTTTAAAGCTAATTTCATTTCCAATATTGAAGGCACGCTCTAATTTGATGGTTTAGAGAGCCTAGGCTCTATACAAACATGACTCCTTTTTAAGATACAACTTACAAGGGAGGGCGGATACAAACCTGGTTTTCCTGCAGAACCGTTTCACGCATGGCAAACTTAAACCTCGCTTTTGAAGCATCGTTACACGTTGTCAAAACCAAACTGATTTCATGATGTACGTCATTCATGTCAATCTTGCCCCCTTTTGCATAAAGGCATAAGCCTTCGCCCTTGTGCCGAGCGTTTTATTCGGTGTAGTACTCCCTCATCGTTTTCGATGTGGGGCAAATGCTGTTTATCACTCATCGACATGCAAATGGGTATAACGTATCGTCCATTTACACTCATCGAAAAAGTTATTAATGTGTCGTTAATAAGTTATTAATGTGTCGTTAATAAGTTATTAATGTTATCACTCATTAACGTTAATGAGTTACTAGTTATTAACTTGTCGTTAATAAAAAAAACTTTGCTTTATTATAACATTAATTGGTATAACGTGTAACTCATAAACATTAAAGTTATTAACTTGTCGTTAATAGCTCGAAAAAGTTTGTATAATGTATTATTTTTATTATAGTTGTAAATAATTTTTTTTAAAATTTTGATGATATTATAAGATAAATTTTAAATTTATTTATACAGGGAAATTACATCTCAATATTCTCATATTGGTGAAAAAATGAAAGTTCTTAATGTAGTACGTTAATTTTTTATTATATTTCTAAAAAATAATATTTTTAATAATTTTTAATAAATTTTTTGGATTGTTTTTTAAGCTGAATTTGATCGATTTGACCGATTCCCGATCCGAAACATCAATTTATCAATCCGGATGGGTTTTTGCGGTACCCGATTCGGGGCACTGATCCATTTTTTAAACCACTGGTTGCTTGAAATAACCTCAACGAAACGGAATGACAAAATGTTGCTCGATATGTAAATGGCCTTCAACAAACTATCAGAGATGATGTTTTTCTACATCGGTCATGGACTTTAAATGAAGTTTTTCAAGTTGCTTTACGAGTAGAAACTAAATATCAATGGAGCAACGATAAGTGATTTGATATCCAGAATGAGGTTTCGCGCCAACCAAAATTTAATGAAGAGAAGAGGGATATTGCAAAGTTAACACGTTATCGATGGAATGAGCCAAAGCCTCGAGCATTTGAATGCCCCAAAAAAGAGGATGGAGGTACACTTAGTTAAGTGGGCAAAGTTCTAGAAGAAAATCAAGTTCAGGAGATAGTTTTGTAGGCCGTTTTGTCTCAAGCTCGAAGTCGAGTTTCTCCCATCCCGGGGAGAATGATGCAAATAAAAATTGGATTTTATTTATTTTTTATTTATTTTAATTAGGAATAGGGAGAGAGCTAAGCTAATGTTAAAGTTAAGGAGGAGGAGGGAGGATTTTTTATACGTGATTTGTTTTGGGAAGGTCTAATTTTTTAATTTAGACAATAAGATATAGGTAAGGTAAAGATCTTTTGGTTTAGGAAATAATTAGTGGTAGTTATCTTTTACTTTTAGAAAGGCTAATGTGGAAGTTAGAAAGAGACAAAATAGGGATGCAATGTGAGAGAGAGAGAATATGGAAGAGAGATAAAATAGGGAAGGTACGAACTTTTTTTTGAAAGATAGACTTTATTTTTTTTTGGTTTTTTTTTAGTTGTTTATTTATTTTATTTGAAGTCTATTTAAATGGAAGATGTCCCTCATTGTAAACAGATTAGAGAATGATTAGAGAGTGAGTTGAATTAAGTTGATCTTGTGATAAGATCTTTTGTCCCTTGCAGTCCCTTGCAGACTTTGTTTTGGGGTGGATTCCCATGCTCTCCTTGAGAGAGAGTACATTCTCTTAAGCGTTTTTTTATTTTTTTATTTTTATTATTCTGGTTGTTATTTTCTTTCTGCATAAAATGAATCAAAGTATGACAACCCCTATTTTTTGTAATGCGCATTACCAAATGTGAAAAGAAAGTGGTTTATTGAGGGTAGGAAACACACAAAATTTCATATTAACCTTAATTATAAAAAATCAAAGTATTGTTCATTTTTTTTTCTTTTAATCAAAATGCTTGGAAGGGTGAACATCCACATTATACTAGTGTTTTAGGACTTGGTCTGGTTGGCCCCTTGCTGCGAGTACCAAGGTAAAACAGGATAATAAAAAATTAAAAATTCACAAATAGCATAAAATTTCAGCATGAATATATAATACTTTTAAATGTAATATGGAGGTTAGTATGAGTTTTTATTGTCATATGCTCTATTTTTTTATTTTTCTCTCTTTTTGGAATTTTTTGAATGGTTTGTAACCATAAATCAAATTTTTTAAATCCATTTTTTATATTCTGTCAGCTAATTTGAATTTGTTACTTTTATTTTGTTTCATGTTTATAATAATTTTTATTTTTCATAAATTTTTGGGCCCTATGTCTATTAGAGGATGAAAACTAAGGTTTACAAATACTATGGAACTAACCATTTCTCTCTTGTACTCTATTTTTTTATATTTTCCCCATTTACAAAAAGAATAAAGTTTATATAGAGCCGAGGCTTTAAACAATCAAATTAGAACCTACCTTAAAAATTTCATTAAAAGAGTTGTTTTGATGCCCAATCAAATTAGAGCCTATATAGTTTTTGAAAGTTGTTGCATTATATTCTTATACAACTATTGCATAAAATGATTCTTATATATGTGTGCGTGCAGCAAATATTAGACACTCAAGAAACATGCTACAAAAGAAACATGTTTCTGTGTCGGTATAACACTGCATATCAGTTTGGAGTGCGAGGTAAGGATTCAAACAAAACTGACCTACCCCATTTCCATAGTTAACATTAACACCGCTGAACTATTAAAAAAATTATAAGTTTACATTAACCATCTTGATGCCGCCTTCTACATATTATCCCCATTTGGTTTACACTTTCAGTATTATAGGGGAAAGTTCATATATGGTTGCAACCTTTTATTATAGAAGTAAGGTGCACTTTAAAAATCCAGTAGAAAAGAATGTTTTGAAGTTAAAGAGCCAGTCAATTGAACATCTCAACCTTGAGCTCTATGGATATAAAGAAAAGAGAATTTCAAATCATAAAAATAATGTATTTTGTAAAAAGTTATAAATTGTCTATATTAAAAAAAATTTAAGTGTTTATAGATTTACTTGATCTACACAATTTTTAGATTTTAATTTAATAATTAGAGTTGAATATGAATTTTCACGACATCATAAACTAGAATTATATCTTCTAGCAAAATTTAGAGATGCACCTTGTTAGGGGATTGAATCCTTTTTTTTTTCCACAACCATAATGGTCAAGATCGGTTTAAGAAGGCTGACGACCTTAAATTTTCCTTTAACCCATTCAAAGCCGAGGTCAAGGAGGTGGATTGTATTAGGTAGACAACCAACGTAAGACTATACTAAAACTTTTCATGAATCGAGAATGTCATATAGTCGATCCCAATTAATTAGGAAAAAAGCTTTGACGATGATGATGACGAATGGTCAAGATCGAGATGATCGATTTGAAGGTTTTTTATGCCAAAATTAGAATTTTTCGTTCTGTGAGTTTTGAGGTAAAGCTTTACTTATTTTTGATTGGGCAGCAACCCTATTAAAACATTTTCTTTTATAAATTACATTGCCTTTTTGGTTTGGATACTATTTCTATAAAGCCCAGGGTTATTGAGAAATAGTAAAGTCTCACATCAAAACTTCATACGGATAAAACTTTGGGCATGGGAAACCCCTATGATGCTTCTGAATCTATTTTCACCATTAATTATAACATTTGTATATAAAAAAACACTCCAGAATGTGAGTACTTGAAAAAGATAGTCTTGAAAATATATTTTTAAAGTTTAAAATACTAATTTTTTCGTATCAATAATTAGGGGTGGCAATGGTCACCTGAGTAGACCTGGGACCCGACGGCTATACCCGATCTCAAGTCTAGGTAAAGGTCAAAATTTTGGACCCGAATACTATATGGGTGTGGGTCCGGGTCCAATTGTACCTGTAATCATAGGGTATATGATGACAATTATACATATTTAGACACACGCTAGATGTTCATATTGTTATCATATTGACGACATTTACAGTATTATTGGCAAAAAAAAAGAAAAAGCTCATGTTAATACGGTATATGATGATAAAAAAAAGCAATAATAATAATAATAAGATGCTCATAGTCATAAGGTGGCAATGGATCCGACCAGTAGACCCAGGACCCATGGGTCCGGATATGGGTCCGAATTTTGAAACTGAATAGTATTTGTGTCTGGATATGGGTTCCGCGTGGCACCCGACCCATTGCCGCCCCTATCAAAAATAGTCCCCAATTCAGACGATCGATTTGAAGATTTTTGTAGACTACGAAACTAAAATTGTCGGTGAGATCAGAGACGTGGCTTTACTTTTTTGTTTTTCCGAAGTTTTAACCTTTTCCTTTTGGTTTTCACTTTCCTATGAACTATATATCGTTTGATTGCCGTGGATCACAAGTCTCTCTTATCCTCCCTGGACTGTGGGTCTCAGTGCTGGTAAGTCTCCTCGTTCCAGACTCATGCTTGTTTCAATGGCTGATCTCTCTCTCTCTACCTCAATTATTATGGCCTCCTTGTTCGTCTCTCTCTAGATTTGAAACTTTATATTACTACTGGAATGGGTTGCTGATCTCTCTCTCCATAGCAGAGACTTCCATTACAGCCTACTTGTTTAATAGCGACTAATATCAGCTCCGTCACTGATTATCTTGTTTGTTTCTCTTTCTATGAACAAGGACATTTTTTTTTAATGCAGGAAGTTGTCTCAAGAAACAACCTGTTCCAAAAAAAATAAGACATCAGAACAATCAAAGGGTTTGTCGACATTAAAACTACTTTTTTCAATGGATTTTTGAGGTGCACCATAGTTCTACATTAGAAGGTTGCATCCTAATATAAACTTTTTCCTATTTATATTCGATTTTATGCTCCAAATAAATCTGTGATATATTTCGTTGTGACAACAGAGTAAACATTTTTGTTAGATTTATTGAAAGTTTAGACAATAAATTGTCAAGTATCACTCTAACGATATTAAGTAGGGTTAAAATTATTATTCAATGGCTTTAATGTATCTATACAATAACTACAAATCATAGTCCTATATTATGTCATCTTTATATACCCGATTTTTTCACTCCGTTCTTTTAGACAAATCTGAATTATTCACGACTTAATAATTTTACCTCATTGTTTGGCGATCTGTATTTTTTACCCAATTTTTTGGATCGACTTTTTAAAATAAAACTGATTCATTACCATGTATTATCATTCCTCCACTTGCCAACTATGTTCTATACTCACTTAAACTGTTCCCCGATGCCTAAGGATATGCTGTTTCCCTTCTCTTAAACTCATGTTTCTATTAATCACACCCTTAGCTTGTTTTTCAATCTCTCTCTTGCAGTGCGGTGCAGTTAGAAACAATGATTGCCCAAGTGAGGAGAGCATGGGTTGAAAGCATCACAAAGAATGCGAAGAATAACAGTGGTTTTCTTGTGTGCTCACCAACGACGCAACTGTGTAGAGAGAGAAAATACCTTGTATTGTAATCAGTATTGAAACTATATTTCTCGAAATTTTTTTAAGGTGGGCTCTAATTTGATTGTTTAGAGCCTAGGCTCTATACAAACCGCACCCATATATATATATGGAATAATTTATAATTTACAATTTGTTAAATTACAAAGGTTGAGGTTAATTTGAGTTGTGATGGTGGAATTACTAAATATAAGATGTCATTTTTTTTTAAAAAAAAGTATATGATTAGACGTTAATTTTTTGTATATGGTAGTCATATTAATCATGATAATTAGATGTGAAATTTGGTGGTTGCATTTATTTCATTTACCAAGCTCAAAGTTTAAAAGAAATTTTCTCAAACTTTGTGACACATCAAGTTATTAGATTTCACATGAGATATTTGTAATGTTGTTTACAGTGCAAATCGGAGAGTCAGATCCATACCACAAACTGATTTTAAAAAAGTGATAGAGAGTGGGGAAAATCAAATTATGATATGAAGCCAGATCTATTAAAAAAAAATAGATACACTCTCATATCAGTGGCAAAGTCATCATCGATCCAAAAAACACGAAAGATTAGTAAAATAAAAATAAAATTCTAGATCCAACAAAAAAACTAAAAAATAAAGGAAAAGATGATGAGAAAAATACTTGGCCAAGCCAGTTGGCCCGGCAAACCCGAGGCTTCAAGGCCTCTCCCGTATCAGGACCGCAATGGCTATGTTTATATCGGGGATCCTCTTTGACTCTCTTCAATGTTGACCAAGCCTTGGCTTGGTTGAATGGTTATCTTGGATTTGTTCTAAGCTTAGGGTTGCAGGTTTAATGGTTTGGATTTGGTATCTCTCATGGTTTTCTCGCTGGTCTCTCCAAGGCTCAGGTTTTTTGGCTTATGGGTTAAAAAAGTCCAACCTTAAATGGGTCACAAAATGTGTTTATATAAAGGCTCAAATCGTACTAGACTGAATATATACCAATTTCAAGCGGATTTGGCAGCTAAATTTCCATTTTGGGGGGGTCAAAGGGAGCTCAAATCTGACTAAATTTGTAGTTACATTTTTGTGATATTTCCTATCAAAAAATGGGAAAGGTTTCTATACTTCCCGTACAACATAGACGATCTATGCTTCCCCTACCATCCAGCCGTCCAATTTTGATTGAGAGAACCATTCACCATTTGATCTTAAATCCAACGTCTCAAAGTATTTTATTTTTAGTTTTTTTATACAAATTGTACGAATATAAAATTTGGTACGTGCCATCTTCTCATTAGGGTGCACCTATAAAAAAATATTAAAAATAATTTTTCGATAAAATATAATGGCGCAAATACCCCTTGATGTTTTCAGGGGTATTATGGCCATTTTATTTTATTCAAACTATTATTTTTTTTATATTTTTCTCTAGTTCGAGTTTAATAGAGAATTGGACATAGAAAATTTGGTCTTAAAATAGTTCGTAGAAAAAAAATAAAAATAAAATAGTGTAGATACGTGACATTGTGATTAGGGCAATCTTAGCCCTCCATTCAGAATGAACGGTTGGATAAGAGGAAGTATATAAGTTTTATGTTGTAGGAAGCATAGAAGCTTGTCCCCAAAAAAGTAGGTAAAAATAAGCTATTTTGCTATTTTTACTTGATTTTTTTCTAAAATAGTGGTTTTGTTGGATTGTGGTTCACAGGACAGGGATCACGGATTATGATGATCTATGGTTCGAGGGTTTACTGAGATAGTGTGGTCTAAAGGTTCAAGAGTATCACAGAATTTGTCAGTTTTAAAAATAGGTTGTCACAAATGTACCAAAAGTAAGTGGTCTCATTATATACCATCCTTTAAAAAAAATGTAATTTTTATGATATCTTTTAAAAATAAAAGGCACTTTTGTGATTTTTATAAGGAAAAAGTTTATAAAGAGTTCAGGCTCTAAATAATCAAATTAGAGCCAGCATCAAAAATTTCACTAGAAGATGTTGTTTTGATGCCCAAATATCCTCAAATTGATCATCTCGACATCAAGATGCATGGGCATGAGAAAAAAATAGATTTCAACTTTTGGAAATATAGCAATTTCTGAAACATTTTTGGACCGTTAATTTTGAAGATTTTCAAGTTTTCATAGATCTGCTCCATCTACACTATTTTTTAAGCTTTAAATTTTATAATTAAAGATGAAGATATGGTTTAAGGCTATCATAAAAAATTTAAATATTGAAACCACATTTCTCAATACTATTTGAAGGTGCACTTTACTTTGATTGTTTAGAGCTTCAGCTCTATACAAACCACATCGCTTTTATAAAGGATAAAGTTAAAGTCCTTACCAAAAGATCAGATAAGAGTACTTTATAGATAGGGTGCAGCTTGCATACGGATGCATCCGTAGGTGTAGAGGTAAGGTGCATCTTCAAATTTTATCATGGTATATAATTTTGATATAAAATATTCTTAAGATTATCTCAAAATCTATTTTTATATCTAATTATAAAATTTTAAATTTTAAAAATGCTTAAAATCAAGTTAATCTATAAACTATGAAAATCTTGAAAATAGACGGGGTAGATAATATGTTGTAAAATGCACTATTTTTGAGACTTAAAATCTTTTTATTTTTCATAGTCAATCATCTTGATGTCGAGATGATCAATCACAGGGTTTTCAACATTAAAACAACCTTTTCCGATGGATTTTTGAGAGGCATCGTAGTTACACATTATAAGGTAGCATCTTTATATAAACTTTTCCTTATAAATATAAGGGAAAACAATATATGGAAAAAGTTCATACAGAGCCAAGGCTCTAAACAAATAAATTAGAGCCCACCCTAAAAATTTCGATAGAAGATGTTTTTGTGATGGTTAAATATCTTCAAATTGATCATCTCGACATCAAGGTACATGGACAGGAGAAAAAAAAAGGATTTCGAGTTTTGGAAATAGTGCATTTTATAATGCGTCTTTGGATCGTCAATTTTCAAGTTTTCATAGATATGCTCGATCTATACTAGTTTTGAAGCTTTAAATTTTATAATTAAATATTAAAATATATTTTAAGGCTTTCACAAATATTTTCAATATTAAAACTACATTTTTCAATACTATTTGAAAGTGGGTTCTAATTTGATTGTTTAGAGCCTCAACTCTATACAAACCGCACCCCGTTAAAGATACCCCCAATTTCAACTTTCTACACATCTTATCTCCTTACCTTTTTTGTTATACTCTAAACCCAAATACTATTTTTTCTTATATTTACCTCAAGTCAAATAGTCAAAGCATTTTAAGACTAAAATGCCATTTTTTTTTCTCTTTCCCTTTTAGACCCCTTGCCCTCTCTTACTTTTTCTCTATTTCTCTCTCAACTCTCCTTCATTCTTTCTCTCTCTACCTCTCACACCCTATAATGCGGTTCGACATATTTTTGTACCAAACCGCATTGGATTTCAATAACTTTCACATGACCATAATGCAACACAAACGTGTTTGGCTGCATCATGGGAATATGAGTGGTAGAGAGAAAAAGAATTAGGGAAAATAGAAAGAGAAAGAGTGATAGAGAGGGTAAGGGAGGGAGAGAGAAAGAGTGATGGAGGGTGAAAGAGAAAGAACCATACTGAGAAACAAGTGGAGAGACAAAAAAAAGATGATGGGTGAGAGAGGTTTTTTGATAAGAAAAAATAATGTTGGGGTTTAGAGTATAATAGAAAAAGTATGGAGAATGGATGTGTAAAAAATTGAGATTGGGAAGATATTTATAATTTTTTAAAATAAAATTATATTAAATTAAAATTTAAAATATTACTATAATTTATAAAAATTTCAATTTTACTCTTAATTAACAACTAAGTTATTTCTTATTGCTGCCCACGTATATTGGCTCTTTAGGGATGCTTCAATATTTACAAGCACAAGTGTCTCTTCCCGAGGGGGGTCTTGGCGTTGGTAAGTCCTCCTCATTCCACTTTCATGCTTCTTCTTTGATCGAGACCTTCGTCGCACATCTATTTTGACAAATGACCTTCGTTGCTCATCTCCTTCTCGAGTAAATGCCTCCATTATTGCCCACTTCTCTCTCTTTAGAATAATGGCCTTCGTTGCTGCCTGTCTGTGCTCTCTCTATAATGGAAACTTCACATTACTAAATACCCATTACTGCCTGGTATTTTCTTTCGTATTACATTTGCAGATTTAAATGTCTGGCTGCTGATAAATTGGAAAATATGAAAAAGAATGTTAAATTAGAGGATCTAGTTAGAGATGTTTTGGGGAAGGAGATGTTGAAGTATCGCTCGACAGTCGCAAGGAGCGATTGGTCGAGGGTGAACTCGTCAAGAGCACAGATCGTGTGTGCCTGCTTAGAGGCAATTTTTTTTTTTTTTTGGAGATGGGTCGGGTTTTGACTGAAGAGTAAATACAAGAAACTGTAGAGTAAATATTAAGAAAAAATAATGTTGGGATAGGGTGAGAGTGAAAAAGCACGGGGTAGGATGATTTTGGGTGTCTATAATTTTCCCTGTTATTTAAGAGTAAGAGAATTACAATGCTGATGAATACTGATGATGAAGGTAGAGAGAGAGTTAGGTTCCCCATTTTTGCCATTCTTTTTACTTAAAAATAAAAAAGTATGTAAACACAGGGTAAAGGGTCCCCTGTTCTGAAACTTGTCTTAACTTTTGTTCCTTAGTGAGTATGAATGTCCAGTCTTTTTTCCGGTGTGGTGACAAAATCTTAATAAGAATATATTTTTGGGTGCTTAGTGAGTATGCATGTCCTGTCTTTCTTGTTCCTGTGTGGTGACAAAATCTTAATAAGAATATATTTTTGGGTTCAATGAGGGGATGGTAGAACTCCATTTACTGCCTTTTAACATTAATGCTCTTGTTTTTGTTTGTGGGTTATATTAATGCTATTGTTCTTGTTTGTGAGCTATGGTGCAGTCCGTTGCTTTGTAAATAAGGATTTCTTGGTTGTTACTGTATTGCTCGATAATTACATATTATAGTTTAATCTGAAATTTTGGGAATCGCCAAAGAATCAACATATGATTATTCTCCAAAAAAAAAAAAAGAAAAAATCTTGAAATTTGAAATTTTTAAAACTTACATCTCACCATCAAAATTAGACGGTTTCTATTACATTATTTGCATAGATGTATGTAGTAATTATGACTCTTTTTTCTTTTTTCCTTTTTTATTTTTCTCTTTTGAAGTCGATCTTTTTTTTGGCATCTCTATTTTTCAACTTTAAAAACAAGATTTGATCCTGGTAAGCGGAGGGACATATGTCGACAGGGTCCTAAGCCCTTATCCAACAAATGAACCAAGCCTCAATCTATCGAAACTTTTGTTTTGTTTTTTGTTTTTTTTGTTTCTTTTAACATTGGATCAATCTAGTCAATCTATAGAAACTTTGCTTTTCATTTTTTTTTTTTTTTTGAATATTTGCATCTATTGGATTTGGTGCTATCCAAAATCACCTACATATAGGAATCTCATTTTTGTAGAATTAATTAAGATTGATCCATATTATATAGAATATATTTTGTGGAATTAATTAAGATTGATATGTAGAATTGAGATATTCCCATATTAGGTGAAATTGAGATATTCCTATAATCTCAATTACCATATTAGGTGGGATAAAGATATTCGTATGTGGGATTGAAATATTCCCATATTTTGTGGAATTGATATTGATATTGATAAGGTTTCTAAAGAAAATAGAAATCTAGTAAGATTAAGACTCTTGTATTTATTTATTGGTCTTTTGAGATATATACTATATTAATAGAAAGTTTTGTATTTTGTGTATATATATGGGATGAAAGTGGAGAGAATTGGTGTGCCCAATTTGGGTCACCAAGTAAGAATGTTGATCATGTAAGAGTGTTGGTTCCTCTAGATAGAGGGAGGTAGAGCCTCCTAAGAAGAAAACTTCATTTGGATGGAAACATTATGATGGTGCATATTTTGGGCTCCCGTGGATTGAGAGGCTTGTTTTTTGTAGAGAAAAAATTCTCATTGAAACATGTTTCTTATAGAGAAGAAATTCTCATTGAGATTTTGGATAGTACCTCTTTTGGACTCTCAAAGATTGAGAAGCTTATTTCTTTTAGACTCCCGAAGATTGAAAGGCTTGTTTCGTTTAGACTCCCGAAAATTGAAAAACTTATTTCTTGTAGAGAAGAAATTTCCATTGAGATTTTGAGTGGTTTTCCTTTTATTGAGATAAAGTCTCTTTTGCTCTCAAAATTCTCTCTTCATTGACAATTGTCTAGTTATGAAATAGAGATGAGAGATTGATAGATAGGAAGAGATAGGAATAGAGATGAGTCATCGATAGTGAGTGGTTTTCCTTTTAGTGAGATAAAATCTCTTTTGCTCCCAAAGCTATGGAATAGAGATGAGAGATCGATAGATAGAAATAGATATGAGAGATCGATAGTGGTATCATTTGGGATAGCAGGTTTAAAAGAGTTTGCTCGACTTGTCTTTTTGTCGAGATTTGTTCTAAAATCTTTGATATAACTTTTATTGCTATAGTGAATTTCAGTTATCCATGCCTGTAGATATAGCTCTTTTGGGGTGAACAACGTAAATACTTGTGTTTTTTGTGTTGTTGTGGTATGTGTTTTATATTTTGTTTGCCAAATATTGACCTATAGTGTTTATTGCTTCCGTGCGCACAACAACCTCAATCTATTGTAACTTGATGGAATTTTAGTGATCGCCTTATGGCTCAACCAAAGCAAGGTTTTAACTAGACCTATTTATTAGAACCCTTATATTGAGAAAAAAGTCACTCGATTTTAACCGGTTTTGTACACCAAAGATTTGGGCGAGTTTTTGCTTGATTATGAAATTTTTTCAATTTCTTCAAATCGGTTTTTGATGAAAATCAGACCCCTAAGTTAATTTTATGTGCTTGATCCAACTAGGCTATTTCTCTTAAAGAGAAAGGATTTTTGTAGTTTTGAATTTCGGATTTACTATTTATCTGAAATCTTCCAAGACTTGGCTCTTCTGGACCCAAAATTGGTTTTTGGGTTTTGGACATGCATAATGAAGATTTGGAAAAAATTTAGGCAATGATTTCTTCATGGAGCATGAAGATCGGGGGTCAGCCTCGATATTTTGGGTTGTTTCGTATTGAATTGGTTGTTTCGCATTGAATGGTAAAATTGGTTTATTTTTTACCGAATTAATTATGGGATTTATGGTAATTTGCATATAGTTTTTTAAAAAAATTTCACTATCTTTTAATTTTTCTTATTTTTTTCTTTCTCTATGATTATTTTTTATATTTATTTTATTTCTTTAAGGGAAATTACTCTACTATCCTTTATATGTAGCAAATATTTAAAAATTTCCATATTTCACATTTTACATTATTGTCCATATTTTATCACTTTTTACTTAAAATACTCCTGGTTCATAACTATGTTATGCTTTGATGAATGCTTTTAATAGGAATCAAAGAGGTCCAGAACTATTAGTTTTTAACCACTTGGTTTGATATGAATCAAAGTGGTTTCGAACGAGTAGTTCTTGGATTACTTTGATTCAAAACTAATAATTTTGGACCGCTCTGATCTATACTTTTTAAAATGAATTAATATGGTCTGAAACTACTAGTTCTAGAATATATTGTTTTATAATTTTTGTAGGGAATCAAAGTGGTCCTCAACTAATCCCTTTGATTCATTTCAATCAGCAGTTTGAAAGTAATAGTTCAGGATAGCTTCCATCAACACTTTTTGTAATGAATCTCAGCTATCGAGGATTATTAGTTTTGGATCGCTAGGATGCCGATGATCAGTATGGAACTAATTGTTCCACACTACATTGATCCCTTGCAATGAGCTGTCTAGAACTTTTACTTTCAGACTGCCTTGATTCCTTGCAATGAACAATACCGAAAATGGGAGTATTTTGGAAAAAAATACGAAAAAACATGAGATGGAGGGACAAAAAAATGTAACTTATGGGAGATTTTTTTTTAAGGGATAGTATACTATGAGACCATTTGTCCTTGTTGCAAGGAGCTCGTAATTATTTATTAGATAGAGGGACAAGAAAATGTAACATATGAGAGATTTTTTTTTTAAGGGATAGTATACTATGAGACCATTTGTCTTTGTTGTAAGGAGTTCGTAATTATTTATAGTCAGTAAATGTCAAATTAGATGGCTTGGGATGTATCATGAAGTTCGAAAATTTTTTTTTAAACTTTAAGTCTAATCAAAGACATTCTAGCAACCACAATCTATGCGTTATATTTAAAGAGCACGTATATTATGCAACTTCAAAGGCTTTGACGATGATATCTATTATGCAACCTCGAGAGCATAGTTTATTTCTACTCCTTTGGTCAAAATACCTACTTGGGAGATTTTTTTAATTTGAAAATTTAAGAATAACCTAAGAATCACTAGGTGCTTATTCTAATTAATATTTATTTATTTATTTGAGTTTTCTAACACTTAGATCTCACCTCTTAAAAATTGGATGGTTTCTATTCAATCTTGAGACATTATTTTTTTCAAGTGCTTAGAAGGTGCAATTAGAATTTTTTTATTGAAGTTAATCATGTATTAAAAAAGATTATATTCTCAAAAATTGGGATCTTAAAATTAAACATGGGTGCGATTTTACCCTATGGAATAAATAGACATTATTATCTCAATGGAGTATAATATCTTTTGGCATGTTGGAAATATGGGCACTAATAATGAATCACAAATTTCATAAAATTGGTATTTAGCATTGTACATCATCAATAAAACATTCTGAACCATTTGACTCCACATTTGACAATTAGAAATGAGTATGTGACCTCGCTTTATAAAAAGTTAATGGCCTCATTTTATACTTTATCTTTTTTAAATACCACAAATATTGGGGGACACTAGCATAAGCTTCCCTTTAATACCAATAACATCCTCTCTCTTTTTTTTCTTATTGCGTGTTTTATTCACTTTAAATTTTTGTGTATTTTATGTTTTGAGTAATGATCCTATAGGACCCTTCTCCACTTATCTATATAGGATCCCAAAGGATCACCATTAAAGTTGGCGTGAATCTTTAAAAAGTTATCACATGGGTGAGAGACTTGATTTTTCTATAGATCCGTGCCAAATTTAGTGTTGATCTTTTGGAGTCCTACACACATGGATGATGAATAGTCCTATAGGATTATTTCTCTTATATTTTTGGTATTTTTCACATTTTGTAATGATTCTTTTCAAGCTATTTTGGCCCTTTTTTTCAGCTTCAGCAAGACTTTGGTGAGTCAACCCAGAATCCCGAGTAACTGGGGTAGGCTAGTGGCGGTAAAAATACATTGAGAGAATAATATGTCTTCAT
This sequence comes from Amborella trichopoda, assembly GCF_054954075.1. NCBI lineage: Eukaryota > Viridiplantae > Streptophyta > Magnoliopsida > Amborellales > Amborellaceae > Amborella > Amborella trichopoda. Next base: position 54,333,915 of record NC_142337.1, read on the forward strand.
TTTCAATCCTACTTTGGGCATGAAAAGTTCAACAAAACCAAACTTTTTTTTTATCTTATGATCATTTTTTATAGTCCTAAAGTTAACAATCCCTCAAAAAATGAAGGTTATTGTTAGAATGAGTCGTGATGGATTCATTAATTGAAAAAATTATTACTTTTTATTTAAAAATTTATTTTAATAGGTAACTTAAGGAAAATTATTTCATGCGGGCTGAACTGTATGGCTACATATGTGATCCAAAAAGGGTAAAGCATCCATCCTAAAGTTGGATGCAAGTAGGCGTTCCATCTAAAACAATGAAAACTAACGGTCCAAATGTTTTTTTACTAGAATTATTATTTCTAGTTTTTAAAATTTATTTATTTTTTCATATTCGTGATACCTGTGTTAGAGATTACATGTCCTTAAAAATAAAGTCAAAAAATCCATCTCAAAAATAGATTTATTACTAGGCCTGCAGTTCTATATATGTGGGCTTGGCCACATAGAAACCGAGTTCATAACTTAATCATTAAGTAAGGGAAAAATAATTTTTTTCACAAAAGTACAATGGTATTTCGAAAGTTAATATCTTGAAACTTTATTTACAGAGTATCATTGTTTTTTAGTAAGAATTTCAACTTTATCTTTTATAAAAATGATAAAAGTATCATTAGTCTTTAATGATATTTACACAAACACCTTTACTTGATGAGAAATACATCATGCAAAGTAGTTTTTTTCTTTTAAACAAGATACCTCATATTTAAAAATCCATCAATCATACAATAACTTCTATAATTTAAAGGGTTGTGAATGGTAGATTACCCTTTTTTATAAAATTTTAAATATATTAGGGGATACTTCTCCAAAAAATTTACTTACTCATTAAACAATGAGTGACTTCGATTCGACCATTGCGGCCAAAAAAAAACAAAAAAAACAGCGACATTGATTCCACTGACCATTTTGGTCTAAGGAAGTTTTCACTATTTTGAGACCAACTCATAATAACGAAGGAAAAGTGTTCTGTGTTGGCAAACATTCTTACATTTGCTTCCTCATGACATAAATCATTCACAAATATAGATGTAAAGGGGCTTGGTCATAGTGGTAGCACTCCCATATTTAGTTTACAACATTGTGGTTTTCAATCTTGCTAACACCACCCCACTGAGACCTTCAAAAAAGACAACTCCATTAGCCATATGAAAAAGCAATAGGAGCTTCTCTTTCCTACTGAATCCCCCAAAAAAATAAAAAATAAATAATAGCTCCTCCAAAAAAAAAAATGAAAAAAAATGATCTAAATATTTCCTTAAAATTTTATTTTTACTTTTTAAAAATTTATTTTCTTACGTATTAATGATGTCCATGTTTGACATTGACATTATATAGTTCTTAAAAATTAAGGCCAAAATCCATTTAAAAAATAGATTAGTTAGAGGGGGCCTACATATCAACCTAGAGACTCATTGAAACCATGTCCAATAATTAATAATACTCTCTCTCACGTACCCTATGCACACTTTTCAATATGTAACTCATCTCAGCTACAATGATACTTTCAGAAATGGTAGTTTTACTTTAGTATGATGTGATTTTTACGAGCAATTTAAACAATAATATACAACTTCAACAAGGTGAAACATCAAATTTAGATGTAGTTTTGGTATTAGAAATTTTTACAATGGCTTGAAAATCTATTTCTACCTTTACTTTTAAAATTTAAAGCGTGAAAAATTGGTGTAAATTGAGCAGATCTATAAATAATTTAAAAACTTAAAAATCGACCATCTAAATAATATAATGCAAAATGCACTAGTTTTTAAGACTTCAATACATTTTCTTTCAATATTCACTTATGTAGAGTATCTAGCATTGAAACAGCTTTTTTATGGGCTTTTAATGTGCACCTCACTCCTACAATATAAGATTATAAAGTTGTTAACTTTATATGCTTAGTGATGAGTGATTTCTATTGGGCCCTTATCCTATATATGTTTCTCAATAAGTAACTTAGCACCGTTTCAAGCACTCCTTTGATCAACTACTACCTGATTCCTAAGGATACGACTTTTACACCCATTTTAAGAAAATAATGGAAAAGTATATGATAAGATCAATTTTTTTTTTTTCTCAAAAAAAAAAAAAAAAAAAGGCTTCAGGTATACCTTTAGTCAGGCTCTAAGTCATAAAAAAGGCTTTTGAATTTTATGATATACGCAAGCTGTCAAATACCATATCTGATGGTGGTGAGTGATTGTGACATCTTATACCAAATATAAATGATCTCATAGTATAAAATCCCTCTTAGTAATGACACCCATCTCTCTCTTCTCTCTTTTCGGAGCATCTATCCCTTTTTCATTCTCAAGGATGTGCAGTAAGATTAAAAAAATCTACAACTATAATCTATCTACAAATATAGTCTAGTTTGAATGCTCTTTATTTTGTGAATAATATTTTGATTTTTTAATAAAATTTAGTCTAGAAAAGGGAAGTCTCTTGGCCGTATATTCATTTCAATATAGATGATCAACCTAGCTTTGATTTAAGACCTGTAAGCCGAAGCTGAATGTAGGACTAATTTTTCATGTTCTTGTGGAAGTATATTGTCTATTTACTACCTCGAATAAAACTCAATATAGGACTAATTTTTATGGCACTTAATTTTTGGGATGTAACCTCTTCATCCCATGAACTAACTTCAATAAAATAAAATCTTCCAAATTTCACTCTCTATGTATTTGCAAAAAAAAAAAAAAAAGAAGTATCTCAAAATTGAACAGTGGCCATGTAATTTTTGGAGGGTGAGATCTAAAAGGCTGGTTTCTAGGTCATGGGAGTATGGTGTTTCGACGCAGAGGAAAGGTCCAAGTCCAAATGCTTGAATTTGACTCATATTGGGTCTTGGTCCTCACACAAGTCGACTCAACTCAGTATAAATAGAACAAAAATATTGTTGTGCACCCTAATTTGGTTGGAGGACAGGGGGCATATGAGAGAGAGAGAGAGAGAGAGAGAGAGAGAGAGAGGGGGGTTGGAGTATGAGAGAGAGAGGGGCTGGAGCCAGAGAGGGAGCAGGAGCGAGGAGGAAATGACAGCAGAGATTGGTATTATTTTTAATTTGTTTAGGACAATAGAGGGTCATAATAAATACAAATTGTGGGTTAAATAGGTTTAGATGTCTCAAGAATTTTATACAAGTTATCTTTTATAATTCGACACAACCTCTTAAAAATCTATTTTTGAGATAGATTTTTTGACCTAAGTTTTAGGGACATGTAATCTTTAGCATGGAGATCATGAATTTTAAAAAAGAAAAAATTTATATAGAGCCAAGCCTCTAAACAATCAAATTACAGCCCACTTCAAAAATTTGACCAGAAAAGGTTCGTTTGATGTCCAAATATTCTCAAATTGGTCATGTCGACATCAAGATGCATGGGACATAAGAAAAAAAATTGATTTCAAGTTTTGGAAATAGTGCATCTTGTAATGTATTTTTAGACCGTCAATCTTTAAGATTTTCAAGGTTTCATAGATCTGCATGATCTACACTATTTTTGAAGCTTTAAATTTTATAATTAGATATGAAAATATATTTTAAGGCTGTTACAAAGATTTCTAATATTGAAACCACATTTCTCGACACCATTTGAAGGTGGGCTTGACTTTGATTGTTTAGCTTCGGCTCTATACAAACGGCACTCTATAAAAAATAGTGTGTAGTTTCCATAAGGTTTCAACATTAAACAATCCAATTAAGGCGCACCTTCAAATTTGATCATAACATATAATTTTAATGTAAAATATTCTTAGGATAATCTGAAAATCTATTTTCGTATCTAATTATAAAATTTTAAACTCCAAAAATAGTTGTTAAAATCAAGTAGATCTATAAACATTTGAAAATTTTGAAAATGGACGGACAAGATAATGTGTTGTGAGATGCACTATTTCTGGGACTCAAAATCTTTTTCTTCTTTCATAATCATACAACTCGATGTCGAGATGCTCAATTAGAGGATTTAAGGCTATCACAAAGATTTCATTTGAAACTACATTTCTCGAACACTGTTTTAAGGTAGGCTCTAATTTGATTATTTCGAGCCTAGGTTCTATACAAACCGCACCCACAAGGAAACCGTTGTTATTCTTTCTCTCTTTTAAGATGTTCTTAACCAATCTCCTAAGACCAAAAAGGGCCTGTGTTCGGAGACCATCCCGGGTTGTGTGGGTGGTGGTCATAAGTTGACCTGTACCCTTCGTAGTGCACCGCAGGAGAGTGAGTTACGCTTGAGACAGATAAGTGGAAACGGGCTGTGTTTAACAAACCTCGACTTAAGAGAAGCGGTGTATCCCTTGGAATCAGGGAACAGTCGATTCATGCAGTGTTTTAAAACAACGGCGATTCGCAATAAACTCGTCCGAGTTGACATGGGAATTGGTCACCCCGTGTCGATTCCAGAGAAACACGTTGAGTCGCCCGGTTCCAGAGAAGAACTGACGATTATCTACAGTAAACCGCCCGATGCACCCGATTGTAGAGAAAAACTAGCAGATTCTCTACAGTGAACCGCCCGAGTCACTACGTTCTAGAGAAGAACCAACGATTCTTTACAGTAAACCACCCAATTCTAGAGAAAAACTAGCGGATTCTCGAGTCACAATAATATAATCTGCTCGAGTCACTACGTTTTAGAGAAGAACCGACGATTCTCTACAATAAACCGCCCGATTGGATTGGTTCTAGAGAAAAACCAGCGGATTAACCGATGAGTCTCTACAGTAAACCGCCCGATTCGCCCGGTTTTAGAGAAAAACCAGCGGATTAACCGGCGATTCTCTACAGTAATCCGGTTCTAGAGAAAAACCATCAGATTTTAGAATTTGTCCTGTTCAAGAGAAAAACCAGTGGATTCTCGACGATTCACTATAGTAAACCATCTTATTTGCCCGATTCTAGAGAAAAACTAGCGAATTCCCGAGTCACTACAATAGAATCCGCCCGAGTCACTACGTTCTAGAGAAGAACAAGCAATTTCTCTACAGTAAACCACCTGATTCTCTTGATTCTAGAGAAAAACCAGCGGATCCCGGTTCTAGAGAAAAACCAACGGATTCTTGGATTCGTCTGGTTCTAGAGAAAAACTAGCGGATTCCTGATGATTCTCTATAGTAAACCACCCGATTCGCTCGGTTCTAGAGAAAAACCAGCGGATTCTCGAGTCATTACAATAAACCACTCGATTCGTCCGGTTCTAGAGAAAAACCAACGGATTCCCGAGTCACTACAATAGAACCCGAGTTACTACAATAGAATCCGCCCGAGTCACTATGTTCTAGAGAAGAACCAGCGATTCACTCGCCCTGTTCTAGAGAGAAACCAGCGGATTCCCGAAAATTCTCTATAGTAAACCGCCTGATTTGCCCGGTTCTAAAGAAGAACCAGCGGATTCTCGAGTCACTACAATATAATTTATATGAATCACTACGTTCTAAAGAACTGAGTCACTACGTTCTAGAGAAGCACCGGAACCACGTTTTAGAGAACTGAGTCACTACGTTCTATAGAAGAACCGGAACCAGCGATTCTTTACCGATTCTAGAGAAAAACTAGTGGATTCTCGAATCATTACAATTAAAGCCGTTCGATTCGCCCGGTTCTAGATAAAACCTAGCGGATTCCCTAGTCACTACAATTAAATAGTACTAGCTCATAGGATATTAAAAAAATCAAAAAAATAATACTAATTCTAATCTATTGAATATTAAAAAAAAATTAGTTTAGAAGATATTTTAAGAGAAAAAAATAACACTAACTCATACCACTTTAGAATTTATTTCAAGTTGCTTTATCAATTATCCCACATTGCAAATATGCCTTTTTTAAATTTACTAATAAACAAATATTGTATATTGTTTATTTATTTATTTATATTATAAATTTTGTAATGTGTTATTTTTTCTTATAATTGTAAATAAGATTTTTAAAATTAGATGATATTATAAGACATTTTATATTTTTATTTGTATAGTAAAATAATTATAAAATATAAAGCTATAAACCAACAACTTCAATATATATTATTATAGTTATTTAGGTTGTAATAATTTTGGATGAGTAAAATGAATTAATAAATGTTTGATACTTTGATGTGACACTAATTTATGTGGAGAAATTAAATTTTTTAATCTTTTAATATGAAAGTGTGTGTAACTATTGTGTATGTTGTCGACATGCATTTTTTTTTTTTTTTTTGAATTTTGATATAATATAAAGTTATAAATCAACAACTTCAATTTCAATATATATTATTATAGTTATTTAGGTTGTAATAATTTTGGATGAGTAAAATGAATTAATAGATGTTTGATACTTTGAGGTGATACTAATTTATGTGGGAAATTAAATTTTTTAATCTTATAATATGGAATTGTTTGTAACTATTGTGCATGCTGTTGATAGGCTTTTTTTTTTTTTGGATAAAGCTGGGGGGTTTTATTTTTATTTTTAATCATATGAAATATAAGCATTTTCTAATAAATTTTTAATCATGTTTACTATAATATTATAATTAATAATTACTAATTATACATTGATAACCAAATCTTGTATTTTATTTATTACTTTATTTACATTATAAATTATATAATGTATTATTTTTCTCATAGTTGTAAATAAATTTTTTAAATTAGATGATATTATAAGGCATTTTAGATTTGTTCTTATTTGTATAATAAAATAATTATGAAATATAAACCACCAATTTCAATTTCATTATATAATATTATAGTTGTTAGGTTGTGATAATTTTGGATGAGTAAAGAAAATTAATAAATATTTAATACTTTGATATGATTCTAACATCACTTTATATGAAAAATTATTATTTTTTACAATATTATAATACTATATTATAATTATTAATTATACAGACATCCAGACAAAAAAATATATTAGTATTCCCTATTTTTACAAAGTAATGAAAGTACATAATGCATCACTCTTAATTACGTTTAGAAACTAAAATAACATTATTTTTAGAGATTTATACTTAATCTATGATAATTTTATGCTTAACCTTTTAAGTGATAATTTAATGGTTAATAATAGTTCATACAGAGAAAGAACATCCTCATATTCGCATATTGATGCAAAAAAATGAAAGTTCTTAATGGAGTACCTCCATTTCTTATTAGATTCCTAAAAAACAACACTTATAATAAATTTTAATAATTTTTTTGAATTTTTTTAAGGCTAAATCCAATCGATTCAGCTGATTTTCGATCCGAATCGCTAATTCATCAATCCGGATGGGTTTTTAAGATACCCAATCCAGATCTGTTTTTTAAACCACTGGGTTCATGTCACAAAAATCAGAGCCGTGCTTGAAATGCTTATTAGTTGAACCATGGTGACTTGTTGAGCAAGGCTCTCTCACCTATGTACCATCAGTACCTCTCTTTTTCTCTTAGAAAATTGCTGCGGCCTAGACCGCATTACCACTCCAAGATATCAAGCATCCATCTCCAATAAGTGAGGGTGCAGTTTGTATAGAGCCTAGGCTTTAAACAATCAAATTAGAGCCTACCTTAAAATAGTGTCGAGAAATGTGGTTTCAACACTGAAAATCTTTGTGATAGTCTTAAAATATATTTTCATCTTTATTTATAAAGTTTTAAGCTTAAAAAATAGTGCAGATCGACAGATCTATGAAAAGTTGAAAACCTTGAAAATTGATGGTAAAAAAATGCATTACAAAATACATTATTTTCAAAACTTCAAATCCATCCATGCATCTTGATGTCGAGATTATCAATTTGAGGATATTTGGGCATCAAAACAACCTCCTCTAGTGAAATTTTTGAGGTTATATGCTATGAGACCATTTACCATTTTTTGAGATTATATAAACTTTTTACTATGAAACGATCTAGTGAAATTGTTTAGAGCCTTTGCTCTATATAAACTTTTTTTGAGATTATATACTATGAGACCATTACCTTTAGTACAAGGAAGGTACAATCAGTTTTGGCCATTGGATGTGAAATCCAATACGTTGAAATGTGTCACAAACTTTGGCCATTGCATAATCAATTTATATTTTTCATGCTTATGGACATAACTTCTTTGGGGTGAATCACTCTATAATGTGTGATCTTTTGGTGTATACTCTATTTTTCATGCTTGTTTATATTTTATGGTATGTTTGGATGATAATTAACTTTATCAGAAATAGACTATCTTATTTAAATTAATATATTTTGGAAATATTATTTTGTTACCTATTTATTATGTACCTTATATTATATACAATTGATTGCCAACTTAGCCATTTCTGGCTAAAAAAGCACAATTTCCGCAAATTACTTTGAATAGAATAAAAAATTTATGTAATAAAAGATAAAATTATGTGAAAAATTGCATACAAGTTTTAGATAAAGAAAAATATTTGATAGGACTACATCCCTATCAAAATAAATAAAGCCTCATTTTATAAATCATCAAAATTTGCTATTCAAGAATTAGAAAACATTTATATTGATCATCTTGGCTTAAACATTGTGGTTGTGAAAAAAAAAAAAAAAGGATTTCAAGCTCTAAAAATATAGTTATTGTAAGAAATTATCTGGATCACACATTTCGCCCTAAAAATAAGTGTTCGTAGATCCGTAAGATCTGTACCTTTTTTTAAGTTTTGAATTTCATTGTCAGTGTTGGAATTTGATTTTAGAACCATCATAGATATTTCTTTTGTCGAAAGTTCTTTTTGGACAAGGATTTGATGTAAGGCTTTATTTTGATTTCATAAAGCCTAAGCCTTATAGAAACCACATCCTTTCAATAATTTTATGTTGGACACTATCTAACATATAATTCATTATCACTTTTAACAAGTACATCCAAACAACTCTATATTCACTTATTTCTTTTTTGAAAAAGTTTAAATAAAGCTGAGGCTCTAAACAATAAAATTAGAGCCCAACTAAAAAGTTTCATTAGAAGAGGTGGTTTTGATGCCTAAATATCCTCAAATTGATCATCTTGACATCAAGATGCATAGAAATAAGGAAAAAATGGATTTCAAGTTTTGGAAATATTGCATCTTGTAATGTAGTTTTGGAGCGCATTAAAACAACCTCTTCTAGTGACATTTTTGAGGTGGGCTCTAATTTTTGAGGTGGGCTCTAATTTGATTGTCTAGAGCCTCGGCTCTATATAAACTTTTTCCTTATCAAAATATTAAAAAAGTTTATATAAGGTTGCAACATTAAAATGTAGAATTAAAGGTGCATTTCAAAAATCCAATATAGAAGGTTGTTTTGGTGTTGGAAAAACCTCTAACTGATCATTTAAACATTGAGATGTATGAATATAGAAGAAAAAAAAAAAAAAAAATTGAGTTCTAAAAATAATGTATCTTGCAACAAATTATCTAGACCGTTCATTTTCAAGATTATCAAGTGTTTATAGATCTAATTGATTTGAACCACATTTAGAGGCTTATGAATTTTTGACACCAAAATTATATTTATGATAAAATTTGGAGGCGAGCCGGGTTGTTTAAGGTTGCAGCACCCTTATAGAAACCACACCCTTTTAATAATTACATTAAAGAGGATCCTGAATTGTAAAGAAACTTTAGTCGCTTCCAAGTTCCTTCCTCGGGAAGTCGAAATGTGAATATTAGGACAATTCCAAATGAAATATCAACTTATCGATGTGACCCCTGCAACCATTTTAATTTAAATATTAGTATAATGGGTGTGAAATCGTGTCTATCTAGGAACCACAATGCATGCTATGATATATGCTCCTCAAACAGCATAAAACCATAATATATATACATTATCATCATGTAGCAATAAAATTGTTGTTGTTCTTTAAAAAAGAAAAAGAGATTATAAAAAGTAAACTTAACAGTAAAGCAATGAGAGAGGGTTAATGAGGTTATGCCTGAGTTTTCAGACCTTTATTAAAGGGGCGTGGTTTGTAAACAGATGAGGGCCTAAACAATCAATATAAGGTGCACGTCCAAGGATGTTGTTTTAATGCTGGAAATTAATGTGCCTCAAAAACTCAAAATCTTGAAAGTTGATAAATAAATAAAAAAAACTGCAAGATCCATTATTTTGAAGACTTATATCCAATTGTTTTTTCTCTTTTTGCGCATCAAAACAAAACAGTGAATAATATTTTGATCGTTTAGAGGCTCACCCTTATGTAAAAGTTTCTTGCTTTTCTTGATGTTCACAGGGTACACCACTTTACATATAACAAATAAAAAAAATAGAGATTGAACCAATTCCCAAATCTCCATCTCACCAAACCCTCTCTCTTCCCTTCCCTTGCCTTCCCTTTTCTCTGCAACTGTGAGCGCACAACATACCAGAAATGTCGTCTCTGAAGGAAAAGAACGGCGTGTGGGTGCCTCGTACTACCACCCAACAACCTCCTACTCGCCAAACCAGGCACCCCAAAAACCCTAAACCCAACTCCATACCCAAACAAAACCCTAATAATAGTCCCCCTAAACCCCATCACAACAACCCTGCTCCATCCAATCGCCATCAAATTCCTAATCCATCTTCGAATCACCTCAAATCCAAAAACCCACAGAAACCCAGTCGCTCTAAGCACTATCAAAACCCTAATGCATCTGCTAATCACAATTACCCACGAAACCCTAGTCCATCTTCTAACCAGCCAAACTCCAGCAACTCACAAAACCCTAATCCATGGTTTGACCAGCTCGATCCCAACAGCTCAAAAAACCCTAACCCATGGTTTAACCAGCTCGATTCCAACAGCTCACAAAACCCTAATCCATGGTTTGACCAGCTCGATTCCAACAGCTCAAAAAACCCTAATCCATGGTTTGACCACCTTGATTCCAACAGCTCAGAAAACCCTGATACAACTAACCACCATCAAAACCCCAATCCATGGCCTAACCAGCTCGATTCAGGCAACGCACAAAACCCTAATCCCTTTCTATCCAATGAACCCACCATGTTCACTGTGACTTTTGCCGGCCAATCGGTTGAGACCACCATCACAAGCGAGTCTTCAATTGCAGACGAATGGGTTCAGAAAGTCATAGGAAAAAGGAAGAACGATAATGGCTTTTTGGTGGGTTTGGACATAGAATGGAAACCCAACTACGGTAGAGGCCAGGACAACGAGGCTGCATTGCTTCAAATTTGTGTAGAGAGAGAATGCCTCGTACTCCAGCTTCTCTATCTAGACAGCCTGCCTCGTGGCGTGATGAAGTTTCTCTCTCATGCCAATAATTGCTTTGTGGGCGTCGGAATTGCGAATGATTTGGAGAAACTCGAGGATGATTATGGCATGAAGTGTAGAAATCACCTGGAGCTGAGAAAAGTGGCTAGTGAGAAGATGCAGAAGAAAGATGTTTTGAACTGTGGATTGAAGGATCTGGTAAAACAGGTTTTGGGGGTGGAGCTGAACAAATCGAAGAGGATCACGATGAGCGATTGGTCGAGGACGTGCTTGACAGGGTCGCAGATAGAGTATGCTTGCTTGGATGCTTATGTTTGTGGAGAGATGGGCAGGGTTTTGGTGGGTGGGTATCAGTATGAGTGATGGTGGTGGTAAAGGTTAGAGAGAGAGAGTGGGGGAGGTTATGAGAGAGAGGGTCGATTTGTTACCTGGAGTGTGGGAGAAAGGGGATATGGTGTTTGGGTTTACAAATGGAGCTGGAGGGTGTTCTGTTTTCTGTGCTATGAGGTGAAGCCATGGGCGTTTTGTTTCCTGGTTTTAGAGAGAGAGAGATGGTGTGTTTGATTGATGGGGTGGTGACAAATCAGGGAAGTGTCTGATTCAGCATTGTGTTTGTCCATTTCACCCGTTTTTAACTGTTTTTTTGGGATTTTTATTTGAAGCTCTGCTAAACTTGGGTTTCTTTCTTCCTTGTACATTTGCTTGCTTATCTGCGTTTGCTTCTTACATTACCTGCGTTTGCTTCTTGGATTATTGTATGTCTCGTGATCCGCATTTCCAAAGAAAATGAGGTTCCTATATTGCGTTGTGCACATTGGGGTGTTTGATTTCATGGAGTTTTGCAAAGTAGGAGTTGAACATCTCAGTTCCATGTTTATATAAGGTTGCAATGTGAACATAAAAAATCCATCTGAAAAGGTTATTTGATGTTAGAAAACCCTTTAAACATTGAGATGTTATGGATTTAAAAGAAATATTTTGAATTTCAAAATAATGCATCTTGCAACACATTGTTTGGACATATTATTTTCATGTATTTGTAGATCTACTTGATTTGAACCATTTTTTAAATTTAAAATTTTATAATTAGATATAAAAATAGATTCTCATATCTTCCTAAGAACTTTTGAAATCAAAATTACATCATATGATATAATTTGAAGGTACGTCTCGCTTCAATTGTTTGAGGTTGCAGCCTTATACGAACTACACCCCTTCCGATTTGATTTCACCCGAGAAGAGAACCCGCAAGGTGGAAATGCGGCCCTTGAGTGGAAACCTGTCCGCACATCATAAATGATGGAAGGATCCCTTCCGTACCATGGCCAAAGTATCCAGCCGTAAAAAACGTCCTTAGAGGTTTTGGTTTTTTTTTTTTTTTTTTTGGGTAATTCAGTGTTAGTTTGTTTGAGGCACCTCCTAAGGGGTTTTGGTTTTTTTTTTTTTTTTTTTTGGGTAATTCAGTGTTAGTTTGTTTGAGGCACCGATTTAAAAAACGGCGAGTCGAATCGAATTCGTCCGGTTTGACTCGAAATCAAGCGTGCCCGTGCTGGTTCCAACCGAAAATCGGGAACCGCCCGGTTCTAGAGTGGAACCGTCGGTTTCCATCCGGTTCAGCCCGGTTCTAGAGTAGAACCGTCGGTTCCCATCCGATAACCACCGATGGGAAATGCGGCCCTTGAGTGGAAACCTGTCCGTACATCAGAAATGATGGAAGGATGCCTTCAGTACCATGGCCAAAGTATCCGGCCGTAAAAAAAGCCCTAAGGGGTTTTGGGTTTTTTTTTTTTTTTTTGGGTAATTCAGTGTTAGTTTGTTTGAGGCAGTGTTTTAAAAAACGGCGAGTCGAACCGAACTTGCCCGATTCGACTCGAAAACACGCGTGCCCGTGCCTGTTCCAACCTAAAATCGGGAACCCCCCGGTTCTAGAGTGGAACCGTCGGTTCCCATCCGGTTCAGCCCGATTCTAGAGTGGAACCGTCGGTTCCCATACGGTTTAGCCCGGTTCACACATGACACGCACGTGCGAGCATGCCCCACACACACTCACACGTGCATACGGGTATCCGAGCGCACGTGCGAGCGTGCCCCAAACAAGCGCACACGGGTGTCCGAGCGCACGTGCGAGCGTGCCCTATGCACACTCACACGTGCACACGAGTGTTCGAGCGCATGTTCGAACGTGCCCCATGCACACTCATACGCACACACGTGTGTTCGAGCGCACGTGCAAGCGTGCCCCACGCACACTCACACGCTCACACGTGTGTCCACATGCACATGCAAGGTTGCCCTAATATTTTTATACACATTTTATAATTCATATTGCATAAGTATTTATATACCAAATTTGAATACCCATCTTTCGATGTATTATAATTCCCAAACATCATTAAATGAAAACGAAATGTAAATATACTCTATTAATCAGCAGTTTGTAATCACATGTAGTTAGATGGTTTGATGGTTATGATTTTGAATTTTTTACTTAAGGTCCCAAGGTTGAACCCCCTTAGGCATGTGTTGCATTTTTGTTGTGTATATAGTGGTTGGTATAAATATTTTTGTTGTTTTCGAATCCCTTGGGCATGTGTTGCATTTTTGTTTTATATATAGTGGTTGGTATAAATATAAATATTTTTGTTGTGTATATAGTGGTTGGTATAAAAATAAATATTTTTGTAAATAATATAAAAGACATAAAAAAATGAAAAATAAAAAAATTAATTTTTTATATAACCATTAATTTTTGTTGTATATAGTGGTATAATTATTTTTGTAAATAATATGAAAGGTATAAAAAAAATAAAAATAAAAAGTTTATTCTATTTGAAATCTCCATCTTTCTACTAACAATCTCTTTTACTAAATTTATTATAGAAACCTAAAAAAATAAATTTTTCGATAAATTGAAGTATTATTTCCAAAATTTGTACGCATTTTATTAAGTTTTACATTGATAACCAAATCTTTTATTTTATTTATGAATTTCTACATTATAAATCATGTAATGTACTATTTTTCTTACAGTTGTCAATAATACATTTTAAATTAGATAATATTACAAAATATTTTTAATTTGTTATTATTTGTCTAATAAAATAATTATAAAATGTAAACTAATAATTATAATTTCAGTATATAATATTATAATTAGTGAGGTTGTAATAATTTTGGATTATAGTTAGTTAGGCTGTAATAGTTTGGGTTTTTTTAGCGGGTTAGGGTTTTTCACCAAAACGAGATTTTAATGGCCATTCTTTCATTGATTAGTCTACTCTTTATAATAGTCCATATATAATTATATATTTTATCCATGATAATTCTATGATTTTTCTTTTATGTGATGCAAATTTAATAGTTAAAATAAATTTATACAGGGCAAAAACATCTCAATATTCACAAATTGATAAAAAAATGAAAGTTAATAATGTAGTGCCCTCATTTTTTATTGGATTCCTAAAAAACAACATTAATAATAAATTTTAATAATTTTTTCGGATTTTTTTGAAGCTTTAATCCGACCGATTCAACCGATTCCCGATCCGGATCGCCGATTCGCCGATCCGGATCTGGGTCACCGATCCATTTTTTAAATCATTGGTTTGAGGTGATAGTAATGGGAACGGAAACTAGAATGCGGTAACTAGGGTGTGGAGATATTACCATCACCATCCCAGTCCCTTTTTTAAAAAACCGCCCTTGAGGTTTGCATGCAAGATCCATATATTTTTTTATTTTGATCTAGTAACAACTATTTAATTATAATTAAAAAATTGTGTGGAAATGCTTGTGTATGATGCTTACAAAAATTGAGTCATTTTGCCTTCTACAAACTTGTGTTGATATGTATTAATAATTTAAGAAAAAATTTTATATAATGTTGACACCTTAAAATTTAGAAGAACTAATGTGCACCTATAAAATCCTATGAAAAAGGTTGTTTCGATATTAGAAAAATGTCTAATTAATTATCTAGATATCAAGATGTATAGATATGACGAAAAAAAAAAGAGAAGCGATTTCAAGTCCTAACCATAATTCATCTTGCAACACATTATCTAGGCAATCCATTTTCAAGATTTTTATGCATTTGTCGATCAGCTTGATTTGAACCATTTTTATATCTTAAAATTTTATAATTAGAGGTAACAATAAATTCTTACAAATTTCCAACATCAAAATTGGATAGTTTGTAGGTGTACCTTTGAATCTTTAAGGTGCACTTCATGCAATTCACATCTAAAAACTATTCCTGGAAATGCACATGGCCATGGTCCCGAAACTCAAAACTCTTGCGCTTTGTTCCATGAGGTGGTGGTTGTGGCCAGTAGATTGGATTAGATGGTGATGACTAGCACTATCATGTTTTCATAGTCTTAAAGGTTATTTGAGCATTCTAATGTTTCTTTATCGAAATGTGTTCCGAGTGTTATCAAGATAAGAGCGTGCATCAAATTAATGAGAAGTCTGGCCCAATCAAAATTGGTCCTATTGTAGGTCAATGGTTCAATCGGATTTTAAAAAATATTTTTCTTTTTTTAAAAAATAACATTTTAAAATTATATATTATATCTTAACAAAGTTTCCCACTTTGTTTTGGCCGGTCTATCCAGTCGACCAAACTAGTAAAAATCCATAGAAATTGATTTTGACCAGCTTTTTATTAAACTCCATTTTTAATCTTGGACTACACCGGCAAAGCACCAATAAGCAATCGCACTGCCGATTTAATCCAGTCTTGATAACTATAACACATCCAACGAGAATATAGGAGCATGCTTCCTATAGTACCTTCATATCACAGTAATATCAGCATGGGCTAGGTTATGCTCATTCTCTCCCAATGTACGTCAAAATCCTTTTAGATGTCAACAAGAGGTGGTTAGGGTTCATTATTCATCAGCTAGCTCAAAATCCATTGATTCATAAAATATGAGCACACCCAAATCGTCCCTCGTTCGTTGGCATAAGATGGATAGGGTGATGAGTTGATGTGAAGACATTTACGAGGCCTGCCTTTGTTATTTTGGGGAATTTACAGTTCTTTTTTATGTGGGAAAGCATGTGGCGTGTTCAAATTTTCGTTTTTACCTGTCCAACTCGCTTGTTACGACGACCAGGACTGGCCAAATAAAATGGACAACTTTGTTTTTAGATATAGTACATAATTTTAAAATATTACACACATTTTTTTCTTAGCATTTAACAATCTGATTTTTATTAAATCAAATCCCTCACATATGGTAACATGTTTGATATTGATAACACTAATACAACCTCGCCACCTACTAAAAAAAAACAGCCTAACTTCTCCTATTTATAGTTCTCCTATTTATAGTTTGGAAATTTCGACCGAGTTACATGTAAGTACCCCAATATGTTCCAAATTTAGAAACACGCTTTTTCCATTAAAATCTGTAGTTCAAGTTTGGCACACTTCAAACAAGGAGGGGCACTTTCATTTGCCAAAAGATTTCATGCTACCAAGGGAGCATCCCATACATTTACTTGCTCACTCAATCTAGAAGTATTTTTAAAATTCCAATTTTTGAGATGTAACATCTTCGACCCACATGCGAAAAAAAAAATTTCCAAATTGAATTCTCTATGGGCTTAAAAAAAAAAATATCAAGATTGAATGGAAACCATCTCATTTTTTTAAGAGCGAGATCTAATTATTGGAAAACTAAAATTTCTTTTCCTTTATTCTTTATTCTTTTTTCTTTGAATATAATCTATCTAAAGATTTTTTGGTGGTTCCCATCGGACTAAATAAATTTTCCCAAATTAGTCTTCTACCCGAGTGGAGTTAAAGTGTACAATATATGCTCCTATAGGAGCATAGCATATGCGCTCCTTTTATTTTGTGTCAAACTGGTTTGAGACCAATGACAAAACCAACCCCACATTCTGTGGGTATAACCCTAAAAGATTTTTCACTAAAATCCTTTTGCCCCATGTTCTGGGAAGGAATAAGTAGGGGCATTTACATCATCTGAAACAGCCTAAAGGAGCACAATTACCATGACGACCCCACATGTTCTCGGTTCCAAACACAAAACAAGGGTAATTTAAGCTTATTAATATAATACTAGCTGAGAGTACGGGTACTCAAAGTCAAGAATTTTTACAAAGTATACTCTTGTTGGTAAATTACTTAATTAACAGTAAGTTTTTGAGATGGTTAACATTTTCATTAACCAACATTTTCCTAAAGAAGAGAAGCCAAATATACACCATAATTTAGATAGCATACAAAAACTTTCTACAAAAAGAAAAATCTTACAAAACATTTTAGCAGCTACTAGAACCTTAAACGTGACCTTGTAGTGCCAAAAATAGGTTCAATACCTCTCTATTTGAACTTGTTTTCAGGGGCCATGGATAGATGATACATGACGAATATGACTTTTCTATAAGGATGTATCATGGAAGTAGGCTGTGATTCCTTTTAGTTTTCCCTTCACATAGTTCTTCTCCACCTAAAAAACCAAATCAATCAAAAAGTGATCAGGCACAACAATATGATAATGTGAAGTTTGCTACTAGGACTTGTAAAATAAAGCAAGATCCAAAATTAGGCAGTTGATTTCGAGTCTGTAATCTCTCTCACTAGGTTGAGGTTTGACCATTTGAGGCTTTGAACCCATTCTTAACCAATCAAATTGGATAAAAATAATGATCACGATCAGTAAAACCGAAATAGGATCAACTGGCCAATCTAAAACAATCTGCAGTGTGGTCCTCATTCTTGACAGTGTGAGTGCTTCATAAAGTCATGGTTATTCTAGTGAACTAGCATTCAGCACTAGTGCGAAATGTATGGCTGGACAACATGCCATTCTTGTTAGTTAACCTTCTCTCAAAAATACATGGCATTCTTGTTATCACGAAGAATAAGTAAAACTTTTTCATTAAGGAGTAATGGAACCAGCTCACCAATGGGCCATCTGACAAATTATTTGTCACTGCATAGTTAAAAAGTTAATATCCAATAACCAATTAAATACTTCAGCACCCATAATTTCTACCAAGTTTCTGGAATATGTAAATAGATAATATGTCCAGAACAATTAAAGAAAGAATACCTCAACCATCCAGGGAGGGCTGGCTAGCAAGGAGAGCTCTGCCACTTGATTTAGGTCCACATTTCGGGGCAGGAACATGACAACCGTTGACGCAACCACCCTCGCAGTATCAAATAGGAAAGTTCTGTTATGTAATAAAGTTGATTAGAGAGAGGAACTTCAACCGTTAGTTCCAATTCACTGAAAATATTAAAATAAGGCATACCCTCCATAGGGCCTAAGCATGTTGATATCATATTTCTGAACCTTGGCATAGTCTGGACCTCCCCAAGGAGGAGACATGAAAACAACATCTGCCTGCATGTAAAACAAAATACAAATGATTCAGATGTAGTGTCATGAGCAGATTTTACGGTTTCCTCTGTGTGGCAAGCAGAACAAAATAGCAACTTTAGACCTTAGAAGCCAGATTCTTGCTAGGCTAGCACTCCCGATTCCATGTTTGATGATTGCCAGGCAATTCCTATTCCAAATTCAATTCCATTGGAGCTTAAGCCCAAAAATCTGGCTCCTAATAATGTTCATACTATACAGAGAAATCTAAAATCCAAAGCAATATATGAATGAAAGAAAGGGTGGACAATTTATTTCAAACTACACCAATACCACAATTGTTTTTTTTTTTTTTAATAGAGTAGAATTAATGTAGACCAATATATCTCATGAATGTATTCTTATGCTGTAAAGAGCTCCCGGCTTGTAGGAAGACATTTTTTGCGATTCTTATACATATTTTCCTTTACTCTTATACAAACGTTAACATTTTCAAAAAAAAAAAAGGCATATAGGAAACAAATAGTGAAATATTGCCATAGTTATAAATATGATGGAATGGATCCAGCATGAATCAAGAAAGAATAAAAGAGCATCAATGTTACAAAGAAGATCCAAATGCATCAACCACCATTAGTTAAAACATGACTTGTTAAAAGCAGAACAATGCCCCTATAAAATAATATCAGGTTCCAGAATCTGGGACAAAAGATTGAGTGCAGGTGTTTTTACATAAACAGGCACCATATGACAATAAAAGTTGATTGTAGCATCATCAAGTGGTTGTGACACAGGCATATTTAAGAAATATGGAGGTGAGAATAGCATGCAGAAAAGCCTATGACGAAAGGAAAAAAGACCGTAATATCATCATTTAGAGTAACAGCTCCAAACTATGGGTATCCATACCAGATTAGCCACCTAAATTTTTGGATACATGATATTGGGTTCATCGAATCCCCTAGAGCTCAAAATCAAAGATGGTAATCAATAACAAAAGTATCCTTGACGGAGTTGATACACAAAATATTGTAACTGATAAAACCGAAAAATTTCACATTGGCAGTAAATATCTCTACTCTAGTTCCTGTATTTTTGTGGGATCAAGAGGTGTCCATTTAAAGAATTAATGTGCAGCAGTGGCATTGAACTCCCAATTGATTCAACTCAACAAACTATTGATTGGTTACAAGAGAAATCACAGTTCCATCAAATTTTCCAACAAATTTCTATTAAGTGAACAATTTCTTTGTCATTGGAGCCCAAGGTTGACAAAGATCAAATAAGCTTCAAGAGAGCAATCATTAAGGTATTGGCCATATCCTATTGTTGTGAATTTATGTTCATTTCGGGAATGATTGAGAAGTTCCACATAATAACATGAAGATCTGGTTTCTGCACAAAATTCCTTCAGAAACATTCCTGCAAGTATGGGATTAGCCTCAAACTTCATGTATGAGCTTGACATAGTTATGCTTTAGGATAACCTGTCAAGGATATAGAATGCAGACCCTATATGCGTGTAGGATTGCAAGGACATCATCATGTATGAACACCACAAATAGATCACAACACGATGCTAGGATCTGATGAGATTTATGCGAATTAGGAGAGATTCTGATTTGTCTCAAGATTTCCATTGATTCCATAAAACCCTCGAACCCACAACGAGACATCTAATGAGGAAAACCCAGTAAGACCAACAGCGAACTTCTAATGAGGAAAATTCTGAGTTGGAGACTTTCAGCCAAACACCAGATTTTGGTAAACATTAAACCAAGAAAAAAAATTCAAGGTATGCTCCCCTGTTGGATTTTTATTTTTTTTAAATACAAACAACAATGCTATATCTCCAGGTGATCATTCCTAAATTGTACGCCTTCAATCTCTTAAGTTTCTTCCGAAACCCTGATTCATTCCATTTTTTATCAATTTTTTGGCTTGTCATAGAATACAGTCATCCATTAACATCCACGACCAAAACCTATGATGCATTGATACGTTACGGGTAAACTGGATCAAGAGTAATAACAGGATCTTCCACGGAGAGAAGGCCACTGCCAAGGCCTTGCAAGATAAAGTACGAGCTTTGGTAATCTTCTAGGCTAGAAAACACAACTCCTTCAGGCACTTCTCAGACTTGCACCAGGATTGGCAAACTTTGCAGTCATTAAGGCCCACTCGCATCCCTCGGTCATCACTTTAGTGCCCACCTGAACCCGGCCGATCCAAACTCAACTTTGATGGTTGCTCTCTGGGCAACCCAGAACCAGCGGGCAGAGGAGGCATCATCAGAGACAAGGATGCTCAAACTCTTTATTCCTTTTCCAAGTCAATTGGGCATGCGGACTCCAACACAGTAGAGTCGCTTGCATTACTCAAAGGTCTAAGAAATTTCAGCCTTAGCTGGAGCCCAGTTTGGCCATAGAGGGGGCGTACAAAAATGTGATTGCTTGGGTCTTGGGATCCTCTTCCCTTGGTGATTAGCACATACTTTTGACAAAATATCTCACATTTGCAGAACTATGCTTATCCCATGGAGACATATATGGCATGAGGCCAACTCAACCACCGACACCCTCGCCAAGGAAGGAGCAACCAGCACTGAAGGATAGGGAACCTTACAGCAACCTTTTGAGCTTCGCTTCCATTTTTTTTTGTGTATGGTGGTCCTGTATTATTTGGATGTTAGCATTTTTAGGGAGCTAACAGTGCTCTTTGTATCAAGCACCCAGCCCGTGGTTGCATTTTTTTGTACCTGACACCATCTATACTCCTTCCTCTTAATTCAAAAGTTACCAGTTTCCCCAACCAATAAAAAAAACAAACACTATGATGCGCTGATACTTGAACACAATGCATATACATAATGGACAGCAAAGAAAGACGTATGCATTTTAACAAAAAGAAAATATATACAAGGACATATAGTGCACAGTTTGTAGGTGATGCCTTTTAAAACAATAAGTATCTGAACCCCAAAAGCAGTCCACAAAGCCCCAAAGAACCAATTCAATTCTTATTAAGGATCGTTTATAAAACAGCATTCGTGAAATCTAAGCAACAAAACATAAAGATAGGGACGATTCTGTCACATGTTCTCTCACTATTTTTAGTTGCATTAAGTTATTGAGCTGTTAGTTGTTACAGTCAAGGGATTTAAGTCAAAGGATCCAATACCTTCAATGTAGGTGCCAGATGGAAGAAATTTCCCTTTACAAAATCAATATGATCAGCAACACCATAGACCCTTGCATTGTGTTGTGCATAATTAATCTTCTGCGGGTCTATATCTATCCCAATAACATGATTGCCCCTAAAAATAGTACGAGGAAGACAGTTACTTCCAACATAATCTACATATAATAGATTATAAACTATGCTGAAACTTAGAAGTATAAATAAGAGCAGAGTATGGATTCCGCAAAGCATAAGGGACTGCACCACCAAGCTTGAAAAATCTATGCTCGGATAAGAAAATTCAATAATTAAAGCAAAACTAGCGCTCTGATTTGAGGTGACCCTTACTTCCTAGCAAATTGGATCGCATTGCCACCAACTCCAGTAAAACAATCAATTATAGTGCCATGTCCACAGCGTGTGGCATGATGCTTGGCAAGCAGTTCAGGAGTCACCGAAAACCATCCTTCTTTATCTAGTTTCACACCTTCATCAAATCTAGAAAAGAGCTGGTAGCGCTGAAACCAATACTTTTCCACGTTAAGGGCTTGTCCTTTCCCTGTTCCTAGCAATGGTAATTCTGAATCGAGTAGTTTAGTAAGGGTTTCCCAAAGTAGACTCTCCATATATTTGTCAAACATCGAAAAAGAAAACAGACAGCAGAGTAACACAAAAAGGATAACAGAATACCAACCATAAATCAACAGATATCTAAGAACATTGATTCATGTACATGAAGTCCATGCAATGTTGCTTTGACTACTTTAATGAAAATTTCAAAATGGAGGGTGTAGGGGCAACAACTAGTAAACATTCAAAAGAACCGCATAGTTTCCAATGAAATGGTCCACAGCAAATGTTCGAAGACTCCTCAAAGTTGAAGGGAGTCAATTAAACTGATGAGCCAAACAGATGATTTTCCATTCTTGCAAACAACATATACTACATTCCAAGTACACATCGGAAAGTCAAACGGCTTAATTTATTTCTCTCAAAAAAAAAAAAAAAACTCCTTAACTTATTTGTATATCTCACAGGCATTCCTTGCTCTAGTACAAAACAAACTAAGAAAGGGTCATTAGGGCAGGAAGAAGACCCACCAAACAATCGTGTTTTATTATTTACAATACCTACCAACCTACTTCTTAGGCTCAATAGGTCAGATATAAGGGTAAAACAAGGAAAATTTTCTTTTAAAATAGTTTAGCAGTAGTTTAACGACTTCATGCCAGAAGGTTGCACCTAAGTCAAGGGCCAGCCATCACATAAGAGAAGATTATAAACCTCAACCAAGATGACCCAAGGCTTGTTAGAACATACTAAGCTTTGAAATGCAACCCCAAGCCATAAAGTGTATAACTTAGAAACCATGGGTGACATGCTTGCTGCCATTTTGCTAGGGAGACCCATGGATTAGAAATTTCATGGTGATAAACCAGGAGCTTTGCAGGAATTCGATGTCGACAATAGGCAAAGAACCCAAGGGCAGGAACTTATGAAGGGTTCCTTTTTTTTTTTTTTTTTTTTTGAGAATGTTAACTTTTGTATTAAGTAAGAGAAAAGAGTACAGAGAATAACAGCGGGAAGCCCTAACACAAGTGGGGCCCTATACAAAAACCTCACGGGTCCAAAAAATGTGTCCCTCTGAAGGGGCTACCAAAAAATGTTTCTTATGTACAATATAGGAAAATAAGAGCAAAGTAAATGAAATGCAGCTGGGAGAGAACATCAAGCTCAGGTGGGCAAAAGAGAGGGTGAGGAAGCTCCACCTGCTGCAAGTGTGTCTGCATCGGAGTTGGCTTCCAGTTGTATGTGCACACAGAGGGAGGAGATCTCATTAAAAAAGTACTGTAGTCTCCAGCGGCTAAGGCCGGCTCCTGAAGCCCGCACTCAATTACGTTCCTGTTGTCCCCTTCTATGATGAGCGAAGGTTTCCTTCCAGGCTGGGTTGCAAGCTCTAAGGCCTTCAAGGAGTGCAATGACCTCAGCTGCAGTCGAGTCCGTGACAACAATGTGCTTGGACCAGGAGTGCACTGTGTGCCCCATGGAATCTCTAAATAGGCCTCCAACCCCCGACTGTCCTAGGTTGCCTAGAGAGCAGCCCTTGAAGTTCAGTTTGATTTGGTCAGGATTGGGGGATGCCAAAAGGAGGAGCGAGGAACTCTAATGGGGCAGCAAGAGATGAGGGTCTGCCAGAGGTTCCAAGGATATGGATGAGGGAGTCAAGGGTTGTTATCTTGCCTCGGAAGATTCTACAATTTCTATATTTCCATAAGGTCCACAAAAGGGCAGATTGCAGTTCTCTAGAGGAGTAGCCCTGGTTTGGGCCGGGGGGGGGGGAAGCTGCTGAAAAGCATGAGGGATGGATGGAGGGCTGACCCACTGCCAACCAAAAAGGCTCAAGATATCTGTCCAAAGGGCCTGAGCAATGGAAAAGACGAGGGTTAGACTCCTCATTGAGACACATGATGCATCTGTTTGGTAGCTGGAAGCCTCTCTGTTGTAATTGATCCACCATTGGGGCTCTTTCTGAGCACGCTATCCATGTAAACCAAAACCATCTAACTTTAGGAGGGGAGAGGTTTGACCAGGCATGGGCTGAGAGGGAAGGGGACAGAGAGATGGCTTGGGCCTTTATCACCCTGCAGAAAGATGAGACTGTGAAAGTCCCCAAGGGTGTGGGGGCGGCCCTAACTAGAGCGACTTGGCCCTGGCTAGGGACGAAAGGAGAGTGGAAGAAAGACGAGAGGGCAAGGAAGTCGGCTCCCTCATTTTCCATCAACATTCTTCTAAACCTGGGGCTCCATACTCTAGTACCCCTATCGTGTCGAAGTACTCCGCAACTATCGCCCTGTCGGACGCTAGGAGATAAAGATTATGAAACCTTTCCTTAAGTAGGGAATGGCCTATCCATAAGTCCGACCAAAACTGGATCCTGGTGCCATCTTTAGCTCAAAATCGAGAGTGGGCCCTGAAGAGCGCAAGGGTCCAGTTTATAGCTTTCCAAATCCCAGAGGAGTTGTTGAGCCCACCTTCTCAGGAGAGCCAAGCAGAGGCTGGAATGTGATATTTTGACGAAAGCACATCTCTCCAAAGGTGGTTATGGTGGGTGGCGAAGCACAACCACGATTGTCCTAACAGGGCCAAGTTGCAGAGCTTGAGCCTACGGATGCCCAAGCCACCAGCCCAAATGGGCCTATAGACTTTGTCCCAGGAGATGAGGTGGAACTTCTGACCTCCCTCCTCAGACCAGAGGAATTGTTTCATGAGTTGTTCTAAACAGGCACGAACCGATGCAGGCATAAGGAAAAGGGACACTTGGAAAACAAGAATATTTGAAAGAGTACCCTTGATTAGGGTCATGCGGGCCCATAGGAGAGAGAAACCTGCCCTTCCAGACAGCAAGTCGCCGATCGAATTTATCTATCAGATGGCTCCAGAGGCCATGCTTTGACTTTCCCTAGACAGAGGGGGAGACCTAGTTAGGTGGAGGGCATTCGATCAACTTTGTAACCCCAATAGGCTCCCAAAGGTTCCATACATTGGCTATTCAAAGCGACACCCATCATAGAGGATTTATCCATATTAATTAGGAAGCCCATTGCTATTTCAAAACACTTCAAGAAAACCTTCAAGATGTCAACCTGTTGGGTCGAGGCTTCACAGAAAAAGAGTGTCATCCGCATATTGCAGATGTGAAATCACATGCTCGTGGGGCTCCAGAATTAAGCCATTTAATAGGCCAGCATCGTAGAGGCCAGAAATGAACCACTTAAAACACCTCGACCACAATAGCAAACAATTAGGAGGAGGGGGTCTCCCTGCCTCAGTCCCCGAGAAGAGCTGAAGAAGCCTTTGGGGGAGCCATTAAGGAGAATGGAGGAGGCGGAGGATACACACCCTCGATTTGAGAGTCGAAAGATCCCACTAGGAGAGAATAAGAGAAAGGAGGCTCAGCTTTTCTAGCCAGCTTAATTCAAAACGGAAGGGTTTGGGGCCCTGAGGGGGCCGGATGGGTGTTGAGGAAAATAGACCGATGATCGAAAGTAGGTTTAGGTAGCGCTAGGGCATTGGTACCAGGAAAATGGTCATGTCAATCCAAAGAGATAAGGTACCAAACTAGTTTAGAGAGAGAAGGGTTAAGGGAGTGGTTCTACCAAGTGAAGGCCGCCCCTTGAAGAGGAATATCTAGAAGTCGATTCCTAGCCATAAACTCAGAGAAGGAGACCATGACGGGGGAGAAGCTGTGGTTGTTGTTGCGCTCAAATGATCACCTAGTAACATTAAAATCCCCTCCTAGGCACCAAAGAGGGTGTAGGAGAAAGGAGGCCAGATCCAATTCTTGCCAGAAGAGGTCACGACGAGAATTTGCATTTGGTTGTAAACAGCAATGAACTTCCAGTTGAGGCCGTCAAACACTCTGGAGAAAAGGGTCGTTACAAAGAAGGCCCCAATGTTAGAGGAGGAAAGAGCATGGAGGGTTGGGTCCCATACAACCCATATGCCCCTGATGCGCCCACCCTGGCAAGGCAAGCCAACTGCACAGTCTGGAACCCTAGATTTGTTAGATTACGGGAAGTGAGGGTTCGTATAGTTTAGTCTCGACCAACGCTAGAACCACTGGGAGAAAAGAGCGACAAAAGTTGTGGGTGGACCTTCTTTTAAGGGGATCACCCAAGCCCCTCACGTTCCATGTGAGGAGCTTCATGATGCAAAGGGTAAGGACCCTCCTAGAAGGGCGTCTGGGGCTAGTGCTTGAGAGTGCAGCATTGAGGGCCCGAGAGAGGGAGGGGGGGGGAGTCGGTTGTCATAGTTGATGTTGCAAGCCAAGTTTGCGAGCTCCCACTTTCCTTTAGTTCATGTGGTTGGGGCATCACCGAAAACGAAGTTTACTAGAGCTTTCTTTGGACCCTTATACTTGAAGCCCATAACATCCATCACATTGTCAAGATTCCTTGAGCCAGCCCAACTCTTTGACAAATTGGGAGCCCACACAAGAGGGGGAGGTCGAAGAGGAGCTCTCCTCCGGAGGCAAGGATGACAAGGTTAGGTTAGGGGCATCCAGGTTCGCCGTAACAGGGTCTGCGAATGCTGGAGAGCATTGTTGCTGCTAGGTGTGGAGGGGTTCAGCAAGGCTTTATGTTTACCTGACCCAGTCGAGGGGCTGAATTGGGAAGAGGGAGGTGGCGCCCTGGGGGGATGCGGGATGGGGCGATTGGGGGAGGGGAGAAGAACCTGGGATAAGGGTATGGGTGCTGAGGAGGTTGCGGGACCAATCCAACTGGTGAGGGGATAGTAAGGGGCGAATGAGGGGAAGGGGCATTCAAGAAAGGGGGCCTAGGGCTGAAAAGAAGGGGTAGAAAAGAGGGATGATGAGAGGCCATGTAGAAACGATGGTGCTCGCGTCTTATGAAGGGGTATTTTAAAATGGAAGAGTGAATTTATCCAATGTGCAAAAAAAAATTGATCTTAAGTTTCACAACTCTCAGTGGTAATCCCTTTTTGTGGAGCAAAGTAAGATGTTCAAGGAAATAGAAGGGAAATAACGGGGAAGCAAGCTTCTCAGTGGCTTGCAAAGTTCACTACAGCTTCCTTAAGAGGCGATTGGTGCATTACAAATGAAATGGCATAATGTATAAATCGTACTTTTAGAAAAGCCACATGCCAATCTCAAGCCATAAGCACAAGTAGCAAGAGCGTCATGTGGTTCATTATGATCACAGCATGTAATTATGGATGATCAGATAATGGAGAGCTAGAGAAGGCTCAAACAATAGAGGATCAGGTCAAGTTTTGGCTCTGTAAGTTATAACTACAATTGAAAATTCACATTTTCGGCCATCATACAACAGAAAAGTATAATATTAATATTCCAAAGACTAAAGATGGGAAAAAATGTCAGACATGAGGCCTGGCAATAAGACTCCACAAACCTCTGATGGAGTCAATAGAAAAAGATTCTGTTAGAAACCCTGCACCCTTCTTCGTTTTCTTTTTCTTTTTATGAGAAAGCTCCTTCGGCATGTCCAGTTCATCCTCTGGAAGGCTCAGAGATTGCAACTGCAAATCACTGATCCACAAATCTTCAGAACAGGCATCAGAAGGTGTTGCTTGTGAACTGCCATCAAACTGATCATAAGATATAAGTTGTAGAAAGCTTCCCAAGCAAAGACAAACTGACCCTCAGTGGTCAAATCAAAAAAAGAAAAAATAAAAGGAAAAGCATGCATTGTTCTCAAGAGAGAATTACCTGTCAAGCAAAGCAGACAGAGGAACTGGATGCAGGTCTTCCTTGCAAGAATTATTGACCTCCTGGCACATGGAAGAATCCTCAAACATTTTCTTTGGGTCCTGCACTTCCCCATCTGTGCAATCACAAGCATCTTGCAAACTACTTTTCTCAAACCCTTGGTTATCCTTGCAAAAGTTTTCCAAGCCAAAGTTTCTGTCATCTCGATCAACAATCATCTCACTTATATCACATGTGACGCCACAAGATGCCAAATGCTCCACGCCCAGAGGAGGGTACCAAGTTGTCTCGTATGTTTCTATGTTGTAGAAATAATTTCTGTCATAGTAACTGTCCCAAACTGCTCTCCATACACCCAGATCATTAAAATGATCCATACTACAAGTAACATCACCATCTTGGCAGTCATGTTCAATTGATACTGAAGGATCAAGGCAGTCAACAGACTGAGAATTCCACAGCTGTTCGGCCTCTCTTTTGGCATCAATATCATCTACTTCAGCAATGCCATTTACAAAATAGACATCTCCATCCTGTTTATCTTTCTTTTGAAGAAATCCATCCTGTTTACCTTCCACATGTTCTTTGTCTTTTCCATGACAAATGAGCCCATTAGTTCCTAGAATTCTCGTTCCTGATGAAATTTGAATGTGGCATTGAGAAGAGGAATGTGCAACTTGCCCAATATCCTCTGAACTACATGCCAGGGTTGTGTCATGATCCATACCATTACTAGCAATCACCCCATTTATCCCTTTACAAGAAAACTTCTGATCCTCCCCACCATTAACTGATAAGCTCTCACAGATTCCTTCACCATGGAAATTGTGTAAGTTACAACAAATTTCTGCACTATCATACTCATTTCCAGCTATCTTGTCCAGAGACATTGTCGGGAACTCTTCAATGCCATCACTGAAAGAGAGAGGAGAGGCAGTTCCCCCTTCACGACTCATTCTGGAAACTTCCTGCGCATCTTTATGATTGGTATCATCTGATAGTACCTGCCGATGCTTCCTTCTTCCTTTACCTGCTACAGTTTTCTGCTGCAATGCTATAGTCTGGAGGCCATATATAAAAGAAAGATGAGGAAAGAGAGAAACATATGCAAGTAGAATGAAGGAATATGTATAATAAATCCATACTTGCCTCTCTTCTTGCGCTGAATGATAATGGAAGACCTAATGCAATCATCTCTTCAGCAAGTTGTGTATCCTCGGATGAAGCAGTAAAATCTGTTCAGTTCAAGTAAGAACTCAGATACGAATAAACGTACAATGATTCAGTGACCGAACAAGTCCATGACAGAAACAGCAAGAAGGTACTACTCAAGAAAAGGATTGAATTTCAAAGCACGAATTACCAAAAGAAGGTATAATTATTAACCAAAGTCAAAATATTTATTTCTATGTTAAATAATGTGGCTTTCAAAACTACAGCTAATGCTAGCAACTACAAGATCAGAACACCTATATTCACAAATCTCCGTCAAAGTAATATCATGGCTATTTATTCGAGAAAACAACAGATTACACCAAATGTACCTTTGACATCATGTTCCAACATTCTTGAAATGATAGGGAGTTCAAGTAAAAAATATAATATGTGCATATGATGGATTACATTGAGGTATCAACCTCTAGCGATGGAAATTCAGAGATTGAGCCAGTTGATACCCAAGAAGCTATGCTAGCAAACTCATGTTGACTAATCAGGAACTGTTTCACATTGTATAGGTTAACTAGAACCTGAAGTGTTTATTTTAGGATATAGTGAAAAAGGGAAACACGAATAAAAGGGTCTGAACAATAACTTACACAAAGGGACAAAAGGAAACGACACTTCTTAGTATGAGTATACATTGCAGCATCATCATCATCGAATCCTCATCCCAACTATTTGGGATCAGCTACATAAATTTTATTCTGCCATTCTGCTCTAACAAGGGCCATATTGTCAGTAAGACCATATGTCACAATATCTTTTCCCATAAGTTATGCATCTCCTGTTGACATTGTGGGATCTCTCTCTCTCTCTCTCTCTCTCTCTCTCTCTCTCTCTCTCTGCGCAAATCCCTTCCTCTCTTCATACCTGAGACTCTACTCAGCATTTCTCTCCCGTATCTACCCATTTGTTGCCCCTATTCTGATGTAATTTAAAGAATAAGATGGAAAGGAACAGTTGGAAAAAAAAAATATGAAAATAGGAAGGAGGCACAAATGGGAGAGGTCTGGAGAGAGTGAGAGAGAGAAGGTGGGTGCCAACTAGGCCATGGCATGGTCAGGGGGTGATGGGAAGGGTCCCCCACTATCCTATGTGTATATCCTACGTTCTCTTGTTGGGCCTCAGAACCCTAGGAGATCTTTGATAGCTGTTAGTGATAATGCAGTAGCTGAACTGAAAAAGCATCTAGGGTCTACTATAGTTATCTCTTTCGCTAGACCAATCACAGACATTGAGGCCTTCCAGTCCTGGGTGTACAAGACTTGGACGACTACTCCTAGCCTGTTCAGAGCTTTACTGTGTACTAAAATCATTTGCTTCCTTGGAACAAATGATGAAGCCAAAAAAGTTTTGAATCAAAGGTTTTGCAGGTTTGATGTGATTGCTGAAAAAATGGGTTCCTGGCAAGGGATACCTTCTCTCATTAAACCTAGATCTGCTTGGTTTGTGGTGAAAGGGATACTAGTCATCACTTGGTCAATAACAGTATTCAAAGACATTGCTAGTCTATGTGAAAGACTGATAAAGATTGACTGCACATCTACCACATACGCTTCACTTATTCTTCAGGTTGAGAAAAAAGTGATGGATGTTTCATCTCGTGTTCTGAAGGTTGGTAGTTTTGATTTTTATTGACTTTTAAAGAGATTCAGAAGGCTGATGGCAAGGTCTGTCAGATAAACAAGGTATATTCCTCTGTTGATCAGCCTGATAGCGATGGATTATGAAAGGAAGAAAGGCTTTGTGGGCAGCAATGGCCATCCCGAGGAGCAGTACTGCTCTTCTCACAGCATATCAATAAGCAGGGTAAAATCTAGCCGCCATCCTCATCAGGAAACAGATTTCGCGGAAAATTATCACCCAAAAGTGGGTTGTCAAGTATGACGGAAATAAGGTGGTGGCTTCAAATTTCAAAAAGGCTCAACTAGGCCCACAGAAGATCGTACCCCATCATGCGACCCAAATCACGAAAACCAGTCTATATGTAATCAAGACATGTAGAAGGAAAATGTGCTCGCGCCGCTTTCTAAGCCGTGGACATGAACGGCAACCTTGGGGAGAGGGACAAGCGCAATGGTGAAAATAAACAGCCCTACCTTAGTGAAAGCTTCGCCTCCTAATTTTTACAGGAAGAACGTAGAGGAGAAGTGGACGGTGGGCATCGGACGCTCCCAAGGCAGTCGACCACGAAGCTAAGAGAGACACCAAGGGTTGGTCCACGGTTCCACTTCTAGTTTACAATGTAGAAGATGAGAAAGACGAGGGTTTTCCAATACCAAATGTTGTGGGTAATGAGGTATGGGAACTGGGGGACTATCAAGTGGAGCTGCCATCACCGGTGGGCCAGCAAGAGGTTCAAGAAGAGGAGAGTGGTGATGTAGGTGAACAAGAGCTTCTAACTGTCCTGCCTCTTTCCGTTAGTTTTCCAAATGAGCCCTTTTATGGAAGACATGGCGAAGGGGATGAAGATGGGAGCACAAATGGCCTCTGATCATTCATCCGACAGAGGTTGGTCAAGTTATGGATGCAATGAACATCAACTATGGTGATTCGCTGGATATTATTACCGATGCATTACAGAAAGCACATACGGAAGACGTTGCTGCTAAGGCGGGTTGTAGCAGATCAAACAAAGCCAAGAAAAAGGGCCGAGTTCAGAGGGAGCTGGACAACTTGGTAAGCACTATCAACTATGACAAAGAAGATAAGGGTGATCATTATCATAGGGTTATTTGTGAGCCTTATCTCCCTGTGTCTGCTGGTTCTTTCA
Source organism: Amborella trichopoda (assembly GCF_054954075.1). Classification (NCBI taxonomy): domain Eukaryota; kingdom Viridiplantae; phylum Streptophyta; class Magnoliopsida; order Amborellales; family Amborellaceae; genus Amborella; species Amborella trichopoda. The sequence continues at coordinate 54,365,939 of NC_142337.1, forward strand.
ACGCCACCAAACATAATAAGGGTTATCTTTTTTAATGAAAGTTCTATGTTGGAATGTTAGGGGTCTCAATAGCATTAGGCGTAAGAATGATGTCTTCTTCTTTGTAAAAATGAGAGACCTGATGTTCTAATTTTGCAAGAAACAAAAATGGAGGCCCCGACATTGAACACAGTTAAGGCTATCACGGGTAATAGACCGATGCAATGTGTGGGTTCAGATGCTAATGGTTTGTCTAGGGATTTATGAACTAGTTGGGAAAAACCTTTTTGCATGGTCATGATTTTTTGACAAATGATAGACATGTCTTTGTACGCTTTACTGGCCCTATGGATAATTTTCATTAGTGTCTTACTAATCTGTATAGCCCAAAGAAAGCATATGAGAGGGATCTGTTCCTTGATGATTTGTATGATATCTCTTGTTACTACAATGTTCCTTGGTGCATTGGAGATGATTTTAATATCATTAGATGTCTGAATGAGTCTTCAAAGCCAACCATTTTACTCTTTGCATGAAAAAATTTGATAATTTTATTCACCAGTTTGAGCTTATTGATGCTTTATCAATGGGGGCCAAGTTCACTTAATCAAATACTTCTCCCACTGCTCATGTATTGACCCATTTGGACAAATTCCTTGTGTCCCCCTTGTTTTTTGAATGTTTTCCTAACCTTTCTTCCAAAGCCTTGCCTAGGATTTCTTCAAATCATGTCCCTTTCTGTTTAATGGGTTACCTTTGGGGCCTGCTCCATTTCGGTTTAAATTGGTGTGGTTATCAAATAGAGGCTTGATCAATCTGATTGAGAGTGTTTGGAAAAATTCCGAAGTTGCGGGATGGAAAGGATATCAGTTAACCACTAAGTTGAAAATGATGAAAGAGAAGATTATCCAGTGGAAACATGAATCTCAAGGAATTTTGGATGTGAAAATTCAAGAAAATAAGAGAAGGATGAAGAGATTGACAATATTCAATCCATGAGAGGAGTTCTCACTAGTGCTCCGAGTCTAGAACGTAGCAATCTGTTACATGAGTTGTTTAGGTTGCAAGAAATCCACTGGAGGCAAAGATCTAGAGTGAAGTGGTTAAAGGCGGGGGATAAGAATACCAAATTTTTCCATGCTAAATAGCAGGTATTGACTGTAGCAATCAAAAGGACGTAGAATTGGCCTTGGTTGAACATTTTAAACGATCTTTTGTGGATTTTGTTGTAACGAGATCGTCTTTAAGTAATGTCCCTTTTAAAAGACTACCTCTTGATAATGCAGTATGGTTAGAAAGAGAATTCAAATTGGAGGAAGCCAGGGATGTTGTCTTTGGTCTGGGAGAGATGAGGCACCAGGACGAGATGACTTCCCCATGGCCTTTTTCCAAACATTCTAGGATCTATTGAAGAATGACCTACATAAGATGCTCAAGGAATTCCATTCTAGGCAAAGGATTAATGTCACTATGAATGCCACTTTTATTACATTGATTCCTAAGAAATCAATTATTGAAGAGATTAAAGATATCAGACCTATTAGTCTATTCGGAGGCTCGTATAAAATTATTGCCAAGGTCTTGTCCAATAGATTGCGCCAAAATCATGCACCTAGTTGTTTTGGGACCCCTATCAGTGTTTTTGAAGGATAGGTAGATTATGGATAGTATCTTGGTAGCGCAAGAGTGCAGTCATAGTAGGTTAAAGGATCAAATTCCAAGTATGCTTTGTGAACTTATTTCGAGAAGGCTTATAACAGAGTTGATTGGAGTGTGCTGCATGATAAATTGGGAAGGATGGGTTTCATATCTAAATGGAGGGCATGGATACAAGACTGCCTGTCTTCAACACATTCTTCTCTCCTTACAAATGGTAAATCTTCGTCAATGCTTCAAGAGGTCTAAGGCAAGGTAACCCCCTATCCCCTTTTCTGTATACGATTGTTGCTGAAACCTTTAGTGTTAAGGACTTGAAGTTGGTAATAGGGGCTAATAGTGTCACATATGCAATATGCAAATGACACTACTATTTTTTGTGTCCCTACAAAGAGAGAGGTTAAGAACTTACGGATCTTTCTCAACTGTATGAAAGTAGTAACTGATTTTAAAGTTAACTTGGGGTAAACTAAACTTATTGGTATTGGATTTTCAGAGGATAGAGTATTGAATCTTGCTGGAATATTGCGGTGTGGTGTCGATCAGCTGCCTTGTAAGTACCTAGGGATCCCATTAGTGGCCAGCCACCCTCCAAGATACATCTGGGAACCAGTTATTGAGAGAGTGAACAAAAAACTCGATTGTGGAAATCAAAGACTCTCTCCATGGGGGGTAGGGTGACTTTGATCAAGTCAACTCTATCTAACCTATCGGTGTATTATATGTCTCTTTTTCGTATGCCAAATCAAGTGGCTTGGCAATTGGAGAAAACTACGAGGGATTTCTTGTGGGGTTCTTATGGGAATGATAAAAAACTCCCTCTTGTCAAATGGGATAGTATGTGTGATACTATAAAGAAGGAAGGCTTTTCAAAAATTTAAAGATGATTTATACTAGTCTTTTTATGAAGTGGTGAAGGTACCAATCTCAACATAATGGACTTTGGTGTGATGTGCTCAGAGAAAAGTATGGGGAAGATACTATTATTGGACTGATTAAAAGGCATCGGTCTAAAATCAACTTGTCGATCTAAAACTATGAGGGATTTCTGTAGGCCCAGTCGTAAGCATGTGGGTAAAGGAGATTACACTTCCCTTTGGTGGGATAGATGGATTGGAGAAGTGGCAGTCAGATATGCTTTTCCGAAGGTCTTTTCTAAGGTCTCAAACCCCCCTTGCCTCTGTTCTGGAGGCTGGGGGGGGGGGAAATAGTAACCCTGAATGGTCTTTGAGTTACAAGTGTAGGAGAATGTCAATTATGGGATGAGGTATCATGGTGTAATGTGTCTTTTTAAGGTAAGCCTAAGCGAGGGTTTGAATGTCAAGTGATGCCTCTGCGCCGTCTCCCCCGTCCCCCCCCCTCCTCGTCCTCTCCCTCATCCCCCTCCTCGTTGTTGGAAAGATACCTATGATCTTTACCCCAAACCCTCTCCTCCACCTCTCAGGTCAGTGGCGGCTCGACCTCTATCTTCCTCCCCCTCTCTTTCCAGGGCTTCTTACTCTCAGATTGCAACCTCTCAAAAGCCGGTCACCACCCCCCCCCGCAAACCTTCCCCTGCATTCGCCCAAGATACCTTGTCTTGCAAACATATCTCCCTTCCTTCCCTTTTGTGTTTTTGTCCCTTTTGAGGAATTGGAGAAGTCTAAGCCTAAGCTTCTCGCGTCATTTATAGGAGCCTTCCGACCCGCTCACCAAGACATTAGAGGTATTGAAAAGGCCACGCAGAAACACTGGGGGGAGCCAAACCTCAATTGCAGACCCATTTCCAGTGGTGACATCCTTTTCTCTTTCCCCTTTTATAATAGTGCTCTTCTCGCGCTTCAGGGAACCAACACTTTCTCCTTCCACGGAGCTCGATGTTTTCTTCGGGCCTGGTCACCCTCTGAAGGGTCTTTCAAGAAACAAAGGGTGTAGCTCATCTTTAACCACATCACACTTCATGCGTGAGCGTCTCGCTTTAGGATGCGGGTCTCTCATCTCGATACACTGGATTTCGATTGAATCCCTCCCCCTGGGTTCAATTCGAGTTCTGATGGAATTGTTGGACCTCAGCATCCTTCCCAAAGTTTTGTGGCTTGAGGTTGGTGATCTTTACTACCCCATTTCGATTTCTTGGTCACCGGCATCCCCCCCTTCCCCTCATTTCCTCCATAATGCAGCCCTTGTTGTAGCTTCGGTAGCCCAGCCAGTTCCTTGGACCCTGCTCGCTAAGAAAGCCTGTCTACGCAAGAGGAGACGACAGCCTCCTGATCTGGCCATTGCCAAAAGTCGCCACCTCAACTCCAAGCTCCCGCACTTTTCGACCTCGCCACCCCCTCCCGACAACCCATGTCCAGAGCTGGACCCTTTTGCCCCGGCTACTGAAGCTTCCCCCCCCCCCTTCAGCCGTCGACCCGATAAGGAAACCCGGTGCGTGTCTCCGCCCGTTTAGGGCCTCTCCTCGGACCCGGACCCTTCTTTTTTGAATTTCCCTCCCTCTCTGCCTTTCCCTTCTCTGCAACCGACCTCCCTCCACCCTCTCTCACCTAACGCGTGTCCCCCCCCTGCATTCCCCTCTGCTCCGCTCTCGCCATCTCCTGCCCCTTCAGGCCTCATGTCAGCAGTGGCTCCCTTTAGCCAACCGACACCTCCTAACTCCTCCCTGTTGACGCCGCCTTGCCCTCCTTTTCGGTCCCCTTCACTGCCTCTCTACGTTCAACGGCTATCTCCAGCCCACCTACCCTGTCCTCCTGATGCCCTCTGCCACTTGTCACCTTCTCTTTCCCCCTCCGTCTATGCTTCTCCTTCTCCACTATCATCTCCCCTCCCTTCTAGTGATGTGGCTACACCGCGAACCCTTGATCCCAACCCTTATCTTTGCCTGACAGCGTTGTCTCTCTCTCCTCTTCTGTCAACTGTACCAAGCCTCTTCCTTGTACCCGACCCTACCTCTACTACTGTCTCTTCGTCTTCCCTTGCCTCTCACACGTATCCACCTTCAGCTGCCCCTTCGGTTTCTTGTTGCTCTTGCCTATCTGTCTTTTCGACGCCTCTTGCCATGTCTTCGTTCGTGTACGCCACTCACCTTCAACTGTTCCCCTGTTGACTAAAGTGTTACCGTCTGACGCTCTCCTTTCATTGGTGTCGGCAACGCCCGCCGTTCCCATCCCTTCTAATTTAAACCTCCCTATCCCTTTTATACCTTGGTTGCCGTTGCGTGCCGTCATCGCTGGCCTTGAGCCTCCCAACCTTTCCCCCTCTCTTCTCTTGAGCGTCGCGTGGCTCACTTCTGATGACAACCGAATGCCTTCTTCTATCCTTCCGTCCTTTTCTCCTTTCCCTACCCCCTTCTCTGACTACTGTTCCCTCCAGTTTCCTGGTCGGTCTTCCTATGTTCCTCCCCTCTTCTCCTATGTCCCTCCCCCTTCCTCCTCCTCCCTCCTCTCTTCTAAGCCTCTGCTTTGTGACCCTCCTCCCTCTCTCCTCTTGTCCTCCATGAATTCCTCTCCCCTCAGCTGGGACTTACAGCTTACTCTTCCCTCTCTGGACGACTATCCCTCCCCGGGTTTTGCTCCCCATGTTGTTAAAGTTCAAAGGGTGCACTCCTCCCATCATTGTCTTGTGCCCTTTTACCTTTCTTACCACTCAGTTTCGATTTCCCACTTCCTAGCCTTTCTTCCCCCCCCCCCCCCCCCCCCCCCCCCCCCCCCCCCCCCCCCCCCCCCCCCCCGCCCTCCTCACCCCCCCTGAGCCTTCTCCTCTCCCCCTTTGCCCCCTTCTCTTGGTTTCCCTCCCCTTCTAGGTCTCTTCCGCAATCGGTCTTCCCCCATCTGCCTGAGGTCCCTCTCCTACCCTCTCCTTCTCTTTCATTCTCTTCTTTCTGAGATCCTCCTCTCCTCCCCCCAACCCCTCCCCCCCCCCCAATGATATGCTCCCACCTCTTCCCTCCGATCTTTACCCCCCTCTCTCCCTCCACCCTCCACCCTTTTGCAGGAGGATGACTAGAGTGTTGCTCAACCAGAGGACCTCATCTCTCCTCCCTCGTCATTGGCCGGAGATGGGGGGGTTTGACGTTGATGGGCTCTTTATCCCAGCAGTTGCACCCACAGCGCCCCTCTCTCCCCCCCTCCCCCGGTGGCTTCTGCTCATGAGGGGATCAAAGGGGAAGGGCCTGACCGAGACTTGGAAAGAATGAAGGAGTCGTACCGCATGATGGGGTTCCAATATGATGGCCCTGAAGGTCCATCACACCGTTTCATGCTAGCCGATCCCCAGAGTCGTATGGAGGTGGGTTTCAAAGGAAAGAAGGAGCTTTTGAACCTCTTTTCTTCCTTAGCTGACTAAGGTCCCTCCTCCATTGAAGGGTCCCATCCTTCCCCACTAGACCGCTCTTTAAGGCGTTCACCCGGAATTGCCTCTCTTCTCCACTCTTCCGCTTCCTCATGAAGTTAGTCTCATGGAATATCAAAGGCCTGAGTCATCCTTCGAAAAGGAAGGTCATCAAGGACCTGTCCTCCAAACACTATCCTTCCATCTTAACCATCACTGAAACAAAGAGCCCAGAGCCTTCCCTACTCCAAGTTCGTCAGGTTTGGGGTAGGCGACCTTGCCAGTGGGTAGCTCTACCCGAGGAAGGTGCTTCAGGGGGTATCTAGGTTATTTGGGAACTCGCCGATCATACCCTAAAATCCTCGCATGTAAGGGATTTCTCTGTAACCCTTCTACTATCCAGAATGTCTGATGGCCTGGAATGGAAATTCTCGGCCATTTATGGTCCCTGCTCCTCGGCCTGTAGACCATGGTTTTGGTCCGAGTTCGATTTAGTCGCTTCTCTCGCTCATCCTATCTGGTGTTTGGGTGGGGATTGTAATATCACACGGTGGTCCCACAAACGAAACTCCACCTCCCAAATCTCTCAAGGTATGGTAGAGTTTTCTGATTTTATAACTAGAAACAACCTGCTATATATCCCTCTCCAAGGAAACAGATTTACCTGGTCCAATCCCTCTTCCCAACCTTCACTCTCCAAATTGGATCGGTTTCTGTTTTCCACTGATTGGGAAGAAAAGTTCCCAAGTTCTCACTTTGTGGCCCTGCCTATACCTGTCTCTGACCAATGTCCCATCCTCTTATCTACCTTAGCTGTTAATAGGGGCCCTAAACCATTCAAATTCGAATTGGCCTGGATGGAAGAGAAGTCTCTTTCCTCTCTGATACCTACCTGGTGGAATTCCTTCTCTGCCCAGGTCAATGGTAGAGCAGGATTCAGACTTCAATCGAAAATTCGACTCCTCAAAGCCTCTCTTAAATCCTGGTGATCGTCTGTTTCGAGGAACTTTTCTCATATCAAGTCTGACCTACTTCAGACTGTTCAAGAACTGGATAGCCTTGAAGAATCCCATCCCCTGTCCTCTTCTGAAGCTGAGCTCAAAACCCAAACAAAGCTTAATTATCTCTCCACTCTGAAGAAAGAAGAGATATATTCGCATCAAAGGTCAAGGGTCAACTAGCTAAAAACGAGGGACCACAATACCCGGTTCTTCCACAAGATTGCTAATTGCCGCAGGAGAGACAATACAATCTCAACCACCACAGTTAACAACGTTTATCTTGAACAGCCGGCTGAGATTGAATCAGCAATCATCAACTTCTTCCAGAACCTTTACACTGCCCCTTCCGGACCTAGACCTTTGTTTAGAACGACCTTTCTTCGAAGAGGAAATTCTTATAGCTTTGGATGATCTGGTTAAAGATAAAGCTCTTGGGCCTGATGGGTTCCCTGTGGCCCCTTTTAAGACCTTTTGGGAAACTTTTCGATTGGATTTCTTAAATTTCTTCGTTGAGTTCTTTCAGAGGGGTATTCTCGACAAATCTATCAATGCTACGTTCATTGCTCTGGTTCCTAAGGTCGAAGGGGCTGAGGAACTTAAGGACTTCAGTCCCATAAGTTTGCTCAACTCTACTTATAAAATTCTCTCTAAGGTTCTGGCCTCTAGACTCCAACAAGTTCTTCCATCGGTAATCTCCCCCTCGCATTCGGCTTTTATTAAAAGTAGACAAATCCTTGATGGGGCATTGATAGCTAATGAATGCATTCATTCGAGACACTTGGCGAAAAAAACCTGGTCTCATTTTCAAAATTGACTGGGAAAAGGCCAATGACCATGTCAACTGGTCAGTTCTGAATGAGACTATGGTTCGTATGGGCTTTCGAGACCGGTGGCGAAAATGGATGAGGGGGTGCTTTTCTCACCCTTGCTTCTCAATCCTTATCAATGGTACACCCAAAGGGTACTTCCAGTCTTCAAGAGGCCTGCGACAAGGGGACCCTCTATCCCTTTTCCTTTTCGCTATTTCGGCTGAGGTCTTTAGCTGATCCATAGGTCGGATTTACCAAACTGGCCTACTCTCTGGCTTTACATCCTCAAGAAGAGGGCCCACTGTGTCGCATCTGCAATCTGCAGACGATACCTTGGTTTTCCTCGATGCCTCCCCCTCTAAGGTGGAAAATCTCGGAATTTACCTTAAATGTTTTCAAATGGGCACTGGTTTTAAAGTGAATATGGAGCAATAAAAAATGATGGGTATTGCTCTCACCACCAACCTTATCAGAGACCTCATTCCGGAGTAGGAATGTAAAGTGGAGGACCTACCAACTTCTTACTTGGGCCTTCCCCTAAGCCTCGGAAAACCTAAAAAGAGAAACTGGTCCCATGCCATAGATAAGGTGGACATGTCATAGATAAGGTGGACAGAAGGTTGGCTGGTTGGAAAGGGAGGTACCTATCACAAGCAGGTAGAACCACTCTTATCAAAGCTACCCTAACCAATGCACACAGTATATATGATGTCGCTTTTCAAATGCTGGCCTCGGTGGCCAACCGCCTCGACCATCTCATGAGGAACTTCCTCTGGTCGGGACAAGCAGATAAAACTAAGTTTCATCTTATCTCCTGAGATAAGGTTCTATTACCCAAAAACCAAGGGGGGCTGGGAATTAGAAACTTGAGAAAACATAACCTCACTCTCTTAAGGAAATGGTGGTGGTGTTTGGCCACCCATTTTGAATCCGTTTGGGCTCAGGTACTACGGAATAAGTATAATATTCTAGTGCACTCTTGGATCCCGGAGACCAAACCTTGGTCTAAGGCTTCAGGGGTGTGGAGGTCCTTAACAGCCACACTCGAGCTTTTCAGGAAAAACATTAGGCTTTACCCAAAATTAGGCGCTAGAGTGCAATTCTGGACCGACCTATGGATAGGTCATGCCCCTTTAAGGGAATGCTATCCATCTATGTTCTCAATCGTGGTGAATAGAGAGGCTACTGTAGAGGATGAGTTTAGATTGGAAGAAGGAAGAAGACGATGGCAACCCTCTTTTAGAAGGAACCTTTCAGCGGGGGAATCCAATCAATTCCTCTCACTCTCGTCACTGCTCTACAAAACCTTTATCCCTATCCAGGGAAGGACAAGTTGGTGTGGTCCATGGTTCCCTAAGGGGATTTCACGGTGGCTTCCTTCTACAAAAAGCTCATTCAACCCCCTACTTTCCCTCTCAACCCAACCTCGATTCTTTCTCAGGTTTGACAAACAATTGCGCCTCCTAAGGTGGAAACCTTCAATTGGATCGCAGGTCCAAGCAAGGCTCTCACTGTGGATCACCTACAAAGGAAAGGTATCCTTATTCCTAATAGGTGCATCATGTGCTTGTGCCAAGAGGAATCAAATAACCATTTGTTCCTGCATTGTAATGTGGCCCATGGTTTATGGAGTCTACTTTTACAACTGTTCGGGGTGCAGTGGGTTCTACCTCCAACTGTTAAAGACCTCTTTGCTTTGAACTTGGCCACGCACTGACCGAAGGCGGGCAGAATACTATGGAAAGCAACAGTGGCAGCAACAATTTGGACCATTTGGAAAGAAGGGAATGCCCATATTTTTTATGGACAGGCTTATCCTAGCCCTTCACTCTTTTTTAAGGTTACATCCTTAGTAACCTTTTGGGCGTCTAACCATCTCTGGTTCCACGGTATCCCTAGGGACTCCTTCCTCTCGAATTGGGAGCTTATTCTCCTCCACAATCCGAAGAAAAACAAAGTTAAAGCTGCATGGAAACCCCCTCCCCAAGGAGCAATCAAATTAAATTTTGACAGCTGTTCTTTAGGCAACCCAGGCCACGAAGGGGCAGGAAGGGTTTTCAGAGACCACCTTCAAAACATTCTCTTCTCCTACTCCGAGTATCTCGGCATCTAAGACTCGCAGTTTGCTGAATCTATGGCCCTTCTTAGAGGCTTACAATGTTTTGATCGGTCTTGGGGACAGTCTGTTTCAGTGGAGGGTGACGCTAGAAACATTATCTCTTGGGCTTCCAAGACTGCGTCTCCTCCTTGGTATCTAGTGCCTATTTTTATGAGAATGAGGATCTTTGCAGGGATACGCCAATCTTATGGGCGCATATCTCGAGGACGTCAAACGGGTTCGCCGATCTGCTAGCCAAAGAAGGGGCCATGGCCCATACTGAAGAATAGGCACCACCGCAGTTCGTTTTGGGTCGGGCACCATGCACGCACTCTACTCGATCTACTCTTGGCTCGTTCTACTCGTTCTCCTCTCGGATGGGATCCATTTTTGCTCTACTCGTTTGTTCGTTTTTGGCTTCTTTTTTGTACATCTTCAGATTATTGTGTAAGGGGGTAATTTTATAACCCCATTTTGTATAGGGTCGGATGATCTATGCTTTTTTACCAGAAGTACAGGTTTTAAGGTACTCTTGGTTTAACCTTCATTTCTTGTATCTATCCTTTTAATCAATACAATTGTTAACAGTTATAAAAAAAAAGTATAGGAGAATGTTGAATACTTTTATTAATGAATTTGAGCGACTGATGATGTTGCTTCAATCTGCTCATTGGTGTCCTACCAAAGACGACACTCTCATATGGGACCTCACCAATTTGGGGGATTTTTCAGTGAAATCAATCTACATGATGCTTGATGAGCAACGCGGTAGAGTGGATGAGCCGAATTTGAATAATATGTGGAGGCTGCATATTCCGTTGAAAGTACAAGTCTTTCTTTGGATTGCTTGTCAAGAAAAGTTAGCTACAGTTGACAATCTTCATAAGAGAGGCTTTCTTATTGTGAATGTTTGCATTTCTGCAAAAATAATAATGAATTTGTTGGCCACTTATTTTTTCATTGTCCTTTTATTATTGATGCTATGGGGATCGGAGTAGGCAATTGATATATTTATTTACCCATCTTCATTCTATCTATCTTGGGTGTTCTTCCTCTCCAATGGAGTTCACCGGGCGTCCCAAAGCTTGATACTATACTTTAGAGATCTTTGTGGCCAAGCATCATGTGGAACGTATGGAAGGAGAGGAATAGAAGGATCTTTAAAGGTGTCTCTTTCGAAGCTACTACTCTAAAATCCAACATTTTGGTGTTGGCAGCTGAGTGGATGAAGATTCATAAATATGGAGGGTTGGTGTCTTTCGACCAAGTAATTCTTAACCTTTGGAGGAGTCTAAGATTTCAGTGGCTCCAATTAGAAGGCAAGCTATTTGGCATCCTCCACCGCCAAATTGTATTAAACTAAATTTCAATGGAAGTTCCTTTGGGAACCCAGGTTTGGCTGGTTTTGGTGGACTTATTAGAGATTCCCTTGGAAGGATCTTAACTACCCATTTAGATCCCTGTGGTGTGACCACTGTTAATGAGGCGGAGGCACAGGCAATGCTTCAAGGTGTTATGTTACTTTCAAGAATGGAGGGTCATAAAATTATCGAGGGAGATTCTGCAAACATCATTGCATGGAGTAAAGGAGAAGCTGTGCCTCCTTGGAGGCTACGGCCTCTACTGGACAAAATCAAAGTTTTGTTCTCATTTCTCGGTTGATATTTGTCATTGTTTTCGTGAGCATATGGAGGCATATTCACTTGCAAAAGGGGGTGTCCACCAACAATCTTTAGTGGTCACCGACCTTAGTTAAAAATCACCTTTTCTGTAGTATCTTTTGTCATGGTAAAGTTAAAAAAAAAAATACTAACAGAAGGGAAAAAACAAAGCATCCAATCAGTTTGCATGCACTATCTAAGTAGAACTTGATGTACACCACCACTATTCTGTATCTTTTTCTTCTTTCTTTTTTTGAGAGTGCAATGTCTCTTTTCTGATACAAGATTATTGATAAAAAATAAAGAAAAATAAAAGAAAAACTCAGAAAGCATTCAATCGACTTATTTCGGCATTCAAAGGATAGGAAGAAAGTTCAAACTGTATTTCATTCCTCATTCCAATAATGAAGAGACAAGTGCTTACTGAATATGATTCACAATGAAATAGTAATAAATCATCAACAGGCAAGAGAAAAATGAGGAAGAAGAACTTGCCATTAACAAGATGCTCGACATTCAGCTTAGTAGAAGTTTGTTTGTCTGGAAGCTGCAAGGAGACAAAAGATTGACTAAGGAGGTCACAAAGCATAAGCATGCATGTAATGCATATGCAAAGCAGCTCTACTACAGAAATTCAAAGTACCGAATGGTTAAAATTTTGAGCAGTTCAGGATTTCTTGGGCCCGTTGAGACAAATATGTGAAATTTATGAGACAGGGCCCACCATTACATTTAGCTTTATGCATCCCATAACATTCAAGAACCAAACCAGAGGAAAGATAAAAATTCTGGGGTAACCTACATGTGGAAACATCCCCCTCCAGAAGTGCACATAACATCATCCAACGCTTGATCTTTGTCTTATGTGTGTATTCCATCCAATTCAATTTTTTGTAATTTTAGAATTTTCTGGATCAGTCAAAACAAATTAGTGAATTTTCTGAGTCTGACAGCCCCTCTTATATATTTAACTTTTTCTGCGCCAGACATCCTTCATGTGAGTTTTGTGGCACAAGTTCCATGAAAGCAAGGTTGAAAAGACTCCCAAAGTTTGAATGTGTTTGTGCCACGGATGAGATAGATTTAAAAAATTATTACTGCACTATTTAGTACTTATCCGAATTTGTATACCTTCACAAAATTTGATAGAATAAAATAACAAAAACAAATTAACAGCTCCAAACAGCATAAAATTTTAAGAATCCCTCTTATCATTGGACTGTTTTCCAGAGCAAATCATGGATGACAATGCTCAAATGGCATGTGCAATTCCCAATCGGAAGATCCATATCACTGGTTGTCTACTATGAGGAAGCATCACAATTGTAGATATCGACAGAAATACGGAGAGGATATAATTGTTGAACTGAATCCTACATATCTAGATTTTCAGAACCATAAATAATAGTTAAAAACAATGGGAAAATTCCGGCAAACCTTGCAAGGACAGTTGGTGACCCCATTGGCATAGCTTTGACAACCAGTTCACCAGTATGCCCAGGGTCTCTTGAAGAAAGTTACAAACAGTCAACACTGCCGATTTTTTTCTCTTTTTGATGTTCAACATTTGGTAAAGGATTTTAAGTAAGAGTTATAAGTGACTCCTTGTTTTCAAGAAGAGGGCGACAACTAGATCCTTGTCTAGCAGAAATCCAGCAGTGGAGTCAACTACAAGGCAATGTCCTCCAGAAAAGATGAGAATATAGGTTCAATGACTTTTGGATTGGGTGTTCAACTAACTGGCCTATACCTCTCCAACAGATAATAGAGTGCTATTCATACTGTCTACTGACGGTATGCTTCAAGGGTACAATAAATACATCAATATTAGTTTCCATTTTTATTAGGCGTGGTGGATAGCAATTCAATTTCCTACACCTGTCCCCTACCATGTAAATTGCCTACTTCACCAAGTGCCATTAATCTTGACAACATAAAATCTTGATCATTTTTTTCCTTGAAAGTTGGCATTATATAACATATTCTTACAAAATACAATGATATTTGGTCAAAGGCAGCCCACATGCCGGTTGCTCAGACAGTACAAACAGAAAAAAAGTACTCCCTTCGTGAAGGGAGAGAAAGCAGTGGACAATAGAGCGCAAGAAAAGCTATTTAAAACCCAGAGGTTGAGAAGCAAGATACTGGCTTTGTAAGAAACAGGTAGCAACCTGGGAGGCCGAGGAGAAGTGAATGAAGAAGAAGGGAGAAAAGGAAGGCAAGGAAGGTGAAAAGAGATTTAGATTGGTGAGGATAGATAACTTCCAGAACTGTTAAGCGAAAAGGCGATCACCATCTCATGATAAAAAACTTCAATGACCAGTTTAAACTGGCTAATTTTTAGATCTCCTGGTTTCCAAAATCCCATGCTCGATCAAACACAAGTTCCTAGACTTCCTAGAATTCCAAATAGGTTATCAAACATAACATTCATATGTTCCAGATATCAAAATATCCAGCTTCCAAAAGTTGAGAACTTCTACTTCCCAGATAACTTCTAGTTCCGAATTATCAAACAGACGCTGAATTATCAAACAGACCCTTATAGAGAAGAAGATATCCACTTATAGAGTAGAAGATAGCCACTAATAATGGTTGGCCAAAGAAGCGCATGCATCATAGGTAGGCCCTGTCACTTGGAGGAGTTCATACAAGCCTCTGTTGCATGACCACAAAACACCATTTGACAACCGGAATAAAAGTCAAGGATAGAGAAACCTTAACACATGTGACCATGCAAAAGTTTCTAACGACCCCTAGGATGGCAAAAGACAGGGTTAGAACCACCATTGAGCAAAATTCTTGGTTATTCCTTTCTCATCAACATGAGTGTTAGATTTTTAGGTAAGAAGTTGAAGTATCATTAAGGATGTTGAAGAGTGAATATACTTTATATTGATGCTCATTACCATCCGTAAATTTATTTTGTATTTGTTCCTTTTTTCTTTTCTTTTTTGACCAGATGATTAGTATCTCAGGCCATTACCCTTAAATCCCTTCATTTAGTTTTTGCCTAAATCGTAATCTCATATTTTTCTAGTGTATCAAACTATGGAAGTTTGGGCCTTTGCCTTGGTGTCACTAAGTAACTAAATTTCCGAAATGTTGTTTGCCAAATATCATAATCCTATTCAAGGAATAAATTCAATAAAACTGTAATAATGCTAAAAGGTATTTCCATGAACTTCTGATGGCAAACTATACTAATCAACAAACAAAAGAGCTTCAGAAATAAAAGATAAAAGATTAAGCTAACAATCAAAATTATTGTTATACTCTAGCAATCTGCTAAGAAACCCATAAGTATAGAAAATAAAAAAACACAGACGTTCATAAGACCTGCACTGAAACGCTTCCCAGGACATACAGCCTGTGGCTCTAAACTTTGCAGTATTTTTTACCTTGAAAACTAAAACCGACAGATGTTTATCATTCTAAACTTTGCTTCATCTTTGATCTTGAAACTAATCACTAGAAATATCTTACACCTCCACGAAAACATTCTCACCCCAACAAAGGCCATAACTAGCAGACAATATCCTATCAATAGGGTTTGGGCAAAATGAACTTTTTTGTATCAGGAATCCTAGAACAAACTAATGTTCGTCAATTAAATACAATAAAATGCACATGCGCATCTACGGTCGATTCCACATGGCTAAGCCTTTTTGGAACCGAACTTTTCGACACAGCTTAGCCATTCATAAGCTAATCGGTATTTTCCTAAACCCATATGTTTATCTCTCTTTCTTCCTCTGAAAGAGAGATAAACATATGGGTTTAGGAAAATACCGTTTAGACAAAGATGATGATGGACGAAGTTTTTTTTGGGTAAATAAAAAGGAAAGGGAATGACAAGAAGCAAGCATACAGGAAAAAAGCAGTGAAGGAAAAATAAAAGCAAATGGGAATACAGTGTACAAACTAAAATTCGCTTGAAAAATCAGGTCATGGAACTTTACACTCGCATCATGAACCATTAAATGAGGCAATTCATCCTGTGCGTCATCCCTGTTTTTGAACACACGTTCCATTTTCACACTCGTGTCAATAACAAGAAAGGATGAAAAGAACAGAGAGAAATAGAGCATAGGAGTAGAAGAGCAATAGAGAAAAGAATACTTACTCTAGGAAGACTTCCTTGAGCCTAAAGAGATGACCGAGAGCTCTAATTGCAGGAAGATCCTCTTCAGAGACTGAAGGCATTGGAAGAAGCTATCAAGAAAGAGAAATACAAACCAATAACTCACAGGAGAGAGAGCAAGAGAGAAAGGGAAACAGAGAGAGAGAGAGAGAGAGAGAGAACGATTTTAGGGTTAGGGTTTCGGGAAGGCAGAGGCAAAAGTTGTCCTCCTCCCTCTCAGACCTCACTCCTCCATTTGAGAGCAGAGGTCGGTTCCCGGAATATTTTTTTTTTGTCCTTTTTTTCTCCATTTCGGGGGACAAACGGTTTCAACATGTGCTTTAATCATCACTGTCAATTGAGACAGTGGACGGTGATAATAGATGCTCCTGATTGAGTGGGTCCCTTCTTTTAGATTAACGTTGAGTTCTTTCATTCCACGGTGATAACATTGAGGACTATGGTTTTCTCATAGTAGGCCATGGAAATTGATCCAAGAAACCAGTGTTGCAAAAGTCGGCTCGGCGGTTAGACCGGCGATCCGATCCTATGACGCAATCGGGCGGTTAAGATCCCTAGCTATTCCCGAGTTTATAAAAAGTGTCAAGAATTTTAAAAATAAAATCTAGTATAATATGTTATCTATTTTGAAAAACACTATTATAAAGGTCAGCCGATCAAATTAAATTGAACATAAAAATATTTTATACCATCCAAAACTGGTTCTGTTCCTACCATTTCCCATCCAAATAGCAAATCCTGATTGGAGATCCCTGGGCCTCAACACATTGTTTCAAGGTTTAAAGATTAATGAGAAACAATGTTGAGCGTTAATTAATCAAAAAACGACCATGAAAATTATGTATTAAATAAATATTGTGAAAATCGAGCCATTTATGAAAATATAAAACCATGCAAACAAATATTGAATTTATTCAAAATATGGGAAAAAATCAACAAAAAATTCGTCTAAATTATTCACATAATATTTAAAAGAAGACCAACAAAATTAAAAGTAGTACCTACAAAAAGTAAAATCAATTGAAAATATGAGGCATATTTTCATAAATATAGAGAACCAAGCAAGAGAAAATTGAATTCATTAGAAATCAAGAAACAAATCAACAAAAAAAAGTTACCTTAATCAATCATAATACGAATCTAGTGAACAAAACCTAAAACATTTGAACATAAAATTTATTTATTTAGAATAAAATAAATTTCTTAAAAAACATGAGTCATTTTTTCAAACAATTAGTAAAGTTAAAAAATATCAAAAATTAGAGAAAAACAATCGAAATTCATCCTATCACACTCTAGAACAAAAAGCTCAAAAGATTTCAATATAATAATTTAACAATTTATGATTTTTAAAAATTTGAGTCATTCTTTAAAAATTAGAAAATCGATAAAAAAAACTCGATTCCATCAAAAACTAGGGAAATGATCAACTTAAAATTTATTTAAATCCTAAAAATTAAATACTACCTAAAAAAAACTAACATAATATTTACAATTAAGATTTGACTGTTTTCAAAATTTTCAGAAAAAACCTAAATTGAGACACAATAAATAAATAAATATAAATATTATTAAAAATTATCTACTTCATATCTAATACAATACATACTAAAAAAAAAAAAAATACAATAACTATGTTTACAACGTGAATCATGAATATTTCAAGCAGAAATCCCCTTGATTTGTCACTATAAAATAGACTAATTAAAATAATGATAAGGATTCATGGGGCATGATGGAATTATGATCTAAGGGCTAATCAACCTAAATAGGCCAATTTTCCTTTAGATCGGTAGTAGTGCCAACTTAATCTCCTTGCCCCAAAAAAAGAAAAAATAAAGCTACTACAACATAAACTCTAAAATAAAAATAATTGGAATTAAAAGGAAAAGAAAAAGTAGAACTTACTAACCAAAGGCCAATTGGCCCAAGACAACCGAACCCGAGGTTGTGACCAGTATCAAGGACAACTGAACCCAAGGTTGTCACCATATCAAGAATCAGGTTATTTACATATTTTACCTTCCCTTCTTCTCTTTAAATTTGATTGGTTCTCTTCTTCTCTTTAAATTTGATTGAATTTTATCTAGACTGCAGGTTGTTATTTACATATTTTTCCTTCTCTTCTTCTCTTCTTCTCTTTAAATTTGATTGAATTTTAACAATGAAATTGGCTGGAAATTTCATGATGAAATGTTGGAAAAGAAGTTAATTTTATTAGGACTTAGTAGCCTAGATCAGGTTACAGATAATTTTGAGGGATAAAGGATTAGTGTTAAGGTTTTAGATCTTCAAAACTAAGGTTTGTCTTGGGATTTGGGTGGTTACCGATGATTTTGAAGAATAAAGGATTTGGGTTAAGGTTTTAGATCTTCGAAACTAAGGTTTGTCTTTGGATTTGGGTTTAGAAAACTAGGGTTTTCGATCTAAATCGATTAGGGCTTTCTCTCTTTCGATCAACCAAACTTGATTCCCATATTTTCAATTTTTAAATTTGCATTTCTTAACTTTTTCAATTGGGCCACCAATGAACTTTTTTCAATTAGTCTACCAATGAGCTATGTTGACACGTGGCCTTGAAATTTCCCCCATTGGTGAACTTGACAAACCGCTTGAAATTTCCTCATTGGCGAACTTGACAAAAATTTCCCCATTGGTGAAATTGGTGAACTTGACAAACCGCTTGAAATTTCCCCATTAGTAAACTTGACAAAAAATTTCCCCATTGGTGAACTTGACAAACCGAAAACGTGGCGCTTAATTTTTCTCATAGCAATTTTTATATGCTAAAAAGTAGAACTTAGAAAATAAAATGTATTTTTATATCCCCACATATATTTATTTTGAATTAAAAATTCATATGGCAAAAAAAACAATATATAATGGTGTTGAAAATTTTATTTTTTTGCTTCATTATTTTTCTAAAACATAAACAAGTATTTTTAGAATAAGATTCGATCCATTGGGTTAGGAGCATGCAAATAACTAAGGCACTCCACCTATGCTAAAAACCTATGACCCTCAAACTATCTTCTCAAACCAACCAAATACAAACCATGTCCCACAGTCAATCGCATGAACTCATGATTGGTTCAACAAAGTTGGCCAATATATAGTGGAAACATGAATTTAGCGTGTAGATTACATGTTTCCCACTAAGGACATGTCCTATTCACATGGAGGAGTGCACATTATCATAATACTACAGGGGATCCTGTCTTGGACACATGTATATGTGCTACTTTAAGTTTGCTTTCCATAATTCGGCTATCATGTGTATATGCTTTATAATGGATGTCGAAGAATTGATCATCGCCGTCGCAAGCCACCAACATCACATAAGATACCACCTACTCTTGGCTAAAATCAACATATGCATCTATATAGCATCAACAATGGATTACCCTGCAAATCCTATATGTCTAGGGCTAAAGGCTTTTAGGCTTATTGTCCGGGCCTAGACTACCCAACCCATGTGAGTCAACTAACAAAACAGAAATACCATATGAGTGTTATATGGACTACATCCCACTGGAGTATGTATCTGCTTTAATAATGAGTTTTACATGCTCTCAAGGCTTTTGATTGCCGAAAAGCCCAAATGCTCGGCGCTCGACCGATCAGTTTGATGATGTGAAACTGTACAAGAAAACTGACCCCTGACTGAACCCTCTCTTATACCACTTATCAAATTTTCGAGCTTTAATACGACTTGTTCGAATGTTTTGGGCTATGATACCACTTGTTGGATTTCTTGAAGGGCAATCAAACCCTACACTACATTAGAGAGAGAAACACAAATAACATTTTATTAAGGCATTTATTCTAATTTGTTATAATCATTATACAATCCTTGCCTTCATTAAATACATTACTCATTACCCTCCTTAATAACATTTACTCATTATATTATTGATTATACGCTCTCTCACCACTTCCATATACATCATCCCCAAGACTCTTTTATTACTTTCTCACTCGATGCCCATCACAGTGTTGGGTGAGTGTGGCCATTAGAGGCCATATGAGTACTTGTCATAAACATTTTGATATAATGAAACATGAACTCAGTAGGAGTGTGGTCTTGTATGGATCATACTAAGTAAATAATGTTTACCGATAACGGATTGAGCTTGACGAACTAGACCAGTCGGTTAGAAAAAACCTATGTTACTTAGGCATAAAAAACTATCTAATAAGGGTTCTAATAAGTCATCATTTGATGAGGTCAGAGTATGCCTAAATGGGTGAGCCGAGGGACTGTGTGACCCTTATATGTGCTGATGGCCTTTAGAGACGGGGGCCAAATCCTCATCCGTGAGCCATTACACGATATGCATATATGATAGTCGTTTCGTGAAAGCGAGCCATCTTTCGGGGTGAAGCTTATGTATATGCAAGATATACCCCTATGCGCCATAGGAGCTGTGGTCGCATCAAGTCTAGGTGACTTTGGTATGTCTCTAGGGAAAAACCTGAAATCCACAAATTGAGATTACGACCCCTTGGCTCATCGGCCAGGCTTTGATGACCCACTAATGAGCCCCTACATAGACTGTGGGTCATGAAAATACTTAATCGATTAAATGTGGACCATAGTCTACAGTTGAAGGGGGAGTGCCCAACGTTTATTTATTTAATTCTTAGACCATATGGATCATTTTCCCATCTAATGAATTTAATTATGCTTTTTTTAATGTATATAATTTTTAGAATTATTATTTGAATTTTTCTAGACATCTGGATATTTTATTTATCAAATTTGGATTTATAAAAACAAAGATATTGATTTTAGATTGATTTAATTATTCACATTGGATTTTATGAATTTTTAAAAATCATATAATTTTTAATTTATTTATTTTTTCATGAGAGGCCAAATATGCATATGGGCCCACCATTGCAATATGGGTGGGGCCCATGAGTGCCACGTAAGGTGGCACGCCCCACTCTAAGGAGCTTTCCAATTTTTTGGATCAAGCTTTGACATAAAGAAAAAGGTTTGTGATGTTTTGGAAAGCCTTTGTCTTGAGGTAACTTTGAATGGATTTTTGAAAAGCATGAGAAGGCTTGTGCATTATTTTGGTTTGCACAATATTTTATTTAATTTCTATTGATAGGAAAATAGTTTAAGAAAGGGGAATAAGGGTCTAGCACATTCCATGATGATGATGACCCATCTATGGAATGAGGGTTCAAATCTCTCACCCTATAAGTCACCCAAGATGAATGGTTCATATTCAATCTCTCAAGAAGAAGCAAGCCAAGAAAAACCTTAAAAAACCCTAATATTATTCAAGAACTATAAAAATGGCTTGATCCCTACCCAAATCGCTACACCTTATCTCTTATACCTAATTTCCATCTCTCTCTCTCACATCCCACAAAGGGTACACGCCCCACTTAAAATATCCCTCTCTCTCTTAAAAAAGTTTCCTCTCTCTCAAAAGACCCCCAAAGGGGCATGCCCCGCTCTTTCATCTTTGATATCTCTTTCATGGTGGTTCTCTCAACTCTCTCATGATTTCTCATCTTTCATTAGAGTTTTAGACTATAGGGTTGTGGAAGAAAAGAGAAGCATCTCTCTATCAAACTAGGTTGCTACGGGGATTCACGTAAGTGTTTGATATTTGTGTTAAAAGAGCTCATAGTTCCAGTAGAGGGTTTGGCCTAAACTTGCTTTTCCGGTTTGATATTTTCTGATTTGAGATTAAAGGTTGATCATTGGTCCTGCGCCATCATACGGTGATGACTCGGTGCGGATGTAAGAAGCCCAGCTGAGGTAATCTCCGTCACTCTTTTTTTGTTTCTTACCATATTTATTATTTTCTTTGATTTAAGAAAATTGGTTTAGTGGTATCAAGGATTTTAAGATTTTGGGTTTACTTTTTTTATTTTCTTTGACGCAAGAGTTATTGTAATAAAGACTACTTGTAAATGATATTTGCCAAAAGAAAAGAAAAAGGGCTAAAAAAAAGAAAAATAAATAAAAATATCCCCCCGATAAGATCCTATTAGTCTTTCTTTCTCACACACCTTATGATGTTTTACATCATACTCAATTACACCCTCACTCTCTCGCTACATTCCTCACTTCTCTTTCTTATATCCCATAACTTTCTCTTTTTCCCTATTCCCAAACTCCAATCAGACATCCTATTTACAGTCTACATCCAAAGCCTTAACCATCCAATATGTGGACAATATTGTGCCATATTATATGTGTGTTTACTTCTCATAAGTCCATGAAGTCATCCTTAAGAAAAAGGCCTACGGGTATTGTATATGGTAGGGCCATATATGCTTGTTGCAAGGAGGTCACAATTACTTTTAGTACTTAAATGTAAAATTGGATGACTTAGGATGTATTGTGAAGTTCAAATTTTTTTTTTTTGAATTTTGAGTCCATTCAAATGCATACTCCCAATCACCCGATTAGCAATCTGACTAAAAGTGATTGTGACCTCCTTATACTAAATATAAATAAAGGTCGTTAGTTTATAAAATAATCGCTGATTTGGGCCCATAGCCAAATGATTGTGACAATAACTCCTAAAGCTTCATTTTAATACCCAAAAGATGTATGGGACTTTTCTTTTTCACAGTCAGTCATTTTATCCATGCATGCATAGGAAAGATTTCCCACATTCATAATTAGAAACGTGGAATGAATGTAATCCATCCGATGGCATGTGCCTGGACATGGCACATGCCCATAGTGCGCATGGGCAATTTGTAAGGCCACATGACTTGTCTCAATATTTTTGGGTGGGATGTTGAAGAGAGTTTCATTCTATGCACACATTTTTGTCACTCATAAATGCTTGATAGAACTCTAATCGTGGCGTGAACCACAATGAAAAGGAATTTGACTTGCAAACAAAATTATGAGGAGAGATAGAAAGTGTAGTGATCATGTGGTTGATTCTCTTTTTTCTTTAATGTTGATCATGTATTTTATTCTTATTTCCAGTAAATGAACATTTCAAAGTATTGATTCTAAATTTTGGAGGAGTGATTTCACATTTTACGAGTAAGGGCACATAACGGGGTAGAATGCACGTGAGGCTCGGCTCCTTCTGCTCTTTCTCCTACTTCCCACGCGAGGCATGGATGCAACTGCAGAGTTACGTGCATCGCATGGCAATATGTTGCAACTCGCATTTGGAAGCATGAGAGAGAGAGATTTGGAGGTGGTTATGTGACGACCTAAAACTTTTAGAAAAAAAATTAAATTAAATTAAAAAAATTAATAATAATAATAATAATATTAATGGTGTTAACATAAATAAATAATTAGTTATAGTGTGATGATCTATATAAGTATTATGGTCTTTAGGAACCATCACCACTTTTGTTAACTTTTCCTTTCCTTTAGTGGACGTGGGCTTTAAACACGTTTCATGTGTAATATAATTGTCACACCTCATGTATGAGGTGTAACTTAATAAAATAATATAATAAGGTAGCTTAAGAATTTAAATAGGGGAGGCGATGACTCCCACCCTAGAAAATTTTTGAGATATTTCTCTCTCTAGTCGAAACGCAGTGAGCTCTTTCTCTCTTTAGCCGAATTTTTATCGGAAGCTCCCTCTTAAATATTTTAGGTAAGTGACTTCATTATCTTGAAAAATAATCCGTTCTTTCCAAAAATGAAAAGAAATAATTACTTCTGCTTATTATCATGAATTTTATGGGCGATAAATTTTATGTGCAAGCGACCTCATTATTTTGAAAAATAATCTTTTTAATAAAATTGTGATATTTTATCTCTGTTAGAAATCTTAAATGTTGTAAATTTTTAGAAAAATAAATTTATTTATTTTTCTTGTCTATTGTTAAAAAAATTTAGATATCGTAAAATTATTAGAAATAAATATGATATTCCTGTTTTTAGTAAAATTGCGAGATTTCTTTCTACTGTTTTTGAATATTTAGACATTGTAAATTTCATGTTCAAATGACTGCCTTATTATTTGAAAATTGATAGTTTGCAATTGATTATAGCGTTGTCTGTGAAATGTTTATTTGCGAATTAACATCCCATAAATTGTGATAATTCCATATTCTTGAATTTCTATAAGAGTTTTCTTATACATATTAGATTGGCAATTATGCTAGAATGTCTTTACGAACTACTACCTTTCTAAATTTGAGCCCAAAATATTTGACTGGTTATTTTTGGACTGTTATTGAAAGTGACTGTTATTAATGGTTTCAGTGAAATTTATATTAATAATTTCAGTGATATGTTGAGTACATGATATTGCTGCTTTCGGATGTTTAAAGAGATTTAGAAATACTTTAAGTATGCAAGTGGACTCATCCGGTTCGCCGGTGAGGTATAAGTGGACCTATCTGGTACACCGGTAGGAATTAAATGGACTCATCCGGTATGCCGGTGAAGTATAAGTGGACCTGCAGGAATTAAGTGGACCTATCTGGGAAGTTGATAGGGATTAAGTGGACCCATCAGGACGCTGATGGGGTATATAGGTGACCTCCTTAGGACACCAGTAGGGTAATTTGTAAAATCTTTTGAATTATGCACTGCCGTTAAAATGTTATATGCATTTCAATTATTCGGATTATACTTAATTATGCATTTTTTAAAGTGAAACTGTTAATGCATTTCTGTCAATAGATCTCCTTTTTGAAAATATTGATATCTTTTAACCATGATTATTTTTAGGATTATGATGATCACTTACTGAGTAGCCAAACTCATCAAATTATAGTAAACATTTTTTCAGGATAGCTGCGATTTCATTTTGAGTGCTCGTCAGGATCAACTCTGGAAGATATTGTAGTTGTGGTTAAACTTTCTTTTGTTACTTTGTAAGAATTCGTCACTGTAAATTTGTCATATCAAGAGATGTATATATGTTTTGACTGTCACATCTAAGGAATATCAGTATTGTAAATCTTGGGGCGTGACAGGTTATGAAAAAGAATATTGTGTATGAATGTGAAAAAGAGAATGTAAAAGTGTTTCCATTTATCAAAAGAAGATCATATGATTCTTATAATGCAATTTTTAGGAATTGGGTTTGGGTATGAGTGGTTAGCAGTTACGTCCAGCAATAGTACATCTCATGTTCGATTCCTATCACTGAGCTACCCAGAAAAAAAATTAAAAAAAATAAACTTGTTTGGAGAGTGGCTATTACTCTTTGCTAATAAGCTTCTTCCGAGAATTTTCAAAAGCCTAGTTTTCTCTCACATGGGCCATGGGTTGAAGGCATCATGTAACCCTAAGTAGGGAATAAGGGTGGCATTGGACCCGGACCCAACCTGGGACTTGAGGGGTAGACCCGATTCAGGTCTAGGCATGGGTCCAAAAATCGGAACCGACGGGTCGGCCAAGTGCAAATTTTGGACCCGAACAATATTTGGGTCCCGGTCCAGTATTTTTCAAGTCCCAATATATAAAATATATCTAAATATACTTAAATACATAGATATTTTAATTTTTAGTTAGATTTGATCGGCACTGGATCCTAGTCCCACATCATATTTTCAGGTCTAGGCCCGGCCGGATCCGACTAGTTGCCACCCTTAGTAGGGAAGCACCGGAGAAATAAACCGCTTTTCACGGAAATGGGCAGTTAGGGTTACATTGAATTCTATTTCCTTGGAGCTCAAATGAAGAGAACGTTCCTGTAGTAACGTACGTGTGCTTGCTTCTATATGTCTACATTCGTTTATACAGTTGCATGTGTATGCACATGCATAGATACAGCAATGTACGTTGTTGTTCGTGAAATACACAAACGTGTGTGCATTTTTGTCCAAAAAATATTCATGTATGCATGCAAGATATGCATGGATGCACATAAAACCCTAAAACATCGTGTCATGGTTGCCTGTGTAAGAATTATGCCATGCCAAGAAGTGGAAGCTGTTGGGATTCCTCATATTTCACCGAATCCTATTAGGGTGAATGGCAAGTTCATCCTACTACTATTCCCTTATTATATTAGGAAAAAGTATAGATTGTCCCTCATTCTACTTTCTAGGCATTGCCCCCAACCCCTATATTTTTTTTATGATCATTGATCCCACCTTATGTATGCTTCGTAAATCACACCATAAACCCCAAAACTATTTATTTTTGTAATCACAACTCCCCTCCCAAAAAAATACAAGAAACAAATATCCCTAATAAATGCATATTTTTATGAAGAAAAAAAAAAAAAATCAATCCAGTATGTTAAACTGACTTTATTTTAAAAAATATGTCGGTCCGACACATTGTACAGAAACAACTTCATTTAAATATTGTATCGGGCCGACATATTGTGTTGGAACAACTTTATTTCCCACAATGTACCAGTCATGCATAATACTTCATTTTAAACAATGTGCTAGTCCATTGCGCAGGACCAACTTCATTTTTAAAAATAAAGTTAGTCTGGCATAAATTGTGCCAACGAGACACATTGTTTAAAATAAAGCCAATTTGACATACATTGTGTCGGACTGTCATCATTTTTTTAATAAACAACAGCGGGTGAGAGAAATGTATGTTATAAGGGGGCATTTTTGTCCTAAAAAATACTATTAGATTTGGAGAGCAATTGTAAAAATAAAGAATTTAGAGTTAGCGGTGTGGTTTAGTAGGGCCAAGGGATACCGTAATTTTCCCTGAGGCATTTGGAAAAGCATTTCATGCATATCAAGCATGTCTGGAGGAATGCACTCATTTAAAAACTCGCAGCGTACCCTACTTGTTTCCTTTTCCAATTTCTTCTTGCTACAAAGAAGGTGAGAGCAATAAGTATGAGAGAATTTCCAAGGCCTCATATGAATGGAAAGCATGCCAAGAAGAAAAATATTATGGTGAATGTTGGGGCAAGCATGGCACAATATTACTATTATACGCAAATGATAACGGTAATGAGAAGTTATTCTAGATAAAAGACACCTATACAATAAAGTTTGATACCGTATACTACTTGATCATTTACCTTGGTATAAGGAGGTCACAACCACTCATAGTTTCAGACGTGAAATCCGATAGCTTGAAGTATGCAGCAAAGTTTGAAATTTACCTTTTCCAAATTTGAATCCGGTTTATGGGACACTCTCAGCTGGCAATTTTATATCCATCAAGGCATAGTGAATCTTACGGTTATGTATCAAAGGTAAATAGTCTTATAATGTGCTTCTCCACAAAATATTTAGGGGTCTGTCCCTTTTTTATCGTCTCTCTACAAAAGATGCTGGGAAACGAACTGTTGTGAACGATGTTTCTTATCTTCATAGAGATGTGATGGATGCGTCAATCCTCTTCACTCTTTGGCCACTTCATAACAAAAAAACTTTAACATATTGCAAGAATCCTTCAAACACATGCATAAAGAGATAGTAAGAAACACACCAAAGCTAGTACCAAATGTAAACCTATCTAGAAAATATATATAAAACAAGCTTCACATGACAAGAAACGTTAGAAACCTCCTCTAGGATAAGCTTTATTTCTACTTCTAGCTTAAATCCCAATGAAAATTGATCAAGAGAAGTAGTGTAATCAAGTTTGTCAACAAAACAATGCTCTTTCTGGTAGGTATTAATTCTAACCAAAAATTCAAATGACTTCTCCTATGATATTCTCAAAGTACCACTAGGAATACTCAACTTTTCCGTAAAAATTGATGGCCTTTCTTTCCTTATCTTGAAGACATCAAGGAAAAAAGAGTTCCCCTACTCGAGAAAAAAGCCAACCTACAAATACACTAGGCCCATCCCCATCTATGTGATTGTGACAAGTTTAATGGCCTCCGACTATATATGAACTTGCAAAACAATAACCAAGTATTTTGTATTTGCAATATAGTCTAAACTTACTCAAAATGGAGTGTCATCACCTACTTGTATCCTAGGCCCATCCAAAAAGGAGTGTCATTGCTCAATAGCCACAAAATCACTAGTGTCTGCCCATATTTGCAAAACCTATAGCATGTATTTGCCATAAGTTATTGACCCATCCCCAAAGAAGTGTCAATGTTGAGTCATCCACACAATTGTGACAAATTCCATAAGACCTTGCCACCATATTTCAAACACCAATGACCCATGCAACACGATATTTAATAAATCCATCCTGCCAAGATATTTTTTAGGCTGTTCAGTGGGGATGAGATTTTTTTTACATACAGTAGAAATAGAACTTAAGAGTCAAGACGCCATATTATGGCGACCCACCACCCTAAATACCTATCCTTAAGCCCGTTCCTATCCTGTCAAGAGTTAAAAAGATTTAAGCTAGAACTCATATTTTTGTTACCCTAAGTAAAATATAAGAAGTTCCAAGAAATGATAGGCTCACACTCGCGTATGTAGTGCCCAACCAATTATTTATTGCACTTGTTTGAAAGCTTCCACTTTGCCATGATGGCCTTCAAAATCCACAAGACCCACAATGTTGATGTTTAACTGGTAATGTCCAAATCGGACACGTATTGATAATGAACAAGTAAAGGTCCAATGTAGGTTGCAAAAAAGGGAGTGGAAATCCTAGAATCCCTAATTGCACTACAACGAGAAGCATGCACATTCATTACTCTAGCTAGAGGACATCAAAGTGTATTACTCACTAAAGATAAAAGACAAACTAGTAAGCATTGAATTAGAAAAAGAAGAATTGCAACAATATATATGTCAAGATGCAAAAGCTGCATCCAATATGTCTAAAGAGAATGGAGAAAAACAAAGAGAAAATGTAAAGATTAAAGATAAAAAGAGTAAAACCAAAGGGTTCAAACACTAAATAACTGAATTCAACAAGGAGAACACCTCGAAGATTGATTTTGTAGACGATTAGGCAGGGAAAGGCATGGATTTGTTCTCGAAGTCAAAAGTAATCCACCATTAAATTAGTACTGTCAAGAGAAAATTGCGAAGCCGAGGATCCGATACATACCCAATAGGCTATGTTACATGGGTACATGTAGAGTGCCTGTTCCAAGAAGAAAGAAAAGAGAAAAGAAAGATATAACATAGCCCAAAAAAACCATTCACCCTATGTGCTCAAAGAAAGAAAGAGAGAGCTATAGCATAGCTCAGTAAAAAAGATAGAAAAGAAAGAAAGCTATAACTTTGCTCAAAAAGCTATATAACATATGTGCTGAGAAAAGGGCAACTACCCTACAATAGCCTCGAAAGCCCTCATGTATCTTTCCTCATGTCAGAGGGCACAATATCCTGCAACAGTCCGTGGTCCCTCAACTGGGCCTGTATGTTCTGCGTGGTAGTGGTACCAGAGATGGTAGGATTGCAAAAGCGGCTCAAAATGTTAGGAAAAGGAGATGGAAAAGGGAGAGAAGAGAAGGCCTGGTTCATATAGATGCTAGAGTGAGAAGCTGAAGTATTATTAGGATCTTGAGAGGCTCGTTGCACCATCATTTGCATCGGAAATGCCCCGTAACCGGACTCCAGGGTTGCAGCCATAGACATAGACGATGAAGAGGAAGATCCAGAAGAGGACGGGGCTCCACCTCCTCCACGCAGAGATGCGGGGCTCTGGTGCGTATGCTGGCCCTCGTAGGTCGTGATCACGGTCGATGGGTCCTCGAACGATCGCTCCACCCGCTTCTTCACCCCACATTTCGGGCTAGTGCACCTGTAGTAGCTCCTGTAGGAAAAACAAATAAACTTTATCTTAGTTGAGGAAAACATTTCCAAATTGTTTAATTAGTCTAAATAATAAATGCATATACATTGGCATGTGCAGCATGAAGGATGCCCTAAAACCTTTTTGGTGAATATAATCAAATCATGGATCTTAACCTTACTATTTTTAACTATTTAGCCATTTAAGATAAGGTTAGGCAAGACCATATCACTATGATCCCAATACTGGTAGGCTGTACCATCAATCTACTGTACAAGAAAAGCCCATTAATTACAATTAGTAACATTGGTGGACTGTACCATCAAACCCGTAGTTATAATATATAACAATTTATAACTAAACAAATAGCAACCGTTAATCAAAAGAATGTAGGATAGCAAGGTTTTACATTACCTCACGTATCCATAAGTTCAAATGTGTTATAAAAAAGACCTTATTCTTATGCGCGTTATAATGCATGAGAAAGAGAGAGCCACAAAACAAAAAGAGACGTCCTAAAATGAATTGTTAAGAGTCTAAACCTGATCTCCATTTGATAATCTTACTCAATTTTCATATTCAGAGATCTCCGAAACTCGAATCAATGATTGATAATGTGAGCGAACACAAATTTTGCAGAATTAACATTAAGGGGTATGATTGGGATCGGCTTAATATCCATTATCAGTGACAGAAAACTCAGTTCCAAATGGGACACCGATATAATTCACAAGTGGTTCCTGAGAAAACCCTAAGATCCATGACGAATTGGAGCTCGAATCAATACCCAAAACCATAGGTCTGTATCGTAATACGAAACTAATCTGATGGAGATTGATGGGATTGCATGATAATTCTCAAACACAAAATTAAGAGAGTGAAATTAGAAAGACAAAAGTCTAGATTAACACAAACCCAAAACTCAGTCCTGATAATGCAAACCCTTGGCTCTAATTATAGCCCACTGTTTTGGAAAAATAACCAGAAAAAACCCATGTTAATGAGATTAAAAGGGTCTAGATACTATGCATGAACTGAAAAGAATAATCAGTGTTTTTCTAATACCAAAACAATAAAGAATCCCAGTTTAAGATAAGGTTTTTGAACCACCAATATAGAAGAATCGGAACGCATGACCAGGAAAAGTAATATTAAATTACAAAATTTGTGGACTAAGGATATTTGATCGAACAAAAACAATAAAAACCCACAAATAATATCGGTCAAGCATGCAGCATAACATCACCATATTCAAATGGAAAAAACCCCAAAATTCAAAAAGCAAAAGAATCCAAAGTTTTTCATGAAATGATAGACAGTTTCCTTGTCTTAGGGTTTAAAGTCAGACCTTGGATAAGGGCTATTCTTCACTGCCTTCTGGCCATATTTTCTCCATCTGTAGCCATCTTCCAAGTGATCCACTTCACTCTTTGTCATGAAAGCAACCCTTGGTTCTCTCTGCCTCTTTTGAGTCTTCTTCTTCGGCTTCGAGCTGAAATTCACCCGGAAAATTCATCACAAAGAACCCACAAATACAAAAACCCAAATGTTATTCACAACAAAAACAAAAAGCCAACTGTTACTTATACCACTTAAACACTACTTTCATCCAGGGAAATCACAAAATGTTCATAATAAATAACCACAGAGAAGTGAACATAACAATGATAATAATCACGCGCTTACACTTTCTTAACCTTCTCTTGCTCGTCCTTGATATTTCGTGATGCACCATCATCTTCATTTGCCTCAGTCGAAGAAGAAGAGATCGAGGAGTTGGGGGTCGCAGGGAGGTTACTATTTTCAGGTGGGTCACCGGAATTTAGAGAAGGGATTGGAAATTCCGGCAGCAAAGGGGGTGCAAAGTCCATGAAAGGAGAGGAAAAGTCGTGTATTCCCAATAGCTCAGTGAAGGTTGAGCTTTCAAAGTCTCCTCCAAATGCAGATTCCGACAAAACAGTCGCCGGGTTTCGGCGATTTCCGGCGAGTGGATTGGCTTCTTCTTCTTCCATGGCTGGGAGGGTGAGAAATGGAGAGAGAGAGAGAGAGAGAGAGGCCTATGGGTGCAAAAAAAGGACTGCTCAATTTCTTATTCTTTGCCTTTTTTAAAAAAAAATTATTTTTCTTTTTTGAAAACTGATGATATGTAGGCAGGTTTCCCCATCCTGTATTAAGTAATCAAACCCGGAAAACAGGTTTCCCAATAAAATTAGATTGGATAGTTAGTATTATCACCCATGTTTAGGTGGTGGCATCAACAATGATGGGTGGATTGTCAAACGTTTCGGTGGGCCAAGTGGCCTTCTTTTCGTCATTTTAAATTTGACTGAGGAAACCTGAGATCCACCGACTTTGACCTGGAAGGCCCGGTCAACTGTACGGGGCCTGATGTGTTGCACCGGCATTCGGCGGTGGATAGTACGGATGGTGGGACCACGGTTTGAGTTCAAAAACATGCGTTGCCGGCATTCAATGCGTCGGCCGCTTCCCCGCCTTATCTCTCTCTAAAACCCTCCTGCTTCCTTTCATACCGAGCTTTGACCCGCCTTTCGCACGTGAGCATAACAGAGGCACGTGTGAATGAGGGTGGGAGTATTGGCACGTGTGAAAAGGGTTTGGGGGAGAGAGGTGAGAGGAGGTGGCGTACAAAAGTTGCAGCACCGCCCTTGTAACGTGGGCGCCGGAAGGGAGACACGCATGAAATTCACGCGCTTTCTCCCTCTATCGTATTTACATGCACACGTGCAAGTTTATTTGGCTTCTTTTTCTCTCTCCTTTTCACACGCACAACTACTGTTTATTTGCCTTCTTTTTCTCTCTCCTTTTCACACGCACGAAAACTATTGCCTTTTCTCTTTCTCTCTCTTCAATGCGATTTCGCCCTTTACTCTCTCACGCGTAAAAGTTTGTGCCTTTTGTCTCTTCCTTCTACCCTTTGTCTCTCTCCCTACCCTAACATACATGCACATGCACATCTCCTCTCTCTCTCTCTCTACCCTACCATTAGAGATATCCAGGAGAAGCTACTAGGACAGTTACCAAACTGGAAAGTTTTATCATTTTGAGAACTTTAAATTTTGCCCCATGATTTTTTTGGAGATATATATTGTTGTGCATGAGAGAGAGGGCGATTTATTTAAATATGATGTAAATATACAAATGAAAGACTCGTTTATTTGAATGTACTTTTTGTTTTTTAACAATTTTATTTGAATGAACTTGAGAGGGAATATTGAATATCAGTAATTTACGTGCTTCACATCATCTTTAAGCGGAGGAATACATACATAGAGAGAGAGAAAGCAAAGAGGAACGTATCAGAAGAGGGAAAAAAAAAAAAAACTAAGAGGCAAAACTTGGGCCACTAGGAGAGAGCGGAAGGGTTCTTAAAAGCGAAATTTGGGTCTCAGAGAGAGAAAATAGGAAGAAAAACTTTGAAAAGGGAAAGATGGGGTTTGAGGGAGAGAGAGAGAGAAGAGAGTTGAAAGGGAGGGATTAGGCCTCATTCACTTCCTGAATCAGGGAAAGAGGAATAAAAATATTCCGAAGTTGCAACGACAATTGGCATTACTAACTCCCAAATCAAAGGAGAGAGAGAGAGGGGCAACGGGTGATTGTTAACGAGAGAGAGATTCGACAGGAGTAAGGGGCAAGGGGTGAAAGTTGAAGAGAGAGTGTGGGAGGAGTTTTGTAAAAAAAATGGCAGTAGGGGAGTTTAGAAAATAATCGGTAGGAAGAAAGAAATTGATGGGATGAGGTGCAAGCATCCGAGCAATGTTCGTAAAATCGAATCGGAACAGTTAACTGGACATGGACTCAGAAGCTTCAACTAGACGATTCAACTATGCAAATCCACGGCGGTTAAAAAAGTGTTAAAAAAATATAAAAAATTAAAAATATAATAAAATATGAATGATTATACAAAGGGTGCAGTTGACATACGGATAAAATGTTTTTAGGATTATCTCAAAATCTATTTTTATATCTAATTATAACATTTGAAATTTAAAAATGGTTAGATAGATCTATAAACATATGAAAATCTTGAAAATAGACGGTGTAGATACTATGTTGTAAAATACACTATTTTTTAGACTTAAGATATTTTAATTTTTCATGTCGTACGTCTCGATGTCAAGATGATCAATCAAAAGGTTTTTCACCATTAAAATTACTTTTTCCGATGGATTTTTGATGTGCATATGTAGTTCTATATTATAAGGTTGCAACTTTATATAAACTTTTTTCTTATATAAAACAAATTTAAATTAAGTTCAAAATTAATAAAAAAATATATTTTAAAGATTTGTGTCAAGAAGTATTTTTGAAAAAAAATTTAAATGATAAAATATAAAAATAAATATTAAATGACCAATATATTTTCTAATCTTTGTGATAGTAATAAAAAATATTAAATAATGCATTGCAAAAAAGAGTTTATTTTTAAAATTTTATATAGTTTATTTTAAATACCTGATCGATCACCAAACCAGCCAAAATCAAAACCAGCTAGCTACTATCGAGTTTTGATTTAAAGAGAAAATAAGCGATTAGACTGTCCGACGAGAGAGAGCTACGAGGAGCGAAGGGAGCTTGGCACGTGTGCGGGCCGGTATAGCACGGGCGACCGATCTCCTGACAAGCGGATCACATGCTGACACGGAATCCGCGTCATCATCGCTTCCTCCTCTCTCTCTAACCAGCAACATGTAGGAAGAAACGAAGCGTCAAAAACCTCCTTTTCTTTATTCTTCTCCAGAAAACGACGCCCCGTAATACGCGGAGAGCGTCGGGGGCGTCACGGCCTTGACGCCCCCACTGATCACTCGTTTTCGGGCATTGCACAGACCGCCACGCGTCACCATCTTACCCTTCATTTCCCTCATCCCACGCTCTATTTTCACACGCTCTAGAGCCGGCTCATTCGGCTCGGCTTCGAGAATATCCCATGCTTGCTTGTGACATACGCCTACAGGATCCGGTTTTGAACTTATTTTATTTAACTCCCTTATTTAAAATATTAATTAATTACTTTCAGTTTTATTTTTTAAAAAAATAAAACAAAATTTGTTTTTGAAAAGCAGATATTGTTGACTACGTTGCTTCTTGGATAAGTTTATAGATAGAGACAAAAATATTTATTTATATTGACAAATTCAGCTTTATGAGAGGGCGAAGAATTCCATTCCCGTTCAAAGTCAAGACCCTCAGTCCCCTTCTCTACTTATAATAAAATAATATGTGGATCTCCTTAATTTTTATTGTCTTTCATTGTATAATGGGACTTATGTCTTAAGCTAGGTTATGTCTAATGTCATTTTGTTCCTTGTTTAGGAATACTAGGTAGGAGGAATCTTTGATATATAGGTTAAGATAGGTAATATAGCGAAATTTTATGTTTTTTCATTGATTGTTACTAATATTAGTATTTTTAGATATACACATTATTGATTTCAATTTTAATTATTTGTATTAATATTAGAGTTTTAAGTAATTTTTGTTCATAAATTTTTTGAAAATTATTTTGTTAGCTTTTAAGAAGTACGAGTTGGTTCAAGCGGAAGACCATAAACAGGCAAAAAATAAACACAAAAAGACAGTTGAAAGAAACAAAAAAATATATAAAAATTTATAGCCTCACTAAAAGTACGAAACTTGATATTTAGACGACCCCAAATAGTAAAAAAAAAGCTATGAGTTGATGATGATGGTTTGGTTTGGTCTACTTTTATCCCAACCAACTTAGGTTTTCAACAAGATTTTTAGGATTTTGAGTATTATTAAGAACCCTAAACTTGCACTGGGTTGAGAAGTGTACTGACTTTTGTATTGTTAGCCTACGAAGTTGAAATGTTGACCAGCTTAGGGTTAGGTGCTCTAACTCTAGATTCTTGGCTACTTTTTTAATATATTGTACGATTTTTTTGTGCTTTATTTAATTAATTCACCGGGCCGCAATAATGGGTTGATGAATCATGTAATCTAGAAGGAATAATTGTTCTAACAAACAATCAAACACATAGTAGAAGTCATAGGAGGGAGATGGGGAAGAAGTCTTCTATGAAGCTTGTGGCCCAACTATTTTTTGAGTGATTCCTTTTTCATTTTCTTTACATGACATGGAGTATACTATATTAAATACCAAGATAGGAAATAAATAAATAAAAAAGAGCACAAATGGAAATGAAATTGAACTCTCGAAGAAAATCGACGTAGCACACATATTTATATATTCATTGTCATCATCATCAAAGTCTTTCCATTTTATATATTGCATTAAGCCGTATTTGTTTTTGAAAGAAATCCCTGATGGAGACATTGCATGAATTTTGATGATATCAGTGAAATTTCCATGTTCTTTTACAGTGCAATGATGCATCATCTCTTCACTTCTGTTTTCTATTTGATTTTTGTCTTTGCCTACGCATAAAATTTAA
Source organism: Amborella trichopoda (assembly GCF_054954075.1). Lineage (NCBI taxonomy): Eukaryota > Viridiplantae > Streptophyta > Magnoliopsida > Amborellales > Amborellaceae > Amborella > Amborella trichopoda. Next base: position 54,401,647 of record NC_142337.1, read on the forward strand.
CCTTTTCTTCTTTTTTTACTCTCTTTATCGATTGTGATGTTACATTGGAATATAGAGATCCGAATGCCCATTCAAAGCATATATGCATCACGTTCAAGCCTGAAAAACCTTCTAGAAACTCTACAAATGAAAACCAAATAGTTTATTTGTGAATTCAAATCAAAAGATGAAGATTTATTCATAGTTTAATATAAGAGAGAAGGGGGGGGGGGGGGGGGGGGGGGGTTGGGGTTTATGAGACCTGTGGTGAACAGGTTTAGACCGTTCATGAGTGACAAGGCTTAAGTCAAGGTGGGCACTTGATCAAAGTCAAAGTCAATAGGCTGAAACCCAAGTGTGAAAAGAAGGTTGAAGTCAATTTGCAAACAGCTTTATTAATGAATAGGACAAACCCACCCTCGTAAGATGAACTCTTTTGGCATTTATAGATTACAATATTCATAATGCCCTTCCAATTAGATGCACAAACCCTAAAGTATAAGTTCTTTGATTGGAGATGGATCCAAGGACGTGCTAACCAATCTCCCTCTCTCTCTCTCTCTAACTACTCTCTCTCTTTCTCTTTCTCTGTCTCCCATATCTATCATTTATTGATCACAAAGAGAAAACACACACATCATAGAAACCCTGAAATTGAAATGAGGGAGAGGGAGAGGGAGAGGGAGAGGGTAGAGTTATGTCGTTTTCAATATGGGCAGGAGCAGTTGTGTCTTTTCCCTACAGTCAGGCCATTTTTAAATATTGTTGAAACTGGTTTGGTCCATTTTTATAAGGTAAATGTCTATCATGTACCCCACATTATGTGACTCACTTCCCCATTCTTATGCTCTAAAGTATATATAATTAAGACACTCATAAGTGGGAGGGCTGATGAAAAACCATCTTTGGCTTAGATGGGTAAAGAAAACTGAAAAGTGAAAAAGCAAATCAACGAATGCAAGCAAAAAAACGGATGCGCATTAGCACAACAGCTTTTGCACTAGTTGTTGCATGTTGCAAGATGTCAGATGAGCACTCATTGATTTGTGACCTTGAAAAGTGCGATGGGCGAAAAATATCTTTTTGCTCCTTATGTATGAGCCATGTAATGGTCAATTGTACACTTGGTGACTAGCCGCATAATACATGGATGTGTGGTTGCTATGTGCCTTGGTTCAAAGTTCAAAGTTCAAACAACCACACTAGGGCTCATGGGGCTGAGGATTTCTCCAATCCTTATCATACGTGGTCTTGATTTCTGGGGAGGGAAAGTATAAATGATCCATATGGTCATATTAACATCATGACCACTAGGTTGTCACCATCTCATAGATAGGTTGGATGGTGATGGAAGGAGAGAGTCTCACCAAAAGATTCATTAATTCTTTGGTACATCCCTCTCTCCATCACCATTCAACTCATCGGTTGGACTGTGATAGTCCACATGGTCATGTTGTTATCATTCATGTTGTTCATATTATAGTATCCCTTGGGAAAGTGCACAATACGAGTTTTGGAGGACACCAATTGGAGTAATCTGAGTATTGAGTGAGCATCTCCGGATCTTCAAAAGAACTTAGTGATCTGGACCAATCAGATTCAGGATTCAACGGCCCAAGTGGGACCCACCCTGCTTGTTTTTGTTCTTTTGACCACCACATATGATGTGATGTTTAAACATAGCCAAAAGATTATAAGTTGCCATTGGATAAAGTCATATTAGATGCCCTAATCTCAGGTAAAACCCTACTAGAAATATCTTTAGGACCCAATATGCCAAGGACTTTAGCAGGGTAAAGAGTTCTAAGATTGAACAGAGATGGTCCGACTTTCGGAAGACTCGGATTTAACTGTTCAATGATTGGAATCCAATTTGCTTTTATGAAAATACTCATCCAATAATTCTAAAGTGGATTGCGAAATTTTATATTGAGTAAGTTCTCCAAGCCTTTTGCTCAATGAAGCGGATGCTCAATGTGCCATACCGATATATGCACACTATATGTGTTCTTCGGCTTGGCATTAGCATAAATAAAATCTTTTTCCATTTAATAGATATTTTTTTTGTAGAAAGCAATATCGTTTATGCTAGACCTACTTTAGTTGGATCATGAGAGATACTTTTTTAGTTGCTGAGTAACTTAGGCCTAATTTGTTGTATTTAATTTCGCACTTGATATCCTTGGGGTAATCTCACCATAATCTCCCTTTTTTTTTTTTGGACTGAAGGTACTACAGTTTACTAAAACTCAATAAAAGTACAAGCAAAGAAAAAACAGGAACACCAAATTACAACTCATCTTAGCATACCCCCTGTTTGGCAAGAGCATCAGTCCCCTCGTTAAGCTTCCGGTATATATGCGAAAAGGGCACATCCACTCTCATACAAATATCTTGTATCTCAAACATCAACACCCTTATATTCCAAGGAATTTTTCTGCTCATTTTTGCACCATCACCACATTACCTATCCTCAATAATATTCAACCCTAAATGCATAACATGAGCTAAGGTAGCCAAGACAATCCCCAAACCATTCTGATCACTCGTATTACCCTCATCAAACTCATTAACTTCCTTATCAAAAGATTTGTCATATAGAAAATTGACATCTAATACACATGAAGATTGGATAATATCGATTTAAGCGATGCTATTCTCCCTCCTAGAGAATGGAATTTCGCCTTCCAATGATCAAGTTTGACATGATTTTGCACATCTTATCATTCGGGGAAAAAAGAAAAAAAAGAACAGAGATTTATTCAGTCTAAACTCCATAATCTGGTATTTGTAGTTAATTTTAGGAGCTATTTTTCTGTGAAGTACCAATAGCATTATTATTGAATTTGTATGAGGTGTAGATTGATAACACATTTGAGGTTACATCTCAACAAGTCCTGTTATTAATAAAACCGGCAGGTTTAGTGGGTTTCTACATCATGGCAAACCTACCTTTGAATGTCAAAGAAGAAAGGGAGAAAAAGAGAGAGAAAAATGTAAGATATGTTATTTGGAGTCTATTTTTCGTAGCTAGTAAGTTTTGGATCAACTTTTTGGACCAGGATTCTTTTCACGCAAAAAAGTAAGATTCGATTAACTAAATTTGACAAATAGAATGGAAATAATATGTAGTCCGTGCCCTTTGTTCCTCCAAAAAGGAAATTTCGTCTCCTCACGTTTCCATCTCAAAGTTATTCCTTTCTTTTACAACTTTAGAAGCCTTTTCAGGGCAACTTGTGGAGCCTCTTGTCCTCCTTATACAGACTAAAGTGCATCCATCTGTCTCACATGCTCATGCTCGCACTCGCACTTGCACCCATATCAAGCTCATCAACTCCCAAATATTAGAAATAATGAGGAAGGGCTCCCATCACTTTTTGGTTAAAATCAGGCCAATATTTCTCATGGAAGGGTAGCCAGATGGAGTGACCCAGGCCACAACAGAAAAATCCCCACCCACTAAATTTGGACCGAGGGCTGGGCCCGGGCTTGAAATCTGGGCCTATTTTGCAGGCTAGGTTCGGCCCGCTAGGGTCATGAAGCAACCTTTGTTTTTTTTCTTTTGTTCAATCTATAAGATCCTTGCAGGATCAAAACATTCCAATTAACATAACGGGTTACCTTCTCAAAATATATTTTTTAAAAAATATCTAAATTGCTCGTATCGATGGTTGGGAACCCAAATAAGCAGGGGTACTTTAATAGTTTTATTTAAAACGCCTCAACCAAATGACAATAGTACCTATTCATTCTCTATAAAATTATTGAAATGCCCATACTTGATTAAGATTCTCAATTTAACGAAGGGCAATTCAAGTATCTTTTTTGTAGGTATGAGAGTTAAATAAAATTTAAAATAATCATTCTAATATTAATTGGGATTTTTTTTTACCCCTTAATGTTTGTGAGGGATTTTGACGCCTATTTTGCCCTTCTCTACTAGTAGGGCTAGACTGGGCCACCAGGCCAAATAGTAGGGCCTTCCAGGTCCAGGCTGCCTCTACGGTCTGGGCTTGGGCTTATCCTCCCCCAGCTCAGGCCTAGGCAATCACTACCCTTATAATAGATATGTGTGGGAAATGGGTCAAGTCAACTTGTGGACCGAGCAAGTCATCCCAACATGGTCCGGTTTTGAACCAAGACAATGGACCCAATGGATCAGGTTGGAGTTACTTGACCTAGACCCAACCTGGGTCCGGTCTTGATCCAATTAGGACCCTATCGGGTCAGGTCGGATCCAAGTAAGCCAATCCAACCCAGCCTATACCGACCCGGCCCAATATTTATAAGTACAAAAGTACATATAAATCTATAATAACATGTATTATAACATACATAACATATATTTTGATATTCTTTTATTTTTAGACCCGAATCCAACCTGGCTTAATTAATTAGGCCCAGATCCAATTGACTTGGAGCCAACCTAGGTCTGAGTCCAACACAAACATAGCTGAGTTGGATACTGGTCCAGGTCAACCAGGAACCGACCAGACCCACTCCCAGCCCTAATAAGAGAGTGCATTAATCTCTTCCATCCAGCCATCCCCAATCAAGCGTAGGAAATATTTTAGCGTAGCAAAACTCATCAACGCATTAAAGTTTAACGAATTTCTTGGAAGTCCCCCTCCCGTGCCTAACCAAGGTCAATTGATGTATGGTAAAGACTCGCATTCACGTGTATTTTCGAGAAGCTATTTACCTTTTGTATAGGGTGCTCACAATTAATTTTGATCATTGGATGGCTGTATTTATTTTATTGATCAAGCTCAAAGTTCGAAAAAAGGTTTTTCGAATTTTGTGATATACCCAAGCTATCAAACTTCACGTCAGATGGTTATAAGTAATTGTAACCTCCCTGTACCAAAGGTAAATGGTCTAATTGTATACAATCCAAAAAGTTTATATAAGGCCTCTACGCACTACGTCCTATACTCAATTTCTACCAAAGGTAGGTGCCCCCTCCCTATTGACTCACCTAAAAAAGACAAATTTTTTTTTGATAAGGTGCATTCAAAAAAATCCACTAGTGAAGGTTTTCCTATGCTGTAGAACCTTCAAATCGATCACCTCAACCTCAAGATTCATAGATATGAAAAAAAAAAAAAGTTTTTAGTTCTAAAGATAGTTCATCTTCTAACACATTACCTGAACTGTCTATTTTCAAGATTTTTAAGTGTTCATAGATTTGTTTGATGGTCACCATTTCTAGAACTTTAAATTTCATAATTGGGGGTAGCAATAAAATTTCATATCATTACAAGACTTTGCAGGGCCGAAATTATATTTTTCATTTTCGGCATAGTTTTGAGGTGCACTTTGCTTCAATAGTATGTTGACACCTTATACAAACATCGCCCTTTAATTAAAATATTTTTCCAATTTTTTCACTTAAAAGTCATTAATGGTATTTTTGTATCTGTTTAATTTTTTTATATAACATATATATATATTTTAAGTTCTATTTTCTAAACAAGCTAAATAACCTGATAGAAATATCTAGGAAAATTTACAAAAGATATTGTTTTTCAGAATTCAAAAAATAGCACCATATATTTCATATTTCATATTTCATATTTCATATTTCATATTTCATATTTCATATTTCATATTAGGGTTATGTTAGAGTGCTCACACTATGAAGTAATTCATCATTGTACTCAACAATTTTAGACACTTCTATACCTTTGTTTTGTACATGGATCATTTTTTTTAATAAGGGTATTGTTGGTCATTAAGACAGTATGACATCATCTACATGGGGTGTGATGTCATCCATATAAAGCATTAAATGTTACTAGTGTGCTTCATGTGGGTGATGTCATACTCAAGTTGATGACGTCATACCCTCCTAATGACTGAATATACCTTTATTAAAAAAACATTTCATGTACAAAACAAAGGTACAAAAGTATCTAAATTGTTGGGTACAATAATAAATTACTCCATAGTGTGAGCACCTTAACATGGGGCAAGCTTTTTATGCTTTTCTTACAGCATAAAACTTATATATTTCCTCTTATCCAACCATCCATTCTGAATGGAGGGCTAAGATTGTCCCAATCACAATGTCACGTCTCTACACTATTTTATTTTTAATATTTTTTATAGACTATTTTGACACCAAATTTTGGACATCCAATCCTTTATTAAACTCTCACTAGCGAAAAATATAAAAAAAATATATTTTCAATAAAATAAAATGATTAAAATACCCTTGGAAATTTCAAGGGGTATTTTGGTCATTACATTTTATCAAAAAATTATTTTTTAATATTTTTTATAGGTGCGACCCAATGAGAATATGGCACGTGCCTAATTTTATATTCATACAATTTGTATATAAACAAATTAAAAATAAAATAATTTGAGACGTGGGAACTAAGATCAAACGGTGAGTGGCTCTCTTGATCAAAATTGGATGGCTGGATGATAGGGGAAGCATAGATCTTCAATGCTGTAGGGGAAGTATAGAAACCTTTCCCCCCTAATATAACCCTTCATATTATACACTCAAGTCTCATATCTATTAATTTTATAATTTTTGATGCCGGATTAAGCTCAAATTTATTATATCTATGTTTCTCATCATCACATCTTGTGCAAAATAATATAAAATAAATAAAATTATCAAAATACCCCTGAATGCTGTAGGGGTATTTCGGTCATTATTATTATTATTATTATTATTATTTATAGGAGTTCAATAGTGAGAAGTATGGACATACTACATTTGAGCGTAATAAAGTATATAGAAAAAGAGATAAAAAATATAGTTTATTCTCTCAAAATTAAGACTTAGAATAAAAAATATGAAATATATAAAAAAAATTTTAAATATAAAAAAAGAATATGGAATTTGTGGTCATAATAAAAAAAACAAGATTTAATCCCTTTCTATATTTTTCTTTTAGTTTTCTCTTCTGGCTTGCTTGTATGTCTTCTCTATAACACATTTTCTTTTCATTTTTTTATCAGGTCTAGGTCTAGGATAAAATTTAAGTTATAGATTTTTAAAGAGAAATGGATATGATTCCTTTTTTGTGGCTATCACTGGATGGAAATCACAAATTAAATAGATCTTTGTTCCTTATAAATATATAGATGTGCAACCTTCACATGCATAATGATTTCTTGACCAAATAGCAAATAAGTATGTTTTTTAGAAAGGAAACCAAACCTTTTTTTTTTTTTTTGGTAATTCAACATGGGAATACAAGCTCCCACTTATTTTTTAAATAATTAGTGGTTTTTTGAAGTGTTAGTGAGAATAAAAGCCACAACGGGCAACTGAGGTATGTGAACATGTTCAAGGCTTCCCCATAGAATCAAACTTCTAAAAAAGAAACACATGCATTATTAAGATGGACAGTCAAATCTAACCAACACAAAAAAGAAGGCAGACATCATTAAGGTTGAGCATTATAAAAAGAGAAATATTCGAGTTCAGCTACTACACCTAAGAACTTGCACAAAAACCATGGAGGCTAGGACATCTAGATGGAACATGAGAGCATTCACATTGGTAGTGCTTTTGTTTCATGGGGCCCCGTTACTTTTTTCCTCTTTTGGTTTAATAAGATGAGTTCGATTCACAACCTCAAGGCAACAATATAAGCCTTCAATTTGAGCTGGGGTCCACACCCTTTGTTTGGCCTTATTTTTTAACATGGTTTCCTTTTGTAGATATTCATACATTGTACCGCTTTCTTGTCATGTGTCCTACTCTGTGCTTGTAAATGACCTAAGATATTTCAAGTCTTAATCAAACTGAGTGGTTATAATGCAACGATTAGCATCATAATTGACGCTTGATTATCTCTCTCTCTCTTATGTATGTTGAAACAAAATAACTCAGGGTGAGGTTTCCCTTGTCAATTTTAAACAATTGAAGTAGGGAAAAGTTTATATATTACCAAGGCTCTAAACAATCAAATTCTAGCCTACCTCAAAAATTTCATTAGAAGATGTTGTTTTGATGTTTAAATATCCTCAAATTGATCATCTCGACATCAAGATGCATGGACATGAAAAACCAAAAAATAGATTTTAAGTTTTGAAAACAGTGTATTTTATAATGCATTTTTTGACCATCAATTTTCAAGATTTCATAGATCTCTCAATCTACACTATTTTTAAAGCTTTAAACTTTATAACTAAAGATGAAAATATATTTTAAGGCTATCAAAAAGATTTCCAGCATTGAAACCACATTTCTCGATACTATTTGAAGATAGGCTCTAATTTGAATGTTTAGAGCCTAGGCTCTATACAAACCCATTAAATTAAGGCATTCTAAATTTTGTCAAAAGATATAGTTTTGATGCCATAAATCTGTATGATGCCCTAAAAATCTATTTCTAGTGCTATTAATGACATTTAAAGCTAAAAAAAATAGTGTGAATCAAGCGGATCTATAAACATTAAAAAATCTTGAAAATATATAGCTTAAATAGTATATTACAAGATGTATTATTTTTAACTTTTTTCGAGAGATTTTTTATGTGAATCTTATTTCTAAAAGACGAGTGATACCTTATATAAAACTTTATCTTTTCTATTAACTAATATAACTACCTTTTTTGGAATGCGTACAGTATTCCTTTTTTTTCTTAATGCATTTCTAAGAAGATAAATCTAATCATAATAAATTTTTGTAGTAAATTTTTTAAAAGAATTTGATATTCATACTATAAGTGAACATACGAAAGAATTACATCGAACTTGTAAACTTTAAGACAGTTATTAAGAAGGAATAGATTCCTATATATAACGTATTTAAGTTGGGGCTTCTTCATCTTAATATCTAACAAAACGCCCCTCAAATCTGTCCTTAATAGATCGTTTAGTAGCATCTCCTTTCCTTTGTTCCAATAAATATGTACAATTTTATCTATTAGGAAAGGACAAGGTTTATATAAGGTTGCACCTTAAAATACAGAATTAAAGATGACACCTCAAAATCCATTGGAAAAGGATGTTTTAATGTTAAAAACCCTCTAATTAATCATCTCAACATCGACATGTATGAATATGAAAAAAAAAAAAAAAAATTTGAGTCCCACAAATAGTGCATCTCGCAACACATTATCTAGACTGTCTATTTTCAAGATTTTCATATGTTTATAGATCTACTTGATGTTAACCATTTTTAGAGTTTAAAATTTTATAATGAGATATGAAAATAGATTTTGAAATAATCCTAAGATTTTTTTATACTAAAATTACATGTTACTATAAAATTTGCAAGTGCGCCTTAATTGGATTGTTTAAGATTGCAACCTTATAGAAACCACACCCATTAGGAAATTTATGTGTCTTAGGATTAAACCAAGAATAACGCTATAAATGTTTTTAAAAATGATTAATATGTGATATTATTATCTGGTCAAAATTATCCAACCTTTGATCGAGCTCCTAGATATCTCCAAGTATATAGATGTGTATTATTCGTTTATCAACATTACTTTATGTTACTACCTCTCCAAATCATCGTTAGCATCATAATCGTTTTTTTCCAACGTTCTTCAGGAAGCCATGCAAAAAGGTGGCCAATGGTCCGGGCTGGGCCACGGGCTTTTGGGCCAGGTCTGGTATTCGATCCATTTTCGGGTCTCCCGCTGGGCAAGAGAAGCCTGTTTGTTTTCGGGCCCTAACCATAGCGGCCTGCTTGAAAGCCCGAAATTATAAGGCCCCTCTATAAACCGTAAAAATCCCCCTCTCTCAAAACCCAAAAGGACTTCTCTTTCTCAATCTAAAGTTTAAACTCTCTGCCCACCTGTTCGGGTCCAAGAGCCCAATATTACATGCCCCTCTCTAAACGGTTACAGCCCCCCTCTCTCTCTCTCTCTCTCTAAAAACCCAAAAGTCCCTTTTTTCTGTCCCTAAACCCTAACCCACCTAAGCCCCCCTTTCCTTCCCTTAACCAGCGTTTGCAAAATCGGCTGGCCCAACTCAAAACCGGTTGGTCAAAGTAGAACAGGGCACTAGCCAATCTAGTTTTGGCCGGCTTAGGTGGTCCTGCCGGATATTTTAAAAAAAAAAATCTCAAAAATATGGGATTTGTTTGTAACATGTGTTTGAATATTTTTTTATCATTTTGGTAAAGACTAGAAAGTGTTTTGGCAATTAAATACTTATTTTCACATTTTCCCATTTTTTTAGAAAATCTTAAAAATACCTTTGGGCACAAATCATCATCATCATAGCTTTTCCCAATTAACTGGGGTTGGCTACATGAATCGTCGCCCACCATTTTTCTCTATTAAAGGTCATACCTTCAGTAAGGCAATAAGCCCCCATATTTTTTCTAACTACTTCCAACCACGTCTTTTTAGGCCTACCCCTTGCCTTTTTAAATCCTTCTACTCGAATTAACTTGTACCTCCTAACAATTGTTGTATTAGGTCTGTGCCATATATGGCCGGCTCACTTAAGTCTACTTTATCTCATCTTGTCACCTATTGGGCCGCACCTAGATTTTTTTGAAAATGAACTCTATCCCTTATTGTCTTGTCACTCATCTATTTTAAATATCCTCATCTCCGTTATACTCATTCTATAGGTATATTGTTTTTTGTCTGCTCAACATTTTGCCTCATAGAGTAAAGCTGGTCTCACAGGTATCCTATAGAACTTGACCTTTAACTTCATTAGTATGCGGCGATCACATAAAATTCCAGTTGCACATCTCTGCTTTGCCCACCCAGCTCTAATTCTATGTGCGAGATTTTCTTCAATATCTCCATTTTCCAAAATTATTGACCCAAAATCCATGGGCACAAATCAAATTCTTTCACTACTTTTCAACTTCATTCGGATGTGTTTTGTTTAATTATGCTTTAAATATATTTTTCATATATTTTTTATATTTTTTGTATTTTTTAATTATTATTTTTACACGTTTTGAACCGTCTAGGGCCACGCCAGTTAGGCCAGTTGAACCGGCAGATTTACTGGTTATTCAAACCCAGCCCTGTTGAACACTGCTCTTAACACTTTTGAATCTAGGGTTCAAGAACCGCAAAAACAATGGAAACAATGGTTCTCTGTAAAACCCATGAGAATGTCTCTATATAAAAACCCAAAATCTCTGTCTCCCAGAAGAAAGGTGGTCGGGTTTTGGCTCTTTGGGTTGGCAACTTGGCGTATTTGGTTGGGGATAGAGACAGAAAGGTCGGGGTGTTATGGCATCGAGGATTTGAGGTGGGGTTGTAGGGAGATGAAGGGTCATACAGGTAGGGTGGGGATATCGAGATGGGTTCTCATCAAATTAAATGGGACCATATTCTATTTCTCCAAATTTTGAGAAGAAAGCTTTGAGCTTTCCAGCTGACGCATCGGATGATTTTGATGGAGTTTACTTTAGTTTTTGTTCTGCCTTGTTTTTTGATGGAGTTTACTTTTCCATATCTTCGACTTCTTATCTGATTTATTATTGGACTTGCCAGTTCTTGGCAATGGAGGATGGATTTTAGAGAGATGGTGGACTTTAACATAGAGATGTAGAGAGATGGGGATTTCTCCATATTGGTGGCTGTCTTCTTCTAGGGCTTGGCCATGGATAGTTCGAAGAGGAGAGTCAGAGCGAGAACAATGGGGAGTTTTGGGGAGAGATGAGAAGAATGTTAGAGAGAGAATGGGATTTTTAGAAACAAAGTATAAGATGAGAGAGTTAAGCAGGTTTAGGCATTGCCACCTATGAAACAAAATAGTAAGTGCAGCACTTTAGACACCTTATGCCTAAACTTGTCTTCCACTGAAAAAGATCCAGTTTGGACACCAGGTATCAGAACTAGGGTTATTTTCATCTAAAACTAGGGTAGGGTTATTTTGTGGTGAAAATTTTTAGAAGTACAGCCTTTGCACAATATATATAGGATTTGCGAGCCTTTCTTTGCTATAAAGCTCCCTTTCGTACCAGTAAGTATGTTTTCATGGAAAATCATTTCATGCGAGCTAGACCACATTTCTACAATGTGACCCAAGTATAAAGCATCTTTTTTAAAGATGGATGCAAATAGGTGGTCCATATAAAAACAATTGAAACTAACGGTCTCAATGTTTTCTTAATAGAATTATTATTTCTAATTTTCAAAATATATTTATTTTTTCATATTTATGATCACTGTTATAAATTAGAAAAATTAAGTAAAAAATCAATCTCAAAAATAGATTTCTAAGGACTCATAGAAATCGTGTCCTGTTTTCATACATGTATCTAATCACTGCTCACGTCATTACATGCTTCATATGATTTGGCAGCATGTTTGGCATAATTCTCGCATTATTTGATGTTGGTTTATCAACAGGAACACAAATAAATCAATACATACATGAAATTACCAAATAAGGGGTTAACGGAGCAAATATCTTACACTCAAAGAGTGACTCAAATCAAGTAAACCTAAGTTAATACACGAGCAAAAGAGAACACAACTTTCTATCACAAGATTCCCTAGTGCAGGTGCCTAACTAAAGTAATAACTCAAAAGTACTCTTGATCTATGAGTTATTTAAGGGAACAATAAAATAAAATAAAATAAAATACAATAAATAAATCTAACTTCTGCAAACTGCACGCATAAATACTCAGCTTCAAGTAAGTCTCAAGTAGCTTGTGCAGCTTGCCGACTCCTGCGTTGATGAACATCCCAGTTGTACACCCGAGCAATTGTGACCTGTTATCAGCAAGATGCGAACAATATTATGGCACCACATCGAATCAGTTCTATAATGCTTCAACCGAAATTTTAAAGCAAGAACGTGCCCATGATTCTCATGAAGACAAATATAACAATGCCTACATGAATGGATATGCTTCACATCTAGCAAACAACAACAAAAAGCAACAAGATAAATGGTGGGTAGGGGATGTCAGTTGTGATTTTTGTTTCCCAATTCAATTAAGGACAACCCAGATTTATAGGGCACTCACCCAGTAAGAATATCAGAACTATACAGACAAAATCTTGATAAATTCTAATTCTTTTTTTGGTGGTTTAACCAATTTATTATAATTGGAGAAGTAATCTAACAGTAGAAAGTGGTTTGTTTGGTCTAAACTTTTCTGCATTAGGAATTGCACTGTTTCAGAACATCTTGGGAAAAATAAAACAAGGAATTCTTTCCCTACAAATTTCATAGGGCCAGTTTGGATGTACTCGTTATCATTAATAATTCACTATTTCAATAAAATTAATTTTGATAATAAATTATTTGTTATCTGGCAGTGTCCATCATAAAGTTATCTTAAGATAAACATGTAGGCACTTCTATATATAAGTTTACTTTTTTGGAACACTTTTTTTACTTCATTCAAAATAATTCATTGAAAGTACATGTTTTTAGAAAAAAAAATTGCTAAAAATAACTGGAAATCACTAAAAAAATTAAATAATTAAATGATATTATCCACAATAAAAGGCACATATTAAGATAAGCACTAAACAACTAACAAAAAGATATTACAGAGTATATTATTTTTAGATAAGACAGTATAGTCCAAATAAAACTGTTATCCAAACACAAGAAACTTGTCCCAAAAATATTAGATGACCCACTTGAGTATGTTTTCATAAACCAGTGCATTGCACTTCTCTGATAATATGCATTTCCAACATAGTTTATGGAGGCGAGTAATCAGATCACAAAATACCCATGAACCTTATGACTCCCATGATAGCGCTACAACTTGCAGCACACAAGGCTATAGCTCAGCTCTCAGATGTAACATAAAGGAAAAATAGTTCTGCTTTGATTTCTAATACTCCCTCTCAAAACATAACTAGACTCAACACACTCCCCCCTAGCACGTAGCTTCCTAAGGACTGAAGAAACATGAGCTCATCATCATAGTTGCACAGGTAACCCACGAGAAATAAGGATTCATCACCATATAGTTGAACATAGCATGCCACCAAGGAGGCCAGCTTGTTGCCACTTTGCCCTGTGTCCAACATCATTACTGTATACCAGCCATTGAAAACTTGCTGAGGCGGTTTGGAATTGCCTAAGCAGATTGGGATGGGGGTCTCCACTCCAAACACCGGAAGTCACCCCTGGAGCATTGGAGCTGGCATATTTACTGTGTTCAACCAGTCAGTGCCTGTATAAGAGTACTCTAGAGATTCCCAACTCTAGGAACTCGGCCGAGTCCAAAAGTTTCCCCCTCATTGGCCGGGTTTTGTCAGCCTGAATATCTGAACCCTATTTCTTTGATTTCGGGCTCATTAGGGGGAGGGTGCGTCAGCGCCAAAGGTTTACCTCAAGGCACGTTGCCAATAAGGTGGGTCATGCTCCTAGCTGATTAGGAGTACAAGTTTTATGGATAGGGAACACACATTGAGGGGTGAATATCCCAAGGTAGGCTTCCTCTGCCCACTCAATCCACTGATTCCATGCTGCTTTCCTAGGCTTGAAGTGAACCTATCTTCCACGCCAATTGTTGATCTCAAGGCACATTGCCAATATGGTGGGTCACGGTCCTAGCTGATTAAGAGTACAGGTTTTATGGAAAGGGAACACACATTGAGGGGTGAATATCACAAGGTAGGCTTCCTCTGCCCACTCAACTTACTGATTGCATGCTGCTTTCTAGGCTTGAAGTGAACCTATCTTACATTTCTAAGCCTTCGTCAGAGTAAGATGAACATCAAGAAAGCTACAACCAAACAATAAGGGAAAGCGTAATGAAGGCAATAATGAAGTTGTTGCACAATGTTATCCCTTTCAACACAGCCAACAACAGGCATTATGCACCCATGATCTCAATCATTGCTAATGCAAGGCCTAGAGTCAAAAAGACAAGGGCCCCACCAATATGAGCTTAGTGGGCCATGCTTCAATGCAGAGGTGATTGAGGTAGGTCAGTTCATTGATGACTATATGCAGACATGGAAGAAAACATGGGTCACAATCATGCCTTATGGTTGGAGTGAAGGGGATAACTTTTCATAATTTTTCGGTGCATTCCTCATGTGGGATAGTGCACCATAGCAGTGTAGATGCCACAGGAGCAATGAAAGTTGTGAAGCTATTGTGGAAATTGTTTGATGGTGGTGACGCAAGTTGGTGAGGAATATGTAGTTGAGTTTATAATTGATAAAATGAAAAACTACATAATGCAAAGAAGGAACTCATGAAATTGAGGAATAATTTGACGTAGACCCCTTTCTCTCAAAAAAAACTTGATGAGAAACACCTATGCAACCCATTGCATTGAAATTGAGCTAAAGGTTTCAAAAAACGGTCTGCCCGGCTCCTAGGCGCCCAAGAGACCTCAGGCCGCACGCCTAGGCCTAGGTGCCCCATTCTGGGTGGCTTTACCTGGGCAGGCGCCTAGGGCCGTGGACCTTTCATTAATTTTTAAAGATGCCCAAAATGGCAAAGGGGATAATTTTGACCCCAAAAAGGCTTAAATAGAAAATGGGGGTTATTTTCGACCCCCCAAAATTAAAGTACACTTCCATAAGCCCTATAGCTAAGTATAGTTCCATAAACCCTAAATCTCTTACCTTTACTTATTTCTGAGAATCAAAAGTATTTTTTGTGGTTTGAAGAAACATTCTAAACTTTTCTTTTCTCATTAGAATTATTTTTAGGGTACCATTGGCATGTTATTATGGAACATGGAGTGTTGGAGACTATTACTAATACATAGACTAAACTTTTTTAAACAAATTTGTGATTTGAATTTTGAAATTTTGAACAGGTTTATTCTTAACATGCGATATGTTTGTATTGAAAAAGTATGTTACAATACATTCAAATGCAACAAATTATGGAATTGACACAAATATATGCATATATGTGCGTTTGGACAACAACAACACCACACACCCATGTGCAAGTGCAAACGCATACATGCACATGCACACTCACACTCACACGCACACGTGCACATGCACATGCACACGCACATACATACACACACATACACAAAAAGTCTTAAAAACGCCTATAGGCGAATTGCTATAGTGTTTTGCCCCTGTCATGAACATGCTATGTCCGTGACGGTTTCGCCTAAAAACCACCACGGACCTATGGGAGCCATGGTGGTTCTCGTACAATTTTTGTGTGAAAAAAATCCTGCCTCTTTAATCCACGCTGTCTGAAAAAATTGGGCAGCGCCAGGCCCATGAGCGAAAATACTGTTCATTTTCGCCCATAGGCATTCTGTCGTCTCTTCCATATATATATATATATATATATATATATATATATATATATATATATATATATATATATATATATATATATATATATATATATATATATAATTTGTACTACAGGGTGCCTAAGGTTCTGGGTGCCAGGCCGGCCGCCTAACGCTTTTTTAAACCTTGGAAGACATTGACGAGCACAAGAGCAAGAAACAAGCTGTAGACAAGGGGAAGATTATCCTGAAGTTTACATACACAACCACTCAGCTTTGATGAGGCAGTACACAAATGGGAGGGAGATTGTTAGGTCTCGCATCACATGCTTTTTCTACCTCATTCTTGCCTATGCAATCCATTTTGAGGCTGTGATCAAGACCCAAGAAGAAAAGTAAAAATTTAAAAGTTTAGATGGCCCTCCCAAACATTGAGAAAGGGGTTGTTTTTTTTTTTTTGATGTTGTACATTGAGAAAGGGTTATGAACAATAACAAAGTAAAACAGAAAGAAATCACTACATAACCCAATACAACCCCCACCACACACACAGACCCACCCCCCCCCCCCCCCCCCCCCGGCGGGGCTGCCCCAAGGAAATGGAAACCAAAACCAAGTGAGAATCATATCAGATGCAGAAAGCATGACAAATATTCCCCCCTAACTGTTAGAACAGCATACAACACAGGCACGCACACACAAACATCACATACACAAGTATGCCAGTGCCCATGTGTGTGCATTGAAATGCACAGGCATGGTGTGATATGTTTGTCATTGTGCACTGGCAAACTCAGATCAATGGAAGGTTTAGCCCCAAAAAAAATACAAAAATGTAAAAAATTTAAAAGACGAAGAAGAAAGCATACCTGTGTTATTGTTACTTGATCTCTCAAAAACTGCAAATCTTCAATGAGGACTTCTAAACTGGCTTTAGCATTTTCCAAGTTTTTCTTCAAGAGGGCATTAGCCTGCAAAATCAAATCCAAACATGCACAGCAGTTTATGGTCATTCTAGATTTAGAAAGCTCAATGTATAAGAGAACAGGAACATATGCAAAAGATTCATGTTGAAAGCATGAAACACCAACCTCGTCACAAGAATACTCTAGCATTACATTTGCCCCCAACCATAAGCACACAGAGTCTGTCTCGTCAATACAAGCTCGTGAATATATGCCCTCAGAAACTTCAAAATCGGTTATTAGTGCCTGTTCCAATATTATAACGCCAGTGGTTACTAACAAATTTAATATTTTGAAAGCTGCAGCATACTTGAAAGAAAAAGATAGAACCTAACAAATCCAGTCATCAAACTCCCACATAAGATGCATATGCTTTCTTAGAACTCAAGGTAAGTCCATGAAAGCACAGACCTTGGTACAAGTAACAGATCCCAGCACTGATAGAGTGACGATTGAATATGGGTCATAAATAAGGCCAAAGCATTGATAGGAGCTGTTTTATTTCGAATCTCATCTCATCGCATGGAACTTGCACCCAAATCTTTCATTACTCCAACACGTAGCTTATGTGGAATTTATGGCTTATTCGAAAATTTCTCACCACCCGATTTAACATCAAGAGATGTTTGATAAGAAAATTTTGTATTTATTCCCAAATGCAATTGGGCTCCCAAATTGAATTTTTTACATCACTACTCCAAGTCATTTTGCAAAATATTCAGTTTGGCTCTCTCACTATCTCTCCCCACAACCACCACAATTACCGACTGCAACCACCACCACAACTCCACCACCATCACCGCCTAGCCACCACCATTACATCACCCACTCAGCCACCATCACCAACACTGTTGTTGGGTTTTTGTGGCCATTTAAAAGCCTTACGAGAGCATATAATGAATTTTATGATAGTGGAACAATAAACTCTAGTGGGCGTATGGCCCAAGAGGGGCCGAAGTCGGCAATTCTGATGCCAAGACTCAAACTAGGCTTGACGAGCCGTGTTGAGTTATAAAACCTTATGATACTTGGGCATATAGCATAACCGAGACGGGTTACCCCTTGATGCAGTCAGAGAGATGCCCAGGATAATTAGCCAACGGACTTTGTGACTCTTGTGTGTGATTGATAGGCCTGAAGGAGCAAAGGCCAAATCCTCATCATGACCATCACACAACATGTATATATGATAGTTGTATTGAAAAGTGAATACCATTGAAGGTGTCGCATGTACATGTGCAAGAGATAGCCCCCATGCACCAATTGCGACATGTGTGCGCCGGTCTGTGTGACTTGGGCTTGTCCCTAGGGAAAATCTGTAGTCTATAGACTAGGATTGTGTTTTTTCATTACCTATTGGCTGGCTTTGGTAGTCAAATATTGAACCCTTGTGATAGACTGTGGGTCATGGGAACTATTGGGCTAGTTTGAGAAAGCGAGTGTAGAACATAGTCACTAATAGAGATGGACATAGTCACTAACGAAGTTGGATCCGATTCCCATCAAATTAATTTAGAAATAATTAATTTTGTTATAAATTATTTTTTAGAATATTAAAATAATTTTTATAAGTTTCTAGATATTATTCTTTTATCAAAATTGAATTTAAATAAGCTTAAACTGGATTTTACGGTATTTAAATATTTAGAGAAGAAAATAAATTATTTATTCTTTTATCAAAATTGAATTTAAATAAGCTAGAACTGGACTTTATGGTATTTAAATATTCAGAGAAGAAAATAAATTATTTATTCTTTTCTAAAAATCATTTTAATAATACTAAAATAATTAATTTGTATGGGGGCCCATTGTACACTATGGGCCCCCCATTCTAGCCCACAATTGATGGGGTGTGGGGCCCACTATGTCCTCATAATTGGGACACCCCACTCCTTTCACTCTTCTATTTTATGTTGGCTTGTATCATAAGCTATGCATTGATTAGAAATGAGCAATGTTAAAAAATGTGGATTGGGGAGTTTTTCTCACCCTCAAAGCCACGATTTTTGTTTTGGGGGTTTAGAATACCTCCCAAAACACTTTTTCCCCCTCTTAGGGGGGAAAAATGACATTTTTTTTACCCTCATTGAGGGTTTTTTCGCCCTTCTGCAAACTGTCACTGGGCGGCGCCTAGGCGGGCGCCCAGAGATAAGCTGCATAATTCAACTGCCCAGACAGCACTTAAGCATTTTTTGAAATTTTTCGCCTAGGCGGTTGGGCGGCCAAATTTTCGAACGCTGGAAATAAGATACAAAAGTTTCGAAAAGCGCTAACTAATTTTCAAAAGTAGCATGTGTAGAGATTGATTAAAATTAAAAGGAAAGTACAATATATTATCTCTACACTAAATATTTGATGAAATTAGGTTAAAGAAGATGAGGGATAAGGTTATAGCACCTTCCGTTAAATCATTATGGATGATCTATAGATTGTATGACTACCACATATCACCTATGATCAATGGTCTAGATGGAATCTCCATAGTGAAGGTTAAACTCTAGAAACCCTAACCCTAGCCTCACTTTTATAAAATATCTCAATGGTTGGACATCTCTACACCACAATTTCCTAGAGCTCTCTCTCACTCAGCAAAGGTGGCACACCACCCCCTCTAGAACTCTCTCACATCTCTCATATCCTCTAAGAAAAGAAAGGGGCATGACCCATTGATACAAGCATAGATGGGGCACGCTCCACATCCATTGAAGGGTTTTAGCCCAAGCTTCTCAAGTTTGTGAGATTCAAGAAAGACCTAGATCTCGTGCGCCATCGGTGGAGGAGACCCGGTGTATGGTGTACAAAGTCCATTAGAGGTAATCTTTTGACACCTTTGATATATTGCTTTCTTATGTTTTCTTGTTCCCAAACTCAAGTTGATGTAATCTTTTATTATGTAATGAAGAGTTTTAAAAGTGGCAGCAAGTGAGAATCCATTTTGAGTTTTTATTTGTTTATTTGAGTTCTTATTGTAATCATTGGACTTATTAAGTGTTCTAGTCAGTTTTGAAAAATAAAAATTTAAAACTATACAGACCGTGCTAGTTCACATCATCCACTTTCAATTGTTGCCCTTGCCTCAACCTCCAACACCACTGTTGTCGCCACTAGTCACCACTACTACTAAAATTGCACAGCCACTATGCCACCACCTCATCCCCAAGCTGCCACCACCTCATCGCCAAGCTGCCACCACCACCATCATCGTACCACTATCGCCACCACTCCACCACAACCTACCCACCACCACCATCCGACCACTGCCATCATCACCAGAGCCCCACCACAACCACCACCACCACAAGAAGTCTACAAGCTCCAACACAACCAGCACCACAACCTCCAACACAACCAGCACCACAACCACCAACACCACCACTGCCATGCTACCACCACCACCACATAATACCACTTTATAATTCAAATTGTAACAATCATAGAGGCAAATGACAATTGACCAAATTGCCATTGGGTAAATTGCAAATTGAAAGAAACACTATTTGACAAAATTGTCATCAAATAATCCCTATATGTGTTTTTTTTTTTTTTTGACAAGGTCACATAGGAATGGAACTTGAGATATCGGGCTATGAAAACCTCGCATTTACCGCCATGATCCAAGCACGTTTCCTTAAATAATCCCCATATGTTTCAAAGATACATAGTGCAGAACTCAACCATTTATGTTATAAGCAACTAAACGTTTAATCTGAGCATTTGTAGCAAAACTTATGCCCATAACGCTCATACTTGTGGAAAAGGGGAAGGACGTTATATAATGGACTCAACATTTAAGAAATGGGAACCTATACTATATGTTGGAAATATGGTCTATCAAGGCCTAAATTCTAGTGGTCTCTCATTTAGTGGGAGCAATTGAGAGATTGAAATCTTGGCATCTTGCAGAATGGAGCCCAGATTCTTTTACCCCGAGTACGCACGAGGCATCAAGAGTTCACGTGTTGAGAAAGCAATTTCTCAAAGAGGTGTGAGGGTCACCTCCTAGTCAGGATTTTATAGGTTAGCCTCATGTTTAACTGCAATCGGTCAGGGCTTGAAAAATCTAAACGAGAAAAATAGAACCCGAGTACTTATTGAGCATTCGCCCTGTATGGAATGGTCAAGACTTATGGGACATAAGTCCATATCCTGACTGCATTTTCATTTCGTACGGGAAGCCACTCTTCCAAATGCATTATCCGAGTTTGGAAGAGCCAGTACACATGTGCTTTGAGAGGACTCCTATAATTGAGTTAGATCATTTCCCATAGGGGTACACCTGTAATCCATTGAGAGCAGAATGATCGGAAGTTCTGGCTCAGCGGCTTTGATATGGCCAATTATGTGTCTCTGCTTTAGACTGTGAAACATAGGTCTATTGACTATGGAACATAGGCCTATTGTGTCGATCTAAGACTCGATGGAACATCATTGGAGACTAGACCAATGGAGTACACCAATACCTATAGTTATTAAACTGAGATCTCACTATACCTTTTGTCTGATTTTATAATGATGAGAAAAACCTAATAATTGCTCAAAAATACTTTAAATATTTATTGTGAATTTTAGAGAATTTTTTGGAATTTTATTTGCTAAAAAAATGAGGTTTTTCAAATTGTTTGACTCAAATTCCACTTTAGTCCTAATCTGTTAGTGCCATGTGGCGTCCAAGTGGCCATAGGGCTGCCACATGGCAACCCACGCCTCACTCTAGGATCACCGCGCAGCTGGGCGCTAATCCCTAAGAGGGGGACCAAATTGGCAATTGGTTGCCTGTTTTATAAGGGGTTGTGTTATAGTATCTTGTTACATATTGTTATATTTTGTTATATAATGTTATAACTTAAAGCCCATTTTTTATCACATGTCTTAATTAACTCACACATGGGTCATGCATGGCATGTGTGAAGTTTAATTAATTTATTTATTGGATATTAAAGAAAAAATGCATTTTCAAACTTGAGTTGAAAAATATCTTCACACATGTGTGAAGGGGACATTATCTTTAAATTAATTGGCTTGAAATTTTAGATAATAAAGTGATTGGCTATGATAAAGTAGAATATCTTTACATGTGTGAGCTTTGCCAATTACTTCTTTGCCCTTTAGACTTTGTGGTTATCTACTCTAATACATTATTAAAAAAACTAAAGGTATTTTTGTAAGGGCATATTGGATACAATTGGAACAAAAACATAAACATAGGCCAAAGAAAAATGGTAAAGTGGCATAACTTAAGGTTCGGGTGTGTGATAATGGTGTGAAATCCCATCCCTTCATCCTAGTGGCTGGATAGGAATGGGTGGCTAGGTACATTAGCCTCTCATGTGCCTTTGGATTAGTGCATCAAGGGTGTTGATTGGATCCAAGGTTACACCCATGTTATAAAAGCACATCATGAGATCTCAAACCCTAACTATCTCTAAACTGTTGAACTATTTCGGGAATTTCGTGCCCCCCCCCCCCCCCCCCCCCCCCCCCCCCTTTTTCTAACGTTTTGTGAGAGAAAATTGAATAGAGAGATTTTAGAGTTCCATTAATGGTGATCTTGATGGTGGTCCTCTTTTCTTATGCTTAAGTCCATAGTGTGCATTTATCAAGGTAAACTCCATTGAATTTTCTTTTCTCATAAGATCATTTTCTTGACATCTATAGTTGCTGGAGTTTTAAATTTATAAAAGTTTCATTGATCTTAGAATCCATTTGATCATCTTTTATCATGCTTATCCATAGTGTGGTCCTTCATGAGTTATAGCCCATATGCATGAGAATTCATGATCATGCATAGTAATTTCCAGAACTTTTTCATCACGTTTTTACCTATGGGGGTTCATAATCTTTTCATACAAGACTGTTTTGCGAGGAACCACCATGTGTAGTTTGGCCACAACTCTCTTGTTCTTTATCCGATTAGATTCAAACATTTGAAATTCTGTTTTGGATGATAATGCCAGTGTGTTGATATCTTAAGAAGTGATTTTAAGGTGTGTAATTGTTTCCCATTTGGATTACACATTCTTGTGAGATTGAACCACTTTTGTACAATTCAAAGGGACAAAATTAAGTCCTTATAGGGCTTGATTGCATGGCCCCGGCACAAGGGGTTCAAAACATGGCTTCCCTATTTTAATTGGGCATTCTAATTCCCTGTTTAGTCGATTTTATTCCTTAGAATTTTGTTTAGATTAGTTGCATGTTGTAATTAAGCTTTGGGACATAGTTTAAGTAATTTGTGCTATGAAAGTGTAATTCACAAGGTTAGGTATTGATTTTAGAAAAATTAAAACAACTTTTATTACATACACTGAGATGGCCACTTTACATACGTCATCTAATATTTTATTCATCATTACAACACAATATGACACAAAAACAAAGATGATGCCCTTGGACCTAGTCGTTGTCACGTTCTCAGACACATCTACCCAAGACTGAAACAAAACAACAGGAAAACATACCTCTGAGAGTTGTGCAGAATTACCTCCAAAGACTTGGTTCACCCCACACCAGATCACCTTAGATCAATCGCGACATTACTCAGGCAAATTCCTTTTATGCAAACTCGAAAAAACTACTCAAGAGATGTGGCAATCCAAAAAAAGATTTCATTATTCTCCCTCTCAAGGATTGGGCTTTTCTTTGTCATCTAGGGTCTTCTCTTTCTGGTGCACAAGCACCAGCTGAAGATCTCTATTTTCCTTTTTCTCGAGAACCTCTTTGGGTCCTCTTCCCATGTGCAACAGCCCATGAGAATCCCCTTCCTATGATCTTTGGCCCATAGAGAACACCTTTTCTCTATTGCGTTTGTGTGACAGTTTGCAAGAACCTTGTTCTCCTTTTGACACCTCAACCAGCCCATAAAGAACACACTTCTCAACCTCGAAACTGTAGTAGCCTTAAGGTGGATAGCCCTCTGAGAAGACCTCCTTTGTCTTCTCTCACCTAAATGGGGTGGAAATTGTCTTTCACATTTGTGGATGCCTTGAAGTACCCCCTTCATTACATGCAAGGCCCATTAGAAGTTCGTCCATCTTCTTCCTTCCATGCTGAAAACCCTCTTTCCCAATCTCTACCAAGGTTAAATTACTCAACCTGGCTAGGTACACAGCCCTTGCCTGAGCTGAGTAACTCGAGCAGTTCTGAGTGGACTTGTCTGAGTCCTACCCAAGCTAAAAATTTCCTTAAAAAGCTGAGAAGATAAGCGTGGGTTGGACAAGAGAGAGAAACCTAAGTAATAGTACTTGGGCGGCCTCGGCAATTTCTAGAGGCTCAGTAACTCGTTTGTGTCCGAGTGCCAAGATTCAAAACACTGGTCTCTACCACGTGCTCAGTGTTGCAACTAAAGAACATACGTTCTTAGGAAGAGCCTTTGTCTTCCTCTTCAGCATGCATGCCGAAGAGGCATTGCGCCATTGACGGGCAACCCAACTAGGACATAGTTTCAACATCTGAGTTTCAACATCTGCTTGACACCTTTCTCCTCTCCTTGGTGATGGCTTGAAACCCTAGGGACCCTTGTCTTCAACGTCTCACCCTCATAATCCTCTCACACAAATATCTCATGCGTATCAAGAGTGGGTCAAGGTCCTTATATGGACTTTGTTCATAAGTTAAGAGTTTGAATGGTATGGACTTTACCTTCGATTTGCAGATCTGTGGGGTGAGTGAGGCCTTTAATATCATTCATCCTTAAACCCGCCATCATGATCTAAGGGTAAAGGTCAAACCATTTTCCCTAGTTGCTTTATCTCGCACTCTTTCAAACTCTAATCCACATTGGATTATATTCTTCTCCAATTCTACTAAGGTTTAGAGAATCTTTCCAAGCTTTATTGTTTCGTATAAAGAGTCATTCCTTTCTTAAAAAGAATTTCCAGCTACCTTATGTAAATCTGGAGAGGATCTTGAAAGATATCGGTGTTGGTCATTGGGGTTAGAGATAACAGGAGATGTCTCAAATTGCAGTTACACAGTGGTGGCACACACTAATCCATTAATATCTCACAAAATACAAATAGTTTTGATCAGAAATTTTGTTTATATAAATTAGATTTCATGTAATTTCAGTGTTCAAAATTTCACTAATATCCAATTTACCGTCGTCAGAAACCAGATCATCTAAGTTCCCTATTTTCTGCTGCTTATGAAACACTATCACAACAAATAACTCTGAGCATTGTTTCAAAAAGAGGCCCGCATAGCGCCTAAGCCAGCTAGGGGGCCTAGGAGCATCGCCCAGAACTAGGGGGCTGCCCTGGGCGGGGCGTCCCTCGAAGGCCAACTAGGCGCCTAACACCACGCTTAGGCGAGTGCCTAGCGCCCAATCCTGAGCGGCCTGCGCCCCACAGTTTTTGTCTTTTTAAGACCTAAATTAGGGGAATATGGGGTTTAGGTTATTGTGCGAACTAAACAGCTTTGTTTATCTTTAGGGTGGAAAAAAAAAAAAAACCACTTTTTTACATTTCTAAGAGATTGATCGGGTATTTCAAAATTTGAAAAATCGATTCAAACATCGTCTTTTTTGTTTGGATTTGATTTCGATGATTTTTTAAGCTTATTAGAGGGTTTTTGGGAAGTATTTGAGATTGGGAAACATCTCAAATATTGAAAATTGAAGATCGAGCAAAAAGGTTATTTAAAAAATCTTCATATTTGAGATTTTATTTGTTATTTCAATGCCTTCTTCGGTTCTTCTGGAAGTGGTGATCCGGGTTTAAAGTATGGTTATAACCTAAATCCAAATGACAAAAATCGTATCAGATGTAACTATTGCGAAAAAGATACTAATGGGGGTTGAAATAAGATCAAAAAATACCTTGCTAGTATTAGGGGGAATGTTGCCCCTTGTAAAAATGTTCTTGAAGCTATAAGAGGAGATTAAGCAATATATGAGTTTGGTAAAACACAAACAGAAACAAAAGCCTTGTCATTTGGATAAATCTATTTTTTGTTTCCGGGTTGGAAGTATGGTTATGACCCGAAACCAAATGATAAAAATTGTATAAAGTGTAATTTTTTTGAAAAAGATACTAATGGGGGTATTAACTAATTCAACAAGCATCTAGCTAGTATTAAAAGGAATGCTGCTTCTTGTAAAAAGGTTCTTAAAGCTATTAGGGATGAGATCATACAATATTTGAATTTAGTAAAACCAGAAAAGGAAGAAAATGAGCCTGGTTATATGGAAATATCTTATCCAAGTTATTCTAGAAGTGGTGATCCAAGTTGAAAGTGGTGATCCAGGTTGGAAATATAGTCATAACCCGAATCTAAATGATAGAAATTGTATAAGGTGCAATTATTGTGGAAAAGCTATTAATGGGAGTATTTACCAGTTCAAGAAACACCTTGTCGGTGTTAAGGGGGATATTGCCCCATGTAAAAATGTTCCTGAGGCTACCAGGGAGGAGATTAAGCAATATTTGAGTTCAGTGAAACTCAAAAAGCAAGAAAATGGTGAAAAGGCACTAGGTAGAACAGCTAAGACTCTTAGGGCCTCATCTAGACAGAGTAAGAGGGGGGGTAGAAGAAGAAGAGAAAGAAGCAGATTCTGAAAAAACAGAGGAGGACAAGCGTTATATTGAAGAGGGCGATGATTCTGATGATGGTGACCTTGAATTTGATGCATGTGATGAGACTTACCCTACTTTTTTTTATTATGACTGAAGACACTTGACTCTTGGTGTCGAGTCTTAGACTATATATTTTCTTTTATCTTATTTTCTAGTTTTTAGTATCTACTCTTATGTGTATGCTTATCTGGTTGTCACTATATGAAAATATGGATTATGGAGAGTATAGAGTATGGTCTATGGAGTATGGATTATGGATTGTGCCTGAATTTCTAATTTACTGATGGGTGCGGTTTCTATAAGGTTGCAACCTTAAACAATCCAATTAAGGCGCACCTTAAAATTTTATCATAACATGTAATTTTGTTGTAAAAAATTCTTAGTAAATCTATTTTCACACCTAATTAGAAAATTTTAAATTCCAAAAATAGTGAAAATTAAGTAGATCTATAAATATATGAAAATATTGAAAATGGATGGTCTAGATAATGTGTTGCAAGATGCACTATTTCTGGAACTCAAAAACTTTTTTTTTTCATATTCTTACATCTCGATGTCGAGATGATCGATTAGAGTGTTTTTTCAACATTAAAACAACATTTCCGATAGATTTTTGAGGTGCACCTGTGATTCTACATTTTAAGGTTGCAACCTTATATAAACTTTTCCCTTTACTGATTACTATTATATTTTATTTTTGTTTGTGTTAGTAATATATTTATTACAAATATACAATGGTTTGGAACTTTTTGAATTATGGGATTTTTAATATTTTATGATGTATACTCCTATTCACCTGCTCCCCTACCCCTTGCCCCTCTTCTTCAACCTAGGTCCTAGGCCACCCAGGTTCTGGGTGGGCACCTAAGCACTGGACGACCAGGATCCCCCTGGCCACCTAGGTGCCACCCAAAGTTCTTCGAAACAGTGACTCTAAGTTTTAGAGTGAGAAACCGGCATAGTGTGCTTGTGGCAGCCAGGAGTCCTTCAAGGGTCTCAAGCCCACAAAGCGGGAGATTCAAGGCAGAGCCTATCTATACTCCCTCTCAATCCAATTGTTAACTGAATATGGCGATCGAGAGTTCCTAGGGCAGAACCCAAGCTCCAACCCTCCTTGGAATGAGTCCTGCAACTCATAAAGGTTTCACCATGCCACCATATAACTTCCGAGAGGTCCTTATCCTTCCTTGTTAGACATGGATGCAAGTGGTCCTCGTTGCTTCTCTCAAGAGACATGTGGCCTCCCTTAGCTTCATGCAAGTGACACTTGTACAACATTACATACCTCTTTTAATACTAACAATCATTGACTTTGTTGCCTAATGGGATAACCAATTTTGGACCAACCACTTTTTACATAGATCTTTTCTTCTTTTAAGAACTAAAAGGTGGAGGAACTCAATACTTGCATTTGGGAATTGAAAGTGCCTTTTTTGCAGGTAGTTAATTGGAAGTGCCTTTTGATTTCGGAATAGCAGCCTTAAGAGGAGGGAGTGGCCTTATGTGCAAAATTGCACTTATTTGTGCATCCAAACAGTAGGTTAATTATCTCTCTCCAGGTGGAAGGTGGGAGTCTCTACTGGACAAGGTATCACCAGTAGAAAGTAAAAGTTCTAAAGAGCCTTTCATCCCAGTCAGAGCATTCCTAATGTTGTTTGGATACATATCTAAGCATCAAAATGGTATCTTAAGTCCCACCACTAGAGGTCGGAGCTCCTTCCCACAGTGAAACCCGCCTATTAAATAAACAACGCTTGTTTGTGCTTCCAATCATGGGTACCACTCTAGCAGATCTGCTCTTGCTAGAGTGGTGGTAACCAGCTCAGGAGGAGTAAAGTTTTTTTGAGAAAGGTTGACTTTTATAATTAAATGGTAAAAATACATTTGGCTATAACCTAAAGACGACACTCTCACAAGTTGGGTGCTCAGACAAACAGAAGTAATAAGAGGAGGAGATAGAGGGAGAGGTAAGAAGTAGAATAAAAAGAATAAAAAGATATACATCAATAGAAGAGAAAAGAAAGATCGGAGTTCAACAGACTCCCAAAAGGTTCCCATTCCAGGTGTTGCAACGACCGGCGAGCTTTAAATAGCCTTCATAAACTGACTTTGTTGCTGCAAGCTTAGCGGCCGACATCCTTACTGGCTTCCTCTGCTAGGAGAAGTAGCAGCTCGTCGGGAGAGATAAGCAGAGGTAAAAAGGTGGTGTTGGTGAAGTTATAGGGATGTGAAGGCAAGATAGAGAATAAACCGAGCTATGGTGGAACAAAAAGGGAGCTCCGGCTACTTGTGAGGGGCAATACCACAGATCTACCACACCTGAAAAGCCTTTGAAACTAATAGGGGTCCTTATTTTTCCCCCTATTGTTTTCAAGTTCTATTTTCCCCTCTTTTGCTCCGTCACCTCTGTTTCCTATCTATCTTGGTTTTTCCCAAAAAAACCATCACACCTCTTTTTCGACTATCAAAGGAGGAACCTCCAAAAGCGAGATGTAGTCTCAGGTCGGCTATTGAGAGGTGAAAGAAGAATAAAGATAAAAAGAGGAGAGAGAAGAGAGAAGAGAACGGGGAGAGATGAGAGCGAAGGAGGTGGCTTCAGTAGCGAAGTGCAGTCTCTGGTCAACTGCTAGAGGAAAGAAGAGAAGAAGGGAGAGAAAAGACGAGAGGAGAGAAGAGAAGAAAGGAGAGAGGGGAGAGAAAATACAGAAAGTACACAGAGAAAGGAGTAACAGAGAGAATGCAGAGGAGAGAGAAGGTGAATCAAGAGAGAATGTGCATCGAGCAGCGGAATAGATTTATAGAAAGGGGGCAAAAAATAGAGATATGTTGGAAAGAGGGGTTTGATTGATAGGAGATGTGTGAGGTTTTAAGGGATTTGGTGTATTTGGGTGCAACGAGAAATGGGGTCTGGGTATAGAGAAGGTGGAGAAGGTTGGTTGAAGAGAGGGCAGAAAGAAGGTTAGAGAGAGAGAGGGTATAGGAGAGATAGAGAAGTTAGGTTTGAGTGGGGCTATGGGTGTAGAAAAGCTTACCTTGTTAAGAGACTTCCTGCTGAAAAGGCCCAGACGAAGAATGGATTGCTGAAAAGGCTGAGACTGTGATATAATGAGAATTCCCAGTCTCTGCTAGAGCTCTTCTGCCAAGGCTAAAGGTATGAAATAGCACTGCCAAAGCTTATAGAAGAGGTGATGTGCAGGCAGGAGCAAAGGTTATCACTGGAAAGTTATCTGCATTTTCCATGCAACCAAATGAAGTCATACGAAGTACTCCCGCGGTCCCACATCTAAGGCCATCACTTTCTACTCGTAAGAATGACCACTTGTTGGAAAGCTATCAATGAGCTCTACAATGTCTACACTATTTAAGGTGGTTTTGCCATCAGAAAAGCAGGACAAGCCCTCTAAAATTTGATAAATGTTCTTATAACTTCAGTGTGAGATAAAATTCCAAACAATTCACACAACCTTACATCTCTATGGTGACTGCCACTACAAATTATTCCATGATTTCCCATGAACCACATCAAATGAAAGTTGTATTTAACACAAGGAAAAGGTGTGTTTTTTAAGGATCTCAAGTCTTGGTTACCCGGACTCTCACCAAGGCTCACATGCATCTTGTTTTCAGCCAAGGTATTACAAAGGCTTACCCAAGGCTTCTAACAAGCCATGCTCAACGGTCAAGGAAAAAATCATCCTCTCGTTGGCTGTAGGTGACTGCTTTTCCATGTTCAAAGACATGAGGATCATTGGTCTTCCCCCAGCCTAAGCAAGTCAATAAGGACATAGTGTCCAGCTTACTATTGGCTGGAAAATCAGTCTTATAGAGCCACCGGGCACAAGCCCTGATCTCAAGTGCGTCCAATCATGCAAGGCCTTGGCTATTCCTCAGAATATACCAACAATTGAAGGGTAGTTAGGAGAATCCAGAAAACTCAACATAATCCAAAACATATTTCGAACATCTACCAAATTGAAATTTAAGATCCTTAGACTGTGACGTGGAGGACCTTAAACTTTTCCTCAACCAGTCCCAAGCCCGGATAAAGGAGGTGGGTTGTGCTAGGTAGGCGGCCAACGTAAAACTTTGTCAAAAATTTCCATGAATTCTGAATCTGTGAATATGGAATCTTGATTCCAAAGCTTCCAAGAACCGAGATTCCTAAACTAAATTGAATCGCATTTCGAGAAACTTGGAAACGTGATTCCTTTCTTTCAAAATCGAGTTTCGTCCTAGGAAACGCGGAATAGAGATTCCGAAACGGAATCGCTACCGCAGTGGGCGATTCGGGTAACTATAGTTAACCCTCCACATTATGCAATATGTTGACACGTGGAGCCCATGGCTAGTGGGCCCATGCGATCCACTTGGATCTAGTGTGAACATATGTGTGCCAATTGCGTCCACAGGTGTCCCAATGCCCAAAATCACATCTAGATTCTCTTTTGTTTTCTTAAAACAACAAATGAATAGTTCTAAAAATCCCTAAAAAGGCAAAAACATTATTCCAAAAAGATCCTATGCTCCTTACAAAACAAAAAAAACATACAAGTTTCAAGTGACTCTTTTGAGAAAATTAAAAACAATTTAATTCTCTCTAAAACCTCTTTGAAATATGACGAGAAAACTCTGAAAGAGTGGGTACATTGTGGGATGGTACATCAACTTATAACTAGGCACTCCACATTAGCTAACCCTGCAATCACATTCTACCTCTCGAACTAACCCAACAGAGACCATAATCCATCTACCTCTATACAAGGGCTCATGATTGGCCTATCAAAGTCAGCCACAATGCAAATGCATTACAAGGTTGTCTTGGATTTCAGATGTCCCCCCCAAGACAAGTCACTAAGACATGAACACCACATAAGTGAGGGGGTCCTCAAGATATGCAGAATACATACCTCATTGGTTCTAGCTCAAAAGGAGGCGGCCATCATGGGTGCATACCATACAGGTTGTGCCTCGAGGCAATGGCTTTTGACTTCATAGGCCTCCAACTGTCACCTAGGAATACATACTCCTCTTGGCTCTTTGATGACCGCGACTCTTGTACATCAGGCACTAAGACTCTGTCGAGCCCCAAGGTCTAAGTGTATCTGACCTTAATCAATCTAGGCCTAGTCCTTACACCAAGTGGAGTCCATGACACTCCGAAATTAACGCTTTTTTCATCGATAGAGCCCCTTTGTCCTTAATGGATCAATCCTCATCCCCACGCAAAACTAGGGTGTGCCTTTGTTACTATTGGAAAATTCGCCCACTCAACTACCTAGACGGCCAGATGGCCTAAGCGGGTGGGGGTGGGAACATGCATAAAGGCGGGCCAGCCCAGCGCCCGGGCTGGCAGCCGAGGCGGGATGTCTAGGCGGCCCACAAAAAATTATAGAGGGGCAAAAATGCCCCTCAATTCGGGGCATTTTCAGTTTTTTTGCCCACAATTCTTTTGAATTAAGACCATGGGCGGTCATTTTAACCCACAAACCCCTTGGAGAACCAATTTCAAGCCAAAAACACTCAAATCTGGAGTTGTTTTGAGAAATCCAAGATCAAACGAAAACATGAAATTCTCGATTTCTTGCGAAATTGAAAAGCTTTTGCACTCAATCTTTTGGGGCTTGAAGGGGTTGTGCAAAGAGGTTTTGGCAACCGAAACTCACCCTTTTGAAACTTGAAGGAATCTGTTTTAGAGGTTAGAGATTTTCAAGTTTTGGATTTGGGTTTTATGAGCAATTATATATGTCATAAGATATTTATACATATTATTTTTTTTGTTTTTTGTTTGTGATATTTGTAATTTATTTCATCTTTAGAATGTGGAATAGTATGTTTTTCATGTGGTTTAACTTTGTTTACAAATTTGGATTAGGATTTCATCATCATCAACAAAGCCTTTTCCCAATTAATTGGGGTCGGCTACACGAATCCTGGTATGGTATTATGCTCTATTAAGGACCCATACCCTTAGTGAAGCCATAAGTCACCATATCTTTTCTCACTACTTCCAACCATGTCCTTTTGAGTGTACCCTTTGCCCTTTTGAGCCTTCCACTTCAACTAACTCGGACCTCCTAACAGGTGTTGTACTAGGTTTGTGCCACATATGGCCAGCCCACCTAAATCTACTTTCCCTCGTCTTATCACCTATTGGTGCCACACCTAAATTCTCTCGAATGTATTTATTTTGAATTTTATCCCTTCTTATCTTGCCAGTTATCCATCTCAACATCCTCATCTCAGCTACACTCATTCTATAGGTATTTTTTTTTTTACCGTCCAACATTCCGCCCCATAAAGTAAAGCTGGTCTCACAGCTGTCCTATACAATTTTTCCTTCATCGTCATTAGTATGCGGCGATCACGTAAAACTCCGGCTGCAAATCTCCATTTCGCCCACCCAGTTTTAATTCTATGTGTGACATCTTCCTCAATCTCTCCATTTTCTTGGATTATTGACCCAAGATATTGGAAGTGCTCTCTTTTTGGTATTTCTTGGTTGTCAATCTTAACTACTTCCTCGTCTCTACTATTATTTTTAAATTTGCATTCCATATAGCCTATTTGTCCGTCTAATTTTAAAACCTTTAGATTCTGAGCATCCTTCCAAAATTCATTGTGTTGATGCCGTTTCGGGTCTCATCAAACAAAACTATGTCATCTACAAACAACGTGCACCACGATACCTCATCTTGTTGGTGCATAGTTAAGTCATCCATATCTAATGCTAACCCCTAATGTAGACATATTGTCATTGAAAATTCACTTGTCTCTCCACTAGTTGTCTCTCACCAAGTCGATGTAGTGTTTAGAGACTGCTTTCTTTTCCAACACCCACCAAATCAAATCCCTAAGAACTCTATCATAAGCTTTCTCTATATCAATAAAGACCATGTGGAGGTCTTTTCCCTTCACTCTAAAGCTTTTAGGATTTGAAACCCAAAACTCATTAAATATAAACCAAATAAAACCCAATTCTTTCTTCAACTTGTCTGTTCATTATATTTGTGTTAATTGTGAATTTTCCAACTTTAGTATATTGATTTGTATAGTTTGGTTGTGTTTGAAGTTTTTAACCTTTCTACTTCAACTTTGGATTAGGATTTGAAATCCAAAGTTCAATAACCTTAAACCAAAATAAACCAAATTCTACTAGCCCCCCTTGTGTTGGGCTACTTGCCTAGTATTGGGGCTCTCAGCGCAGCAAATACATCCTCATCCTCCTCTACTCCACAAATATCAATTGTCTTGAGGAGATCAGCTTGTTTCTTGCGACACATAAGGAAGCATGAGAATCATATGGTATCACAATAATGACAGATTTATGGAGTGATGGAAAGACCCGCAGTATTATGAACTTTGTGGTTAATTGTCCCTTAGGGACAGTGTTCCTTAGCTTTATAATGCATCTGATAAGATTCATAATGCAGAATTCATTTCTAAAACTGTCGATAAGGTTGAGATGAGGTGGGAGAAGAGTATGTAGTTCAAGTAGTCACGTAGTTGGTGGCAGCGAACTGCAGACCATTTATTTATGAGTAAGAGACCCCATATTTTTTAGACACTGTGCAGCACATTGTATTGACCTCATGCTTGAGACCTTTGCAAAGAAGAGCACAATTGGAAATAACCCCATCAAAGCAAAGAAAGTATCAGTGTTCATATCATAGTTACAATCATAGCTAGGTAAATCGATTTATATCTTTCAAATTACAATCATAGCTATTTTACAAATTCTAAGTAGTGAGTTACTAACTTAGTATATACTCTTTATGCTTATGTAAATAGGTATTGGCCCTCATGAAGAAATACACAAAGAAGAGGGAGTTGGTGAGGCCTGGGGCTACAAGATTTGCCACTGCATTTCTTGCCTCCAATCTATTTTGAGCCAAAAATCCAAGTTCAAGAAAATGTTTGTTTCAGAGAGTGGACCCAAAGAGAGTGGGCCAAAATGTCTAAGGGTAAGGAGACTACAAAAATTGTTATGGATGAAAGATTTTGGAGTGGAGTTAATAACCCCTTCTTGTGGTGGGCCCATTAGTGCAAGTGTTGAGAATGGTGGATGGAGAAAAGGAACCACCCATGGGTCATACTTATGAGGCAATGGAGATGGCTAGAGAGGAGATAAAAAATAAATTTGGACAATGATGAAGAAAAGTATGCCCAATTCTTGAAAATGATGGATGACAAGTGGGATAAACAGTTGCAGAGGCCCTTGCATCTAACAGTGTGCGTGCATATTTCTATGCTGACCCACATATGTGGACTCAGAGTTGCTTCATGCAAGCAATTAATGAGCGCACCATGAGACTCATAAAAGACCGAGATGTACAGATAGATTCTCAGCTGAACTAGAAAAGTATAGGTTAACTGTAGGAACACTTAGCTCAGAATTGGCAGTTAGGCAAAGGGCAAAGATTCCTTTAGGTATGTCCTAACAATTTAATTATTAAAAGTATTCTCTAATATATGTTCAAGATTTCTTTAAGTCATGTTCTCTTTATGTTTTGTGCCTACTGTCTAGCTTCATGTTGACCAAAAGGACATGGTTCGAAGTAGTGAGAACAGATATAGAAAACTTATGGCCTCATTGAGGGTATGACCCTTGATAAAGCAGAATGGCGGACCAAGATTCGTGCAGTCAACCCCAAATAGTTGGAAAAAGGCTCTGATGATGATCATCATCATCATGTCTAGCTTGGGCAAATCATGGTAGATCAGCCCATTACCTATAGCAGATGGCTACTCGCATTCTTTATTTAACTTGTAGCTCATCTGGTTGCAAACATAACTTCAACACATTTAAGATGGTGGATACTACATAGCAGATAGACTTTTGAGTTTTGACATGAACTTTGCACTCTTTGTCATAATGTATTATATTTATGGACACATTTCAAATTATTAAATATTTCACAGGTGCATACAAAGAAGAGGAATAGGCACAAGCAGAAAAATATGAATAACGTGGTGTATGTGATATTCAACTGAAAGCTGAAAGAGTGTTACTTAGAGAGACATATTTGACCCCATTGTGCTGGAGAACATGGATGATACCAGTGAGTGGGTAGTAGATAAAGATAAAGATAATGATGAAGAAGTCCTCCCTGGAGAGGGATTAACCTGGAGCCAAGCTCAAAGGCAGGTTCACCCCAAAGCCCTTCACGACTCACTAAATCACAAACAAAAGGGAAGAGGACCATGAGAATAATTGAGGAGGAAAAGGCGGGTTCAGAGGAGATCAAGGAAGATGAGCAGTATTTGGAGGAAGGGGATGACTCCGATGATGATGTCCTAGCATCATCATCAGCTTCAGATGTATCAGGTGGTGGAAGGGGCCTTGATATGGCTAGTTATGATTATTCATATATCTCAATTTCCTTTATGAGTTCATCACGCTCGTTTGAAACATTGGATGCTTTTTGTGCAAGAGTTGAAACTTTAATGTTTTATATGAGTTGTGGTGGTTCTATATACGCTTTTCTTTAGTGCTTAACTATTTGATACAATTTATGATTCACAAATATATAAGTTTAGGTTTCTTTTCTTTTTTTTTTATTTAAGTTTTAAATTAGGTATTTTAATTCATATCCAGGGGTGTTAGGTATTTAACCATACACTATAAAAAAAAACGACAATTTGGCGCCTGTCTCTGGGTGCTCGCCTAGGCGGCTTAGATCCCCCATCACCTAGGTGCCGCCTAGCGCGTTTTCCAACATTGGCTCTATATCACACCAATAACATGAGAGCCCGACGTAGAGCAATGCAAGAGTTATGGCCTTTAAAGCCCACAAAACCCAATATATATGGAAAGAGAGAGAGAGAGAGAGAGAGAGAGAGAGAGTGCAAGAGAGAGACCATAATAGGGTACTATCACCGGCCATCATTTCATTGGATGGTAATGATCTCCCAAGAGACAAGTTTCCATTGTCCAATAGACCAGATGATAATTTCTCTCAAGAAACAACTGATTGAAAGAAATCCACAATAAGATATGAGCATAATCGCACCTCACCAGTACCCTGCTTGGCTTGTAATGTAAAAACAATATCTAAGCATTTCTTGATGTCAGGAATCTTTGCCTGTGACCAACAAAGAAAAGAAACAAACGTCAAACAAGTATTTTGTTCTTGATAATTAACTATATGGAATTGTCAAATGATTGTGCTTCATATAAGTAGAAAAAGCATATCAAGATGATGTAGCAATACAAGTGAAAACTTTACAACTCAATTAAACACATGCAGAAAGATTTCTAATATGGCAACTAAGAAGTATAACTATAAAACAATTCATTTATCCATCAAAAGCTTCACTAAACGAGTGAGCTTTCTTGTAGTGCTAGAAGATAACAAATGTGGAGTATCAAGCACCTGAAGATCCCTCTGTTGAGCAAGAAGTTTCATTTCTGCTACCTTGTATTGTTGAAGCCTACAAAGATCAAGCCTCGCATGTAAGTGCCTATATAAAACAATATCTGCAATTGCAACTTCAACTCCTACATTTGTTGTCATTGATACGATAGTTGTTGTCGTTGTTGTTGTGTGTGTGCATACGCATCTCCAAGAAACTTTAAATGCATCTACAATAAAAAGGGTTTGACAACACTCCACTAAAAGTCAAACAATTTTTATTTTTTTTGGGTTAGAAGGAAACTTTTAAAATGCCTTCTAACATTAATAGAGTTTAACACCAGTGGTTGAAAATTCAATGACCCAACTGAGAATCGCCACAATTGGCTCAGAATTAGGTGGTGCCCTAGTTCCGGATGGTCCCGAACAAGGGAATCACCAAGGATATCTAGGACCAAGTGGTTCACTATAGTGAAGAACTCAGTTTACTGTGAGAGTCAGGCAATTACCAAGTCTTGGGCAACTTTTTTTCTTTTTTCAAGTTCGTTCTTTTTTTGCCATTAGGTTGAGTCGCCCAGATTCGGCAAGCCGACTTGGGAATAGGCAATCCCACTTGGATCGGTAAGTGCCCTACCCATACCCCCGCTTCTAGTTTTTCAAATATTTTCTAATACCACTCCTTACAAAAGGTCAGTTTCTTGTTTGCCATACCTTGAGACAAGCTAGACACATTATGGTGACGACTGTTCTACAACTTTATTATACCAAAACCAATGTCCAAAAATT
Organism: Amborella trichopoda; assembly: GCF_054954075.1. Classification (NCBI taxonomy): domain Eukaryota; kingdom Viridiplantae; phylum Streptophyta; class Magnoliopsida; order Amborellales; family Amborellaceae; genus Amborella; species Amborella trichopoda. The sequence continues at coordinate 54,439,457 of NC_142337.1, forward strand.
CGGCTGCCCAAGGCGTCCTTGCTCCTGAGCGCCTGCCTAGGCGACCAAGGCGCAGCCTAGGCGACCAAGGCGCAGCCTAGGCGGTCGCCTCAAGCCAGGTGCTTTGGAATAAGGCCGATTAATGGGGTAATATCCCTTGAGCTTCCAATTCTAAGAGTAATGTTCACAGTAAAAGGGCGAAAATTCAAGTGAACAAGGTTCAATCTTATATGTGTTGGGATAAGGAAACTACGAATAAACACATGTACTGTCAAAAATATCAATAAACAAATGAATACTTACACATGTGCTCTCAACAATAATATGACTTCGATGTGTTGGGCAAGGGAACTATGAGTAAATAAATAAATACCTCAATGTGTGCAGTTGTTTATAAAAATATTAGAATGGTATTGTAGCCCCTACAGAAAATCCCATGTAGAAGTTTGTTTCTACATGTGTAAGTGGTTGGACATAGATGGACATCTACGGCAGTTGTTTATAAAAATATCAATAAAAACATAGATTAAAAGTGTGCTTTCAAAATTTCTACACATGTAAGTTTTTGGACATGGATGGACACATAAGGCAGTTGTTTATAAAAATATTAATCAATATATAGACACCTGTCCATCTAAGGCACTTGTTTATAAAAATATTAATAAAGACATAGACACTTACAAGTGTGCTCTCAAAATTTCTATAAGTGTAAGTTGTTGGACATCGATGGACATTTAAGGCAATTGTTAACAAAAATATTAATAAACACATAGACACTTGTCCATTTGAGGCAGCTGTTTATAAAAATATCAATAAACACATAGACACAAGTGTGCTGTCAAGATTTCTACACGTGTAATTATTCCCTAATTATTTATATCATTTATCTTATTATCTATAATTATCTAAGAAGATAGATAATACTTGTTGAGTTCAAGTCTAAAGTTCCAAGTGGGCTCGCCACAAAACTTAGCCAAATCCAAGCCTTGAAACTATGTTAAAATGAGGGAACCAAGAAGGCATGGATATTCTGGCAGCTTAACTGACACTTATCCATCAAAGTAATTTAGGTTTATGGTGACAACATGAAAAAACCAAATTCTTTTTGTCAAATGCTAGGGCATAAAATACTTGCCATGAGAACAACTCGATTTTGATCCAACAGCATATGGTGGACACCGATTCTAGGCAAAGATGTGTCTTTAGACTTCATAATTGAAGAATTGAAACTCCAAACCAAATTTGACCAGAGAACACACAAGACAACCTCAAACCAAGAAAAATTTCAAAAGATATGCAAGGGTCCTGGATTTGACTCCGGATTTTTTATAAGCAACCTTTTGATTTACACTCTCCCACAATTTGGTAGTGAGAAACCTCCGACTGACTTCAAATCTCAAGCTACATAGTAACAAGACAAAACCAAACACAAATATACCCATAGGGCTAATGATTCTTGTTTACCCAGCATAATTAAGGCAAGGGATCTCTGCAACTTTCCTTGGCCCCCAATAGCATTGAGGATTTAGGAAAAGCCCAAATTCTCTCCTACTCGTGGGTAATCCTCAAGCATCTTAGCCTCTAACCTTCTTCCTAAACGCAATACTTTGATCAAGCTTACAACCTCCACGAGGATAGGTTGGATTGGGCCAATTCTCACCCTAGCAAGCTCTCTAGGTTGGGGACTCAAGGAGGTTGGGATGAAAATTCACCCAAGCCTACAATTCTCTCTCTAAACCTTTAATCAAATGTCCAATTAATAATCAACCCCTCAAAATGGCCAAGGGGTCGGGAACAGTTCCCAAATTTCTCATTGGAGGTCGTGATTCCCATTCAGAAGCCCGATTCAACGATTCCGACTAAGAATCTTCACGGAACTTTGTTTCCGTGAAGTCCAAAATCTTGATTCCTTATGTTAGGAATCTCGATTCCAACACTTATAGAATCTCGTTTCCAATACTTATTGATTCTTAATTCCAGAATTGGTGAATCTAGGGGTGGCAATGGAACCAGATCTGGACCCGGCTAGGGAGCCGAGGACCCGTATGGGTCCAAAAATTTCACCCAGAAGGTCGGATCCAGGTCCAAATCTTGGATCCGAACACTATTCGCGTCAGGGTCCATGTGGACTCGACCCAAATAGTATTAATATTTAAACAATATTTAATATGTAATATTTTAATAAAATTTAAATAAATATAACCATAAATTTTTAGATATAATATTTAAATAATACATGTATATATTTAACATAATATTTGAATATATTTAAATTATATTTTTTTTTATTTGTGGGTTGGGTCCGGGTCTGGGTCCCATAAATTTTGTTCGGGGTCCAAACCGAACCCGACCCATTGCCACCCCCAGATGAATCTCGATTCTATACTCGTTGAAACTGGTTTCCACATTTACCAGAAATTTACCGCTTCCCTCTTTTCTTTTTTGCTTTTTTCTGAGATGCTTAGAAGTTTTGAAGGCATCAAACTTCTCGAGCTAGACACTCAATCTCAAGCTAGAAGGTGTATTCATATTTTTTCGCATGAAATGACCAATAGAAACCAAAGTGATGGTCATTCTCTAGTTAATTCTTTAAGTATGCACATATTGATCCGATGGCGAGATTGCAACTTCAATATATTAGAAATAATGTAATACAAATAATATAAACATACATGTATAGAAATGTCTGTCAATGAATGGCATTGAGACATGTATTGTTTACCTCTTAGTTCCCACTCAATTCCAAAGATGTTGGAATCTCGATTCTATAAATGAAGGAATCTCGATTTCATATTGGTCGATTCCAACTAGGTCGAAAACTCAATTCCAATGAGCTTAGAATTTCGAACCATCTTTGTAGGGATCTCAATTCTATTTTGGATGAATCTCAAGTCTTAAAAATACGAATTTCATCCCCCATGATTCCTCTTGTACAGATGTCGGTTCCAAAAACAATAATCTTCCAGCCGCGGCAGTTCCATGCTTCCGATTCCTAAATCGATTGGGTTTCCAAATCGCTTCGGGTAACTATGGGGTGGGGTATTTACAGAATTGGGGATGAAATTAGAGGTTTGCCCCTTTTTTGTATCTTAGCGGCAAGTCAGTCATGGGTTTAAGGCCAAAACATCACCCATTTGACATTGGAACATATGCCCTACTTCCATCATCAATTTTCCTTCCCATTTTAGCTCAATCACTATGGTTCTTGTACCAATTTTGCTCCACAGATCAACGGGAACTTGAGTTCAGAATCATTTGGCACAAATCTCACCAAAAAACTCCACATATTCATGAAGTTATAGATAAACTTCAGCAGGTCCTATTTTCGCCTCCAATAGGCTTCAATTTGTTCTTAAGCCTTGGGGCCAATGCTGCCATGAGCTATGTAAATTTGTGAAGGATTGAGTGAAGACTATATCTGCCAATTTTTTTCAGCTCAAAATACCTTATGGTTTCAAAGAAATTGAAGAGAGAAGGCATGGGGTAGTGCAGCCTGCTACAAGCCAATGCCCCTTTGTAATCTTTGCTTTGGTATTAAACCACTTTGATATTTAAATGAGTTTGTAGAAAGTGAATGAGGAACATTCCCTCCAATTTCAGTTCATTTCACCATGGGATTTGAGGGAAATCAACGGAACAAAGCTCTGGGATCATTGCAGCCTGGGGCAGTGCTCCTATTTGGAATTTGTGGTGTCAATGTAGCCACAATCAGTGTGGCACATTTCCTAGCGTCAGTGCAGCCAGTTAGGACCTCGGCATGGCCAGTTTTGTGACTCTCAGGAAATGGGTCAATTGATATCAAAAGGCCCCAAATTTAGGGTGATGAACCAAGGACACCCTAGATTAAACTTCCACCCATTTCGGGCTCATTCTGACTTCTCCATACCAAGGTTTCAAAAAACGCTTGGCAGCCTGCCTGGCGCCCAGCCCCTAGGCGGGCGCCCAGAACCTCGGGCGCCAGGTAATTTAAAAAAAACGAAAAACGCCTAGCCTGCCGGCCCAGGTACATCCGCCCGTGTAGGGCCGCCTGGGTCTAGGAAGGCGGATTTTTGGTCCATGCCGCCTAGGCGCCAGGCAGACCGTTTTTTAAAACAATGTTCCAAACTGGGGTATTGACCAGATTTACCCTTATGATCCAAACGACAGTTAGGTGTAGTCCAGTGACCTAGATAGCTTGATTTTTGCAAAGATGTCCCTCTTGGCTCATCTTTTAGTATCCTCTGAATTTTGCCTCATTCCAAGGCTGTTTCGAGGCCTTACAGAGGGCACTTAGCCTAGCTTGAGTTAGGGAGTTTAATTTCAAGTTATACTTAAGTTAGGACTTTTTAGTCAAAAGTTATTTGTATGGACAAATATTGTCCAAAACAATAAATTTTCAATATAAATAGGGGTGTGGATGGGCTGGAGAGGCATTCACGCATTCCCCTTTTCAGAAAAAAAGAAACACTTTTTCTTGGAAAAAAAAGAAGCCTAAAATTGAGCCCTACGTGGGAGGAAGCAATAAGGTTTTTCCAAAATTACATGTATCAGGGTGTTTTCTTGCTGATTTCTATTGTTTCTTTAAGTTCTCTACATCAACCTTGCCGAGGCCGAGTTACTCAGCTGAGTTCAAGTACACTAGGACAAGTCTTCAAACATTGATAGAGAGAGAAGAAAAGAACAGGAAAAAAAAGTAAATAATAAGACTAGAATAGAGAAGGAAATGTGAAAACTCAAAGGAAGATAAAAGGTCTAGACCCTAGTTGATATGGCTAACAATTGAAAGAAAAGGGAATGCAAAAAAAAAAAATGCAAGATGTTGTGAGAAACAAATGCGCCATGCAAAAAAGGAAACAACAAAAGAAACCCAACAGAAAAATTAAGAAACCAATCACTTGACAACAGGACAAAACAATTTTCAATGCATATAATTATTGATAAATATGTAAATATGTAAGGAAAAACACAAAACAAAAACAGTTTTATCCACCTCAATGTCAAGAAGGCACCACAACCACGATGTAAGTACCATGCCTGCAGCCTTGTAGTTATGTTTAGCATATTGAAGGATTGGGTAGCTCCACAATACCATTAAACAAAATAGGAAAGGAATAAAGCACAAAACAATGACAAACTTAACAAGAATGAAACAAATATATTAAGCAAACATTACGTTCGAATCACCTAACATAAAAATGTAAACCCAGAAAAGAATCAGATAACTGGAAACCTCTAAGCACCTCAAATAAAAGGACACATGTATTCAAGAATAACAGGCTACAAAATAGGAGATCACAATGAGTGTTAAACAAAATACATAAAAAAAACCAGACTTAATCCAACGAGATGAAAAACCAATATGCCATTCTAGGTTCCCAATAGTTTATTAGGCATGCATCAGAAAAGAGCATGTGATCCACGATACCATGGAACACCAAAACCCTGATTTTCAAATTCGAATGCTGACATAGAAACCCATAGTAAAAACTCTCCCAAAATCATGAAAAGAAGGAAAAGGAACAACAAGTACATAATGATGGTAAATAAGATAATTAAAGAACTGACCTTTCTTGAAGAAATCCTAGGGCTGAGTTGGCATCGAAACCAGATTGGGTGAGAAAGGTGTGCACATCTTCAACGAATGAAGCAGCAGGTATTCCCCTTCTCTCTGTTTCTGTTGGAGATGAAAATGAAGTCGCCATGGCCCTCCCTCTCTCGAGGAACCAGCACGACACTGAATGGTTTTAAAAGGAAGACATCGAAATTTAAGAGCCCCTTATTCGGGTCAAAATATCTTTGTTACCCTTGAGCGGGAGGAGGGAATTCTTCCATTGGTTCGAACTGCGAAATCGCTTGCATGCAAAATTCAAGGTTCTAAATTTTGGAATGGTATACCACGCGACCACTTATTCACAATTACTACTAGTCATTAAATATTAAATTTGATGGTTTGGGATGTGTTATTGGAGTTATTTTTTTGAATTTTAAGTCCAATCAATGACATGTTTGTAATCGTACAATTTGAGATATGAGAGACAAGAGTGATTTTGATCTCTTTATATTAAAAATAAAAAAAAATTGTTTAATACGGGCCCGAACTACATTTCTACATAAGCGGTCTAGAAGTATAAAGCATCCACCTTAAAGATGGATGCAAATAAGTGGTCCATCTAAAACAATTGAAACTAACGGTCCAAATGTTTTGTTAATAAAACTATTATTTCTAGTTCTTTTAAATTAATTCATTTTTTCTTTGTCCAAAAATTAATTCATTTTTCTATATTTCACGATCTCCATGTTGGAGATTAGGTGTCCTTAAAAATTAAGTCTAAAAATCCATCTCAAAAATATATTTATTAAAGGCCGCATTTCTACGTGCGCAAGCTTGACCCGCATGCTAACCGCGTCCAAAAGCAAATGGTCTCTTTGCATACTTTTACTTAAAATTTGGGAGAGAATCTTCAAAAATTATATTAAGGCTATTTGTTTCACCCCAACTTTTAAATATATATTCTTTTAATTCTAATGAACATTCACAAAAAAAACTCAAAACATAACTCGAAAAATAATTTTTTAGCTTAATTAACCATTTTTGTATCTAAGCTTTAAAAACATTATTTTCTTTTCTAAATTGTTTAAATAGATGTATTATCATTAAATTAACAATTGTAAAAAAATAAACATTGATTTTGAATTCTTAAAGGTGTAGATCTTGAAATTCACCAAATTGATGATCTAGATTCATTATTGGAGGAGACTCATTTTGACAATATCTAGGGTACAAATTGAATTTTATTTTTGTGAGAATTATTATTGGCATGAAAAGAGTGTCTGCAAAATTTTAGGAATCATATACAAATTGCTTTATGATTATTTGAATTTTGAGTTTGGAGACACTTAGACCTAGCCCTTCAAAAATTGGATGGTCTCGATTCAATCTTGTGGACACTAGTTTTTTCTAGTACATTGAGAGTTTATTTGAGATTTTTATTAACTGAGATTAGTCTATGGCTTGTAGATATTACATCCGCAAAATTTTGAGATCTAAAAAGTATATGAGATCTAAAAAGTATCCTTTAGCATGTATTTTGCTCGAAGGAGTAAATGAATAGTACACTCCTACCGGAGTAGGAAGTCTTTTTGGATAAATGAAAAGCAACCAATATATAGTTATGTTAAGGTGCTTAAACATGGAGTAATTTATCATTGTACTCAACAAAATTTAGACATTTTTATACTCTTATTTTGTACATAAGGTATTTTTTTAATAAGGATATTTTTTATCATTAAGATGGATGTGACGTTATCTATATAAAGTATGACATCACCCATGGCCACACTAAAAAAAAAGCTCTATGTATAAAACAAGGGCATATATGTGTCCAAATTTTGTTGAATATAATAATAAATTACTCCATAGTGTGAGCACCCTAACATAACCCTATAAAATAATTTATTATTTTACTTAACAAAATTTGAACACATATATACCCTTGTTTGGTATATGAAGCTTTTTCTAGAATGACATTTTTGGTAATTAAGAGGGGTATAATGTCATCTGCATAAGGTGTAACATTACTCACATAAAACATTAAATGAAACTAGTGTGCTTCATATAGGTAATGTCACACTCATATGGGTGATGTCATATCCCTCTTAATGACTAAAAATATCCATATTAAAAAAATCCTTGTACAAAACAAGGGTATAAAAGTGTCAAAAATTATTGAGTGCAATGATAAATTACTCTATTTGAAGGTAAGCTCTAATTTGATTATTTAGAACCTAGGCTTTGTACAAACTGCACTCTAACATATTATAATTAGATATATATACATATATATATATATATATTATTTTCACCTCACCCTACAAAATCTCTTTCTTCCTGTTGCACAACAAGCTCCCTCGTAAATCTTATTCATTCAGAACTAATTCCAAGCCATTCAAATCCCCCTCCCCCTCTTAAATCTCATTCATTTAGTGCTAATCCAAGCCATTCAAATGCCCCCCGCCCCCTCTTCTCTTATTTGCTCAAAATGTGAATGATCAGGAAGCGTAAAAAGCAAAGGTACACAAATTGATGATGAAAGTTCATCATCCCTTTTGAGGAATACCTCTGTATGATGGATTACATATACATAGTGAATAATACAAGTTCATCATCCCTTAAAGGATTACCTCTGTATAATGGATTACATATACATAGTAAATAATATGATTCATAAAGAAGAAACAATACATCTCGCCTATAAGACATTAGATGACTTCTCTAATCTCCAGCTACTACTAGGTTTCTTTCACTTTTTACTCTTCTTCACATGGAATTTGTCTATCATCTTTGTTTTTAGGAAAATTGTTTCGTGCGGGCTGGACTGCATGACTACATATGTGGTCCAAAAAGTGTAAAGCATCTATTTTAAAGATGGATGCAAGTAGGTATTCTATCTAGAAACAATGGAATCTAACGGTTCAAATGTTTTCTTACTATAATTATTATTTCTAGTTTTTAAAATTTATTTATTTTTTCGTATACATGATCTCCATGTTAGAGATTACATGTCTTTAAAAATCAAGTCCAAACATCCATTTCAAAAATAGATTTATTAATAGTCCCGCATTTCTACATATGCGGGTTTGGCCGCATAGAAACCCGGTCCTTGTTTTTATTGATCGGCCTATCTGGGCATATCTCTCTTACCTCTCCCTGCGTGTCTCTCGAATTCACTTCATCATTCCTTTTATGTAATGTCTAACTTTGACATCATGGATGTTATCCATAAACATCACCTAATAGCGGATTATGCAACATTAACCTCTGCTATTAACTTTTCCATATTGTCAAAACATTAACCCAACACTAAGTTGCAGACTATTTTTAAGTTGATGAATTATCGAGTCGAATTTGCTAATTCAGTGTCGCATCGGTCGATGCCGGACACTATAGAAATATCTTTAAAATGTGTCAAAGATAGATTTACCAAGGGCTGCACTGAACAATTATGGACTACCCTTGATATAAGCTCTATATGAGCATGAGCCAAGGTTTGATGATTGCCAAAGGGTTGACATGAGCTTTGTATTGAAATAGGAGTCAATGTATAGCAACAATAATGAGCATGAGCCTCCTCGGATACACATCGCTCTTGATAAAAGCTTTGTAGAAGCATGAGTCATATTAGAGATTGATCTTATCAGCCATAAGTTTTATTTGTAAATTACATATTGAATTTTTACTTAAATATTAGATTGTGATAAATTTTTGAAACCGTAATCCATAAATTGCAAAGTAGATTATTGATATTGTTCAGGACCCTAATTTATAGATTTACTACAATTTTTTGAAACCCTAATCTTACATACTATTTATTTTAATTTTCCAAAAGCCTTATTTGTAGATTACTTGAAAAATACATGATATATTACACTAATTTCTCAAATCCTAATATACATATTAGTTGCTATAAGTTTTTGAAACTATAATCTATAAATTGGACGCAATTCTCCCTACTTATTGAAGAAGGGTTGTAGCCATTCTACTCTATTTGGACGGCGTAGATTTTGTGCACATTTTAAGAGGGAAACCAGGTCGTTTTGGTGCTTTTCCTTTCCCCATCACATAGATCCCTTCACACACAGTGCTGGTAACAAAATTCAAAGAGAAGCCTAGAGATGCCATGAAAGAATATACAAATAAACCTAACCTATGTCAAAGGAAAGTGTAATATTGTCTACTAGGTTAATATGGAAAGTATATATTGTAAAACAAGATATTGTACCTATACGTACTGATTACAATATACAACTTCCATATTAACCTAATAGACAATATAGATTTTCCTTTCACAACCTATAGCTCTACAATGTTAAATTTAAAAGGTTTCGAAAACCCTAGTTTTCCTCCCAAGTATCCTAGGGTTTTCCTCCCAAGTATCCTAGGTCATTAGCTTTATGGATGAAACCAGTGGTATCGTCCATGAAAACCTAAATTTCTCTCAGAAGGTTTCTATCACAACACTATTGAAATTAGTGGTGAGGAAAATCCAAAAATACTAGTGGTTTTTTTTTAGAAAAATCACATGGTGATGAAAACCCGATGAAGCTAATTATTCTAAAAATAATAAAAAAATCCCACCTCTAATTATGAATAAAAAATTGAAGTTCTATGTACCGTTGATATCAATATTGAGAAGCATCATCCTGTGTTCTCAAAATTTCAAAGTAACTTTGATATCAATATTGAGAAGCATCATCATGTGCTCTCAATTTTTCAAAGTAGCTTAAAATGGTCTTTAGAGTCAAATCTAGATGAGATGAATCACACACTTAGGGTGTGTTTGATAACTGGACGTTAGGGAGGAAGAAGGAACTTCCCCATTACTGTAAGTTTCGTATTTGATGCACGGAACTTATACAAAAAGTTCCATCTAAAATGATGGAACTTAAACTAGGAACTTGGTTCCTCAAACCCTATTCTGCCTCCCTCCTTATTTTATATTTATATTGGTAATTTATATTTTGTATTTATATTTATATTATATTATAATATTTTATTTTATATATTATATATAATATAAATATATATTAATAAAATAAATATAAAATACACTATATTATATATTATATTACGTTATATATAATATATATTTTATATTTTATTGTTTTATTATATAATATATTTTATTTATGTAATATATATTTACAATATTATATATAATAAACATATATATTAATAAGATAAATATATATAATATACTATATTATGTTATATATATTATATAGTTATAACTAAATTATTAACATATTTGTATTATATAGTATATATATTTATGTAATATGATATATTTCATTATATAATATATAATATATAATATGTTTATATATATAATATATGCTATATACTATATATTTATGTATATAATATATTATTTATGTATATAGTGTATTTTATATTTATATTATATATATTGTATATTATATACAATATATATAATAGATATTTATGCAATATAAGATATTTTATTATATATATTAAAAACAAATATAAAATACACTATATTATATATTATAGTATGTTATAAATATTATATATTTATATTCAAATTATTACCATATATTTGTTTTATATTATTATATAATATATATTCATTTAATATAATATAATATATTACATGATATAAAATATAATATATTTTGTTGTATAAATTTTATGTATGTAATAGATATTTACAAAATAATATATACTATAATGTTTTATGTCTAATATAAAAATAATATTTAAATAAACATGACTTTATATTTCGACAGGTTGTCAAACACACACTCGAAACTTCCTTAAATAACTTCTTTCTTCCTAGCAAAGAAGAACTTACAATTTTCAGGAGACATTTACCTTCCAGTTATCAAGCATACCCTTAGTGAATAATTCGTTGCAAGAGTAATGATGATCCTCATATTTGAGCGAGAATTCGAATGGGTTTTTCAAAAGGGTTAACCAGTAGTCTGAACTCTAAATATTTTTTACAAAAATTAGATTATTATAATATTTGAAACCTTAATTTTTAGATTAATGAAAACCAATCATTAGATCACTAAAAGTTTTTGAAATCCTAATTTGCATATAATAGATTGGATTACTGTAATTCTCGAAACTAATTTACATAATATTGTAAATTATATTGTTATGTAATTTACTATATTTTGTGTTTAACTAGATTGTTGTAATTCATGTATAATTAGATTACCATAAACTACAGTAAAATCTAAATTAAAGTAATTCATGTTTAACTAGATTACCACAACATACAATTGTTCATATTTAGTTAGATCAGCCAATTCATATTTTCCACGATTGGAGGGATCACAAAGTTAATATTACACAAAATTTGAGCCACTAAGTACTCGGAATTAGTACGAACAAAGCTAAAAAGACAACCTTTGAGAAATAAGAAACACCAACCGCTTAAATAGCAGTCAAATCCTTCAGGTTGAGCAAATCTGATTTCTTCATAAACCCTTTGGAAATTTCTTATTTTCGATTGCTTTTCGGTTTTGATAATACTTGATGTAAAGAGTTTCTCCCACGATGTTGTCAATCAGGATTGCTTCTCAAAGGATTGCCAATAGAACTATGTCTTGTCAGCTTCTTTCTGGTTCTCAAAGCTTTGATCAGTTTGATTATGCTAGTTGGGCTCAATTGTGCCGCTAGAATATTAGGATTTTTGAGAAATTATATTATCAAGTTGTATGATTTGACTTTATGAGACAGTATATTATCATTAATTATATTACTAATAATTGAGCAATTGAGCAAGCATTTTATGAGAAAATAAGAGAATTTGTTAATCATGTCTTCATGTTTACAAGAGTATACACAAGTGATTTAAAAAACGCCAGGTCGGTAGGAATCACCCGGTCCGACCCAAAAATCGGTAACCCCATTCCGGTTCTGCATATATATATAGAAAAACAGTGGAGTCAAGAAAGGAACCGGCCATTCCGTATAGTAAAACGACACTTCTCTACAGTAAAATAGTGATCCAGACTGCTGATTTACCAATTCAGACTAGTTTTTGGCTGGTTCACTATTTTTTCACGTGTTTTTTTTTTTGCAGGTGTTTTCTCTACACAGTAAAATGACAATTTAGACTGCTGATTCACCGATCAGGACCGATTCTTGAGGTGCCACATCTGATCACCTATTCGTTTTTTAAATAATTGGTATACACTATTATTATGGACATGTTATGATTTAAAAATAAAAATAAAAACAGTTTTTTGATAATGAAAACAAATATTTTAAAAGCAACACAGCAGAAAACTTCAATCATTGTTTTCTGAACCATCCATCTTCACTGGTAGGGCTATGAGCCTAGTATTTGGTGAGCATTTATGTTGGGGTGTGTACGCTGGAATTTGAACGTAGACCCTAGTGTTGTGGCCTTACACCCTAACTACCAATCAAAGAGACTGAACCCTTGAAAAGAATGGTGTTTTGCAATCTAATACCTTCATTGAAGGGTACATATCCCTAATTTGGTGGCTTTTTTACTTTTGTTATGCCCTAACCAAATGTCAACCTGTTTTCTTTGTTTTCTATTGTACTTTCTTCCCTTTTCTTTATGATTTTAATATGATTTGTCGTGCTATGGTTTGGTTTTTGGATTTAATACTTCAACCTATTCTAGATAGGCTTGTGATATGGATTAGTTAGGGTTTTGGAGTAACTAATTCATTGATGGGTTCATGCCTAATCCTAGCTTAACTATAAAATATACAAATATGATAGCTTTATGTACTATTCATGTTGTGTATCGTGGATAGAACCTTCCAAGCTGGTGTATGTCTTGCAACAACCAATCAATTATGAACCACTAAGACCTCTTTGCCTTTTTTTATTATTTTTTTTAAGAGGTCGACGCGCATTAAATTGTAGAATTAAGGGGCACCTTAAAATCTCTCTAAAAAGGCTGTTTTGTTGATGAAAAAACATATGATTGATCATCATGGAAAATATATGGATATGGAGAAAAGAAAGATTTTTCAAATGTCAAAATAGTACATCTTGCGATATTATCTGAAAAATCCATTTTCATGATGTTTATATATTTATAAATCGGCTTGATTTGAACCACTTTTTTACTTTAAAATTTTGCAACTAGAGAAAAAAATAGAATCTCGTGCCATCTTAAGAATTTTCACCCCAAAATTACATCTTATGACAAAATTTGAAAATGCATCTTTTTTTTTTTTTTTTCGCAAAGTCAAGATGAGGAATAACATATGTGGCTGCAACATTGATCACCTTCTGAATCAGCTGGGTTTGAAATGGGAATAAGTTTTTGGAAAATTGTTTCACGTGGGCTGGACTGCATTCCGACATATGCGGTCCAGAAGTATAAGGCATTCATCATCTTATGCAAGTAAGTGGTCCATCAAAAAACAATAGAAACTAATTGTTCAAATGTTTTCTTAATAAAATTATTATTTCTAATTTTTTAAATTTATTTATTTTTGTATATTCATGATCTCCATGTTCGAGATTACATGTCATTAAAAATTAAGTCCAAAAGTCCATCTGGAAAATAGATTTTCAAGAGGTGCCGCATTTCTACGTGTATGGGTCTCGCTGCATGCTAACCGTGTCCTATGTGTTTTTTTTTTTTTAAATGTCTTCAATAAGAGCATTACAAATTTCAATCAAAGAAATATACCCTTTTAGGCCCTAGATGTGAAAAACAATGGTTGGTGATTACTCAACTAAATGGAAAAATGTGATGGCCAATCTTGGGAGTGTGATTTATGGTGCTAAAAAATGTCTTGCTCTTATTGTTTACAATCCTAATTTGAAATACGAGAGGGGAAAGGTTTCTATGCTTTCCCTATAGTATAGAAGTTCTATCCTCCCTCTACCATCCAGCCGTCCAATTTTGACCAAGAGAGCCATTCACCATTTGATCTTAGATCCGATGTCTCAAAGTATTTTATTTTTAGTTTTTTTTATACAGATTGTATGAATATGAAATTTGGTACGTGTCATCTTTTCATTGGGGCGCACCTATAAAAAATATTAAAAATAATTTTTCGATAAAATATAATGACCAAAATACCCCTTGAAATTTTCAAATGTATTTTGGTCATTTTATTTTATGGAAAATATTTGTTTTATATCTTTCTCTAGTGTGAGTTTAATAGAGGAACGGACGTCCAAAATTTGGTGTCAAAATAGTTTATAAAATAAAAAATAAAAATAAAATAGTATAGAGACGTGACATTGTGATTGGGGCAATCTGAACCCTCCATTCAGAATGGACGGTTGGATAAAGGGGAAGATAGAACTTCTATGCTTCATGAGAAAAACATAAAAGAGAGAATATTTAAAGGAAAAAGTTTATATAAAGTCAAGGCTCTAAACAATCAAATTAGAACCCACCTCAAAAATTTCACTAGGAAGGTTGTTTTGATGCCCAAATATCTTCAAATTGATCATCTCGAAATCAAGATGCATGGACATGAGAAAAAATTAATTTCAAGCTTTAGCGATAGTACACCTCGTAACATATTTTTGGACCGTCAATTTTCAAGATTTTCATAGATCTATTTAATCTACACTATTTTTAAAGCTTTAAATTTTATAATTAAAAATAGAAATATAATTTAAGGCTATCACAAAGATTTTCAATATTGAGACCACATTTCTCGATACTATTTGAAGGTGTGCTTTATTTTGATTGTTCAGAGTCTCAGCTCTATACAAACCGCACCCATATTTAAAATAAAAAGCTTGAGAGAGAGAAACAGAGAGAGGTAACTTATGAAGCACACACCTAAGGTTTCTTTTGCTTGTTTTTTTTCACTTTTTTCCTGTGAATATTAACGTGTTTTCCTTTCCTTGTTTTTATGGTAAATTATTGTTTACGATCCTAATTTGAAATATGAGAGAGAGAGAAGTGAGAATTCCATTAGAGAGAGAGAGGGGTGAGAATTCGAATTCCATTAGAGAGAGAGAGAAGGGTGAGAATTCCATTCTATTGAAGGGCCTAATCAAATCAGATTTCCTCATCTGGAGCTGAGAATCCCATTCTCTCGAAAGGTCTAATCAAATAAGATACAAATAAATCAATTTCCTCATCTGGTTCACACTCATTTATCAAATTAAATCAAATCAAATCAAATAGGCTAATCCAGAAGTTATTTGCCTTGCAAGCAAGACAATATGCACCTGCCCAACCAAGAGAGAAGGAAAAAAAAAAAAAAAAAACAAGGAAAAAGAATGTACATAATGTGGATTTACATTGACACTTCACTCTCACCCACTCCTAAGTTGGATGAATCAGAGAAGAAATCAACCATAATTTGCATAACCTTGACCTGCATTTGCAAACAGGTAATATAGTCTGCTGTCTCCCTAAAGAGACCATCCAAAGCCTCTGATTCACCATTGGGAACAAGCTTCTTCAAGGCCTCCACCCTTCTTCCAACCCCATCAACACACCTCTTCCTCTTCTTACTCAATGACCTTGCCTTTCTCTCCCTACCCAAAACACCATTCATCCTCCCACTTCTCCTATATTGAATTCTCAAAGCCCTCTTCCAAGAATAACCATATGGAGAGTGGGAGAGGGCCCTAAGTTGTAGGGTCTTGGTACCCTTCAAGCTAAGAGATGGAAGTAGGGATTGTATGTCTATTCCCATAACTTTTTTGAGCTTTTGGAGAAGAAAGAACCACTTGTTTTGGATCCCAAGAAATTTTTCTATTGCCTCTTCACAAGGACAACTCAAATGTCTTTGGATGGGGTTTCTATCACTTGGAGGTTGAGAGAGGAGGCTTTTAAATGGTTTTGCAAACCCTAGAGAAGCCTTGAAGGATAACCCTAAACATTATTGTTTATATTTCTTTGTTTTTGGACAGCAAAGCAAGCCCCCCTCCTCCAATTTAATCGTGTTTCCAAGAGTGTGGGATTCATGAATAGAGAGAGAGAGGAGAGGGGCTAACATGGGGTGGGCTTTGGGCAATTCTGATAATGCACATGCACTCACATGATTCCTTAAAACCTACCAACCTAACAAATAGCTTTTTCTCCCTTTCACACCACTTGCTTTCTCCTTTCTCATATAACACCCTGGATTATTCCTCATTCCCTACAAATACAATGCACCCAATGTGCTTGTAGGGGGGTCCTGTACCCTCAATACAGCTAAGCTAATAACATGTGTCACTAGGTGGAGGTGGGTCTCTTCTGATGTTTCCCTACAAGAAACCCTAGGGATTTCTAATCCAAAACATTGTTGATGAGACCCTTTGTCAATGTGAAACACAAGGGAGCCTTAAAATCTTAATGTTGGGATAAGGTGGGCAATTTTCCTTTGATGTTCATTGAACCTAAGGATTTCAATGTCCCCTAATCTTATTTATATTAATGGTTATAGATAGGAAGGGGGCTTATGTACTTGCAAACTCTTTGTGTCGGTTACCATAACAGGAAGAGGGGGACCAATGCAAACCATCACTTCTATAAATTCTAATGAATATTTTCCCTGTGAGACTTCTTAGGCTTCAAATAGCTTACAGTTTAGGGAAATTAGGCACCATTTTTGTATGATTGAGTGGGCACATCATCACGTGGTTATTGTCTTGGCCCCTCTCTATTATAGTCGATGTGTGGATAGAATTGAAGGAAAAATCGGGCGGTCTAACCGGTAACCGCCTGTTAGATCGGAATCGGTTTCGGTCGGTTTTGGTGACCGGTTGGGTATTTTTACTTTTAAAAGAAATTATATAAAATCTCAAAAAATAAGGGATTTTACTTGCAATGTATTTTTCAATGTTTTTCATCATTATGGCAAATATTGGAAATTGTTTTGGCCATTAATACTTATTTTTACATCTTTTTATAGAAAATTTCAAAATTACACCTGAGCACAAATCGATTTTTTAAAATCCATTTTTTCATTAATTTGCTTTGTTTAATCATTCTTTAAATATATTTTTCATATTTTATTAGATTTGTTTGTATTTTTCTAACACTTTTTGACCGCCCAGGACTTGTTTGGTTAGAACGGTTGAACTGACTGGTTTATCAATTAGGCTGGTTGAACCGCTTCCAGGTCTATGTCTGGTTAACCATTTTGGTTCAATTTTTCCTACATTGGTGGAGAGAGAAGGTATGTCCTCTAATAACCGTGTTTACATGAGTAATCTGCACCTAGAAAAAGTATAGCATCCTAGCATTAGGGTTTCAGACAATAGTTAGCACTTAGCACCTTCAACCATCCTATCTGAGTTGTTGGTCCACTAAAATGCCTATCAAGAAAATATGACGAACTTTGAGTGGAGGAATGACCGATGGTGACCACATATTTGATGGCCCGCGATATACTAGGGAACTGCAATATTCTAGGGGAACTCTGTGATCTAGCATTGTCTTTTTGGTATAGTAATGAATTATAGTTACAAAGACCCACCGAACTGGTGATTCAATTAGTCGAACCATCGAGTGGTGCTTTGCCCGGTTTGGTTCAAAGTAAAATAGACTTGGTTAATAATCAATTAAAAACAGTACTTGATCGATTTTGGCTGGTCCAACAAATTAATTTTGACCGATTTAACCAGCTATACAATTTATGAACAATTTTTTATATACATATTTCATACTACGAGTTCAACTAAGTGCTAAATCGATTCCGACTGGACTAGACTATTGGGTTTATGTGGCCTTTAAACGTCTTATGAGAGCTTGTATGAGCATTTTATATAGTGAAACATAAACTTAGTGGGAGTGTGGTCATCTTGTGGACCATACTAGGCAAACGTAAGTTGTCGATACTCAGACTAAGCTCGACGTGTTAGGCCAGTCGAGTTTGGAAAAACCCAAGATACCTGGGCATAGTTATCTATCGAGAAAGGTTTAGTGGGTTAGCCCTTGATAAGGTCGGAATATAGTCAGATGAGAGCTGAGAGACTATGTGGTCATTATGTGTGATGAATAGCCTTTATAGACAGGGCTAAAACCTCATCGTCATATCATCACACTACATGTACATAGATAGTCGTTTTGAGATTCGCCAATGAGGGTGAAACGTGTATATATACGAGAGATTACCCCTATGCACCATAGTGTCATGGTTGCATCATGGTCTGGAGGATCATGATTTTTTGTCTATAGAGGAGAACCTGAAATCCATAAATTGGGATTACGTCTCCTAGTCTACTAGCTGACTTTAGTGGTCCAATCTTGAGCCCCTACAGTAGACTGTGGGACTGCTAGGTCAGTTTGAGAAAGCTAGGTGGATCATGGCTGCAGTTGAAGGTGGAGTGCTCCCATATTTTGATAAATTCCTAGATCTAATGGATTCGATTCCAATTAAAATTAATTAGTTTTAATTAATGATTTTTAGAATATTTATTTGAATTTTTGTGAATCTTCTGATATTTTATTTTTGTTATTTGGATTTATAAACTAGATAAATTAATTTTTCAATGCTTTAAATAAAATATAATATTTAAAAATTTTAAATACAAAATAAAATATTTTCTAAAATTATATGAGATTTTCCATAAATATGGGGGTCAATTTAGAACATGTGGGATTGGGTGGGGCCCGTGCCCACCAAAGGGTGGCACTCCCCACCTATAAGGACTCACTTGTATTCTTTTTGGGTATAGCCAATTGGATATTTGAAATATATAAAGTATATTTTCTTTATTTAAAGATTTAATGGGAATAGATCTAGTAAATTGAGGATAAGGCTCTGGCTCAAATCTTTCATCCCACAAGTCTCATTAAATCGACAGTCAAGATTTGACCTTATGAATTAAGTCAAACCCCAAGGCATAGAAAGTCTATAAAAAGAGGCTCTCCCACCTTATGAAATCTTTACACCTATTTTCTCCTCTCTCTAATGGTTTATCTCCCTCTCAAAGATATCTCTATAGGTGGCATGCCCCACCTAGGGCTTCAAGATCTCTCCCAAGTTTTTCTAAAGGAAGCACGCTCCAACCAAAATCTCTCTCAACCCAAGAGGCACGCTCAAGTAATATCTGGCCAACTCTCTCAACCTAAGGGGTATGCCGAAGTAATCTCTTTAGCCAGGGGGCATACTCAAGTCATCTCTCTCGTTTCTAAGTGGCACACCTAAGCCAATGTTAGCTTGTAGTGGTTTGATTTTTGGGTAGCAAAGAAGTCAAATGCTATGTGGACGACCTGGTAGTCAAATCAAATAGCAGGGGAAATCACATAACAAGTCTCAGAAGAGTCTTCATGAGGCTTCGCCTCCACCAGCTCAAACTGAATCCCTTGAAGTGCACCTTTGGTGTGTGATCAGGGAGGCTCCTGAGATTCATTGTTCGATACAAAGGCTTGGAAATCGAATCCATCAAGATCAAAGCCATCCGAGAGATGCCTCCGCTAAGAAATCGATAGTCCTGGTCAAAAAGAAACATGGGCAGATCAGGGTGTGCATTGACTTTCAAGACTTGAACGCGGTCTGCCCTAAAGATGACTTTCCGCTTCCCTTTATAAAATTACTGATTGACTCCACCACCAACTGTCAGGCATTCTCCTTCATGGATGGCTACGCTGGCTATAACCAAGTAAGAATGGCTCCGGAGGAGGAGGAATCCATAGCCTTCTTGACACCCAAAGGTGTCTTCTACTACACAATGATGCCCTTCGGCCTAAAAAATGCAGGGGCCACTTAGGAGAGGATCTCCTTGCTAGTAGATATCTCCCTCTCTCTTTGATCTATCTCTCATCTATTGAAAGATTAAGCCAAAGGGGCTTAAGCAAGACTAATGCATTGAGGCTTTAGGTAGTTGATTCTAAATTGAGATCCATAGCTCTAAAGATAAAGTCAAAGGGGCTTGAGCAAGACTAAGGCATTGAGGTCTTAGGTAGTTGGTTTTAGATCGAGATCCATATACCGTCGAAAATTTTTTATCATATGTAGGAGAATCAAGAGACCGATCATAGATCCCGAGCACCATTGGAAGGAAGAGACTTGGTGTGGGGTGTGCAGGGTGTACTAAGCTCGGTTGAGGTAATATCTTGTAATTTTAATTTTTTAAATCTTTATTTGTGATTTGATCTTCTCTTCCCATAAATCAATGAGTTAAGGTTTTGATTTAAGGAATTGTATTCAATAGTGGTAGCAAGTGAGAATCATGTTTTTTTTTTCTTTTATTTATTTATTTCAAGAGTTATTTGTTTGTAATTGAATATTGTGAGTGGTCTTGCCGGTGTAAGAATAAAAAAAATAAGAAAAAATTTAATTTATATACACCGTGCTTGATCACATAGTCTAACTTTTATAGATCCCTGATTCTATTCCAATCCTAATAACACTAAATGAAACAACCTGAACATCCGTTGCTGACATCAAAGGATGGAAAAGTGGTAGTAAATTACTTGAAACCCAAAAGCTGGTATGGTACACAAACCTTTACATATTAGTATCCAGGCCACAACCTTAATGTACCACGTGCCAGATGTCTCCATATTTTTTGCTCTTCATGCACCTTGAGACGTACACTTCCACATAGTATGTTTGGAGGTTTATGGCTCTTGATCCCTTTGTTGTGTTAGGCAATACATAGAATTTGATTCTTTAGACATTTCAATATCATTGATTGTACTATGCCTTGACAGAAATTAAAAAAACGAAAAAAGGGCTCTTGTCAGAATCAAAAGTTACCAAAAGCGCCAACATTGGCTCACATCTATTAAGTCATACTCCTTCCTTTTCTGGTGCAACATTTTACTCCTGCCTAAAAGTTTTGTCCTCTTATTTTGAGTTGTCCTCTCTCTCTCTCTCTTTGTAAAATTCTCAGTGGAGATGAGTGTAATGCTAAGGACATGACCATGTGGTTTATGATCGCCAGATCAACCGTTTGGGGTGATATAGGTAGCATATGGGCTTTAGGCTGGGCCTATTTCAAACCAGGTTTGGACCACATGTTAAGACCTGCAGGCTAGGCCTAGTAGGTCCAAATTTGTTTTTTTTGTTGCCTAAAAATTCTTTAATTCATGTTAACATATTTTTTTCCTCATATTTATATGGAAACTTGCTTCATGAGTCGGGAGACGCATTCTTACATTTATGCCCCCCAAGCATAAAGCATCCATCTTAAAAATGGATTGCAAACGGGTGTTCCATCTAAAAATAGTAGAAACTAACGGTAAATGGTTTCTTCATAAAATTATTATTTTTAAATTTTAAATTTTATTTATTATTTCCTACTCATGATCTCCATGTTAGAGATCATGTGTCCCTAGGGTCTAAAATTCCATCTCAAAAATGAATTTTTATGAGGGGACTTGTTTCTACATGGACTTACATAAACCTTGTACTATTTATCTAAGGCCCGGCCAGGCCCAGCCCAATTTTTTGTGCCAAGGTTCGGGCTACATTATCGTGATTTCAGCCAGGCCGAGACAAGGCCTATCTTGCATGATTTCGGGCTGGGTTTGGACCAGGGCTGGTCTGGATTGAACCCAACCCTTTAATAGCCAGGATGCATGAATCAATCGTTGACTTCTTTGTTGGAGCCACTTCCTCATTGACTCTCCAACCCACTAATGGGACGGTGATAACGTTACATGGTTATTCAAGGTGATAGTTTTAATGGATAACATTACATAGTTATTCAAGAACTAGTCTTAAGCCAACTTTATTAATGAAATGAGGCTTTTATTTAAGGGATGTGGTTTGTATAAGGCTGAGGCTCTAAACAATCAAAGTAAGAAACACCTTCAAATGGTGTCGAAAGACGTTGTTTCAGTACTAGAAATATTTATGATGACCTGGAAATTTATTTTTATATCTAATTATAAAATTTAAAGTTTGAAAAATAACATAGATCGAGTAGGTCTATGAACACTTGAAAATCTTTAAAATTGACGGTCTAGAAAATGCATTACAAGATGCACTATTTATGAGACAAGAAATCTAGTTTTTCTCTTATCTATATATCTTGAGGTCGAGGTGATTGATTTGAGGATTTTTAGGCATCAAAACAACCTTTTTGTAAATTTTTGATGTGTTCGTTAATTTGATTATTTAGGGCCTCACCCTTAGATACATTTTTTCTTTATTTAAGTATAAAATAAAAGTGTATACTTTTTGTACAACATGGTCATAATCACCCCTAGCCATTTGATTCAAAATTGGCTGACTAAGAGGCGTACCTTTTTTATTGCCCTCAAAGTCAATGGAAAAATTTCTTTAACATTGCGATATGCCCTTAGCCTAACGAGTTCTTGTCTAATGGCTAGGGATGATGATAATATTCTTATATCAAAGACAGACGGCCTTGCATACAAATAGCTTGTGTAAATCTTTTTATTATATTTATTTTATCAATTTGATTGTTGGTATCTTCATTTGGGATTCAAGTTCTACTAGTATGCAATACCATTACTTTGAAATTGTAGTGCGTTTTAGTTTTTTGGGAAAAGTTTATATAGAGCTGAGGCTCTAAACAATCAAATTCGAGCCTACCTCAAAAATTTCACTAGAAGATGTTGTTTTGATGCCCAAATTCTCAAATTGATCATCTCAACATCAAGATGCATGGAGATGAAAAAAAAATGGATTTCAAGTTTTGAAAATAGTGTATTTTGTAACGCATTTTTGGACCATTATTTTTCAAGATTTTCAAGTTTTCATAGATCTCTCAATCTACACTATTTTCGAAGCTTTAAACTTTATAAATAACGATGAAAATATATTTTAAGGCTATCAAAAAGATTTCCAGCATTGAAATCACATTTTTCGACACTATTTGAAGGTGGGCTCTAATTTGATTGTTTAGAGCCTAGGCTCCATACAGACCACACCTTTTTATTTTTTGGGGTCAATCCATTTTTTTTGGTAGTTTACTGGTAAGTGTCAAACTTGAGATGTAGCACTACTAAATGGCAACTACTAATCAATCAAGCCCATGCCCAAGCCCTGTTTCTACCTTGATATGGCTAAATAACCATCATTAGGCGTGTAGTAGATATCAAGTGCACTATCATGAGAAAGTATATTAGACCTTCATACGGGTTTCGTACATTTATTACATATTAGATGCCAATAATGGATGGTCCATCATTAGGCGTGTAGTAGATATCAAGTGTACTATCATGAAAAAGTATATTAGATCTTCATACGGGTTTCTTACATAGTACATAGCTATCTTGAACCATTAGACGCCAATAATGGATGGTTGGTTGGTGCTCTTTCTCCGCTCAAAGTTGATTTCAATAATGGATTGTCAACAATTGGTGTTGTTTATGCTCAAAGTCTATTTAAATGTTTTTGGGGATGTTTGGCACTGTGGGGATTCTTTGGAAGCTGGAAGTTCAAAAATGTTGGGACTATTATAATATGAAAGTTCTAAAATTCTTCTTTGATAACATATTTGAAAGTTCTCGAATACAAAGATCACGCTACACAGTGATCTATGAATGCTTCATAGAGCTTTGTTGCTTCACTAAGGGGGGAGAAAAGGCACAATTAGAGAGAGAAGACAAAGTTAAAGAGAGAGGGAACATTTAGAGAAGAAAACGAGCTAGAGAGACGAAGGGCACCGTTAGAAAAGAGGATTTAGAGACAAAAAGGACACGATTAGAGAGAGACGGCATATTTAGGAAGAGTGTGAAGTAAGAGAGAGAAAGAGAGATAAAAGACAAGAAAAAGAGTTAAAGAGAGAAAAGGTACAGTTGGAGAGAGGAACTAGATAGAGAAAAAAAGGTGTTAGAGATCGTTAAAGAGAGAACATGCACGGTTATAGAGAGAGAATTTAGTAGACAAAAAGCCATGATTTGAGACATCAGAGAGAACAAAGCTTTAGCGAGAGAAAGGAGTTAGAGAGGTACTAGAGATAGGGTAGACATGGTTCGAGAGATTTAGAATGAGTTAGAGAGAGTTAAGGAAATGACTTGGGAAGACAAAAAGAAGCCTAGACGCGAACTTCTTGAAAAATAGGATAAGCTAACTTCTATGGGAGAGATGGAGGCAGCAAGTTTCTAATTTTTTGAGAACTGAAAACTTCCTAATGGCAGTCTCCAGTAGCATTTCCTGTTATCAAACAAAAAAGTTTATTAAACTGGAACTTCCAACTTGTGTGTCAAACGTGCTCTAAGATTTTAAGTGGAGGAATGACCCTGGAGTTGTCTGCTATGGATATCAATGGTTAAGGGAGTAACAAGAAATGATGTATACTACACCATTCCGACTTGGCCAAATCAGTTACTAGTTGGTCCAAGCCATCTCAGGTAGTTCTCTAGGTTTTTTTATCTTTTTAGTTTTTTTTTTTAATTATAAAAATTCGACATAAAGGGCTATAACAATGACCCTTGTGCCAAAACCAGGGGTCTCAACATCAAGCGGTTATGCTTCATGTTACAAGCCAGCTAGGCCGCTTCCATGTTAGCTCTCCCATTTTTAAAACACTGACCCCCTCAAAAAGTGGCACGTCTTTTTACATATTGTTAAATCTATACGGTCCAAAAAAAAACAAATAACGTAAATTACTGCAATCTTTTTTCTATAAATAAAGTTGCAAACTTATATAAATTTTTTCCTCTTATTATTTTGGTTTTTCTTTTTTCGTTGTTAAGAAGAGGAACTTCCTTTTCTCCCTTTAACTACAAAGACTTTCTCTACCTGTACAATTAAGCAGTAACTGGTAGTCTTGAGTCGTGCATCGAATGCCTAACCTAAGTGTGTGTGTGCGAGAGAGAGGGGGTTAGTCTGCTATAATATGTATTACTCCTTTTGTTTTTAGATAATTCAGTGAGGAAGACTGGCCCCTACCTGTTTTTCATATAGATTAGGGAGTTAGTTTTTTTGGAAGTGTTAGTGGGTGGCGTCAACAGGATTAGAAACTACAACGTAACAGGATTGGAAACTACAACGTAGTAAGTATGGAGGTGCTACCACCACGACCTAACCCCTTTCCTACTTAAATAATCAAATGGTAGATTTACAACCGCTTAAATTTAGTGAATTATTTTCTTCTATGGGCTAATGAACTACTCGGTGCATCTTTTTTATGATAGCAGTGGAAGAAGTGAGTTAAAGAACAATACACATATCCTCTTGTCCCCATTCTCCCCCTTCAGCTACAACCATCATTATCACACTAAAACCATTACATTGTAATTACATGTCCATTCCAAAAAGGTTGAGGCAATAATGCTCAACTCTCATTAACAAGGAAGCATCAATGTCGTTTTTTTTGCACCAATTCTCTCGCTAAAATAACAAGCTATCATTCGCTCCAATAAAAGAAAAAATAATAATTTTTTTTAAAAAGCCGTCATTCTTAGCCAAAAAAAGAAGGAAAATGATTAAACTACTCAGAAGAGAAATGATATCTAATATTTTACACATTTACAAATATTTTAATTTATATTCATGTATCTTTTTTGACAGGTATTTTGAAACAAAATCAAAGTGTATGGGTAAAATTTTAAATAGTTCATGTTTCATGGATATATTGATAAATTCCCTAAAAAGAAAAATGAAAGACATAAACAATGGTGTGCCTTTTCTATTGCAACTCTTTCTCCTATAGACTAAACACAGAGCATCACCCTTTAAAATGGGAAAACAGGGTCAAAACCTCTTATAAAATAATTAGAGGGTCCAAATGATATCGCGAAGAGTTACTTTTTAACTTTAATTTCAACAGAATACCTCCCAAAGAAATTAAAAAATGCGTAAGAGTTTTAAATTGAAATCAAGGTAAAAAAGTAACACTTGCAATATTAAATGAGAACATTTTGACCTCTTAATCATTTTGTAAAGGGTTTTGCCCCTTTATCTGATAAGATAGATTCATTGCCCCATCGCCTTCCCTTTGGAGGGAAGGCCAAACAGTTGTCCCATCAAGGACCAAGGCACCCAAGAGGTCGTGCCATGTTACTTGTCGTGAAGGGTGAAATTAACCACTTTCCTTTTTTAACATGCAGTGATCTCAATTTTTTTTTTTTTTTTTTGGAACATTAATAATTAACTATCGATTAAAATGGAAAAAGAAAATAAGGAAAAAAAAAAAAACACAAATGGTTAAGAGAACGATGTGACCACCAACGAGGGTTGATGGACACTAAAGGGGTTGATGGACACCACCTTTCGCAAGCGAATCCGCTTTAGAAGTGGCTTCTTTAAATTAGTGAAAAGGATCATCCAAGAGGCTTTAGGGATAATCTAGACTTGCCTTCACTCCAAGCAATAACATTAGTCGAGTCTACCCTTATGATCTTATGCCCCTCCAGCAAAGAAATAAGCTTTAGACCCTCCAGCAACCCTCTTGCTTCTGTCTCATTAGCAGTTGAAATACCACATAGACCGAAAATTAAATAATTAGATTGCCTCTATACTCTCTCATGTTTACCATATCCAGCTGGACACGGATAACCAAGAGAGCTACTATTAAAATTGAGCTTAAGGCGGTAGTTCACCGGTAAAAGGGACCATAATGCATACTTTCTCTAAATCGAGATGGATAAGTTTGCCGATTCTTTAGAATTCATAATAATTTGATCCTTGGGAATAAATTTGCAATGAGTCAAAGACCATTCAGCCACCAATGGCAAGATATTTGACTTGAGGGTAGATAGCTCGAAATATTGCCCCCTCAAACGTTCTCATGTTATGCTCTTTCTAAGTATTCCACATAATACTCACCCAAATTGATCTCATATAAAGTTTGCCCATCTTTGAAATGCCAAGAGAATTCCACTACCGCAGCACCGAATCCATGTTCTTAGGAACATGAATTTGCAGGGGCAACAACTGCCCAGTCCAACTCCAAAGTTCCATTGTGAAAAGATAACGAAGAAGGAGATGGTCTTGCGATTCACTTTCAGCTTTACAAAAGATACAAACATTAGTTAGGATGAACCCCCTTTTTCTCAAGTTATCAGTTGCGGCCAGTTTACATTGGCAAGCAGCCCATAAAGATACTTTCAGCGAAACATATAAACTCCAAACTTTAGCAAAGGAAGGTTCAAAGGTCTACTACGGTCCTCATAAAGAACTTTGTAAATAAATTTGACATTGAAGTCACCTAAGGGAGTTAGATTCCAAATGATATAGTCATCTTTGTGAGGGGAGTACTGAAAGTTTTAAAGCAATTCCAATAGCTATTGGTACTCATAAATGAATCAGTCTGTCATTTTTCTATACATGTAAGAAATAGACCATGAATTATTGGTATTCTTATCTCCATGAATTATTGGTATTCTTATCTCCTCTCAACTCTCTCACCGAGTTGCAAACTTTGGAGAAGACCTCCAAGAAAGAGCACAAAATCTTCAAGCCACTTTTCAAACCACAATGCAGTGAACTCAGGTATTTGGTAGTGCCCAGTGACATGAGAACAATACATGGTAACCCTACTTTTTTTAAAAAAAATATATATTGAGGACTCAAAATCCATTACAAGCCTATGCAACTGGATATTTACCCTAGGAATCTGGATTTGGAGCTCTCAAAGCATCAAATATGACTAATCAAGAGTCCATAAGATGGATGGTTCATATACATACAAATATGGCACTCAAAATCATCATTTTAGGGTCCAAATCTTTTTTGTTAGAATCTTGATATCTAGTGTCAAAGAGGATAGGCTTACATGTTCATTTGGATCCCCAACCTCTCAAATAAGATTATTCACTTTTGCTATATTAAAATTACGATCACGTTTATCCACTAGAAGTCGTCGTAGCCATGGGTGTGTTATTGATGGGCTACAAGAAAAAAAGATAACCCTAGACTATGTGATACATTTGTCACCGTCAAGTTTCATATCTACTCGTTAGAAGTGACTGTGACGTTCTTGTATCACATATATACCAAAAAATTATAACCTATTTACCTCCTGGCTTTTAATTTAGGCTTGTATGATCTAGGCGCAATGCAATTGTTTCATTTATTAATTTTATTTAAAAAAAGTATCAAGATTAAGAGTTTAATGTAGGCTTTCGACCTTGCATTAGGTTAATGAAAGGATTTTTGAGACAAGTCCATGGCCCATCCATGTGCCTTCCTACTTTTCTAAATCACCCCTCTTCCTCTTTATCTCCTCGTCTATATTTCTTTTCCTTTAAAGTTTTGATTTTTCTGCTTTTTCGCACTTTTTCGCGTTTACTGTTATTTTTTTTTCTCTTAAATTTTAGGGTTCCTACTTTTTCTCCCCCCTTTGGCGTTTAGGGTTAGGGTTAGGTGTCGGGGGTCACATGGTGCCCACTATGAGAATACGAAGGCCCGGAGTTGCCACGTTGCTCGTGTGAGCCCCCATCCACGCTGGTCATGTGCTCCACTGACGTGGCCACATGCATAGGTGAGGTGTGATGATTCCCGCGTGCATGCCATCATCTTTCGGAATCTCTTGCCACGTCATCACATAGCGTCACTATTGCCTTCTTTTCCCCCAAAATAATCGCCAGCCGTTCGTCCCGCCAAAATTTGAATAGCTCGGTCGTTTTGAACTTTCAAGTCTTTGCCCTTTGTTTTGAGCCAAGTATTATTAGGCACAAAAAAAAAAGGGCCAAAAAAAAAAAAAAAGAGAAGAAGCCTAACTTTTCACATGATAATCTTTTTCTTTTGATTAGAATCATAATGGAGACAAAAGAATAAAAATAAAAATAAACGTGGAGGGTGGGAGTTAGGGTTTTATTTGGTGAGCAACTAGCTTTTTGCTTTTACTATAATGGAGGGGCCAAAGGGGTTTATTTGTCAAAGCATGCATCCTTATCACTACTCTTAATCCAACCAATACTTCTCCACTTGTACGTGTCAATCCTATCCGTTATCACTATTATAAATAGCACTTAATAGTGCTTTGCATCTAGAAGATGTAGAGCCTATATTTGGAGTTTAAATTGCTTTTTGTAATCTATCATGGACTTAGAAGCTAGGGTTGGCAAAGGGCAGTCAGAGCCGTTGGCGTGGCCCGAAAAAAGAACGGACTAGGCTACAAACTATGGCCTGAGGGCCGGGCTAGGGCCAATGTCAGCCCGGCTCAAACCACTTTTTTTTTTTTTTTTTAACTTGTTTTTACCCCGGCCAAGGCCGGATCTGAGCTGGCCCTATGGGAACAAGGGCCAGTAGGCCAGGTATAGCCCAGCCCGTTGCCACCCTTATATAGAAGCATAGGATTACCATGTCCCATGTGTTGGAACGGATTGAATGCACTCCACCACATGCAATGAGTAGTCCAAAGGTGTCCACGTTTTCTTGTTATATGGGTTCTATCTTTATTGTAATAATAAGACCTTTAGAAAGGTCTTTGTCTCAATTTATTTTCAAAAGGTACTATGAACATGAAATAGAGGAATAAAGGAATCCCTTCTTAGGGCGAACATATGAGACACGTTTTCTTTATTAGTGTGGCAAATTTTAGTGTAGGGCGGCGGGGTGGAGTTACAAAGTTAGGCCCCCATTAGTTGCGCCAACCGAAAGAAATGAAAAGAATTAGGGCTTGAGGCCAACATTAGAGAAACTCCCTTTTTGGAGAGCCCAAAACCATATTTCTTCCTAAAATATTTGGCTACGCAAGTGGGAGGTTTGTGGGGGTAGTCCATACATTGTATTAACGTGGAGGAAATATCCATAAAGTGAGATAAAATTGAAAATATCCCTATCTCTCCCTTTTTTTGTTTCTTATTTAGTTGTAGAATTGAGGGGTAAAATTGAAATTTTATTATTATTATTTTATTTATTTTTAATATGAAAGGTTGGGTTTTAATTAGGGTTTCTTAGGGAATAAATTAGATTTTAGGGTTGTTTTTTTAAAATGTGTAAATGTTGAACCAGAAAGAGGGGAGAGAAAAAGGCTTTTACTTCTAGATCTTGCGAAAGGATCTTCTTGTGGTGGACTTCCTTGTAAAACTAGAGACAGGGCATATTCTCTCATCTATTTTTTTAATTTTAATTTTCTGCTTTGCTTGTTTTCTTTCTCCCCTTTCCCTGCATCGAGACAAACGAAGAAAATAAAAATTAAAATAATAGACGAAATAATATACCATCTCTTTAGGTCTGTAAGGGAGTCCACCCCTAGAACGATTCATAAGATCTAAAAGTAAATCTAAAAGCAAATTCTTTTCTCTCTCCTTTTTTTTTTGGTCCAAAATTTACATGTTTATAAAAGAAGACAATCCTAAAACCTAACTTATTCGTTAAGAAACCTAAATAAATCCCAACCCTTCGTCTTAAATTTTTTTTTTTCTAGTTTTACATCTCAATTCTCTAAAATTAAAAAGACACAAATACCTTTAAAGAAAAACTAGAAACCCAAAATAACTCCAAACTTAAATTGCAATCTCCTAAAAAATAATTTGTATCATTTTCCCCGAGATTAGGAGATGCTCGAGCTTGTTGAATACATCATATCTTTTAGAAGTTTTTTTAGTAGTTGGTGATAAAGTCCCATCACTTGTCTAGAACTTTTTCTTCACCCTAATTTCGGCCTCAACCCAAGCCCATTTCCACAACCTAAAATATCCTAGGGACCGCATTCTACCTATGCATCTAGTCTACCCTATTCCATACACTACACCTCGCTAAATCAAGCTTAAACCCTAATTAAATCAACTCAGCTGTTTCATTAAAAGCTTAACTAAACTAATTAAACTTCTTAACCAATTAGTTCACCTTAGAACTTACCTAGATACATCTAGAACCCCATTAGACCTTTTAATTAAGCCTAAGGCCCATTTAAACTTGTCAAATTAGCTACTAAAAAAGGCCTAGGAATGCCTCAAAACCTTACAAGTCAAGCCTGAACCTTGATTAACACTCCCTAAACCTTGACCAAACCCCATTACTGTTTGACCCATCTAAAGACCCTTATTTTGACCCGTTACACGGAATTACCTTATTAAAATATGGTCATTTATCACTTGAAACCGCCCAATGAAACCTCTCTAACGGCTCCAAAATGTTCATTAGAATATGTGGAGGTAGGCAACAGGAAAACAATGTCGTGTGAGTCCTACCAGAATGTGCGTGCTAACACAAGTAGCATGTGTGCTAGTACAACACACGTGTATTAACATAGCTCACAGTAAATGGACAGCCTAGATTGCACCGCCACTTCTTGAAGACATTACCCAGCCTCTTATCCTATAAATAGGACCCTTACCCATTGGTTTGGGGACCCCTATAAGGGTACAATGGACCCGACCAGACCCGGGACCTGACGGGTAGACCCAACCTCGGGTTTCGGTATGGTTCCAAATTTTGGATCAGAAAAGTCAGGTTTGGGTCCAAAACCTGGACCCGAATAGTCTTGTTGGATCCCATCCAGACTCAACCCGAACAATATGAGTATATGTGGGTATTCATAAATGTTGCCAATATGCTTGTTTTTTAGTGATTTCCAGTTATTATGCAAAATAGAAAGGAATGGAGTATAAGTGGGTATTCATAAATGTTGTGTAGTGCTGTAAATGTTGCTAATAATATGGGTATATGATGGGAACAAAAAAAAGAGGCAAAAAAAAAAAAAAAACCAAAGCTCATAGTCATAGAATGGCAATGGACCCTTCCAGGCCTAGGACCTGATGGGTAGACCTGACCTCAGGTCCACGTATGGGTCTAAATTATGAATCTGAAAGGTCAAGTCCGGGTCCAAACCAAAACCCGACCCGACTCATTTCCACTCCTATACCCCAAACTAGCTCATTTTAGACGAAACTCTGCCAAAGTACACCCGTAATTCCCCTTAGGCTCACTTGAGCCTAACCATAGCCCCAAATTTTCCTAGGAACATATCTTAGGACTCAATAGCTTCAACCCAAAACCTGACCCACTAATTGGACATATCCATAGCACATCAATTATGTTCAAATGTAGTGGAGTCATAGACTACCAAATCCAACTCTAAATTCCTGGTCACTCTAGCCAAAAACAACAGAAAAAATTAGTTAAAGACCACAAATCAGTCCTAACGGTTGGATCTTGAAGAACGCTTTAAAGTTGGTTTACAAGTACAAAATTTGAATTAAGCCCCGACTTTGGGTGCCCAGCCTGTAGGTCATGTTCATGGTGAGTCTTTTCTTTGTTTTATTTTATTTCATACTATGGTAGTTTCTTTTCTCATCCTTTTCCTTTTATTTCATGTTTAGAATAGGGAGATTTTTCCAAAAGCATTTTCTAACTCTCCATATCCCATGCTCGCAAATCTTTTTCCACGCTTTTTTTTCGCTAGATTTTCATTTTCATTGCCTCACAAGCCAGCACAGCCGGTGGTCCATAAGAGAACAGTCCCATGGCTAGTTTCTCTTGTGTGTTATATATAATTCGACAAAACCCCATAACTACATCTAAGTGACTCCATTTAAGTTTCAGGTCAGGCCAAATGGTCAAAGTGTTGTTCGACTCAAAATCAGGAATAAACACTATGTTGCAATCTACTGTGTAGATCATTTATTATTTGCTTAGACATTCTATCAAGCTTTTTATGAATCTCTCAATTATTTCATCCATTCACTCTATAATTGGGTCAGGAGATGATTATGATAGAATCATGGTACCAGTTGATGCAGAGATGAATGAGGGAGAAAGAAAACATGCAAAGCACAAAATTAAGATAAAAAAAATAGATAAGAGAATATATCCTCCCCCAAGTCTGCAAGGGAGTATCCCAAAAAGACCTCTTTACAATATCTAAAAATGAACTCTTTTCTCTCTTCCCTTTTTTTTGATCCAATAGTTAAACCTAATTTTTTTTCAAAAAAATTCTAATTAAATCCCAAACCTTCATCTTTAAAAAAAATAAAATAATAAAATTTCAATTTTACCCTTAAGTTCTGTACAACTAAAAAAAGATATAAATACATTTAAAGAAAATTAGAAATCCAAGAAAACTCCAAAGTTAAACTCTCCTAAAAAAATAATAAAGTAGAAAATAAAACCTTTTTTGATCATAAACTATGAGGTCCTAAAGTGTATGGGTTTATCTTATATGATCTCAAGTGTCTTGTTTTTTGCCACGTGCTCACTTTTTTGTTGTGATTTCTCCATAGTCAATAGGCACCCATGAGAGTCTATCTTCATCCTTGTTCCAATGGTATGAAAACTTTTCTAGTATTGGCCTCCAAGCCCTGAACCTTCTCCCACTTATTAAAAGAGAGAATCTCCATGATTTTTTGTCCAAAACTTGGGAAATGGTTAGGCATCTTTGCAAATCCTTATAGTTTTTCCCCTATTATCTTATAGAAGGGCAATTCGTCTAGCCAAGGATAATAAAAGTCAATATTAGAATTATCTCCTAATAGCCACTAGTTATTTTCCATTATTAATGGGATTATGGGAGTGTCTTATATATTCCTTCCTCCAAATATTATTCTAGAATTTCACACATAGCTTCTCATAAAAATACTTCTTCAAATGAAACCTCCCTAAATTTTTGCTCTAGACCTAAACAATTAAATTTTTAGTAGAGAATGTAGGATATGTTAAATTACGGTTCAAATAGAGATCCCGATCTCTAGAATTCAATACGAGAACTTTTGGTAGAGGCTGCTTAAATCATTCAAAATCCATCAAGAAACCAAAAAATATGAAAGAAATAAAGTAAAGAAGAATAAATAAAAATTAAAAAAAATAAAGACTTACTTGGAATCCGGTTCCTTTGGCTTGGCACTTGGAATAGCCCAAATTGAACTAGCGATTGAAGCACCTTCATCTTCAATCCTAGAGCTGTGTTTGATTGAGAAGTACATAGTGTATGTTCATCCTAGTGTTTCAATTTGCTTAGGGTTCTAGAATTATAATGACCTAAGAGTAGTTTTCTTCTGGTTGAGCTGGAGATTATATCCAATTCTAGGTTTTCTACTCCTAGGTAATCTAAAATATTTTGGGATCCTAATATTTTCTGGGATTTTCTCTAGAAGGTTGAGTTTACTATTCAAGGTGCATTAGGTAGTATGCTCCCTAAGGTTTAGGGTTTTTATTAATTAAAGACATTAGCCAATTTCAAGTTAGGTATCTACAGTTTTCTTCCTATTAATTGTGCCCACATGGATTACCTTTGCTAGTCAATCTCATCCAGACTGAGCTAGCTTTAAAAAAGGTGCTCCATTTAGCAAGCTTTGGGTGTCGGTTTTTTGGGTGGTTTACTCAAACGAAGTTCTTGGGAGTCTATCTTGTGTGGTATTTGTGGTTGCGAGTAACTGCGGAATTAATGAAGTGAGCAAGGTGAATCTCCCCCAACTATGAAAAGTATTTCAAGCTTTCCATTTTTTGAATTTCAATGTCTTTTTTTTGGATAATTAAAAGGGTAAGTCAGTGAGGATTTGGTCCCTACTTTTTGGTGAGAATAGAGTCTGAACTGGGGGTTATGTCTACTATAGAAAAGTGGCAAAACCTAAATATAAAGCGGATGTATTTAAGAAGTTACATTTTAAAAAGGGGAAAAAGACATATGCCCCATCCTAATCCAAATAAACCTTAGGTCTATAGAAAAGCACATAAACCACATTCAAATTTTTAAACCAAATTGTTAATCTTCGACTTTCTTTTTACCCTATCCAAATTATAGGGATTGTCTATAAAGAGACAATTTATCTCTGGTATAAAGAAGTCACAATCATTTTTGTCCCATAAATTTCAAAATGAGTGGGTGTGATTTATGTTGGACATTAGCTTGAATCCCAATATTTACTTTGAGGGGATGCTTTTGGGTTGCCTAATTATATAGATTGATTTACGTCTCATATTTTTTTGTAGGGAGTGATTTCAAGGTAGAAATACTTTCTTATTTTCGTAGGTATATGAATCTTAACTTTTAGGGAATCAATGTCAAGCTATATTGACGTATAAAAAATTAGGATGGTGATTGGTTGCGTTTATCCTTTGTCCTAGAGATATGCCGAGGGACTCACGTGATTGCTTTTGAGGGTTTCCTTTCATCTTTGTAATAGTCGTTTTGTTCATAAAGAAATGTTATAGAGAATCCTTAGGTTGTGTGTGCAAAATGTAGAGAAATTTTGTGAGATGCGAGAGAATGTGTAAAAAGAGGCTTTGTGAGAGATTGAGTTTGAGTTCTCTTATTCTCTCAAGTAATAGCTTTTTTATACTCTTTTTTTTTAGTGAATAACCATTGATTTTTTTTGTTTGTAGATGTAGTTACATCTGTAAAAAATCACATGAAATCTTGGTGTTCTTCTTGCATTATTTCCCTTTTTCTTTGCTTTTCTTTATTGTTGGCTATTTTATTCTCTCGCTTTTCGCCAAAAATCAACCCATCACATTTTAGAGCCCTAAATCCATGGTTGAAATTTTTTGCTTTCTATTCTTTTTATGATAAGCTATTTGAAACACTCCATGCCTATAAGAAAGAGGTATGGGGACAATCAGTTAAAAAACTCATTTTTGTCCTCAAAATAGCCAAAAGGGTTCGATTTAGGGGAATATAGTAATTAGGTATTGTAGTATGTATTTCAACCCAATTAGTAAATTTATCGACGAACTCATAGCTTTGAAGTTCATGTATTAAAAGCTCCCAATTGACTTTGATAAAAGCTTTATGGAGGTCCATTTTCAAACAAAATATGTTTTTCTTTTGCTTTCTTCCCATAAATTCATGGCTAACTAAAGCATGAATCAAAATGTTTCAATATTGACGAACCGCACCTTGCAAGTGACGAGTTTTAGCACAATTTTTAAGTTTTTAGCCATGTTTTGCTCATGAACTCATGGATCACATTGCAAAGGGTTTAGTACAATATTTTTGCAAAAGGTGTCTCTTATGAAGTGAGTGATTTTCGAGCCCATTACGACTATATATATACAAACACATTACACACACACCTACGCTCGTAAATTACAAACACACACACTCACCTACCCTTGTACACTACAAACACACACACCTACCGTCGTACAACAAGGTCACAGGACATTCCACATTGCATTTTGTTTTAGAATTTCCTTTTTTTTAAATCCAATGCATATCAAATTTGAGGCGTAGGCTCTTCTAAATAGGTTCACCTAAATAAATAGTAAAATTAATTTGAAATTACAAAGACCAAAATACCCAAAATGTTTCAAAGGTGTTCGGGACAATTTTTTATTTCAAAATATTTTTTATAATTTTGTTGGTTATGCCTTTGTTTAATGCTCTCAATCCCCAAATTTTATGTGAAAACGATCCTAAAAATAAAAAACAAAATCAATAGTTTGCTTTTAAATTAGCCCAGATTCAATCTATGGTACAGTTTTTCGTAAAGTATCAACTTTCAACAATCATAGAATTGCGTATTTCCAAAAACATGTCGAAAGAAGTTGTCCCAACCCCAAAAATCCCTATAATGAATCGGAAATCTATATCCACCCTAATTATGAAAATTAAAGCTCCAAAATGGTGCATATTGAGTAGATCTATGAATACTTGAAAATCTTAAAAATTGATGGTCGAGATAATGTATTACAAGATGCGCTATTTTTAAGACTTGAAATAATTTTTGTTCCATATCCATACATCTCAAGTTCGAGGTGACTAATTGAACGGTCTTCTAGTGTTAGAACAACCTTTTCCAGTAGGCTTTTGAGGCGTTATTTTTTCATTTATAAGTGTATGATGTACATGGTTTGTGTATAAAGTTCTATATATGGAAGTGAACTATGAAAACTCGTTTTGAAATATGATAGCTTAGGTGTGAAACTACAAGCCTATTTACAAGGAAGTCACAATCATTTAGAACCATTTGATCTGAAATTTGATAGCTTAGGTGTGTTACAAAGTTTGAGAATTTTTTTTTTGAAGTTTGAGCTTGGTCATTAGAATAAATAGAGCCATGCAATTTCACATCCAATAGTCAAGCTGGATTGTGACTACCTTGCACCAAAAGTAAATGGTCTTATTATATACTTTTCTATTTCTTTAAATATTTTTCACCTTTTTTTTTTGTAAACATAACGTTTGAAATTTTAGTGGGTAGTAGAAAACCTTTCCAATATCTTCTTGAAATTGGATTTGATTACTTTTTGCATTTTTTTTTTTTTTTTTCCTTTCTAATTTTTTACAAGACTGGAATTCAATTTTTCAAAAATATTCACTTAGTCCCCCTTTTATTAGCTCAAATTAAAATTTGGGATCAAAACCATTTTAGGATGAGATGTTACAATAAAAAGATTGCCATTTTTAAGCTCAAAGCCCCCAATCCACCTTTCTATCGAATTCACCTTTCGATTTTCCGCCAAAGTTTTTGAAATATTTTTGAAAAATGTTCCTTTTAGATGTAGTATGATTTTTAGCTCAGAGTCACGTTTAAAGAGGTCTAGTCTTGAAAATTTTGGGATCTTTTTAACTAAAAATTGAAAACCTTCGATTTCTCACCAATTATTTTACCAAATTTAGATTTATCCCAAAATATTCCTATAGAAGTGATTAATAGAAGCCCTAACAAAATTTTTGTATAAGAAAACAAAAATCTCAAAGATCTATTTTTGGTTATTTCAGCTATTTTTTGTCATTTTCGCACTTGTTTTTAAAATTTGTATATTTGATTTGATTTACCTTTTGATTTTGTATCTATATATTTTGTGGAGTTTTCATGTGTTTTTGGGCATTGTCTATCCATTTCTCTTTCTTTTTAATGCTGGCTGAGTCGACTTAGCCGTCAGACCTAACCAGTTCCTTATTCGAGTCCCCAAGGTGGGATTTTAAACAATGGCTATACATACCATAATTTTGACTGGTTAATTCACCAAATCTAACT
The DNA here is from genome assembly GCF_054954075.1 of Amborella trichopoda. Classification (NCBI taxonomy): domain Eukaryota; kingdom Viridiplantae; phylum Streptophyta; class Magnoliopsida; order Amborellales; family Amborellaceae; genus Amborella; species Amborella trichopoda. The sequence continues at coordinate 54,477,637 of NC_142337.1, forward strand.
ACTGGGCAATCTAGGGCCATTTTCCCTTTTCCCAAACACTTTATCCAATTATTTTATCCTCTTCAAAAATCTGCAACTTAAATAAAAAGAAGAAAAAAAAAAAATAATAATAATAATAAAAAAACAGAGAAGTGGGAGACGGGGAGAATCGCATCTCCCTCCACTACTTTACATAAATGAGTGAGAAAAGCATTTGCGAAGAACACGGGCCTCGCACGTCCACGTTTCATACTCTCAAGGATCACGAGAAATCTCTCCTTTCTTTTAAGGATTTGAGGCTCCCCATTTCCAAATAATTGGAGAGACAGAGAGAGTAAGTACATAAATCATAAATGACCCATGTATTATCACCATATTTGACAGAAGATAGAGAAAGAGAGTGAGAGAGTCCCATAAATGAGTCTTGCCTTTGTATTATCATCATCATCATATTTAACAGCTGAATTCCCATTAACTTAGGATGGGCTCTGCAATTTGACAATTGGCTGATTATAGTTCCTGTTTCAATAAATTTAAGATAAATTTTAAGATAAATTTTTTAAAAAATTTATCTTAAAATTTTTTAAAAAATTTATCTTAAAATTTGGCTAACTTGTAAAATGAATTGGATGATGATGATCGATTCTATTCGGGTTTTACTTTTCTGGGATTTAACAAAAAAAATTTACCTTAAATTTTGGCTAACCTGTAAAATGAATTCTATGATGATGATCGATCATTCGGGTTTTCTTTAGCTGGGATTTAACAATGGGCTTTGCCAGATAAACGAAGATAAACTAAAATTGTTTGTGGGTAGCTCAAAAGTTTGATCTTGTACCATATATATTAGTTGAAATTAAATATCCATTCAAAGCCGCAGTAATCTGAAGAAATCTCTGTTACCATGACTCGCTTTGTAAAATTGAGTTGGTGATGTGGTTCACCGATTACAACTTTTACTGATTTTTAATTTTTTTTTTCAATATTTAATCTTTCTCATATACCTTATATTTATTAAAGATCGCCTCCAACAAGGGATACGCTCTTGGACTAGGGAGTTACTAGGCTGAGTTCGAGTGGTCTCCATCAAGCCAAAAAGCTCTAGAATTTTTTTTAAAAAAGATAGGAAGTTAAAGAAATCTTAAAAATTTCAAATCTGCTTTAAATGATATAGAGAAATGGATTTTTAAAAAATTAATTCTAGCTGGAGCATTAAAAAAAAAAAAAAATCTACAAAAAGAAAATCTAAAATCCGGATAATAACTAAAAAAAACACTCACCGATCTATCCCAGGAGCATCAAGTCAAAACATCAACGTATAAATAGCTGAGTAACTCGTCCATGTCCAAGTGAAAAAGATTTGCGTGTAATCAAAAGGAAAGCGGGCATAGCATGCTCCTGCCAACCATAGTGTATAACAACTCCCTCGGCCAAAATATTTACTTAAGAGAATTTTTGTTATTATAAAATTTGGGATTTATTTATCACTTGATGATTGTCTTTAAAGAAATTTTTTTTTTTGAATTTTTGGCTCTTGAACATCTAGATCTTTCCCTCCAATAATTGGCATGTTCTTTGTGCAATATTATGATGGGAATTTTTTTAGGCACATGTTCACCCCACACCTTAGTTACTACGTTATGCTTTCTATTCCCACCACCAACACCACCCTACTAATACCTTTATAACTCCTAATCGACTTAAAAAAACGGGTAGAGATCTGTCTTTTCCACTAAATTATCCAATTTTTTTTTTTAGGCACATGTTCACCGGGTTATAAATATTATAACTCTAAAATTAGAGATCTAAAAAATGTTTCTAGGATAAATTGGGTCCTAGAGAGTAGAAAAACAATATACTCTTGCATGAGCATGAAATCTTTTGGCACTAAAGAATGTTTTTTTTTTTTTGGGTAATTAGGCACTAAAGAATGTCCTCAATCCCATCCTATTTTCTACAGCTTATTTATTTCAGTTAATACCTTTCCATCGTCTTTAATGCAAACCTTAATTTATGTAAAGGATTATGTCCTAACATTATAACGACATGACAAAAGTGACATGTAATTATTCATGAGCTAGGGTTTCCATGGTCTTAGTGGTTAAAATTTAAAACTAAACTACTGTAGATTTAAGGTACAAATGCAACTTACCTACCCTAAATTGAAAATGACCCATAGGTCTAATTGAAGTTCACAAACTCAGAACCCACATCTTCTTTTTGTTAAATGATAAACCCAAAATACTTAACTCTTCCTTAATTGACTACCACTAAAAGAAAGTACCCATTTATTTTCTCTTGGCTTTATCCCTTGTTATATAATAGAATTACATAACATATAAATAAAATTCCCCCTTTATTTTATTTTAAATTAAATTGGCTTCATATAAGGTCCTTGGTACAAGGGAAAAGCAAACCCCAATCGCTATCTTGGTGATCATTTTTGGGCCGTTTGGTCCATCTCGTACCACACGTGTTGACAACACGTACGTACTATTTACAGGGGAGTAACCGTAATAGTGCACGTGGCCATTTAGGTATCACATTTTTTAGAGCCATATGTACGGCGAGTATGAATCCACGTGTCCTGGATGGACCCTGTGTGTAGCGCCATATGAAAAGTCTGGACGTGACACCCAAAAAGTGCGAGGTTTGTATGGTAGCGTCCGTTTGTTTGTCATGGCGGGCAACACAACATTCCATTTCCACTTTATTGTCACCCCATCTGTAGGGTTCCAAAATGTCCACTTAGCCCCTCACTCACATGTACCTTCCTCCCATAAGCTAGGGTGGGCACCCTTAAAAAACCTCGGCCCAAGCCTATGCTAGTCCTATATGGGGCTTGGCATGGCAGGGCTGAATAAAATTGGTAAAAACAAAAGAGAAAATAACATAAGAAAGAGCCGGTCTGGGCTAGGCCGAACCGGAATGGATTTGGCCCAAGCCCGGTCCTGCCCGGCCCTATTCTCAGGCCATGTTTGCTCGGCCGTTAGGCTAAATTTCATGGCCCACTCCAGTTTTTCTAGAGCCGGGCTGGGGCACCCAGCCCATTGCTACCCCTACACATATCACACTCCTCTCTCTCTCTCTCTGGGTATGAGTGCTCTGCATTTTGTAACGTCCTCACTAGTTGGGAATTCAAACATCCATCACATGCTCTCGTTCTCTCTCTCGAATGTGTGCTTCCCATGAGTGCTTTGCATTTTTTTGTAACTAACAAGAAAACGTCCTCTTTAATTACAAGTGCAATCATGCTCTCTCATTAATGAACACTTCCCATTGCTATGAGTGCAACCTCCCTTCACATGACTGCACCGCAACCTTCTCTCCCTCATCAATAACACATTCTATCGAATGGCCACTTTCTCTCTCTACAGTAATCTCTTCTCTTATCCCTTGCCGCATCCCCTTCCACTACCTCTCTTTCTCGACTCTTTTTATTTGTGCGATTGCATTCGCCTTTACCATCCCCTCCCTCTCTTTCATCCGACAAAGATGTAGAAGAATAAATGATTATGTAATGCCCTTGATATCTTCAAATAACTCTATTATGGATACACAAACCAGTGTTGACAAAATCAAACCGGAATCGGGCTAGAAGCGGTTTAATCGGCTTAACTGGTAAACCGGATAATTCAACCACTCTAATTGGACAAGTCTCGGACGGTCAACAAAGTATTAAAAAAAAAATCTACTAAAATATGGAAAGCATATAAAAAATGATTAAAACAAAACCCGTTCAAATGAAATTGAAAATTAATAAAAAAAAATAAATTTTAGCCCATTTTATATTTTCTAAGAGTTATTTTAAAAATTTTCTAAAAAAAATGAAAAAATATAAAAATGAGTATTAATGAACAAAACAATTTATTGGGCACATTTTCTATGAGTCTACATACTCACATGTAGAAATGTGGGCTTCTTACTAATTTATTTTTGAAATAGAATTTGATCTTAATTTTTAGGGAATGTATAATTTTTAACATCGAGATTATTAATATGAAAAATAAAAAAAATGTAAAAACTAAAAATAATATTTTCTTGGAGAAAATATTTGAACCGTCCAGTTAACTTTTTTTTTTTTTTTTTTTTAAGAGGATATTATTTGGAGGATCCGGTTTTGGTGGAGGGTGTGGACAACTGAGGCGGTATAGTGAAATGTGCGGGGATGGACCCAGGAAGCAATTTTCTTTTAGTTTTGCAATTGAGAAAGAAAACAAAAAGGTTGCATTTATGCTGATTTGATCGAAGGGGATCCCCAACTGCGTGTAACGTTGGACATGTGGAGTACACGTGGCAAAGGTGGGATCGTCGGGATCGATATAGACAACCAACCTGGCTATGCCAAGTCCATGTGATAGACATCCCACGTGCAGTAGGCCACACGAATGCCAATGCCAACGCCTCTCCCTCTTACCAATCCACGCCACGCCTCGTCTCGCCTCAAAGTGGACACGACATAACCCTAATCACATTGACTTTTTTACATTCCTTCACATGGCTCAGGTATTTAGAGGTAACTAACTGCTTCCTCAATGGAAGAGTAACTTTTTTTTGCTCCTTCAATACAAGAAATCTCTCTCTAAATTTGGCAAAACGATATGTTGAATTATTGGATAATGTCCGCGTTTATTTTTCCTTCCTTTCTTTTCGGCCATTATTTGTCTACAATGCTTGGATTTTGCGGTGCATTATTATTGGGGCACTGCCACTTTCGCCTAGCTAAATATGGAGCTGCAAGGGGGACTTTCTATAAAGATGGGGGGCATCCCTATTAATTGGGCTGTGATCCTAGATTTGGTTCCCAACTAATGTGGAGATTCATGGGTTAAATTGATGGTGAAAATCTGGCCGTGTACTAAGGGGAAATGTACCTACAATATGGGTTCACAACGAGACATTTGCTTAAGTACAAATGATCTCCATCGTCTGTGGTGGAGATGGGCGGTGGATATCACGATGGCATAGTTCTCTATGGATTAGAGGTCTTTGGTTTCCTTGTATGTTGGCTTCTCGTGTGCCTATTACGATGACAAGCACGACAAAATGGGCATTCAAGAGGCAATGCCAAGGCCAACTTTGGTGTGGTTCTCCCAAATAATGGGCACGCACATGCAATGAGGCGCTATTCGATGATAGGAATCAAACTTGAGATGTAAAAGAAAAATTTGAGCGTTTCGAATTCTAACTGCTCGGTAAAGTCAAAACTGGCCGATTTTGGTTTCGAATTCTAACCGCCTGGTTAGATCAAATCGACCACCGGCCATTTTTTGGTATCACCTAATTTTGGTGAATGGCTGATTTTGGTTTCACCTAATTTTGGTGAATTGGTTAGGTATTTTAAAAAATATATAAAATCCAAATAATAGCTGATTTTTTTTTAATGTATTCTTAATTTTTTTTTTTTATCATTTTGACAAAGCTTGGAAATTTTTTTCAATATTAATACTTATTTTAACATTTTATAATCGTTTTTAAAAAAATTGGAAAACACCCCTAAAAACAAATCAATCCTTTAAAATTTATTTTTTTAATTAGTTTTAAACTTTATTTTAATGTGCTTTATTTAATTATATTCTAAATATACTTTTCATATCTCATTAGATTTTTTTATACTTTTCTTTAATTTTGTTAACACTTTTTTTTTTTACCATCGAGGACTTGTCTGGGTATGCTAGTCGAACCAGCCAATTTACCGATTAATACTAAACCGCTCTATGGCCAGTTAGCCGTTTCGGTTCGATTTTTCGTTAAGAACTAACTCCTCAAGCCTAAGAAGGATACCCAAGTAATCCGTAGGTCTAAAGAAACTACTGCTACTTTCACTTGGCATTAGATGGCATTCAAGACCATGTTTGGCTGGCGGGCTTCTCCGAAAAAGAGGAAGTATATTATGAAAGTCCATTTAACTCACAAGTTTAAAGTAGTATTATGATACCAAGGTTAAGGTGAGTTGTTAACCAATCTTCAACCATATTAAAAGCGATCGTTGAATGTGGCGGTTAAGTTACGTGACCTACAAATGTATGATCATATGTGCACATCAAATACGGTATGGTAAGATGGCAATCTTGTAACATGGACCTTCCAAGAAACTTTAGCTCAATGGCCGCATATTAAATGATGAGACATTAATTATATATGTGACATACATACATGATGTATACAATAAAATACAAGAATTTCGATATGATATAATACCATTGTCAAGGCCGCCCAAAAAAACTAAGAGCAAAGAGAGAACAAACCAATTATTGCATCTCTTGACGATCGGACGGCTGCGCGGAGCCGATCAACTCAGCTATAGCTCTCATAGCTTTGACTTGAATCTCTAGCGCCGATATGTAGTCACCGGCCTCCTCTAGAAGCACCGGCAAACCCATTTTCCTGCCGCCGGGAATCAACCTACCTAGAGCCAAAACCCTTCTTTCTATTGCCGGGGTCTTGTTTTCCGATGAACGCTTCGTGGCCCGAACCAGTTTCGTATGAGCGGGTTTCCGAAGCCGATACAAACCGGCCCGTTTGACCTTCTTTAACGTGGTTGATCGGCGGCTCGCTAGAATGGCTCGGCTCCACCTAGTACGGCCCTTTGCAGCAATGGCAAGCGTCCGATCTGCCGTTTCTCGAATCTGACGGCTTGGCGATATTTTGGAGGAATTTCCGTTCCGTTTCCTCACATGCCTTAGGGCTTCCACGAGTTTAGAGGCGTAGGTTTTCCATTGTAGCTGGCTTTGGTTTATCTTCTTCTTCGGTTCTACGGCCATGGGTACGGGGGTTTGCGTGCTTCTCTTACGGCCAAAAGTCAACTGAAAAGGTTTCCGCGATGATTTCCGGCCATTTTCCGGCGAGTAGCTAGATTGATGTTTCCTTGGGTGCGCGTGACTATTTAGGGTTTTGCAGAGCACGTAACCGTCACTATCTTGTGAAACAAGGAAAGTTTCCTACCTGAAACAAGAAGTAAAAGGAAAACAGAGATTTATAGAGAGAAAATAAGTCAAAGAGTGGAAAAAAGAATTTAAGAGAGAGAAAATGAGAGGAGAAGAAAGGTTGGTAATAGACAGAAAACGAATGAGAGGAATAAGATTGATTAGTAGGATCTGGATATATTTATTTGGTGGTTTGAAGCTTGCTGACAGAATAACTGGAAAAAATAGACGTACAATGAGTATCAGAAAAGCAACAGAATTAATCAAAGGGTTGCTTCTTTTGGGGGGAATCATGGTGAGAAAAAGGTTAAGGTTAATGAGGATTTTCAGGACCCATAAATGGAAACTTCATATATGAATCATGAAAGGGGATTTAAAATCCAAACAGAATAATATTAACAACAATTAACAAAATAATATTAATAACATATGGGATTGAAATGATTGATGTCCCATTATCAGTCAGATTAAAGGAGAAAAATAATCCCCCAAAAACAAAGGTTTGCAAATAAATAAATTCATACAAATGATAATCACAGATGACCACCCCAAAAAAGAAAAAGAAAAAATTGAAAAGCGCAAAATATTGAGTATTGAGAAGAACAATACAAGAACATTTGCTAGCAACCATTTGAATCCATTAAATACACTGTTCAAACTTCAAACTTGAAAGAATACGGACATAATCGAAGAGTAGATTGAAACCTGAGACAGAACAGATGAGTTAAGGTAATTAAAGGAAACAGAAAGAAATGAAAACAAAAAAATATATATATATTTTTTTGAATAAGTTAACGGTAATAAAAACAAAATTATTTTGAGGCAAAATCAGCATTTTTGAAAGTTGAAACCAAAGAAATTTCAATTCTTAAGCCTTTGCAAACCTTTCATCACGAAAGCCACAAAGAACAATAATTCATCGTGAAAGAAATTCAGAAAATAGGTAGGAACAGAAACAAAAAAGTTGGAAGATTGGAGGCAGGGAACCCATTTAAAAGGCCAAATATTCAATGGAAAGCCTTTCTCTGAGTAAATTTGACCTCTACAATACCATAATTTCTAAAATTTCGAAGTAATTACTCGCCTATCAAAAAATAAATAGCAAATTAAAATTTCTGTTAGAATCAATCCTGAAACATCATCAGGAAATATGAAAGAAATAAGAAAAAGAAAAGAAACATACGCAATAAAGAGAGAGAAAATCATTAAAATGGCCAAAGATTCACGACCCATAGAAAGACATCAAAGACCTTCAAAACCTGCAAAAAAGCCAAAAACTGATCCATTCCCCCCAAAAAACAAAAAAAGAAAAGAAAAGAAAAGAAAAAGATGAACACACAAATCAAAGAACATATTTATTACGACGAGGGCCGGTTCAAGAACAAACCCTAAAAATTATAGCTTATAGCAAAATAAAAAGTCTTATGGATCGAATGATAAATGCTTCAAGAGAAAGACAGGTGAAAGCGAATCAAGAGAGTTTCAAATCTTAGAGAGGCAAATCAACAAGCTTCCACCATTAAAGAGCTTCACCTGCTTCTCTCTCTTCGTTGATGGTTTCTTTCTCCAACTTCGCTTATTGATGGTTTCTCCTCCTTTCTCTCTCTTCGTTGATGGTTTCTTTCTCCAACTTCGCTTATTGGCGGTTTCTCCTCCTTCTTCTCTCTTCTTTTCTTGATGGCTTCTCTCCTCTCTCTCTCTCCTCAATAGTTTCTCTCCCCGCCCTCTGCAACTGCAACAATTAGAGAAGACGACGACCGGCCGCATTTTAAAGTCTACCTGGGGTATTTTCGTCTTTTATCAACCAGCCCCTTTTTCTCATTAAATAAACTCGACCTTATTTTCGTGAGTCGAGGTTTTATTTTCCCGTTCCCCTTTTAATTGGGTGAATTTTGATTTTTTTGATTTTTTATTTTTGTAATAAATTCTACAAGAATTTTTTTTCCTCCTTGGTCCCCTAAGAGCTGGAAAGTAGGCGGCGGTTGAATCGCTCTGCCGTCTTTTATGGGCCCACCCAACAAAATATATTCCCGAAAAACAATTTAATAATTACAAACGCCAATTGTATTGGAAATTACAATATTTGCTGCAGCTATCCTAGAATGACAAAAATACCCTCCTCTCTCTCCTAACTAGAGCAAGCTAATTTCAGTTTCGGCCAAAGCAAACTTCCGAAATTTCGGAGGATTTCGTTCCAAGGAAATATCTCTGAATTTCGGGAGACTCGAGCATAGAAGATTTAACGAAAAATCAAGTACCCACGTGCTAAACGAAGTCCGTGCTCTCTTTTTATTTTGGGTGTGGTTTGTATAAGGTTGCGGCCCTATACAATCAAATTAAAACACGCCTTAAAATAGTGTAGAACAATGTTTGGAATCTTTATGATTGGCTTTAAAATTTATTTTCGTCTCTAATTAAAAATCTAAAGCTTTGAAAATGTGTAGATCAAGCATAACGATGAACACTTGAAAATCTTGAAACTTGATAGTCAGAAAATATATTATAAGATGTATTATTTTTAAGACTTGAAATCTATTTTTTTTTTTCTTTACATCTTGAGGTCGATCTGAGAATTTTTAGATATAAAAAAAATCTCTATTTGAGAATTTTTAGGTATAGAAACAATCACTTGTCGTGAATTTTTGAGGGGCGGCTTAATTTAATTGTTTAGGACTTCACCCTTATATACATTTTTTCGCTATAATTAAAATTGTAATTGTTTAATACTTCACCCTCATATTCATTTTTTTCTTTTTCTTTTTATTTTAGAATTTTTTTTTTTGAAAAATCTATAGATAATGACTCGATGCCCAGAATTTTTATCGTTTTGGGCTGACTATTTGCGTGTAGGATAAGCTGTGTACTCCAACCCCATAAAAGGGATTAGAGAGTTGCATACCACATACAAAGAAGGACGTGGAGCCCACATCAGTAGGTGGCATGGGATGATTGGAAAGCTCACACTCTTGGCTCTTAACCTCAAACGACGATGGTTAGGATGTGAAATGACTCAAGCAATCTAGACCGTCCGTCCGTTTATTATGCGGTTTCCATTGTACGAAAATAGGGCTACATTTATAGGTGGCGTGGGTTTTTTTGGAGGGTTCAACGGAAAAACGCCTATCAAGATTTAATATCACCTATCCAGAGGAAGAATCACACGTAACCCGTCTATGTCCTTGTTGGAAGTCAGTTTGCCGCAAGCTGTTAGTTCTTTGACAAAGCCAGTCCAATCGATCTTGTATAGGGTGAGGTCTATATCAGGAGGTTGGTGCCTTAAACCATCAAAGTAATGCGTGCACGTACCACCCTGAATTGATGCCGATGGGTTCCTGAAATGTTTATTATGGTTTATAAATCTATTTTCATATATAATCATGAAATTTAAGTAATCGAGAATAGTAAATCGACCAGATTTATGAACACTTGAAAATATTGAAAATGGATGGTCTAGATAATACATTACACGATGCATTGTTTCTAGTATTTGAAATCCTTTTTTTTTTTTTCGCATCCATACTTCTTAGAGTCTTGGTGATTTTTTTTTTATAAGAGTAATCAATTTCATCAACTCAATAGTCTACTACAATCATTTTGAAACTAAATTAAAGAATTAGAAACTACTAAAGCGACTATGAAACCCCCTTCTTAGCCGGATCATTAGCAATAGAGATGGGCTCTCTATAAACATGATCGAAGAAGCAAAGAAAATGATCAACTATGATCTTCACAACCTGCAACCATATAGATCTTAAACGCCACGAAGGTCTAGAAGATCTATTGTACCAATTGATTACATTAAAAGAATTACCTTCTATGACCAATGGGTTATCTTGGGGTCGAGATGATTGATTGGAGGGTTTGGGACGATCTTAAGTCAAATGCGAGAGTAAATTCATAAAACAACTCAAGATTACATCAAACAAGACTCTAGCATAGAGCTTTATTTATTCATGGGTAACTAGGATCCAAGGTATTTGTTAATTACATTAAGTATCCTCATACAAGGAGGAGTGAAAACCTATGTTTAATCGATTACAAATGGATTTTGCTACCGGATGCGCCGTGCTTTGCTTGTGATGTATTTATAGCCATCGAACATTCTATTTGGTAGTTCAGAGTCATGTCGGGTAGTTGCAGTAAGCAAAGCGATACATGGCCTTAAACGATCTTTACATCCTTGAGTGGGTTATGAGGTATTCATCTCTACATCATACCTTAACTAATACGACATTCTAAAAGGATAATGTTTTATGTCATAAGTGACTGGAAGAAAATCGCTCATTATTCTGCTAGCAAGTACAAAGTTGTTCTCATCCAAAATATGTCTACATTGCCCTAGTCCTCATGATTTTAGTAAAAGTATAAAAGGGGTATTTCTGTCAATAATAAATCTCGAGGTGAATGGAGGGATAGTGCATTCTATGCACCAGAGTGCATAAAGCAAATAGTTTAGATGACTGTATATTTTGTATGAGCAAAAGCCGGAGCGCGGAATAAAAGAGTATAGATTCACCATATAGCTTTGTAAAGGGTGAATAAAAGATCAATGATGCAGACTAGGGGTTCATTTTTTAGATGTTATCCCTAGCCTTTTTAGGATGCCCAAGTATCAAATTTTGTTTGTGTAGGTCAGTACTTAGTCTGGATCTAGCACTTTATCCTGCATTGACCTAAACAAGAAATGAGTTTTCTCAACAGTGTATTATGATAGGAATTTAGGTTATGTTAAAAATATAATCAAACATATAGCAGCCTTTTCCATTGTGTTTCTGCGGTGCACCTTGCTTTTCCAGTATAAGGTTGATACCTCATATATAGAAAACTCTTGGAAACCCTCATGGACGAAGTTCTACAATATTTCACTAATGGCTCATCGTCGTGCAAAGTCCATCATACGGTCATAGTTGTCCGATAGTATTTAAATTTTAATAATTTTTATACAAATCAGATTCATATGAAATTTAGGGCGTGTGTACATCGTACCAACTTACACCAAAATAAGACATTAAAAAATAAAATAATAAGAGTATCCCTACAAATTCATAGGGGTATTTTGGTATTATGATTCAAATTATTTTCTAATATTTTATTTAAGTCTATCTCACTGAGATGCACACACCCACAAAATTTGAGATCAATCTAATATATAAAATATCATTAAAATTCAAATACCATCATATAGCTTGGACCGTTTGATGGACTATAGTTGATGAACTATGAGTAAAGTACTAGAGAACCTCACTCATGAGTGTTGTTATATACACATGCACACATACATACATACGTACATATATACATAATTCTAACAACAAAGCTCTGGTAATACTCATCAATAGGAACTATGAGCTTATGGTTTTTCTTTGATTCAATCACAACTATTAAAATTTTCATCCCTCTATCCTTATGTACCTAACAGTTAAGATTGTAGTTTTTTTGCTTTTCTAAAAATTAGATTGAAGATTTTTTCCTTTTCTTTCTAGCATTAAAAAAAAGTTACACAGACGTGGGTAATCTACATTGCTCATCTTTCTTCTTATACGTGACTTTCTCCTTCTCCTTATACATAACGACTCAATAACAGATGTTGCATATTAATAGTTGATTGTTGGAAGTTTGCCGTGTTTGTTATTGGCACATCAGTTATCCATCGTTCATCATTGATGATGAATGGCGGATTCCCTTTTTAAATAGGAGCCGGCTATTTTTTCATACCCATATTGTATTGATTTTCTTTTTATGGAAATGATGCAACGGTTAAATTTAGGCGGTGTTTGATAACCGCATAATTGTGAAAAAGTACCCAACTTTCACCCATACTGTAATATTCACCTGTTTGAAAATAGTGAGAAGGATGAAAGTCGAAACTTAGTTTTACTCGTGACACTATTGTACAACATAGACACCACCTTTGTACAACATGGAACCCATTATACCACACCATGTGGATGATGCCACTCAATTGTTTGTCCATGTTTAAACCCAATACCCGTTACACAATACCACTGGATTAGTCAATATTTAAACCCAACTTAACTGAGATGATGCTCTATAGAACCCATTATACAACACCACTTGGATGATGCTGCATGGAAACCATTGTACAAACATAATTTAGAAAAATAGTTTTAACTCAGACAAATATAAAGTTAAATAGATTAAAAAATCGAGCTCAAAACACAAAATAGCTCTAAGATATTTTTAATTTAAACAAATATATTTAAATGATACTAAAAATCCTGCTTATGATGAAAGAAAACCCAATTTTTTTGTTTTCTGATTTTTTTTATTTAAAAAATCAATTTTATTTCTTGACAATATAAATGTTTGTAGAATCATAGCGGATTGACACATTTATATAGTCTTCAAGCATAATAAATTATTGCTTCAATCAATTTACATATTTTGGTGTCATATTGGATGGATGGAAGGAACCTTATGTAATAAGAAATGCATTAGATGTTGGATGGATGGAAGGAACCTTACGTAAGATGGGCAGTTTTCTGTTTTTCTAATTCTAAACAGGTAAAAACACTAGCACTGCAGTTTATCAAATAGGGTTTCCAACTTTCAGGTTACCAATTTTCATCGGTATCCTAAAATTCAAAAAACGCAGGGATTTCCCAAAGAAACTGCAGTGAAAATTATGAAATGCCACCTTAGGGTCTAGCTAGACCCATACAGACAACGTTAAATGTATGATGGTTATTGAATCATTGGGCCTTAGTTTAAATTCGATTCCAAGTTTACAGGTTCAAGCTATTTGTGGTCACCTTTCACAAGTTGTATTCAATTGCCATTTAAATATGTGAATCGTTGGTTTAAGTACAATCAACTGCCATAGACCCTAGTGAATTAGGGTCAACTTCTGTGGAGTAATCAACTTCAGAGGCATATTCTGCCATTTGCAGTCAACTTCAGAGGGCTTTGATTACCTCAGCCAAGTGCATGGCCTATGAGCAAGTTTGCCTCTTTACACACGAAATTCAGCGACCATCTTTTGTCCCCTGCAAACCTCGTCTGTCATTTAATAGACCATGTGGTTCCCTCTATGGAAAATCGACCGACGATTTATTTTTCATGGACCACCAACCGAGTGGTTTGAGAACCGGAACCGGATTCACCTGATACACCTCGGAACAGGAAAATAAAAATTTTAAAATTTTTTTTCTAAAAACAATGGGAGGGGTTTGAGAAGAAGCTTTTGAAATAAATTAGGAGAAATACAACTAAATAAAAAAAAAAAAAAAACGAAAGACGATAGAAAAGGTAAGTTTAGAGTTTTCTAAATGGGTTCAGGACTAATTAACTATGGTTTGGGTTTAATTAATTGTATCCTAACTAATTATGCTGTGTGGTTGGGTGTATTGTGTATAAGAGTTAGGTATACTCAGACATGCAAGTACAGTGAGGTCCATAGGATGCCTAAGGCTAAGAAAATGTTCTTTGGATGGAGAAAAAGCTCGGATTATGGTTCGCATAGGATGCCTAAGGCTAGGAAAATGTGCTTTGGATGGAGAAAAAGCTCGGATGATGGTCCGGATAGGATGCCTAAGGCTAGGAAAATGTGCTTTGGATTGAGAAAAAGCTCGGATTACGGTCCGGATAGGATGCCTAAGGCTAGGAAAATGTGCTTTGGATAGAGAAAAAGCTCGGATTATGGTCTGGGATAGGTCTAGGTGGGTCCCTACAGAGTTTCTAGTTTCTTGAAATTCCCTCAGCCAGGAAAGGAGGAGTCTACAGTGCCTTAAGGCTACCTCGGATATTACTTGCAAAACCGATTAGTGTGGTGAACTAGATTCAGCTTGCGCTTTCAAAAGATGGACAGGAGTCCGAGCCCTGCTTGAAGCTAGAGGAAGTTGAATAAGGTTTTGGGTGCAATGAAAACCTACTTCCAAGCTAACTTTGATCAAGGAAGTTGAAGCTAGAGTGGTTGAGTCAACTTTTGGGCTTACTCGAACCATGTTAAAAGTGTAATATAGAAAGTAGACATGTGCCAGCCACTCAGGTGACAACTCATCCGAGGTGAAAATTCAAGTCTTGATGCACTGTTTATGCTTGAAATGTAATTACAATTTACAGCAAAAAACCACAGGCATAACACTAAATGTAGTCAAAAGTGTTCGGGTTATAAACTTTTTTTAAAAAACATTTTGAAATCAGGCCTAAAGTGGAGCACTTTTCTTTTTTTTGGGTAAGTAAAACTCAAGCACTAACATAGGCACTGAACTTGAGCTTTGATTGGGCACTCACTGTTCATCCAGATTTACCAAAACTTTTTGGGTTAGTAAAACTCAAGCACTAACCTAGGCACTGAACTTGAGTTTTGATTGGGCTCTTACCCTTCATCCAGATTTACCAAATGGGATGGTATAGAGTCTGCCTGACTTGGATGCTTAAAAGATGCACAAGCACTTTAAGCACTTTTTAATTGTTCAGATTGAATCCACAAAACGCTCACAAAATATTTTTATTTTCTATTTTTTATTAAAAAATTATCTTTAGCTGAAATTTGGAGTATAGAACTCAATAAAAGTAATAAAAATATGTTTTATACAAAAAAATTGACAAGAATAGCCCACAAAGTTTTTTTTGTTAATTTACAAAATATTTATGGGTATTTTATTAATATTTTATTCAAAATATCTTTTATTATTTTTATTTAGTACGTCATATGAAAATGCATCTACAACTTAAATTCTAGATAAATATAAAGATGCAAATCTTATACTGCAGAAATAAGACAGGCCTTAAAAACCCATTGAAAAATGTTGTTTTCTACAAAACCTCTAATTGATCATCTTGGCCTTGAGATATACAAATACGGAGAAAACGAGGATTTTCAATTTCAAAAAATAATACATCTTGTAATATACTAACTTGACCATCCTTTTTTCAATATTTTTATGTGTTTGTAGATCTCCTCGGTCAATATTTTTATTTTATTACCATTTGTGGCCTTGTTCAATCTGAACAATTGAAAAAAGTGCATGTTCACCCTTGCATCGTCGACAATGTAAGAAAACTAAACATTACAACATCATGCTCTCCCCACTGAAAGTCACTCTCGCAATTCAGTTCAAAATTGGTTTAAAACACCATTAAAACAACCATCCCACCGCATAACATATGATCCTGCATGGCTCTCATCTCTACTATTGGTGGCGGCCTACATATGGTGGAGATGATCCATAATCCCCCTGGGTACCAAATGGTGGACTTTTGACTAATAAGTTATACAACATCTTCTTCGTCCATTGTACGCCGCTGACGACAAAGATTAGGATCCTATCCATAATGTGTAGGGCCATTTTCCGGTCCATATTTGTCCAGTCATAGGTAAGGAAAAAGTTTATATAAGGTGTCAACCTTATATTATAGAAATAAGGGAAATCCACATACTATTTTGATATTGTAAAACTCCGTCATCGATCAACCTAACCTCAAGATGTATAGGTATGAAAATAAATTGATTTCAAATATTGAAAGTAATACATATTGTAGAGAATTATCGGGACCATCCATTTTCAATATTTTCAAGTGTTTATCGATCTACTCGACTTGCATCATTTTTAGAGCTTTAAATTTTATTATTTGGGACAAAAACAATTTTTTATGCCGTCACAAAGTTTTGTAGCATCAAAACTACATCTTTTAACAAATTTAGAGGCACGCCTTAATTGTCTCATATTATACTTTCTCTCTATAAAAGTTGCTGGTGGCTGCTCATTGCAATTACCCCATGTTAGTTCTAATCTTGAAGGAGCATTGAAGGACTTTGGAGAAATTGTGAAACTCATCTCACTTCAAATGATCTACTTGAGGAATCAATCAGCAGCATCTCAAGTACATCCTACAGTCAAGCCCGAACCGATGATCATTCAAGATCGCAAGAACATCCTAGAGAGAGAGACGATGGGAGCGTGGATCTCTTCTATTTGGGTATGTGTGTGAGAGAGAGAGATGGAGGAGATGGAGAAAGATCTCTACGATTTGGGCATTTGAGAGAGAGATGGGCGAGAGAGATGGACTTTAGAGAGAGAGAGACATAGAGGGAGGGACTGAGTTTAGAGAGAGAGAGGGGGACATAGGTTAACGGGTTAAATGGATATTAGGTTTTGAGGAAAGAGAGTCATTTAATAAGTTGTTGAGATCGATATTACACGATCAAAAGGGTTTAGGGGGTTTCAAGATAGAAAGTATAGAGACTTCATACTCTTAAAAATAGTTTAAATCTTTGGGTTTCTTAAAAAATAAGCAACAAAAGTAAACAACAAAAATAAGATGTATGAAGATATTTACCTTTTATTAAATTACTTCATATAACTATCTATTGCATGTTCAAAAAAGAAAAAGATATAGCTATCCATTAAACGTCATTAACTTCATATAACCATCCTTTGAACGTTATTAAGTAAGTTCCACAATGTTTTTTTTGTACGTAAACTAATTTTAATAATTGCAAAGACTATCTCCATAACCATTAGGATTACCCGGACTAAATTGGTTTTCTTTTACGAATGAGTTTGAATTAATTTTTGTAAAGGAGGAATAAGCATCAGAAAAGTATACAATGAGACCATTTATCATTGGTACAGGGTGGTCACAATTAATAATGACCATTGGATGTAAAATTTGGTGGCTCCATTTATTTCATTGACCAAGCTCAAAGTTCAAAATTTGTTTTTTTCTCAAACTTTGTAACACATCCAAGCTATTAGATTTCAAATCGAATAGTTATAAGAAATTGTAATCCCCTTGTAACAAAGGTAAACGGTCTCATTGTATACAGTCCCATAAGTAATTTCTCAAAAAATTGATAAGAAATAGAGACGATTATTTAAACACGCACCCTCTCTGTCTCTCTCTCAAAGGGGTCCAGTTAAATTAAAGGAAAAAGTTTGTATAAGGTGTCAACCTTATATTCTGGAAAACCCACTAGAGAAAGGTTGTTCCTATAAAACTCACTATAGAAAGGTTGTTCATATATTGGAAAACCCTCAAATTGATCATCTCAACCTTGAGATTCGTAGACATGAAACAAAAGAGATTTCTAGTCATAAAATTAGTTCATCTTCTAACCCATTATATGGACTTTCCATTTTCAAGATTTTCAATTGTTTATAGATATGTTTGATTGTCACCATTTCTTGAACTTTAAAATTCATAATTGAGAGCAAGGATAGATTTTCATATCATCGTATGGCCTTGCGGTACCAAAACTGTATTCTCGAAATAGTTTTGAGGTGCGCCTTACTTCTCACCCTAAATTAAAAGCCACGGAAAGAATGGTTTTTAGAAAGATGATACTTAGCTTAACTTACTTAAGTTATGATTGATTCCTAAGTGATCATTCATAGATGGCTTCTATCTGGGGTTTAGACAATTGGCTTAGTAGTTAAGCAATAAACTCAACAATAAACAATATCATCCAACTCAAATCAACCCAAAAAGAAGGTATGTTGTTTTCCATAATCGACCTCCTTCAAGCATCACTCACTTTTAAGCCAATGTCCTACCTAGACGCAAGTGCTCATGATAATAGTCTAACCGCACTCATATTCTCATTCCTTTCTTAGATGAAGGCCGATCATGACTAGTTTTCCCTATTTTTTAAAGTACGAAATGCACATTCATTAACCAAGTTTATTAAAAAAGTCATCTAAGTTTCTCTTCATTGTTTCACATTCGTTAACCAAGTTCATCATAAATCATCTACATTTCTCTTCATTATCTTAAAGGAAAAAGTGTACAATTCTCTTCATTATCTTAAAAGGAAAAAGTTTATATAAGGGTGAGCCCCTAAATAATCAAATTAAAGCGCATCTCAAAACTTTCACTAGAAGATGCTGTTTCGATGTTAAAAAATCTTCAAATTGATCATCTCGAACTCAAAATGCATGGATATGAGAAAAAATTGATTTCAAGTCTTGGAAATAGTGTATCTTGTAATACATTTTCGGACCATCAATTTTTTCACGATTTTTAAGTGTTCAAAATTCTGTTCGATCTACACTATTTTTGAAGCTTTAAATTTTATAATTAGAGATAAAAATAAATTTTCAAGGCACCACAAAGATATCCAGTAATAAAATAACATCATTCACACTATATGAAAGTGCGCCTTAGTTGTTATTGTCAAGGCCTCGGCCTTGTACAAACCACACCCTAATTTCCTTTTATGGTGCCATTCCTCAAAGATATTTCAAGCACTTTATCAATGCGGCTACATCCAATATTCCCAAAAAATTTCATGGGTATTTTAGAAATTTCCCCACTCCTCCAAGTTGAAGGGCAAGCAAAACATGCCTTAAGATGACGTCACCCCGCTTATCGTGTCTCTCAAGAGGGGCAACCGTTGCCCCCCCCTCATATTCCGGCCTTTTTCCTTTTTTAAGGGTTTTTAGTATTTTATTGGGTTTTTTTTATTATTTGTTATAGTTTATTCCTGACGTGGAAGTCAATTATTGGCCCTCTTTTGGGATGTTTTTGTCTTCCACTAATTGGTTGCTTGTGGACACGAGAGACGCTTTTATTCTTTTGTATGTCTCCTCCCCCATTGCTTGTAATCATTAGTTGGTGATGCAACAAAACAAACACCTACACTAGAAAGAAACATTGCTTCTTATTTTTATTCATTAAATGGCCTTTTCTTTAATTGCCGAGTTCTATAATTATCTCTTTCTCTTTTGATGAAAGTACTTTGTGCTTTTATTTAGTTTTTTCCCCTTTGAAATTTAGGGTTGTTTTGGCCTCTTCTTTGCACATTTAATAATGAGCGGAAGAGATGGCTCCACATTGTGCCATTCTCACATGACTGTTAAAGTGAAAATTTTGGCCATTTCGGTTCTCTTTGTTGGAGTGACGCTAAGCACCGACCAAGCCATCTATCAACATGTCAATCAACATAACATGCACGCCAATAACATGCGTTTTGGAGGATAGAAATGGGCCAATAAGTTATTTGAAAAATAAAATTATATAAATAAGGAAAAGTAATTGTTGAGTTGGAGGCATAAACCACAAAAGTGTTTTCTGGGTGCGGCGCCCTATTATTATTCTATATTGGGTGCGGTTTGTATAAGGCCCAAGCTCTAAACAAGTACCTTCAAATAATGTCGAGAAATGTGGTTTCAATATTGGATAACTTGATGATGGCCTTAAAATATATTTTTATTTCTAATTATAAAATTCAAACTTTAAAAAAAAATATAAATCGAGTAGATCTATGAAAATCTGAAAATCTTGAAAATTGACGATCCAAAACTTGAAATCTATTTTTTTCCTCATATCCATACATCTTGAGGTTGAGATGATCAATTTGAGGAATTTTGAGCATCAAAACAACCTCTGGTGAAACTTTTTAGGTGTGCCCTAATTTGATTATTTAGAGCCTCGCACTTATATATTGGGGACCCAAAATATAGAAATTATTGTACTTTATATATTAGAATATATAAAAAAAATGGATCTGGAGCTCTAAAAGTGCTTTGTCTTGAGTGCTATCTTAACACGATCTCTTATCATTTTATTTCAACGAATCTTACATTAATGTTCAAGGATATAGAAAGGTTTTTGGGTCCTCGATCCATCATAAAATACGAATTTTGAGGGAGATGCATCATGGTATTGCATGAGGTGGCATACGTAAGGCCATAGGAAATGTGTAAATATCATGCCACTCTCCTCCCATGGCGTGTGGTCCGGTGTTCACATGAGGGGGTCAATGGTTTGAATTTCATAATCCGTACATCGTCCAAAAATTCCCAACAAAGTATCATTGTTTAATACTAATGATGTGGTAATTGGTTCTTAGTAGACAATTAGACCCGAGTATGTATCATAAAATGTTTCTTTATGTAAACATGTCTGCAACTGCAAGACGTTTATGTAGGAGGCAAGCTATAAATTTATGACAAAAAAGGTACATGTAAAGCGTAATCAGGGTGTATGCAATAAATACTTCTATTCATGGAAAATGTTCTGACTGGGCTATAGACTTGTCAAAATAAATAAGTCTCACCTCAAAACTCGTTCTCGTGTTGGAAAACCCTCAAATCGATTATCTTAGCTCTGCGTTGGAAAACCTTCAAAACGATTATCTCGGCCTTGATAGTTATAGTTGTGAAAAAATTAAGATTTTAAAACTTAAAAATATATTTTATTGTAACACATTATCTAGACTGTCTATTTTACACTAAAAATAAGTGTTCACGGTTTCGCAAGAGCTGTATATTTTTTGAGCATATCATAGAGATTTTCAATATCTTTCCAAGAATTCAAGGTGAGGCTTTATTGGTTTTCATAAAGCATGGGCATTTTAAAAACTGTCCTTTATTGAATGTTTTATTTTAACATTTTTGCGTTGTCCTAACGGTTTTCTGATGACAATTATTGCACGTTATTCATTTTCTCCTTTAAAAAAGGGATCATTAACGGCCCTTCACCGTTGTCATGGTATCTTTGTCTAGGCGTTAGTAATTCCCCTGCCAAGAAGTCACGAGCATTGCAGGTACCAGTTTTCTAAACCACTACTCGGGCTGAGTACTAAGTGCGAGCTGTGTATTGGGTCCGAGTCTAACTAACTTGGCTAGTGTAGGGCCGAATATTGTAACAAAAAAAAATTGTAAAAAAGTAACAATAAAATATAAAAAACCAGAAAATAAAAAAATATATTTAAAGTAAAATTAAATAAAACACATTTAAATCTGATTTAAAAGTAGGAATTGCATATAAAGTACCATTTATCTTTTGTACATAGGGATCACAATTATTCTCACTCATTAGATGTCAAATTGGATGGCTTGGAGTAAGTCACAATGTCTGAGAATTTATTTATTTATTTTATCGAACCTTTTCTCTATTTAATGACACTCTTGCAACCACCCATTTTGAAATGGGTGCGGTTTATATAGAGCCTAGGCTCTAAACAATCAAATTAGAACCTACCTTCAAATAGTATTGATAAATGTGGTTTCAATACTGGAAATCATTGTGATGGTCATAAAATCTTTATTTATAAAGTTTAAAGCATAAAAAATAGTGTATATCGACATATCTATGAAAACTTGAAAATTGATGGTCCAAATATGCATTACAGAATACACTATTTTTAAAACTTGAAATCCATTTTTTTCTCATGTCCATGCATTTTGATGTCGAGATGATCAATTTGAAGATATTTGCATCAAAACAACCTCGTATAGTGAAATTTTTGAGGTAGGCTATAATTTGTTTAGAGCCTTGGCTTTATATAAACTTTTCCCTTTTGAAATTTAAGGAACAACAATGATTGTGACATCCATCAATAAAAAATAAATGGTCTTTTTGTAGACAATCCAAAAAATATACCAAAAAATACTTTTTGAAAAACCAATTTGTAACTAAGGGTATTTTCAAAATGTTTTTCAAATAAAAATGAGAAAATATAAAAATAAATACTCGTGGCCAAAATACTTTGCAATCTCTGCCAAAATAATAAAAACATTAAAAAACATTTTACAAATAAATTTTTTAGTTTTTTTTATTTTTTTATAATTTTTAAAATTCCTTTAATATCCTCGAATGGGACCCCCAACCCAGCACAACTTCGGCTCGGTTAGTAACTCAGCCGAGTCCGAGTTGTTTTGACCGATTTTTCATACCCTGGCAGGTACAAAACATTGAATGAAGTATTTAAATCAAGATATTCCCTTTTGTAGCCGTAACTGTAAAATTGCCATAATCTTGTATTTTGAGCGGTAAGGGTGGCAACGGGCCGGGCCTGGAATGAGGCTGCCTTGGCTCTAAACCTGCCCTTGTCCCCATAGAATTGGCCAAAGAGTGGTCCAGCCTAGCTAGGCTAAGCCGGGCCGACACATAGCCCTAGCCTTTAGGCCATAAACTGTGGTCCAAGCCCTACTCTTTTGGAGCTGGGGGGCCTAACCCACGGCCACCCTATTGGGTGGGAGGCGTGCCGAACACTATTCACAGCACAACTTAAGGAATCTATTTTAAACTTCTCATTCAAAAATGCCACCTATAGGCCCCTTCTGGCTTTAGGAGTGTTTAATTTTTTAAAATTAAAATAAAAAAATACTGTTTTATCACAATGACGATAAACGTAGAAGATGTCTATTTACACGATTGCCTATGAAGATTTGGGAGTGGCCACCCGACATCAAAACAATGCCCTAGTCATCCCCTCAAATTATAACAATAAAAAATAAAAAAGTCATATTTGAAACATAATAATATTAAATTTGTTTAGACAAATTTATTTTGATTATAGTTATCATCAATTCTTTTTTCTAACTATTTAGGGTCTGCTAATCCTGATCCATTATTTTGCTCTATGAAAGGAGGTAAATTCATTTTGATACATTATAAAAAATGTTGATGATGCTTAAAATAGGAAAAATGTATGAAGGAAGCTTTTAACCAATTTTAGAAGACACCCACATAGAAAAATTTGAGTGGCATCAAGTTAGATATCTAATTTCCACATTAACCATTACAAATTTTAACTAATGGCTTCCATCTATACGTAAGATACGGGTCATTATAGTACACAATTGGTATAATCTGTAGTATTATGGTACACCACAAGTGCATCCATTGTCCATTCTAAATGACGAACAATGGGGATTAACGATACTACCCAATGAAAGAAAATTATATGGATGTCCCATGGTCAGTCACTGTAATTGGCCATCGATGCCTTCAAGTTGTATAAAAAGTGAAGGTACAAAAATATATTGTAGGTGACGTACGCATGCATCAAGGAAAAATACACCATGCTGCATTTTAATTTAAATATAATTAACTACAATCATCTGAACGACCAGTTGACCGCAAAACAGTTTCTGTGAACTGTACCGCTGCTATTGTGCGCTTTGGTGGGGAAACGTTCATCTCAACCATCCGTTGTCAACAACGATGGTTTGAGGTGACAAGTAGTTTACTGACTGTAAACTGCATGCCTTGTATCAGTGAGTCATATGATATTTATACCCATATTCGAGCTCTCAATTTTGAGAAGTTCCGAGTTTTTCTGGCAGTCCACAAATCCATGTTCATATATGTATCCCTATCTAGGCATTTCAGATGAAAACCAACCACATGAGGAAAGGAGCCTAGATATCGATCTCGACTACATTCCACAATGCTACATCCAAACTTACCAGCTTGCTCTAGAGGCTGATATACATCGGATACATCAATTTGAAGAATATTCACCTTTGGGGCCTTCATATACGCAAAAATTGTAGAAAATGTACCTACCCTAAATTCAAATTTCAATAATTTCAAAATACAAATTGAAGATCCTGCTCTGTAAGGCTTCATTTGATGATATCACAATGTCAAAAGTGTGAACTGGCAGCCAAACATGCTGCACTGAATTCTAACGTACATGGCAACAGTTGATCGGAGCTGCATTATGGATTTATTTCCGAAGCAGCGAATTTTAAAGCCTTAGGAGAGTGCAAATGTTAGTACTTGAAACACGCCACTCGACTCATACCATGTTTTCACAACCAATAATGATTCACATTAAAAAAAGGGAGGGATCAAACCCCGTAACTAAAATAACTTTCAAGGGTAACACACACATCATATAAAGTGATGAATCGCTGCTGAAACATAAGAAACACAACACAAAAGTACATGTGGACCTCGAAACACGCTCCTCTGCTTTAATCTAGCTTCACGTTTTCTTTTGGTTGGGATCTTCAGAGCATGCAATTTTCTTTTGCCGTTACATGTTGCATTTCTTCAAGTAATCCTATTTTATTTTTTAGAAAAATCCCACATGTAACATGTATTGTTCTTGATCGACCTAATTAATTTCGCGAGCTATATTTTTCATTTCTTATCCTCTTAATATTCTTCTTGTTTTGATGTTCTTCCCTGTTTCTTTAATAATATTCTTAATGATTTTTTCCATAAGTTTCTTCAATAGCACATTAAATATTTTGTGTATATCATATTTACGGACTCATGCTTGCATGATAGTATCTTTCTTAAGTTTAGAATTTGTGGTTCACCCAACCGCCTGGGTCTTGAGTCATTTAACTATGATGCCAGATATGCTGGTGGATAGATCTCCTCGATACATGTTAAGTCTACTTCATGATGCAATATATGATATGGACAACCACCTAAAATATTCTAGATTTGTGATGCAATATACTTTGTTTTTTTTGGCTCAAGAGGAAACGTGTATCTCAAGCTAGTGCATACCAAGGTTTAAAAAATCGGATTGTTGACTCGAATCGGCTTCACCTATACTTGTGTCTGATCGGAGAATCGGTGGATTGAATCTGAGAATCGGCTAAATCCGCAATTTTTGTCTAAAAAAATCACTATAAATCTTTAAAAATAGCGCTCTTTTAGTTTCTAAACGTAATCAGAAATGATATATTATGTACTGTCATTACTCTGTAAAAATAGGTGAATACTGAGACACTGTTTTCCTATCTGGATATCTGTATAATTATTAATTATAATATAGTATTGTAATATTGCATCAAAATAATTTAAATATTTATATATTATAAGATTAAAAATAATAATTTCCCATATAAAGTGAAATTAGAATCACATCAAAATATTAAATATTTATTAATTTGATTTATTCATCCAAAATTATGACAACCTAACTAACTATAATATTATACAATGAAATTGAAATTGTTGATTTATATATTATAATTATTTTATTATACAAATAAGATCAAATCTAAAATTTCTTATTATATTAACTAATTTAAAAAAATCTTATTTACGATTGTAAAAAAAAAATGCATTATATAATTTATAATGTAAATAAATTAATAAATAAAATACAAGATTTGGTTATCAATGTATAAAATTAATTATAATATTATAATAAATATGATAAAAAAATATTAAAAAATGCTTCTATAGTATATGATTAAAAAAAAAAAAAACCCCAATAAAATTTAATATTATGATATCAAAAAATTTTAAAAAAAATTTACCCAAAAAAATGAAAAATAACGATATCAAAATTCAAAAATAAAAAACTACCTATCGGCAACATGCACATCGCTGATTTAGGATTTCTTATTTAATGAGCATGAAAATAAAGATAAAATACAACTAAGATTTCTCATTTAGGATTGCCCTCAAAAGGAAGCGTGAAAATAAAGATATCATACCCAAAGTTTACTATCTATGCAGCTTATCCCCCAGCTAATCTTTTTTCTCACCATTTACCCCATAATGACCTTTCCTTGCAAAAACTCCCCAAAGTAAAAAGTTGTTATTTTTTGTACAAAAATTCTCTTCCCTCCAAAAAAAAATAATCAATTGACGGTCCCAAGTAGTGTATTGCCGGAGCAACCAATTCAACTGTTGAAGCGAAGTGGCTCCAGAAGTTGTACTGTCGAAACGCATATTTGTACTACCGAAACGTGTCTTTGTACTGCCGGAGTGTGTGTCCTCATTGCCGGAGCGACTTATTCAACTGTCGAAACGCTATGGCTCTAAAAGGTGTACTGCCCAAGCGAGTCCTTGCATTGCCAGAATGCGCTGGCTCTGGAAGGTGTACTGCCAAAGCGAGTCCTTATATTGCCGAAACGCGTTGGTTCTAAAAGGTGTACTGCCAAAGCGAGTCCTTATATTGCCAAAGCGACTCTATGGAGCGCATGACAAGAGAGTCGTGAGTAAAAAGCACGAGGAAAGAATGGGGCAGTTTAAATCTTTTTTTTCTTTTGTTTTGGATTGAAAGGGTTTTGCGAGGAAAAATGATTGTGGGGAAAAAGTGAAAGAAAATGTTAGTTGAAAGTAAGTTGCATAGATAGGATAGTATACTGGAAGGGGGTTTTTTGCGGGTAAAGATGATCGTGAGAAGAAGTGAAAAAACAGGTTAGCTGAGAGTAAGTTGCATAAATAGCATACTTGCGAAGGGGGTTTTTGTAATTTTCCATAAAAATTTCATACCACAAACTTTGTAGCAAGTTTAAGCGGACCTTAGAGAGCACTAAGTTGTATAAATGCCGAGGCCCCCCATATCGTTATTTGCGTGCATGCTTGCGCATGATGCGCGACGGTCTTTGTTATGGGCCCGCTGGAAAGAGATTTTAGCATGCAGAACGGACAAAGAAAGTGACGTCATATGACAAAGCGGTTCCACGACGTTATCTGAAACAAGGAATTCTATGACATCACCTTATCCCAAATCGCCGAACCATGAAGTCATCATCATACCGAGATTCGACCAGTCCCGTTTTATAGCTAACGGCACAACCGATACTCGATTCTAGATTGAGCTGAATCCGAAACGGCCTAACCGATATCCGAATCCGGATCAAATCATTTTTTAAATGCTGATGCATACCAAAATGGTATTGTCTAGTTTTGGTCTAAATTGAGCTCCAATTTTTGGTTTTAATAATCCGTGTGGTAGGTAGGCCATGATACAATTCCTCCCACAAAGGAAAAACCTTACCAAGCTAGGAGGAGAAAAATGATAATGATTGAGTCAATTCCATGTTAAAGTAACAGAGCTGAATAATTATTACAAATTTGTTTCTACATTAAGCCACAATAAGGAAAACCTTATTTAATTTGGCCGGACCATTCAAAATTTTCCAGAAAAAATATTCTAACTTGCATATGAATCAAGAAGTATAACTCAGTATAACCACAGCAATAAATAAAATACGAATATACAAGATTTGATAATAATGAGGCCTATTTGTCAATTGCAGACTCCAAGTTGTTTCTAATGGATCTAGGCTTCACCATGAAGGGAAGTGAGACCTCTGCAATCAAGGATTCTGATATTTCTTCTCCAAAAGGTACTTCAAAAGCCAAAGGCTTGTATAGACAAACTTCATCTTCCTTACAGTAGTAAACCTGTGAAATGACATGCAACTGGATTAATACGCACTGCATCCGAACTTCTATAAGTAGCCTATATTCCTTTGTGTTCTTCAAATCTCATACAATGGGATACAAATGCGATAGGCAAGTCAGCCATTGCTGCTGGTTACTATAAGCAACATAGTCAAACAGTCAAGATAATATTTAGTTCTACTTTTACAAGTTGATGAACATATGTTTCCAAAGTGCTTTTCAAATCAGTGTCATTTGCTTCGGATGGCTCGTTGTTTCGGCCGGGAAAGAGAAGACTGCCGGGAAGTTTAAGTGTATTTTTTGAAGAAATATAAAAATATAAAATATAAAAAACATAGAAGTAGGCTCTTTCTAAAAAGTAAATTCAATATAACTTTTGAACAACCAGGTATATTCCTGATATCTTTAAATAGATCAGTGACTTTTTGAAAATATCTCCAATATATTCAGAATGTCCAGTTTGGATTGACTTACGCTGAAGATTTAGGCCGATTTGGCCTAAGCAAAATTAATCCAGAACATTCGAAACCCATAGCATGAAAGGTCTACAGGTAGCCAATTCCTGATCTTGCTTTATGCAAATAGCTTGAAAATTACCAGTCTATCCCATAATAGCAACAGCTTCTTAGTTAATGTAACAATGACTCATGTTCATTTCAATATTTGACCAATGTTGTTATAATCAATGAATTACCCTCAACATAAATGCTTCTGCAGGCCTAGACAAAATACAATATTTGAAGTGTGTAGTGTAGAGGGATATGGGTTCTGCCATTATATGCATGAGAGGGAGCATCTTGTCAAACATGGATTTGACCTATGGATGTCCTACTGGATCTGATAATAATGTGAATGACTATCATAAAGTTTTTTTAAAAAATATGACAATGCCAAGCTAAGAAGTCCACAAAATGGTTGGATCATCCAAATAAGGCAATTAGTTGACCTATTTATTATGAAAACTTGAAAAATTACAAGTGCATGAATATGTCCACTTGCAGCATGCAGCGAGTACAACAAGGACTAAACTGATTGAGTACGGTGCCTGCATTATCGAGAAAATGATTCCCAGAGGTGAATCTTCATAATGACCACATGGGGTTTGTAAATGTAAAATGTCAGTTGACAACACTAAAGGCTAAAATGTGCTTTGACAATTCTAAAATGACTAA
The DNA here is from genome assembly GCF_054954075.1 of Amborella trichopoda. Classification (NCBI taxonomy): domain Eukaryota; kingdom Viridiplantae; phylum Streptophyta; class Magnoliopsida; order Amborellales; family Amborellaceae; genus Amborella; species Amborella trichopoda. Next base: position 54,506,579 of record NC_142337.1, read on the forward strand.
AGTGCCCTTTTTCTTAAGCAATCAGGTTGACATTTGAACTACTATCGCCCATTTCATCCTCATTAATTTTATGCAGAAAACTGAAACAAACTACTTAATTATATCTGAATAATTGACATTTTCAGCATCATGACTATTTTTTGAGATGGTCATATATCCTATTCCCTTGGGCTATCAAATTCGTTAATGGATACAGAATTTGTGAAGTTATCTGTGAAGCGGAGTATGTCAATGAGAGTAGATGTTTTATCTTGGCAAAGATATACCTTACAATTCACTGTCACTTTTGCAGGCAAACGAGATGTTCTCTTGAAGTGCAGTGATGAAGATCCATCTGGGCCTAGAATTCCATCCAATGGTTCCACATAAACTGCGCCTTCAGGTTCAACATCTGCCTCGAATTTACTGCGAGCTTCCTGTGCTCGAAAGAAAGGGGAATAATCGGGACCATAGCCACAACCAGCAACAAAAGACATCGATAGCTTGCAACGAACTCAAAAAAATTCAAGAAAAGCTAAAGTAAGCACTAATTTGTTAATGAATAATTAATCGGTGTAATCTATCATCATCAAAATAGTTAAGATATTTTGATAAATTAACAATTACAAAATCTTGATACTGAGATATATGTACATTTAGTTTCAGTTTCAAGCATCAGGCAATCCTAGTATGACCATATTCCTTAATGATTTTCCTTAAATTAGAACCAAAAGAAAAAGTGGTAACAAAAATTCATAAAAGAGCAAAATTGGATAAGTAATGGTCAACAAGGAGAAGACATTCCCCACCCGTAACCATACAAAATAATATGTCAATTTATATCATATGAGTGCATAGTTTCTTATTTCTGAATCTATCCTCAAACTTTTCGCATTTGTCTAGTTCTTGAACTCATGGAAAGAATAACAAATTGGAACTACAACATAAAATTGCAGTGCTGGAATTATGAAATATAGTAGAAAAATAGTGGCAGCTAATTGTATTTCAGGAAGTTCAGATGTCAGAAATAAACGCAATATTAGAATGAGTTGACGAAGTTGGTAGTGAGACCTTGGAGAAATGGAAATCCTCAGGAACCGAGATCTTTAAACTCAAGTTTCCTTCCATGGAAGAGATTCTCTCAACTGTTATGATCTGTGCATTGGTTGATTGTCTTCTCCTGAGGCGTTTCAAGGCATTGGATTTTGGTGATGGAGATTGGACTCCTTTCAGTTCCAATGTGCTGATGGTAGCCCCATTATCCTTCAAATCTATACATCTGATCGCATTGTTGTTTGTATCCGCAACGAAAAGCCTCCCTGAAAACAGAGATCAACTCTTGATTAATTGAACTTAATGGTGGTTTCATTTCACGTACAGACATATATGATCATCTTGTTATTGTTAAACAAATACCAGAAATATATCCCTGCAGAAAAAGGAACAAAATATGCAGAATTTAAGTAAATTCCACCAGAAATCTAGTGCCTTCCACAAGAAATTTTGCATGCTTTCTCATACACAACAAAGCATGTGTCAATGTGCATATATACATTGCGGTTGATGTCAATAATTATAACAAATGATTTACATAAATTGCAAAAGCAACTGATAGTTATATTTACTTTCTTCCTGATTTTTCTCCCTCCCATATGATAGAAAGGATTTTTCCACATTACGAGCAAAGCAACAAACCTAGGTTTCACAAAATTGTGAATCACAAAACTTATGTCCAATCAATGAGTGGCTCCATAGAAGAGATCACCCTTATGAGTGACATAACAAACAACAGTATATACAGTGACATGAATAGCCAAATTAGCATAGTGTACGATTAAGTGCAGTTGAAGGAGAACTAGTGCACCAGATTCCCCCAAAATCCCTAAAAGTTAAGTGTGCTTGTTCAAGGACGGTTTTGGCACCTACTGGATAGCTCACAGCAAACCAACATGAACTGATAAAACCAGGTCTTTTCAAGACTTCGTTCATCGATCAACAGATAAGACATTAAAGTTGATCAACAAAGAAGACATTAGAACTTTATCCAAAAAAAAACAACAAAGAGAGAAGACATTCGTTAATAAATTAGAATGTAGAAAAATGGACATCAACCATTACAAACGATAATTAGATGGACAAAACTTCACCTTTTCCTCCTCCAACAATTCCTGAGGGTTCTGAAAGCTGCAAGAGAATTGCAAATGACTCAAAAATCATCATGGACGTATAAAGGCAATGTTCAAGAAAGTACTTAGAACTCTGATAGGTAAATTTTGTGGGCTACTAACAAGAACAATCTTCGAATTTTATAACGTCCATGAAGTTTTTCTAGCATGGAGCTTACTAAAATTGATAGTGTCTTTATCATGGGTCAGAATAGATAAAAACCCTAAACTTCCTACTGAAAATTGAGTCTCTGGCAATCTGTCCAAGAAAATGAGCAAAATCTACATGACTAGTTTCAGAAACTATCAAAAGTCGGCATGCAATTACCATCATTATTTAAAAATTTAGATCAATATCTATTAGAGAAACAAATTTTTACTTTATGGGCCATCAAAAGAAACCTACCTTCTACAGTTAAGGCTTGTCATCAAGGATAAATGATAAAATTACTAAATACAACAATATCATTTTCTATTTTTTTTTCCCCTTAACAGAAACAATTCAGGATTATTGCACTATCTTCACCTGGGCATGTAGAGCAGATCCATTCTCGAAACCTGCAATCCCAGTCCCAGCTATTGTGGTTGCTCTTTTTGAAACTGGCTCCAGGTTTTTTATCTGTCATTTGAGAGAAATCATTTAAACACAGCTCAGAATGGGCTAAAGTTGAACCACGAAATAGAAAGAAGAAAAGCCAATGGGACAATAACATGTAGTGGGTTTGATTCTTTACCAAAATATACTGTGCTGACAGGTGATTTTAAATAAAGAAATTGACAAAAAAAATTGTCATTTTCTGGGTAGGTAAAATTTTCTTGCAACAAAATAGACTTCCCAAATCGCCACTTATCAGAGCACTCCTCTAGTCAATTATTTTTTGTCTTAGATTTATCAGGCTTCATAGCACTTTGTGCCCACTATCGATGACATTAGTAGTTCTTGTTTTATGGAACAAATTCTGTTACTTTTCATCCAAACTTGATTAGACGCTGAGCTGAATACCATCATAACTATACCAAATCAAATAGAAAATAAGTTTTTCAAAGACACTGAGACACATATATGGGTTTGTCTAATAATTAACAACCTTCAAAATACAAAGGTACAGTTTTGAGATGTGAATGATGTATCTACTAGGACATTTAATTTTTAGTCAAGAGTTTCTCTTTGTAAGTAGCTTAATCATGAAGGGTCTATTTGAAATTTACACAAAATTGCAATGGTATTTTTAAAGTGAGTGTCCTGCAATGTTATTAATGCATTTACACCCTTGTCTTTAGTGAAAATTCCAAACAATAATAAATAACTTGAGGGTCGTTAGAATACTAGTTGTATTAATAGAAGGTAGAGGTTCTCACGTATATGAGCCGCAAAGAGAACTGCAATGAAAGCAAATTACTTCTAAAAAATAATAAATAACATTAGGGTCTTTAGAATACTAGTTGTATTAAGTTAATATGTGCTACTAGCACAAATTAACTTAAAAAAATGTCACATACCTAAAAATGGAAAAGGAAACAAAAATCATATGTTTTGCATAGTTGGATTAACCAAATGTCATTATAATTGCAAAAGGCTCATTTTTATCATAGATCACTAACACTTTACAACAGTAAAAGCCCATGATATAATATCAAAATTGCCTTCACATATTACGTAGTTATCCACATTACACACTTTTCAACGGTTTTAGAATTTAATTTAGTATTTATTACGTGAAGATCATATTATTTGTTCTTTATAAGGCACATAGTAATTCAATGTATCTAACAAAATACTCGAATGGAAGAATAAAAGCTGGTTGAAGGATTCTGTTAATCTTGAGCTGCCAGATACAGATTGAAGGATCTAGGGATCCTCAGAAAACTCAGGATACTCATACAATAGTGATGTTATAGCCTGAAGATTTAATTGATTATAAAGCTTACACAATAGCCTTCCTGCGAGTGAATCCGCCATTGAAATAGGTCCATTTAACATGACTCAAAACTAAAGGATAAAGAATGCACCAAACAATTCTCAAATAGAATTCAAAGTCACAGGAACAATCGACAAGACCTTCCGTATTAATCATTTGCTTAATTAGACCCTGATCTGCAGGGGTTTAGGTCATGTGGACTGAGACTATAAATAAGCACCAATAAATGCAACAAATTGATCAGTTCACCTTATGGTTATATGAATCTGCAACATAAATTACACCATCCTCCCCACAGAAGATGCCCAAAGGATGCTGTAAAAGTGCCTCTGAGCCAACTCCATCGTGGTCCCCGAACTGTGAAATACCATAGAGATGGAATCAAATGGGGTATATAAGTGTGTTCTGTGCAGGCTCCAATCATTTATTGGAGATGAAGTACTAACATAGCATAAATCCACCAGAGGGAGTACCTTAAACAAGTTATCAGGGAAGAATGGGTCGCCGCCGACCAGCAATCTCGATCCTCCAGTGGTCAGATCTAATGCTCTGATGGAACTACTCTCGCTATCAGCTACATAAATCTCCTTTAAGTCTGTAATAAATTTACTATTACTTTCCTCGAGGATGATATTATTGAATCTGAATTAGGATAGAACCAAAATGTGTAATATATTACCAGGGGATAAAGATATTCCAGATGGTTGGGCAAATGAAGTGCTTGTAGAACTATCTCAACAGAAGAAATCAAGAATGTCAGATACTTTGACATAAATAATAAATATTGACATTGTAAGGAGTAAATCTACCGCCTAATCGACGTTCTGGGTGAAATACTGCTTTTAGGTGTTTATGACTCAAATAACCATGACAAAACAAGGTAGATAAAACAAAACATTTACACCATACCACAAATTTCATGAATCAGATGAAAAATATATTTGGAGAAAATGCTTCAAATTAGATATAAACTAGAACAGAATTGTGAGTTCTCATCTTCAAAGGAAAAAATATCTCATTGCGAGAACATACAAAGTGACAATGGAGAAATTTACCCAAATTATTAACTATGATACATTTTCAATGTCTTTTGTCATACAAGTTGTTTTCCCCAATTAAAATACACATGCAGCAAAATAGAGAAAGGAATGTTAATGTGTTGCTTACATCACATCTTTAGAAGGCATATGTGAAGTTTATCTTTGTAGAGGGTATGTCTGCAGATTTAGTCACAATGGGTACTTTTTATAATTATATCTACTGTATCTCTACCCAAATGAGCATAATCTTAATCGAGTATCACCATAAATGTCAATTCTTTCAGTTCAGTCTCTTTATTGTTTGTAAGTTTTTGTTTATGGGTAATTTAAGTGTTTCATTCATTTTTATGTCACTACATATACATAATAGAGTAGAGCCATTATTAAGGTTGTGGAATGAGTTCCACGATGCCTCACCAGTCACTCCTTGAGATAAGGAATCAGCATCCACCAACAGTATGCACAGAAATGTTACACCAATGCTTACTAATATTTAAGGGGTGCGGTTTATATAGAGCCTAGGCTCTAAACAATCAAATTAGAGCCTACCTTCAATTAGTGTCGAGAAATGTGGTTTCAATATTGAAAATCTTTGTGATAGCCCTAAACTATATTTTCATATTTATTTATAAAGTTTAAAGCTTCAAAAATAGTGTAGATCGATCAACATATCTATGAAAACTTGAAAATCTTGAAAATTGACGGTCCAAAAATGCAATACAAAATATACTATTTCCAAAACTTGCAATCCATTTTTTCCTCATGTCCATGCATCTTGATGTCGAGATGATCAATTTGAAGATATTTGGGCATCAAAACAACCTCTTCTAGTGAAATTTTTGAGGTAGGCTCAAATTTGATTGTTTAGAGCCTCGGCTCTATATAAACTTTTCCCATATTTAAGACATGCTCCAACATGTCAGCGAGAGCGAGAACCTTCATGATGCACTCACCAAATTACATGAGTTTCGTTTCACTGGAACAGACCATGCAGGTTCTTGGAGAACAATCTCGACCCACTAGGAGAGCTCTTGTTTCTACTTCAGTAGAGTCAAATATATCACAAGATTCCTTCACCTTTGAAGAGACCGCTCACCGCACCCAAGCAGGCGAGGATTCCCAAAGAAGCTGCCATCAAAGTTTAGGTTAGAGCCATGTTGCTTTTTCCACCTCATTCAGGTTTCAGATACATAAGCACACGAAATCCTATAATCCTCCATATGTGAGACTAGGGCCCCCCAATCTAATATGCTGATTTATTTCTTTACAAGTGCCAAGAAAAAGCACATCCCTTGATCCTTTACTTGAGTATGTAACCCCAAAAGATCGCATTTTTTTGCTTTATTTCAACCCCAATAACTAGAGAAGTTCTAGAGGATGTGCCTATAGTGAGGAAAGGGCATAATGTCCAACCTGCAAAAGCTAGAGAACCATCTTAGGTACATCCAATGGATACCAAAGAAATCTAAGATGACGACCATTGTAAAACAGGAAAACTGCAGTGAGAAAGTGGTTTTTCCAGGACTCTCAATACATAACAAAGATGTTTGGAATGAACAGGCCATAGAAATGAGAAATTTCTGCTGTCAGAAATCTGTGCAAGGTTGTCATCCATTAAAAAACCTATAGAATTGAATTAAGCCTTCACCTTAATAAGAATGGTAAACTGACTTAAAAGACCGCAAGACCATCCACTACCAAATCCCATAGTCAACCTTGGTTGTAGAAATGAAGATTCCATTCAACCCACCCGAAAAACGATGTAGCAAACTGACATTCTGTAGATCCTCATTAAAGGCAAGGATGGCAAACTACTCCAACGCCAAGCCACTCAAAGTAGTCATGACCTAGCTTTAACATTTGAAATGGACATCATCATAGCTTAGAAGCAATCCCACACTGTTTGCCCTCGTTCTAGACATCAGTAAAACCATCACGGACATACTTGTACTCACAATGCTTCTCCATAGTTTCTTTGGCTCCTCCACAAGTCTCCAGTACTCTTGCCCAACCTTGAAAATTCCTATTCCAATTCTGTTTATGGGATGGGCTTAGTCCTACATCATCCACCATGCCTCTCAAATGTTTAAATATCTCTGCGCACTTGACTAGGTGGAATTTATGCTCCTCATGGCTTCTTCTTTACAGAAATTTTCATTTATTTATTTCCAACTTCCAGGTCATGCATAAATGAATTCAAAACAAATATACTAAGGTGTTGTGTAGAGTGGGTTTCAAGTGTACAAGTCCGCAAAAAGACATGGTTACTATCTCACCCACAATACAATCTCCTCTTATAATGTTTCCCCAATGGATACTGAACTCTTTTTTCCCCTACAAAGAAGGTAACAAATATTGTTGTTAGGCAAGGATCCCAATCTGCACCCAATTCTGCAAGCTGGCCCCCCACAGAGGATCACCCTCTAGTAGACAAAAATACATTTTTGCATAAGTAATATCCTATCCCATGTTACAAAACCTGGCCGCCTGTCAAGGCCTCGCTGGGGTCCCGATCGTAAGTAACGTTTGACAAACTCAGCAGAGTCTGTCAGAGATTAGGTTGAGTTCAACCAAAATTAAATAATGGAAGCTGGCTCCGTCCAGCTTCCATGTTTCTAACTTCTAGGCTAGGCAAGGTGCCGAGCCTGAGAGATGCGGATGGTCCGAGTGATGTTAATTGTTTAAGCACTGCATTTTCCGACAAACATAACTTCTTGCTCACAACTCCAATTCACCATTATGACCATTTTTCAGAATGGAATATTGGTGCTCTACAATGCACAACCCAGTGTTGTTGGTTTTGTCTACTAATTTTGTAAAGAATGGTCTCTACATGTGTGAAGCCTGAGTCGTGAAGCTTTTCAAGCAAGATTAGGGGTGGTTCATCTTCTCGTCACAAGTGGCAGTATTCTTTTGGCCAAGGGAAAATACTGTCAATTTTGTCGATATGGTCTTTTGATTTTTTCTGGTTGGACCAGAAGGCAGCCACTTAAGCTTGGCTTGCAAGCTTTATTTTTATTTTCAATCTAAACATTAGATTTGTTGTTTGTCTTTGTTGGGTTTTGTGGCTTTTAAAGGCCTAGAAAGCTTGCAAAATTGATCAGTTATAGTAAAATATACACTTTGGTAGGAATGTGTGTCGACTGACCATGGGTTGGGCAGTTTATGGCCTTGGTTATGTCTAAAACCTTTACCCCAGGGCATGCAACACTTACCAAGAAGGGTTAACAGTGAGTCATCCCTCGTTGAGGTCGGACTGGTGCCAAGGATGATGTTTGTAGGCTTGTGAGAGCAAGGGCCAAAGCTTTAACAAACATCCATATAACATGTACATATGACAACCGCCTTACTGGAAAGCAACCCTATAGAGGGACACGTGTACATGTGCATAGAGAGAGCCCTCTTTGTATTGTGGTGATAAGTGCTAGACTTGCTCTTAAAGGGGGAGGAACTATAATCCACATTTCAGGATCATGGTTCCACTATTTATTGTTCACTTTTCACAAGACAATTATGAGTCCTTGCATTGAGACTATGTCATGGGTCTTTGTTGAGTTGGATAAGAGAACAATAATGCATTATGGTTCTTGGTTCAAGTGGAGTGCTCTTAGTGTCACCAAACTTTGACCCATCCACTTCTAAAATATTTTATTATAGTATTAAAAATATTTTTATTCAATTTTTTTTTTTTTAATTTCCACTGTAAATTCATTAAAAAGGGTACTTTCGAAATTTTCAGACCTTGGAAGGGCACATATGGGGACCAAGGATCCAACCTCACATGTTTGTGCCACCATGAGTGGGGCGTGTGGCCTTGTGCGGCCCATATAAGGTCCCTAAGGTGGCACGCCACTTTTTTTGTTGTTTTATGTGCTATTTTTTAGTTAAAAGATGGCTAGATAAGGGATCTTTTTAAAATAGATTTGTTCCCTATTCAAGTGGGACTTTTAAAACAGAAAGATTATCATTGACTTCCTATAAATTTTGGAAGATCTAGATAATATTAAAAGTGGTTATAATTTAAATTTAAATAGAAATTGAACTTAAGTAAAATTGTAAGGGGATAAGGTTCTAATTTCTATCCAAGATCATGGTGGCTGATTTTTGAGATGGATGGCTCAAATTTAATCTCTCTCTAACCCCACAGATTTTCTAAACAGCCTAATGGTCAAGCTGAAAAATTAGATAAGGCATACCTAGATGGAATTCGGTTCAAAGTGGGAAACAAATTTCATCCTATTAAAAACATATTTGAACCCTTCTCTAAAATTAAGAGACAAGACAAAAAGCTTCTCTTTCTCCTCTCACGCCATGTTTCTCTCTCCCATACTTTCTCTAACACCAACCTCTCTCTCTCATATTTCCTCCATGCCCTAATCTCTCTCTCTCCCCCAAATTTAAACCACGTGCCTCCCCTCTCTTTCCCTTAAGAAGTCATGCCACCCTCCTCTCCTCTTTTATGTGTGACATCTAGCAAAGAAAATAAAGGAAAAAAGGTCGCACTTTCAAACCCTAAGTGAGGTTTGCAGATTTTTCAAGAAGAAGAGAGATACAACCAGCCAAGAGAGAAATGAACCCTCAAGCCTTGCCCTAGTTTGTTCTTATAGGTTTCCATAAACTCTAGTAGGGTTTTTTGAGCTCTCTAAACCCTAGATTGAAATGTATTGCCTTAAAAACTTCCCCATCTCAAAAATTCCAGCAACGCCTAAAGGACAAAAAGTGCGCCATCGGTCAGGGAATCGGGTGTGAGGTGTATCAAGATCAGTGACAGTAACTCCAGGCATCTTCTAATAAGTCTTCCCAGTAGGTTTAATTAATTTTCAGTCATATTTCATATTTTTCTATGAATTTTCTAGAACATATATTGTACTCAAAATCATAGTGCAAGATTGTTTATTGCTCCTGGATGTTTTTTATTTGCTTTGGAAATGAAAGTAAAGATCCTAGATTGTGTCTAGGTAATTAATTTTGACTTCCAGCATTATATAGTGGCCCATCTAAGTGGAATTCAAGTATATTGAATAAAGGAAAAGAATTTTTTTAAAATTTATTACCTTGAGTTCAACATATTTGTCTTGTGTCCCACCATCTGGTATCATTGTTGAAGGTTCGTCCTTCTCGGTTTGCAGCAGTTGCTATTAGAACCTTGGTACCCATCTACATCATTTGGTATCACAAATTGGGGATTCACTGTCCTTGGTTTACATCATATGGTTCCAGAGCAAATTCGTACCAAGTAGATCTAAGTGCATGGCTACTAGAGAAACCTGTACTATGGATTTAGACTTACATGAGAAGGCTACAATGATTTGTTGAGGCAATTTGAGGTACGGGTGTATGCGGTACATCAAACCAATTCAAATGGAAGATGATTGGAGGAATTGGTGTAAGAAGTGCACCTAGCCCTTTCTGCTTCAAGCTCGGTTACTCATGGCGATGCCGAATCAGAATTTGCAGGACAACACCTTTCCCATGAGTAGAGAAAGGATGGCATTCCACTCTTTAACAGGGGGAGGGACAAGGAAATGGGCATTGGGTTTTGTGGCCTTTAAAGTTTATAAAGCTTGTTAAAATAATAGTTTATAGTAGATTATGCACTTTAGCAAGAGCGTGTTGACTGACCATGAGTTGGGCGGTTTATAGACCCGGTTATGTCCAAAACCCTTACCCCTAGGCATGTGGCATTACCGAGAAAGGTTTACAATGGATCATCCCTTGCTGAGGTCAGAGAGATGCCCAAGGATGATGTTTGTAGGCCAGAAGAACTATGTGGTTTTCTGAGTGCGGTTGTAGGCCTATGAGTGCAGGGGCCAAAACCTCAAAAACCTTTTGTACGGCATGTACACATGACAACCGCATTACTGGGAAGCAGTCCTATAGAGGGACATGTGTACATGTGCATAGAGAAAGCCACTTTTGCACTGTGGTTACAAGTGCTGGATATACTCTTAAAGGGGGGGACTGAAATCCACATTCCATGATCATGGTTCCACTGTTTATTGTCCAACTTCGACAAGCCAATCATGGCCCCTGCATCGAGACTGTGGGTCATGGGTATTTGTTGTGCTGGATGGATGGCTTAGGTTTGTTCTATCTCACCCCACATATTTCCTAAGTTCCTATTACTCAAGTTGTGTCATTGGATAGACAAATACCTAAGGAAGGAGTTGAAATCCAAATAGGAGAAGAAATTCTTTCTATTACAACACCATTGAACCCCTCAATCTCAAGACACAGACTCTATGCACCAAGTCTCTCTCTGTCTCTGTCTCTCTTACATTAAAAAAGTTGTTTGTCTCTCTCCCCCTTTCCAAAAAGGGCCATGTAACCCAAAATTTGATAAGACAAGGATGGCACATTGAAACCCTAATTAGGGTTTTGTTGTTTGGAGAAGAAAAATAGGTACGCCTAGCTATAGGAGGATTCTATGACTTCAAGCCCAGCCTAATTTGTTCCTAAGGATTTCTACAAACCCTAGTTAGTTTTTCATGCTCCTTAAAATCCTAGAATAAGAGATATTGCATATGAAAGCTTTCCATCTCTGAAATTCTAGCAAGATCAAAAGGGACAAAAATTGCATCCTTGGTTAGGGAATCTGGCGTGGGGTGTATCAAGACCTGTAAGGTAACTCTAGGTAACATGTAGTAAGTCTTCCCAGTTGATTTGATTATGTTTTATTCATATTCTATATTTTTCAGTGAATTTTCAAAAACATATTTTGTACTTAAACTATAGTGGACGATTGGTTATTCCCCCTATATGGTTTTTATTTGCTTTGGCAATGAAAGCATTGATCCTAGGGTGCATTCAAAGTTTTAAATTTAATTTACAGCAGTGTATAGTGGTCCATGTAAGTGGAATTTAGGTATATTGAATAAAAGAAAAAGAAAATTTTTGAATTTAATACCTTCTACTCCTTTCAATGGGAAGAAACTTTGATCTTCCCTAAAAGCCTTAATGATTATGCCGATTCCATGGGTGATTCAATCTTTGATGAGGAACCTTCCGATAGAGATGTTGGTGATCTTATCATTGATAGAGATCCTATCTTCGATGAGGGTCCCATCTTTGATGGAGATTTGGGGCGTGATCTTATTTTGGATGAAAAGCAAAGTGGAGGTGGAGTGAATGAAAGAGATAACGATGGCGATGATGGTGATAATGGTAAAGTGAAGAGATAGAAGAGGAGGGTCACACCCCACATTTGCACACTGCTAAACTTGGATCCACCTAAGCTCTCAGTGTCTCCCCCATGGTGCCTAGATCACATTTTTTAGCACATTTTCTATCTTTACAGGCATATTCATGTCTCCTTTCAACTTACATGGTGAGGCGAACTCTAGTGCAGATTCGCTTGCAAAAGGAGCTAGATGCGAAGCAACAAAGATGGAACGACCCTAGACATTTTGAGCTACGCTCCTGCTGGTTTTGGACATACAGTTTTATGGTTGTTCTTTTTTTCTGTACAACGTACTGTCCTAGGCACCGCTTTTTGTATATGGCCACTTGGAGTATGGGTCCAATTTTTGAAGCCGGCAGATCGGGTCTTGATCCAAAACCTGGACTTGAACATTATTCGGGTCCGGGTGCAAGTCCAGCTGACCCGTACTCATAAACTATTGGAGAAAAAATACTTTACTGTAAGACTTATTCGTTTGGGTGTACTAAGGATTGTGTACAATAACAACATGTAGTCATCTTTAGCTATTAAGCGACTTGAAATATAATGGCGGGTGATTGTTACTTTGTTGCCAATAATACGGGAATATGATAGTAAAAAAAAGGGCAAAAAAAAAAAAGAAAAGAAAAGAAGGTCATAGTCATAGGGTGGCAATGAACCCGACTAGATCCGGAACCCGACGGGTAGACCCAGGACCCAACGGGTCCAAAAGCTAGACCCGAATACTATTCGGGTCCAAGTCCGAGTCCAATTGGACCCGACCAGTTACCACCCCAAATGGCCACTGATTTTGTAAGTGGGCTCTTAGTTAAGCCCATAGTCACCGATTTTTTGTGAATGAGCTCATAGCTAATCTCATGGCATTATTCTTTTCACCAAGTGCAAATATTGTCACTTTGTGGGTACGGCTATTGGATATTTCCTAGGGGTATTTTGGAAGTTTTAAAGCTGTTTAATTGAGGCCTAAGTTAAGGCTAAAGTTTTAGTCTACAAATACAGGGACGTGAGAAGTTCTAAAGGAGTTTCGACATTTTGATACAAGGCAGTCATTGAAGCTTGGCTTGTAAGCTTTGTCGCAGTTGAGGAAAAGTAAAATCTGCAGTTGGACCAAAAACTGTCAGTAGTCAACGTGGAATTCTCAAGTTTCCCTTAGGTGGCCTGAACTTTTGAATTTATGTCGATAGAAGGTGTCATAGGCATACAAATGGAGCAACACTATTTGAAAAAAAAATGGCAGATCGGAAAAGCACCACTAAAATTCCACCCATTCATCTGGCAGAATTTCAATCTCAGTTTATTTTTGATATAAAGGCTCCATGACTAAGATGATTTTCTTAGGAAACCATAAAAACTAACTGATCAAAATCATGAATATAATGCAACTATCTGTTAGGAAACAAGTCACATGCAAGTCTACATTGAGAAAGACACTAAGGCCAATGGGATAAAGAATGAAAATTATACTTAATCAGAATAGAAGCTCTTTTAGCAAGCCTTAAGTACCTTGATCCATTTAAGTTTCGCTCCCGACCATCACCACTAAAAGCTTTAGTAACTCCATCTGCTGTATTGTGCTCCCAAATTTGATGCTGCCCAGCCATTGCAATGTAGACAATCTCATTGATGGGCTCAAAACATATATCCCATGGAGAGTTGAGAACCTACAGTACAAAATTCTAAGTTCTCAAGTTTGAACAAAGAAAAATACAAACTTATTAAAAGAAAAGCCAATCTATTTATTTAGGGTGCAGTTTGTATAGAGCCGAGGCTCTAAACAATCAAATTAGAGCCCACCTTCAAATAGTGTCGAGAAATATGGTTTCAATACTAGAAAGTTTTGTGATAGCCTTAAATTATATTTTCATCTTTAGTTATAAAATTTAAAGCTTCAAAAATAGTGTAGATCGAGCAGATCTATGAAAACTTGAAAATTGACTGTACAAAAATGCGTTACAAGATGCACTATTTCCAAAACTTGAAATCCATTTTTTTCTCATGTCCATGCTCTTGATGTCGAGATAATCAATTTGTTGATATTTGGGCATCAAAACAACCTCTTCTAGTGAAAGTTTTGAGGAAGGCTCTAATTTGATTGTTTAGATCTATATAAACTTTTCCCATTTATTTAACACATCTAAAACTAGTTTTGACTACTGCAAAGTTATGGATTACAGCTAAGAATCGAATCATAGTGTTTCAGTTACCAGGCGCACCAGTGGTATTTTAATTCTTTGAATGGAGAAAATCTAGAAAACCGACAATCTAGAGTAAAGAAGAGAATTAAATGATCATGCCTGATTGGATCCTTTTTTGCCTCCTTTATAGTCTGAACCTTTGGTCCCATTTCCAGCAAGTGTGCGCACCTTCTCATTAACAAAGTCTATTTCCCTAAACAACGTAGGTTGGAATAGGAATAAGTGTCGATCAGATAAGCTTGAAGAACAAAACATTCTCGAGTCTAAATATGATTCAGCAGCTTTCTCCTCTTAATGCAGATCACTATTGTGGTGCTTCTGTTGTTGTTCACTATCTAAAATGTTGGTAAACAGTGCAAAACCAAAAAAGAATATAAATGTCATCCTAAACCTTGGATATGCACCAATATATAAGAATTAGCGTAAACCAACAAATAGAGTGGTAATAGAAGAAAGTACATAAATATTTCTCCCTATAACCAGCTGTTTGTGCTGCCTTTTGCCATGTAACCTGTTGTTTGACTCAATTGGGGGATCTAGGGCTTCCAATAATACTCGGCCTATTATAATATTGCACATTCTCTCTCTATTTTGTAAGCATTTTACCTCATGGTTGGTAAAGTAAGACGGGAAAATCTAGCATCTATGATGTGATTGGAATTCCAGTTAATTTCTGTGACATTAAATGGGTCCAATTGGCTCCTGTGGACTCAGTCCATAAAAGAGTTTCCTGGTACCATGGGTAAGATGAAGTTCTTGGCTGAAGATGGGCCAAAAGAGTCAAATAGTGGGTTGAAGAATGGCTTAGCGAAACTTATCAAATCATGACATGGTTGTGGAATAGTATGGAACCCCATGTGAATGCTAATACGATGTTTCTTGATACCATGAAAGACTTTTGGGAGGCTGTGCCTGAGATGTACTCTTTTGATGAGAATATCTCCGGAGTTTATCAACTTTATGGGAGTATCTTTCTTTTACAGCAAGGTGACGAGAGTTCATGAGTATTACAGTACACTTCGGGTTATGTGGGAAGAGTTGAATGTGTATCAGCCTCTATCAAATAATATAGACCTACTGAAGGCACAAAGAGAAGAATTTAGAGTTACAATTTTTTTGTCCGGCCTTAATTCTGAGCACCAGTCCATTTGTGGATAAATATTAACTAGCAATAAACTCCCCTATCTCTCAACAATGTATACTCCTGTCTTCAGTGGCCTACCATATTTACACCTTCATCTGCCCCTAGTGCTAGTGATGGATCTTCCTTAACCTCCTCCACGGGTAGAGTTGATTGTAGATGTGGCAGTGGTGGTAATAGACGACAGGTTGTGATCCAGGGAGAGGTCGTGGTAAAGACCGTGGCAACAAGAAATGCACTCACTGTGACCAGACCAATCACATGGTGGGATAAATTTGGTAAGCTTGTTTAGGCTAACAAGGTAACTTATCTTTCTAAGGGATAATATCCATCTAGTTGACTCCAATGATCATCACCAGGTTCTCAATTCTTATAGTGACTCAGTTTTACTCTGACAATAATCTTATGAAACATAGTCAGTAGCCAACCACTCATCCCTCCGCTACTCTTGCAAAAACATGTACTTCTGAATTCCTCGTGTCCTAGAAGCCATTTCCTTGGTTCATTGACCAAGGAGCCCTTGATCATATGCCTAGTGAGTCTTCTATGTTTTCCTCTCTCGATCAATCAGTTTCCACTGCATTTGTTACATTAGATGATGGTTCTCTATCAAGTGTGTCTAGGGAAGGCATCATTAATCCTACTTCTTCTCTTTCACTGTCATCTGCTCTCTGTGTATCAAAATTCCCATTCAACTTATTCTTTTGTCTGTAAATTAAACAAATCATTTCGATGTTCAAGAACATTCTATCATTCCTATTGTGTTTTTCAATATTAAAGTGTGAGGTTTGTGAGTTAGGCAGGCATCATAGGGTGTCTTTTCATCCTGGAGTCAATACGTCTGTTCCATTCACAGTTATTCCTTCAGATATTTGGATTCTTCTAGAGTTCAAAGTCTATCTAGTCACAAATATTTTTAATTTCTGTTGATATTTGTTCTCTAATGACATGGCTATATCAATGAAAGAAAGATCTGAAGCTTTGTCTATATTTCCATTGTTCCATAAAGAGAGTCAAATTCAGTTTGGTTAGAATTTTTGTATTTTGCATTCTGATAATGTTAAAGAATATTATCCCAAGATTTTCAAAAACTATTTAGCCCAACAAGGTATTTTCCATCAAACATCGTATGCACACACTCCTCACAAAATGGGTTTGTAGAAAGGAAAATTCAACATATAATAGAAGTAAGTCATGCGTTGTCAAATATGGTGTGGCAAAAGTTTATTGGGGGATGCGGTATTAAATGCTTGTTATTTGATAAATCGCATGCCCTCCTCTTTTTTATATGGAAAATCACCACACATTATCCTATTCCCCAAGTCTCTTAGTTTAGAAATCGTCAAATCTTTCTGTTGTGTTTGTTTTGTTCATGTTTTGCGTTCTAGACTGACAAGTTAAATTCTAGAGCTATTAAGTGTTTATATTTGGGATATTGTCATAAAAAAAAAGGTTATCGATGCTATCATTCTGGTTTAAGACAATTTTTTGTTTGTGCTGATGTTACCTTTCATGAGAATACTACATATGTTTCCAATGAGGGTCAAATGCTTAAGTTGATTTAAGTTATCCTGTTCAAGGGGAGACTTACAAATAATGAAATAGTGTCCTCTTCCTCCCATTCCATTCCTGTTTCTATTCCTCTTGATGATTCTTTGACACCACCTCAAGTGTCTGCTCCTTGTAGAGTCTGTCTCTCCCATAAAAGCATCTCTGTGAGGTATATATCAGGAAGGAAAGTGAAGGAGGTGCTACTACCATCAACTCAGACAGCCAATCAGTCTCCATCTTTGTCTACAGATCCACTCCCAGTACCTGACCTGACCCCATTTCTAGGCTTGATAATGTTGGTCTTCCAATAGCCCTTCGTCAAGGTCAATGATCCTGTATTAAACATCTAATGCTCATTTTGTTACAAATTTGTCTTCTTCCTACTGGAATTTTGTTTTATCACCTTCCACTACTTGGTAATTAAGTCCTTTCAGAAAGCTCTTTCTCATACAGGTGGAAGAGAGTAATGCAAGGAGGAAATGACAACATTTCAATCAAATGGCACATGGGAAAGATAATTTGATGTCAATGGGTTTATACAGTCAAATATCAACAAGATGGATCTGTGGAAAGGTTAAAGGCTAGGTTGGTGGCAAAGTGATGTACGCAAACATTTAGTATTGATCATTCTAAGACATTTGTTTGTTCGGTTGCCAAACTTAACTTCGTTTGAGCGTTCATATATGTAGTAGCAAACAAGAGGAGGCCACTGTGGCAACTTGATGCTCATGGTGATTTCCAAGAAGAGATGTAGATAGAGCAACCCCCACGATTTGTTGTTCAGGGCGAGTCAGACAAGGTATACAAGTTGAAGAACGCCATGTATGGCCTGAAGCAGTCCCCACGTGTATGGTTTGAGAAGTTTAGTGAAATTGTCATAGTGTGTTGGTTTCGACAGAGCCATATGAATCATTCAGTATTTATTCAGAGACGATTCACTGGCATAATGTCTTGGTGGTTTATGTTGATAATTTCATCCTTATAGAGAGTGGCCAAGGAGGAGTAAATAAATTAGAAGAATATTTGCTACAGTATGTTCAGACAAAAGATTTGGGCCAGCTAACGTATTTTCTTAGATTTGAAGGCTCCAAGTATGGTGATAGTCTGTCCCAATGGAAATACGTAACAAATTTGTTGACAGAAATAGGATGTTGGGTGCCAAATCAGTTCATACATCTATAGATCCAAGTACTAAATTATCCACAAATCAAGGAGAGTTACTTGAAGATCCAGGGAGATACAGAAGGCTTGTGGATAAAATAATCAATTGCAAAAATGTCAATTTTTAAATAATACGGCAGTTATTTGCACACGAATTTTACAATGTCTAAATATTCAAAACAGTAGAAAGAAATATCACAATTTTACTAAAAGCAGAAATATCACATTTATTTCTAACAATAGACAAGAAAAATAAATAAATTTATTTTTCTAATTTACAGCATTCAAAATTTCTAACATAGATAAAATATCACAATTTTTATTAAAAAGATTATTTTTCATGATAATGAGGTCACGTGCGCATAAAATTTATCGCGCCTAAAATTCATGATAATAAGCAGAAATAATTATTTCATTTCATTTTTAAAAAGAATGGATTATTTTTCGAGACAATGAGGTCACTTACACATAAAACTGATAAAATAAAGATCCTAGACGAAAATATCACTATTTATTAAAAATAGACTATTTTTCAGAAAGACGATGTCACTTACACACAAAACTTATAAAATAAAGATCCTAGATGGAAATATCACTATTTATTAAAAACATACTATTTTTCAGGAAGACGATGTCACTTACACACAAAACTTATAAAATAAAGATCCTGGACGGAAATATCACTATTTATTAAAAACATACTATTTTTCAGGAAGACGATATCACTTACCCACAAATACTTGAGAAGGAGCTTCCGATAAAAATTCGGCTAGAGAGAGGAGTTCACTGTGTTTCGACCAGAGAGAAAAATCTCATAAGTTTTCTAAGGTAGGAGTCCTCATCTCTCTGAATTTAAATTCTACTAATATATTATTTTATTCTTTTATTACGTTACAGGTGTGAGCGTTAGGTTACGCTTTAAACGACTAAAGCCCATGTCCTTTAGTGGACGTGGCAAGCGTAAAGAAGCAACAAAGCTTTTAAACGAAAAGCTTTGAAAAGTAGAGATGGTCCCTAAGGACCACCATGTTCAAACGAATCATCACGTATTAAAATTTTATTTTCTTCTTTTTTTTTTTTTTTTTCAAAAGTTTAGGATTGTTACACCTACCTAACAATTACTCGGCCAAACATAGCCTTTGCGATGAGTGTAGTAAGTTGTTCATGCATTCTCACAGGACTAGGAGGCAATTAGGAGAAATCTTGAGATATCTTAGGGGGGCTCCAGGTCGAGGATACATCTAGAGGCAGAATGGCCATTTTAGCATTGAGAGCTACTTTGACGTTGATTGGGCAGGATATCCATCAGACTAAAGATCTACTAGAGGCTATTGTCACTTTGTTGGAGGAAATTTGGTAACATAAAAGGGCGAGAAACATAATGTAGTAGCCAGGTCTAGTGCAGAGGCTAGATATACAACAATGGCTCGCAAAATCCTGATGTAGGAGATGGAATTCACAGTTACTGAGACAATAAAGATGTTTTGTGACAATCAAGCTAGCCATCCATATAGCTAGCACTCCAGTATTTCATGAAAGAAAAAAACATATTGAAGTGCATTGTCATTTTAATCGAGAGAAAGTAGCAAGTAAGCAAATAAGTAATCTATATGTGAAGCCAAATGATCAATTGGGTGATTTATTCACCAAGCCTCTTGGTCATAACCAGACTTAGCAGATTTTGCCCGAGCTGGGCATGAGTGACATTTGTTCTCCAGCTTGAGAGGGAGTGTTGAAGATAAATTATTTTGGTTGTGTCCTTGCTATGGATTGTGAGGCATTCTTGTCTTTTTTATATACTTAAGGACATTAGTTCTATTCCAAATGGTATTTCTGTAATTTGTACATATTGTTGGAGTTTGAGGCCTTTAAAGCCCAGGAAAGCATGTAAATATAATAAAAATGATGTATTTTACAATTAAGTGAAACTGTATGTTGATTGATTGACCCAAGGTTAGGCGTATGTTGATTGATTGACCCAAGGTTAAAGCTAGTGAAACTGTATGTTGTATGTTGATTGATTGACCCAAGGTTAGGCAGTCTATGGCGCAGGTCATTATCCAACCTTTTTGACGCACTACCGTTGAGGGTTTCAGGAAGGTCATCCCTTATTAAAGTCGGAGACATGCCTAGGGATGCTTCGTCGGCCAAGAGAGCTTCATGGTCTCCTGTGTAATGTTGTAGGCTTGTGAAAGCGAGGGTCAAAATTCTCAATGTCCACATGGCTTCTACATATGACAATTGCATTCTAGGAAGCAACCTATAGAAGGTTACATGTAACGTGCATCAGAGAGGCCCCTTTGTAATATAGCGGGGTGTGCATCTGACATTCTCTTAGGAGGAAACTTGTAATCCACATACTGAGATAGTGGTTGCACCATTTATTAGCCAACTTTGACAGGCTAGTCATGAACCCCTATGCATGTGGGTTGGTTTCAGAAGATAGTTGTGGATCACGATATCTGACTCAGGTGGAGTGCCCTGACAATCACATTTGGTACCAATCCACTTCCAGATGTATTTATTAGTGTTTTAGATTTTTTTTAAAAACCTTATAAACATTGTTATCAGCTTTAATTATCATTTTGCATTTTTTAGTGATTCGTTATTCAAAATTTTTAAGAATTTATTCTTTGTTATAAAAACCTTGAAAGGGCTGATATTTTACAATTTAGTAGAAGCTTGGTTTTAAGTGGGATCCATGTGGGGTTGGGGGAGTGGGGCAGAGGGGGGGGGGGGGGGGTGAAGGGCTAAAATCCCACAATAGGGTAGGCCACAACCACATAGGGGTGGGATGTGGGGCCCCAAGGGCCACACACCCTCACAAAGTGGGATTCCCCCATTTAAATTTACAATATTACCTTTTGTTTTAGGAATCTTATTTGGATTGGGGTTCCAACTTGGATTAGGACTCTTACTTAAATCAGAATCAAAACTAAAATAGAAGTCCATCTTTATCCTAGTTTAACTAAAAGTGGATATGGGACAAAGAATTAGGGGATAAGGTTCCTAAGACTCCTCCCAGAATTATAATGGCCAATTGTTTGGATGGACGGCTCAAATTTGTTTTCTCTCTCACCGAACATATTGCAAGGAATCCTCTTGGCCAAGGTGAATTTTAATTAAGATAGGCATACCCTAGGAAAACTATAATTTTTTTTTTTTAGAGGAGGGGGGTAGTTTACCCGTTATTTCATTCATTCAGTTTTCTAGCCCCTCTCTCTTACTCTCTCCCCTCTCCATGCCTCATCTCTCTCTATAGTTATCTCTGTTCCTTTGAGGTTGATAGGCGCCACCCAAGGATTCCTAGGGTCACACCAACCCTAGGGCTAAGGAACGGAGCACGCCCAGCCCGTATTGTAGCAGGGTGGTGCCACATAGTGGCAACCCTAAAAGGTTTTAGAAAAACATGAGACTGAGTTTATGCTCTCAAACCCAAGTTCTCTAAGGGTCCGTTTGGGTACCTGGATTAGACTATCTCGGATAAGGTTATCTAGGTATTGAGTCCCTATCCTTTGTTTGGGTAGCACAACACACATGGATAGCATAATCCCGTGGACTAGCCATTCAATGTTTTCCTTTAAAAAACGCTGATAACCTTATTCCACCCAAAGAGGTGGAATAAGTCCATCCAAACTTTTTTAGATAACACTATCCCCGTCACGGACCCGAAATTATACATTCACTTCAATTTGTTGAGCTATTTTCATGTCCGCCATAAAATACAGCGCAACCATAGGCCTTGAGATGAAGAAGCCCTAACACTGTGATAATTGCTCCCTTTTCTTGCCAAAGATGTTCAGATCCTTGCCAGAAAATGGAGATTCCAGCGTTGAGTCGAGGGTTCTTTCTGATGTTCTGAGATGCCATTCTTGTGCTCAAGTTGTGAAGCCTAAGTTTAGGTTTTGCCCCTTTTATGGCTCTTCCCTATGAAAATGGGAAATGACTTCAACTGTCCTCTGTGAATTATCGGTTGGTTATCTTTGCAAAAGATTATGGCTTTTGGGTAGTTTCTCTCCTCCATTTCTAGTTAGGTCTTGAATTTTTTTTTTTTTTAAGTTTGTATAGCTTGTGGTTTGGTGTTTTGATATGAGTAATTACATGTATGGCTCTTCAACGTAAATAGAAGAACCGTGAAGAAGGAAACTCATCGATTGCTTATGAGTTTGTGATGTGGCTTGTGAATACAAAACTACAGACACTCAAGAATGAGAAGCTACTACACGTCTTCAATGTCTTATTTAACGTGGGAAGCAAAACCGGAATTTTTGGTATGCGAAATTTATCTGCCTTTGACCATGGATGCTCTTCTCTAAGTGATTATACAAAAAGGGTTTGATGGCTATGAAAGTCCTCTATGAAGAATCACCTTGGCTTTGGCTTCTTGGGAGTTTGAGACAATGGGACACCAGTCTTGAGACTGGAGCCAAAACCATTTTGTATATAATTTCTTGATTTCCCAATACATTGATGTAAATTGAATATTTGAGAGGTAAGATAGCTATATATAAGGATACAATGGAAAGGAATAAGAGAAAATAAGGATTTCATCATAGTTAAGAATTAATATTGAATTTTGGAATAAATGTGCTGAGTTAATTAATATATAATTAAATGTAGAGTAATAATACAAAAACTATAACTAAATTTCCAAGGATTCACTTATTCCAAGTAATCCAAACAGTGGACAGGCATATCCACGTTTCTTATCAGGTGCTATCCAAATAGCAGACAACCCTATCCATGGATAGACCAATTCCAAGAGAAGCCAATTCTAGTATAAGCCTATCCCTAGGATAGGCTTCGCCAAGTACCCAAACAGACCCTAAAGGGAATTTCCTAAGGAGCTTCCCAGTCTATAGAATTCAGCAGGGCCAAAAGTTCAAGAAGTGTGCCACCGGTGTGGTAATCAGGTGCCGAGTGCAAGTCTTGAGGGGGAAACCCTAGGCAAAGTTTAGTAAGTCTTCCTAGCCTAATTTATTGATTTCCAGATTAGAAGTTCCTGATTTATATTTATTTACAAAAATCATATTTGTATTAGAATTCAAATTTGAACGTTTGGACTTGGCCCTTGAATAAAATTTTATTTGCAGTAGAAGTAAAAGATACTAGATTGTAGAAGATTTATTTTTTCTATTTCTACATTGCATAGTGGAAATTGTAAGTAGAAATTCCAGTTATTAATAAAGATATTTTTGAATTTACACTTTTAAATTCTACATAGCCACACCTTTCAGATTTTGTGGGTCACCTTTGGGAAACTTCTGCTTCATATAAATTGGCAGATACTTCACATCCACCTCGCGGGTAATAAAATAGTGAATGTGCTAGGCCCTTTCCTGCATCTCCAATTAGATCGAAAACTTTGGCCAGACTGCTACAGTTTATCAGTTGGCATTTTGAGGATACAAGTGGTGGAACTTGGTCTCTCAAAGATCCATTTTATATCATCGGCTCGTAGCTTTTTAATTCACGAATATAAGTTACAAGCATTAGTTCAGTTACCCAACCCCTCTTGCCTATTTCCTGTCCTGCCCAGGAAGCACAGCCATTGTCCATATGTGCATTCTGAAGAATTTTCTCTTTAACATAACTCTTCATTCATCACCATAAGAAATAGAATGAAGACTTTGCATTCATGAATTCCAGCCAATATATCAGGCAAAACAAAGCCACTCAAATATTATTGATAACTAATGAGTGTAATGTCACTAATCTAAGAACTGATCCCAAAACTTATGAAAGAGAGAAAAATTAATAATTTGATACATACCTCAAGGCATGATTTTCAGTGTCTGCAACATATAGAAGGTTTTTCTTTGGGTTGTATGCCAGACCCTACAGGCAAAGGGATAAGGTTACTTCTATCCATGCAAAACAAACATCAAGGTATGAACACAGAGGACCTATACTGTCATAAACACATGAGATCTTAAGGACGCATGATAAATAATGCCACAATCAAAAGTATACATCAATTTCAGGCCAGAATTGATCAAACACAATTTCAGAAACAAGAAAGAAAATCCGCATACTTTTTTCTTTCCTGATAGTTAAGAAAATCTGCATTCTTAGAAGTTAAGCACAGACACCCATCCAGAAATATTATTACAAAATACAAATTCCATGTGACTTAAATAATATTCCCTACTTGTGGGTGATTAAACGTCGCATTCTCAAAATCACCATCATGTAGACCCTCTTCTCCAGTGCCTCCTACTTGGAGAAAGAAATTTCCTTCAAGGTCAGTTACCACCTGACAGTTCCACAGACTAAATATCAGTGGCAAGTCAACATCATATAGTAACATAAAAATCTAACTTTCTACCCGTGATTCAGTCAAATATGTATGCCATGCACAAAGTAATATATATTAATGAAAGGAAAAGCTTGGGAGTGAACGTACTATCCGATTATGGTTACTGTCTGAAATAAACAGTCGGTTGTTCAAAATATCAGTTGCTAGTTTTCCTGGAAATTTCAAGGGAGAATTCAATAGACTAGCAGCTTTGTCCTTCTCCAAAGCCAATGGAATAGGATGGCTATCTAACATCTTCCGTTCACCATAAAACTGAAGTGCCGCCTCTACTAAATCATCAAGATCCTGAAAGAATTATTTTTATTGCAATTGTTCGAAAACAATCAAGTATGAGAAAATACAATGAGTTCAAGAAAAAGAAAACACCAATATAGGAAGGATAATTTAGTGGCATGGAAGGTAAAGGAATGCATTACTGAGCAAAGGCTCCTAGTGTGGGCGTAAAGGCATGTGCATGGACATGCCTGGGTAGCGAAGTATATTTATAATGATATATCACACTAGTTGGTGAAAATAAGAATATTTCAGGAAATTATTAAAATTATATAATTTTAAGACATTGATGTTTCTTTAGTGCCTCTTATGAGGTTACATTGCATGAGTAAGAGAAGCATGTCTTTTGTCCTTTAGTGTCACTGATTTCGGTAAGGCTTCTCTATTCCCTTTGTGATTTGAATAAAAATTAGCAGCTATAGGATTAAATGTCAAAAGACTTTCTTGATGAGAGTTAATATTAAATAAATTTACTCCAATATAAATTGCCAACAGATCTTAGTTCCCAACCTCAATTGGTGCTTAAGAGTAATTAAACTCATGATAAGTACATAATGAAGATTAAATTACCTTTCGATGACCCTCGCCTGAAATCTGGACCAATAGCTTACCATTTGGCCCAATGAGGGCAAATGTAGGCCACGAATCTACACCCAACTGTCTCCACAGATACATGTCCCCATCATTGACAACCTACGTCAAATAACGGTCTCAACATGTTAATACACCATGAGGACAGGAAACAAGGATTATATAGTAGTCAGTACTCGAAAAACTTACAGCCAAAATGAGAATAAAAGGATTTACTATTCACATATAAATTAATCCAAATCACAAAACTTTGATTTGGTTGTTAGTCTCATTACCATCAATTTCACATTTAAGCATTTGACACTTAATACAGTTCAATCGTTTCTTTGTTTTGAAACATGAATGGACGAAAAACAGAGTTGTGGAGGAGCCTTTAAAAGTCAAAACCATTTAAAACATAAAAGCTGAAAGTCCCAACCAAAGAGAAAAAACCATTGTATTTTAGGCTTTTAACTAGTGCATACAAAAAACTCCTTAAAAGAAATTACAAAGACTTGATCAGATGTGAGTATGGTGTCTGAAAACATCAGCCACCAAGTAGTTGATTTCTTATCTTATCATGAACAACTAAAAGACCTTTAATGATCCTCAGCTGCCTCAATCCCTGCATGTCTCTAAAGTATCCACCCATACCCTCTTCACCCCATTCACAACTTGATGCCTTCCAATAACTTCCTGTGGCTCTTGAGAAATTTTTGCTAAAGCGACTCTCACAACTGTTTGCTTGATCACCATTTCCCAATTCAACTATAATCATGCGTCAACAATTAAAATTCCAACATCTAATATTACCAGTTATTATCAAAGTTTGTTCTATTGTATTTGTCTTTACAAGATAAATTGGTGCTCAAATTATGCAGGTCTTCTATTTGCAAAGCCATTGAAGCTAAGCCTCAGGAGATTCCATTAGTTCTCAGTCAATACATTACTTCTTTGATTTGCTCTACGATGGCCGGTCCCAAGCCAGTCATGCTGGTCCCAAGCCCGGATAAAGGAGGAGGGTTGTGCTAGGTAGGTAGCCAGCAAAAAACTTTTCCACATCTTTTGATGAATCTTGAACCTACTAAAGCAGAATGGTGGAAAAAGATTCATGTAGCCGACCCCAAATAGTTGGGATAAAGCTTAGATGATGATGATGAACATGACATTACTTCTTTGATATCTTTTTGTTATTTGAATTTGAATAACCAAATCTGTCAAACAAGTGTTGCAAAAGAAAAGCATTAGGAAAATAAAGTCGTTGTTAACTTTTAAAAAAATTCATACAAAATTGCAAACCGTACTCACAATCTAAGTTTTTTTTTTTTGGGTAAGTCAGTGGGGGAGAAGGCCCCCTACCCGCTTTATATTAAAAGAAGAGCAAAGAAAAACAATTAAGATATAACCCTTTGGTAGGGCCATTGCGCCAGATAATGTAATAAAAAAGAGGAAAGAAAATTTGGGGGTCTATGGCGCCACGCAGTACCACCGGGGCCAGCAGCTGCCCTTTTAGCTATGGCATTAGCAACCTTGTAGCCTCACGAAAGACGTGTAATGGACCATTGATGAGAATACAGTCTGGTGCAACAATTGTCTACAATCGTCTTTAGCCTCTATGGAGCATTGCATCGATTATGTATGACATGCACAAGCAAGACCGAGTCACTTTCAATCTGAATTGGAAAGCAATTACTTTGAATAACTAATTGAACTCCTTCCTCAAATGCCAAGAATTCCGCATGGTTATTAGG
The DNA here is from genome assembly GCF_054954075.1 of Amborella trichopoda. Classification (NCBI taxonomy): domain Eukaryota; kingdom Viridiplantae; phylum Streptophyta; class Magnoliopsida; order Amborellales; family Amborellaceae; genus Amborella; species Amborella trichopoda. The sequence continues at coordinate 54,533,823 of NC_142337.1, forward strand.
AGCAAAACCAAAATGCTTTGTGAAAGCAGCAATAAAGCCGCTGACACTGTTCCTGATAACTCCACCACCACCTGCTAAACCTGGATTTCTCAAGGAGGCACCATCAATATTAAGTTTGTAATTATGAGTCTCAAGAAAAGACCACGATACCGAAGTAAAGGACTCAGCCCTCTGTTGCTGCCAAGTTATCCGAAGGTTACCAATGATGGCCTTCTTTGATAAATGAAAAGACCACTTCTTAACTTTTGCTATTGCCTGAACATGTGAGGTAATCTTTTTCACAATAAACTCTCTCCTGGTGGGTTTTGACTCAAAAACTCTTCTGTTGCGCTCTTCCTATAGAAACCAAATAGCAATAAAAAAGATGGAAGACCAAATATTACGAAGTTCATGTGATTTAAGCCTGAAAAGTAATCGCCACCTAAGTAAATCAGGGATACAGGTATCGAGGACAAATCTTTTTCCACATCTTCAAGCGAGTGATCTCCATACACCCTGCGTAAAGGCACATTGGAACAAAAGATAAAAAAGATTGTCATAATGGTTACTACAAAAGGGACATAAAGAGTCCAGTTGCATGCCTCGCTGTTGTAATAAGAATGAAGTGGGCAAATGATTATGCAAGGCCAGCTATGAGAACCATTTCGCCCTTGTGTGGCATTTGAAGGACCAAAGTGCACGAAAAATAGGTTGTGATGAAACTTGATGCCTAATAAAATCCCATGCCCTTTTAATAGAGAATGATCCATCAGCAGAATGAATCCAAACTAGTGAATCCTTCTTGGGCTGTAGAGGGAGAGTATAATTCTCAACCTCTCTCCATATATTCCTCAAAAATTAGATGTGGGATGTGGCATATCCCAAGCTTGAGGTACTCCTCTGATAAAGTCTGAAGCCCTCCTCCCTACAACAGCCCCCAAATATTCCTGAATGTTATCATCGTGGAAATTTGAAAGTGGCTGACCTGCTAACCATGGGTCCATCCAAAAATCCACCATTTGACCATTACCAATATTCCACTGTACATTGCCTCTTAAATGAAACAACCCAAGTAAAGTCCCCTTCCATGCATGAGAACATCTTCTGCCTTCAGCCTCCCAAATAGAGGAATTTCTAAAATATTGATGTTTGACGAATCGTGCCAACAACGAGGATGGATTTTCCAAAATTCGCCATGCTAACTTCATCATTCCTGCGATATTGAAATTCGTAATATCCCTTACCCCAAGAGCTCCTTCAGTCATAGGGAGGCACACTGTTTTTCATTTTATATGATGAACAACTTTTTTTCTGCTTCACCGGCCCACAAGAAGTTTCTCTGTAGTCTCTCTATCATATTACATGTTTTCTTTGGGAGAATGAAGGATAACAACCAGAAAACCGATGTAGCCCCCAGTACAGATTTAAGCAACTGAAGTCGACCAGCATATGAGAGGCATAAAGGCTACCAAGACCCAATCTTACCAAATACCTTACCCACCAGGCTATGACAATAACTGTGCCTCAGATGTCCACGAATAATGGTAGGCCCAAATAGCAGACACGAAGAAACCCTTCAACAAACTTTTAACTCCCTAAGAATTCTCCCCTGTCCTCCCCATAGTGCACCAAAGAAAAAGACCTTGCGTTTAGATGAGTTTAGAATCTGACCAGTACTCCTCTCAAACTTATGAATAAGTTCACGCATTGCTATCGCAATAGAGATAGATGCCTCACAGAAAATAAGCACATCATCAACATAAAAAAGATGAGAGACCCCATAGTCACACCCTGAAGGAAACGCCCTGGGAGCCATGCCTTGCAACATAGCACAGTCCAGCTGTCTATTAAAAAAATCCATGACCAGCAAAAACAGATAAGGAGATAGATGATCCCCTTGCCTCAAACCTCTCTTACCTTTAAAAAAACCTTTGGGTGTGCCATTCCTCAGAATAGAGAAAGAAGTAGTGAAAATACACAAGTGAACCCAAGAAACAAATAACTCAGGAAAACCCAAAGCATGCATCGTACCCACTATAAAATCTCAAGACACTTTGTCTTATGCATTGCTCAAATTGATTTGCAGACACATTTTAGACTGATATGAGTTCCTATGGCAAAGAGACATAAGTTCGTTTGCCATGAGAATATTATCAGTAATAAGCCTACCTTTCAAAAATGCAGCCTGCCTAGGGTCGATAAAATCAGCAAGAACAACTCGTAGGCGATTAGAAATTATTTTGCTGATGATTTTGTATAAGACGTTACACAACCGTATAGGTCGACAGTCTTTCATCACCCTAGGAGCATCCACTTTAGGAATCAAACAAATAAAGGTGGAATTGATTTGCTTGAGCAGCTTACCCTTAGTGAAGAAATCTTTAAGAGCCAAAAAAATATCCTTTTTAATGACTTCTCATCCAAACTTGTAGAGTTCCACTGAGAACCCATCTGGTCTTGAAGCACTTTCATTTTTCACATCCCAAATGCATGCTTTAATCTCCTCCATAGTTATTGCGTCCACTAGTTTGTCCTTCTGAGAAGAATTGAGATGAAATGGTGGCAAGACTTGATCAACCATGTGAAGGTCAATATTGCTCTCCTGAGCCATTAAGTCTTTGAAGTAGCCAATCATGTGATTTTCAATATCAGCATGTAGATAAGAGATTCCCATTTTGATCTTTCAAAGAGATAATTCTATCAGTCGTCTTTAAAAGAGAGGCACAATCTGTCATTACTTGAGCAAAATCGCCTGAGTTTGGTGGTAGAGAATATGCTCCTCCCCACTGATTCTGAGGGATCCAATAACGTATTAAATCCCCTAGTGCTAGCCAGGGAAGAGCAATAGTTGCTCCTAAGGTCCTCATATGGTCCCATAGCAAGGCCCTTTGGGACACATAATTAGAGGCATACACTCCTGAAATCATTGAAATGTTTCCATTACAAATACGGGTAGCCTCCACAGTAATCGTTTGATCGTTTACATCAATTAGTTTGATTGAGTAAATTAGAAGATTCCATAGAACTAAAATTTTGGATCTACCCTCAATTTCACTAGCAATAAAGTTATTATAGAATCTCATCTTTTTTGACCAACTACGGCCCAGCTCCATAGGAAGTTTAGTTTCCAATAAGAAAATAAGACCAAGATTATGTTGTCCTTTTAAAACCCCAATATCCGATATTCTGCCCCCGCCCTAAAGGCCCCTAATATTCCAAGCAGCAATAGACATAAATAAAATCAAAGGTTTGGGTGTTTGGTAAGTGAAACCTTACCTTCAGGAACTGTAGGAGCACGCTGGGCCTTATGGGGTAACCCCATCTTGTCACCAATAGAAGCTGGAGTTAATCCTTTGGTATCACCTATAGCTAATGAAGAATGGCCCCTCTTGTCACTAGAAGTTACCAAAGAGGCTTTTAACTGCGACCTAGTTTGAGCTCGAGGAAGCTGCACACTATTCGTATGATCCTGCACTAGTTTACTAGAACCATCCACCTTATCGGCTATTTGCTTAGGATTGTGATCACCAACAATATTTCCCATGCCATCCTCTAGCGTGTCTCCCTGTGGCCCAATCACACTGTTACCATGACCAAGGGTTTTCAGATCCTCAATAAGCAAGTGATCCAAACAGTCCTCAACATCATACTCCTTCCCATCTTTCTCTATGATGGCAGTGACATTAACCTGCTGGAGATAGTGCTCACATATCTTCTTAGACTGGGTAACATGCTTATCATCAGCATGGTTGTCCAGAGACAATAGCGAGGAGTCGCCATCCTCAACAGGTGCCGTCCCAATCACTTGTGACAGAACCTCGACCTCTCCAGACACACCAATATTATCAACATGAGTCATAACTGTCATCTCAAACTCTTGTTGCATATCAGAATCACCCATCGAAATACAAGTGTCGATTGTATTTTGCTCAGAAGAGCTAACTGCCTGCTCAATAGGAGAACCCTCGTTATCCTCATGGACATTGGCTAGGATTGCAAAAGCATTAGATATGATATCCTTTGGATACACTCTGTTGTTAGCTTAAGAAACAACAACAATATTCTTCTCTGACAAATTCGGAAGGGTTTGAACAACATCAGTGCTTTCCTTCCCCATCCTTTTGTAAACTAACTGCTGTCTCTCTTTAACTACCTTCCAACCTTCTTCCCCTGAGGGTAGCTTAACAGTAGTATCACCATTGGGAACTATTGTTGCGCTAACCTTGATGGAAACCTTTGCACTTAAGCCTGCTCGACATAATTCGGGCTTGCGGTCCATCCTCCGACACTTGGAACAGATCGTGGATATGAACTCATAGACTATCTCTTGCCTATAATCCTTTCCAAAAAAATCCAGCCAAACTTTAGTCGAACAAATGGTATCTAGATCCAATGCAACACACACACCCTTGGCTCAGCCCTTGATCTTAATTTTGTCGGTTTATCCATGAAGATGGGTTTTCCAACACTGGAGACAATACATAAAAGAATTTCTGGTTCCCAATACACCAATGGTAACCTTGGCAATTTGATCCAGACTGGCACAATATGGCATGTATCCCTAGAGGGTTGAACTGAAGGATCCCATTCTTGAAGCACCGAACATTTTTTGTTGATAAACCAAGGTCCCCCCGTACGGGCAACCTCCATCTCCTTACTAGAATGGAAACGAAAAATCAAGAAGCCCCCATCAGCGAAGAATACTTCAACATCCCGCTCAAGCCTCCACATCTTCTCAACATCTCTTTCATATAATTCCAATCAAGTCGGCGGTCCAAGAAGTATCCCAATAGACAGTTTTCCCACTGGCTCCAATAAAAGTCCATCACCTTCTTATCAATTTTGACAAATTTCTTACCATTAATAATTTCAGTAGGTGAAGTATCCATCTCCTCAAAGTAAAACACTCCATTTTGGACACCTTTGGCCCCAAATAACAGGTCTGAGGACCATTCGGAGCCCCAACAACTGTTAGGTAAACAATCAATCTTGTTCTTAGGAGCCAAGGATGGAAACTCCTCCCGTACGACACCTTCATCATGAGGACGCGAGGTAGATCCTAAGACCTTACTACCCAAAAAGTTTTCCAAAGGAGGAGTAACAGCCACCTCCTTGCCACTCTCAGAAACACCCTTCAAAGGAGGAGAGGCCTCCCTTACAGGACTCCTGATGACCCCATCAAGATCAACAGCATTAGATCTAGGGCCACGACCCAAACAAGGACTTTCAAGGCCAGAATCTTGAACAACATCATTGCAAGGGGTAGAACTACGAGCATTGAAAAATTCCTCAGAGTGGGCAGCTTCACCTGCCCGAGGATCAGGAGGTTTCTCCTCCATCTCCTCGGTGCAGATCTGCTCCTCAAAGTGCTCCTCGCAGATATGCTCGCCAAAGTCCTCACAGATCTGAGAGAACAATGGCTTGGTTCTCAATGTGCTCCTCACAGATTTGCTCCTCTCAGATCTTCTCGTCGCAGATCAATGTGCCTCACAGATCTCGCAAATCTCACTCGCAGATCTCTGCTTCAAGGTCTTCGCTGCTTCAAGGTCTCTGCATCAAGGTCTCGGAGAGGCTCGCAGATCTCATGCAGAACCTTCTAGCTCTCACAAGGTCTCGCAGATCTCACACAGAACCTCCTACCTTTCGCTGGTCTTCCTCGATGATGTTTTCGCATATCTCACGCTGAGTGGGCAGGGTCTCGTAGAGGCTCAAAGGTCTCGCAGAACCTCCTACCTATCGCTGGTCTTCCTCTATGATGTTTTCGCAGATCTCACGCTGAGTGGGCAGTGTCTCGCAGAGGCTCCAAGGTCTCGCCTCTCAATCGCAGATCTACTCCTCCACCTCGCAGATCAATGTCCCTCATAAAACTCGCAAATCTCACTCGCTTCAAGGTCTCGGAGAGGCTCGCAGATCTCATGCAGAACCTCCTACCTCTCACAAGGTCTCGGAGAGGCTCGCAGATCTCACGCAGAGCCTCCTACCTCTCACAAGGTCTCGCAGATCTCATGCAGAACCTCCTACCTCTTCCTGGTTTTCCTCGATGATGTTTTCGCAGATCTCACGCTGAGTGGGCAGGGTCTTGCAGAGGCTCCAAGGTCTCTAAGTTCCATGAGCCTTTTGTCACATTATGACCTATGTACTCAAGATGAATTAGATGTGTAGAACAACAATTGCACACATAAAATAAGCAAATCTTCCTAGCACACATATCCACAATTTAGTAGCAAGCATATAATATTACAAGAAATGCTCTAAGTCCAGGTCTTCATCCAAACTAATATAAGAAGAAGAATCCAAGCATGTCAATTTAATTATGATGATGTGCATATTTCAACATATAACATTCATCCATGATCTAATGGAAACAATAGATATATTCTTCTAAATTACCATTCATGATTCATTAACAGGTAGTGTTCAAGCATAAAAGTTGGAATCCATAGATTTATGAGAAAACTTATAGACACGAATTTCAACACAAAACAAGCTTTCCAAGTACAAGCATGTCACATAAAACATAATTTCAGCACATATACGATGTTTGCATGTAAAACCTGGAACAATATGGTTCTCATGCCGTGGTAAAAGATTATTCCTAAAGACTCGTGTCTTGTATTACCAAATAGACATGAAAAAAAATGGAAGGTGTAAGCCCTTGAGAACAAAAACAAATCTTTCTATCACTATTTTACTTGTTTCATATCTTGTAAATTTCAGGGCACAAACCCTAAACTAAAGAACAAGACGGTCACATCACGTAAACCACAGGGTTCAGAAGCCCAGCCTCTTTCTGAAGAACTAGGGCACATAGCCACTCTAACAAGAACAGTAAGTAGGTTAGGCGTGGCCTGCATGTGACCTGTTGTCCTAAAGAATTTAGCCTATTTGGTATGGTGTGGAAAGAGAGAGAGAGAGAGAGAGAGAGAGAGAGAGAGAGAGAGAGAGAGAGAGAGAGAGAGAGAGAGAGAGCTAGCAAGTGAAATTTCAAATTCGCTATCTGAAACCTAGTCATTAAGCCTGATCTTGAGCTTGTTAGAGGATCCCACCTCAGTCTAATGCATTAAAGTTTGGAGGAGAGTCTTCTCTTGTAAAATAAGAAGCTACATAGTTGCATGGTGGTGGGACCTTCATAGAATTGTCCCAACTAAGACAACTTAAAAAAGTTACAATAAACATTTCTCCAACACTACTGAAGAGAATATCTAGAAACATGTTGAAGACATGGACATTTGTCCAAAACTATTTATTTCATAGACAAACCAATTAGATGTAAGAAGAATCACAATATTTACATGGAAGTGTCACACATCTTTACATCAGATGTTACATATACAGTCCACTTTGCATCACAAACAACTTACAGGGTGTTTGATCTCATATCGAAGAACTGCGTTTTGAATGGCTTCCAGGTCTTTCTCATTCTCAAACTTTGCAGAATGCACTCCAACAATCGTAAACTGCCATTACAAAACAAAAGGGGAAATGAAAAGGAACTAATCTGCAAATAAACATCAGTAGTTCAACAAAACTAACTATCGTTAAGTTTTGAGAATATAACTTAACATTCTCTTAAGAGCTTATCCAATCTCTTTTATGAAAATGGAGACAACACCCAAACTAGTGAAGCATAAATACTATTATATGTGTGCTTTCCAAACAGTTATTTAATATTGAGACGCAACCTGCATAAGATTTCCTAACCACAACATGCAAAGATATCCTAAACAAGTGCAACAGAAGGTGGCATTACACTAAGCACGATAACCACAGACCTCATGTCTTCTACATAACTGGTTTGAGTAACTCTACAAGTGTAAAAGAAATTTCCATGGAAATAATCATCAAATAAATTTCCTTGAGCATCTACTCCAAACTAAATCAACAACCGAGTTATTTGATGTGGAGTTATTTGGATGCCAGAGTCTCTATAGAATAAGATCAAATAACATTTCCAATATCACATCCAATGCATGATTCTAAAACAACATACCATATATTCCACTAATTAATAGAAAAGACAAAACTTAACGCACTTGCAATGCAAAAGTAACTTTATTTATTCTCATGTCTCTTCTCACTCATGCAAAACTTGGTACCATTGGTATTCATCCTATTCTGTGGAACAAAGACGAAGTTTACATTACGGGCTATCTTTTGTTGGATTTATGTGGCCATTCAAGGCCGTAACACCATTTCTCTTTATGATATTTGAACTCCACTGGGGGTATGGATCCAAATAAGATCCTTGTAACTTATTGGATCTTCGTGGTCTTGGACCCGAGGAATTGTGTCTATAAAGTCATAAAACCCCAGACCATGGGGCATGAGCATATGGCATGGTTGTTGCCGTGGGAGTTGGGGGTAATCCCTCAATCAGAGAAAATGTGTGGCTCTATGGTCGTTATATAGCCAGGGCATGTGGGGACGTTCTATAGACTTACTAGGGAATTTTTGTGGACTTTTTGTGGACTATAGGCTTCATACAGACCACCCTATCTGGGAAGGCTTGTTTGATTGGACAAGGGCCAAATCCTTGATCCATCGCACAACATATTCATGTGACACTCGCATTTAGGAAGCTGCCCCTTCTAAGTGATCTGCCTGAAAGGCAACTTGCACATGTACTTGAGAGAGGAACCCCACATCTAAGATGCCTGAGTACTTTGTCCTAGGGGGTGCACCTACAATTTACTTCAATCCCGGAATCCAACCATCTATTAGTTGACTTTGATGGACCAATCATGAGCCCCTGTTTAAGACCATGGTTCATGAGTTCCATTGGGCTAATTTAAGAAAGTGAGACCTATTCTGGGGTAAGCCGATTGGAGTGCCCAACATATTTAAGTTTCATTTCCAAATATTACCTAATTACCCTCCAAATATATTTTGGAAAGTCCAAACCACTTCAAAATGCTAAAACAAACTTAAAAATGATTTTTGGTTATTTTTGGGAAATTTATATAATTTTTATGGAGAATAAAATGAACTAGAAAAATTGTTTAAAAAAGTTCCAATTAATGAGAGACGGGGTGGCTAGACATGAGGCCCAAATGGCCAATGCACCACAAGTGTCCCAAAGGAGGACCATATGTGCTCCCCACTATTCAATACGTGGATGACATCGTCATGATATAATCAAGGAGGCATTGGTGTATCTTCTAGAAGGGGTATAGGGTTTGGATTGAAACCCAAGGGCTACTGGGAAACTAAAAGACCTACATGTGTGACAATAGTGACAAACTCATTAACACATGTTCACCCCATGTGCAAGAGAGAGAAAGAATCTCAACTTCTCTCTCTCTCATTTCTAGTGACTAGTGGGATGAGAGAAAGAAAAACCTAGGGGGTATGGGCCTCACAATTTGAACTCTCTCTAGATTAATGAAAAAATTAAGAGGGGCAAATTGGACTTTGTGAAATATTTAAATTTTGATTTTGAAAATTAAAATTGAATTTGAAAACGAAAATTGAATTTGAAAACTGAAAATCAAGAATGGAGGGAAGTTTAGAATTTAAATTTGAATTTAGAGATAATGAGGTTAGATCTCATCCCTAGATCTATGACAACTAATCTAGAGAAGATGGCTGAGATCAAAGCCTCTTTCACGAAGATCAATGGTCCAAATTAATCCTAAACATCCTAACACTCACGCACCAAACCTATAAATAGGGGTGCTCTCATCCTAACACTCACGCACCAAGCCTAGCCATGCCCCATTGCTATGAGCACCAAACCAAACCCAGTTATCTAACCCTGGTCCTTTGCCCATGATTCCTATGGCTCAACCATGGCTCTATGTTTCACCAATGGTGCTCAAATTCAACTTCTATCCCACTGGTTATGACTGAGTTTCATCCATTTACAACAAGGTAATTCATCTCTCTGTAAGCCATAAATTCAATTTTATGAGCCATCACCATGCCCAATTGCATGCTGATGCATGGTGCTTCATATGAGCCCATTTAGGCCCAATGTTTCCCCCACACCACCTACTTTTTTTCCAAAGCTTCTTTAAAGATCATGAAATGAGCCCCAATTTAAGTGTGATATATTGCATAATAGTTTCCTTTAAATTGCTTCCAAAATTGGACGATTTTAAGGACCTGATCAGTTGCGCTATCGATAAGGAGATCCAGCATGGGGGTGTAGTTTAAGTCTTGAGGAGGTGATCCTGAGCATTTCTTATGAGAATTGGCTTTCCCACGGTTGCTGTCGTTGCTGCGCCCATTCGTTGAGTCATTGTAAAGTGGAAGGTTGTATTTGAGTCATAAAAGTTGTAACTATAAAGTGTTTGATGTAATACTCAATGAAAATTGTTTCTGAATTTTCCTGAAGTCCATTGTATTGTACCACTACAACCTTCACTAGTTCAAATGAATGGAAATGTTTATGGGGCTACATTTTGGTGTTTTTTATCTTCATTGTGAGTTGTAAACCATTTAAAATATTTATGGGCTACATTGCAGTGTTTTTACCTTCATTTTGATTTGTAAATCAGGTTGGAAAGTGAATATATCAGTCCCTTATTGATGTAATTCTGATTCAAATGTATATGTGAAAAGGCGTAAAGAGTCACTAGTGTTGAAATTTTAAAGCGTATTGTAACAAGGGAGTGATCTCTATTTCTAACATCTTCTACACTTGTAAGAAGAAAGGAATCGATAGGAACACCCTCGTAGTCATGTCAATCAATTATGTTCCTCCAGGATACTGCTGGTGGCAGTGAAAGAGCTACATAAGAGTAACATGGAAGGCCTATAAGCAAGATTGATGAGAGCAAATAATATAACTTCTCTCTAAATTATCACAAAAGCTGAAAAAAATGTTCACATGACATGAATACAGAAGGTTGTACAAGAGTTGGAAATCGGAAATATGGAATTTTAAACACTAAAAAGGGTAATATTGCAGAAGCTTACTCAGTAGTCAAACAGATTGACGCAAAAGTGAATAACTGCAATAGCATCAAGACTTTTGATAGAAGAAAAATAAACTCTGGTGAGGTGATCAATCATTCAAAGAGATCTCCTGGAACTCATTGCATAGATGTAAATTTTTGAAAAAAATATGGCGGTATTTGGATGTCTTCAGCCTAATGGTCATAGAGTTAATGGCGATAGAGTTATACAGTTGTCTCATCTTTGTCAGAATGCAAAGGAGGAGGATTCTGTTGGGGGTGTTTGATTCGTTGTCATCATCAAAAAGCACTGTATTTCAAAAAGGATGGAGGACTTTCCACTAGCTGATTTTGTCAAAAGCAATGTACAGAGAAAGCGACAAATAGTCGTGGGAAGGGTCCTTTAGAGTAAATTAGATCCTTCTGGCCCCATTTGCATCTAGCATGACAACACATTCTTGCTTGCCCAAGATAGAAGCAGAGCATGATCTCTTGTCTCTCATGATCTCCTGTCTCTCATTCAAAGAGGCCAATCCCATCAAAGAGTGGGGGCATTGTGACATAGCATGGACATTGCGACAAAAATATGCTCCTAAGGCTATTTCTTGAGCAATCGAAAAATATTTGGTTCTGCGATAACTCTTATATATTTGTTCTTTTAACTTTTGTGGCCCAATCTCAGATTGTATATGTATGGCCATTTATTTCAAAGTAGCACATAGAGACGCATGTGTTGGTGATGGAAGTGATCTATGTTTATTAAGATTGAGAGAGAAGAGAGAGAGTAATATTGAAGCACAAGATAAATAAAGGGGACAGAAAAACAACCCCTCCTCCCCCACAAAAAAAAATAAAATAAAAATATCTAAACTTATAGTCCCATATATACCATTGGGTCCATAACTAGCCCGTGGACCCCTTTAAATTTAAAAAAACAATGTCAAAGAAACCTTTTTTAGCTTTTTCTTTCTCCAAATTTCCCTTTTATTTTTCATTTATCCCCCATAACCCAAATCCCTTTCCCCTCTTTTAATCCCTTTATATCCCCCCCCCATGGCCGCCTTTTCTCTCTCTAACCCATGAACCTTCCCCACCTTTCTCCCTCTTATTGGTGAACCTTTCCTCCTTTCTCTCTCCCCCTCATCAACCATTTCTCTCTCTCTCTCTCTCATGGGGTATAGAGATGATACTAGATGTGGGGACCATCATTCTACAGTTTTTTATTTGAGGGATGATTTCTATTTTGACGTTGTTACTATAAAAAATCAGTAGGTTGTAGATTGAGATCTGCTACCAATCTTCAATGCATGCATAGATGAAGAACAAGATCTTGTAGCAGACCAGTGTGCGATGACGATCAAGATTCCGTGGTTAAAACAATCTGTGATAGAAGAAAACGATGAAGATCTCAAGGATATCAAAGAGGGGTAGAACTCACGAGATTCAACGCATTCAAATCAGAATACAGCAACGAAAGTGTAGTCGTCTCATAAACTGCAATTGTGACCATGGTTTCAATGTAGCGAAATACATGTTGAGAAAGTTTTAAAGGCTAGAATATTGCGTTTGAAGTTTCCTACACGATTTTCAATGGGAGTCCAAGACTAGCCGAAATTGATAAATTTGCAACTATTTCACAAGATAAATATCAGGATCCATTTTTTGAGAAATTTTCTTTACTCACGAATAATATTTGAGCCAATAAAGAAGAAGGTAGAAGATGGTGGTTTTGATGCTAAATTCATCTTAACACACTTTAAAACTCGATGAGTTTTCTCGAACCACGGAAGAATGATGCAGGACAAAGTTATTCGTATTTTTAATTTTTTATTCAATTTTAAAGGATGTATACTTTGATTTCGGTTTTAGGGTTTTAAAGTTTTTTAGGGATTCTAGGGTTCTTTTATATTTTTATTTACTATTCATTAGTTACCATTATTGGATATTGTCCATAGATACTCTTATGGGTACTGTTCGTGGGTTACTATTCATATGGGTAAATTTGTTATTACAAAGTTTGTGTTTAAATTCGGTTTTTTAGTTCATCTAATTCTTATATGGATATCCAATGTATTTGAATATTAAATTATAATATATAAGAGATAGTAGGGCCTTGAGGGGGTCATTCCATGTGATTTGCATAATAGAAAAAGAAAGAAAAGCTTAGGCTTTTGGAGCCAGCTTGGGTTGATGAGGAAACCTTATGTTTTTCCAACTTTTTGCTCGTGTTTGGCATGTTTTCTTGTTAATTTTACCATTTTTATCAATTTCCCTACATCAAGAGAGAAAGGGGAGGGGGGCAAAAATTGATGGCGAAGAGAGAGAAAGAGAGGGAAGGTTACCGAGAGAGAGAGAGAGAGACAGAGAGATAGATAGAGAGAGAGAGAGAGAGAGAGAGAGAGAGAGAGAGAGAGAGAATGGGATTAAAAGGCAAAGGGATTTGGACTGTGGGGAGGATAAGTGAAAAAGACCTTGGTTACTTGGGGAGAGAAAAAAAAAACAAAAAAGGGGTTAGGGGGTTATTTGACCCTTTCTTAAAAGTTGGGGGGGCGGGGGGAATGGGGGTGTTAGGTTCATGAGCTAACCATGGACCCAAGGGTGTATATAGGACCATAAGTTTAGATGTGGGGAGCGTTTTTCCCTAAAATAAATATAGATGTCTTTGAACTATATACAATCGTGGGGCAATGCGCCCTATATACGCAGATTCCCATGGGAGTTGCCATGTTGGCAGGTCAACAAGTATAGCTGAAACAACAGGAAAACCACCTAAATATGGTAATTGTTACAACAAGTAAATTGTAATTGTTAATGCAAGAAAAATCACCTAAATATGGTGGAATATTATATAAATTATCACCACATGCAGGTTTCTATAATGGGCATGATACGTATAATGGTCACTACATGTTTCTTGAATGGGCGCGGGACACATAATAATCACTACTATGTCATTTCATAGAAAAATTTGAGGATTATAGTAACTATACTCTAGAAATAAAAAGTATTATTCAATATCAATATCAATAAGTGTTATGCTTATTGGTGTTGAAACAAAAGCAAATGAATCAAATTCACTCTCATGAAGTAAAAGAGAAACCATAAAAATAAAGAGAAATCAGAACCCTCACCGGCTTCCCTGCATACTTCCTCTCCAAAAAGTCCAGGTCTGGCAACACATGCATACAATTTATACAGCAATATGTCCAAAAATCTAGTACAACCACTTTTCCTTTCAAGTCCTGCACATGGAAAATACTATAGCTTAATTTGAACTTATGAAATTTACTGAATCATGATCGTTTTTTACATAAATCATCAAAAAGTAATTCCAATTAAACAAAACATCCAAGATACAGAAACACAACCCTCTAAAAATCACACAAAGAGATCAAGATACAGTAGTCCCATACATAGTCATCGAAGCAAATCTTAAACTCATAGAAAATTAACACCCATAATCATACAAATAAAACTTAAAACTTAACCTGGAACTTAAACAGAGTGTTTCTGATTCAAATTTATACAGAAGCATTGAAATCAAAACCCATTAAATTGCCATCAAGGATTTTGGAAATCCATAATGAATGTTCAAATGAAGGAATGAAAAAATAGCTCATGGACAGTGGCTCATATGCACAAGCCTAAATATACAACCAAGAGATGCCAAAATCATCTTTAAGACAACAGTCTGCTCTAAAATATCAAAATTAGAATATGAGATCAAGAAGAGTTCTATTAAAGGTTTTTCCAGTCCAGTAAGTTATAAATAACTCAAACTATACCATGATTATCCAACAAATTCCATTTGCAGAAGAATTTTCTAGCTCCCTACAAGTAAATTGCAACAGTCAAGGAGCAACCATGTAGAGGTTCCAACATATGCAATACCCGTCTCGGTCAACCACAGCAGTTGAGATAATGAGTAAAATTTTCACTAGGATGATTGGAGAAAGTCAAATCCAAATCTGGTGGCTGTGGGTGGTGTTGAATGCCTCTCACACAATTTGCCAACAGTGCAATTGTTTTTGGTTACAAGGATAAACCATTAATAATAGTGAAACTTCTATTACCCAACCATTTATCAGACCACTTTTTGTATAAATAGAGCTCTTTAGTAACCCAACTTGATTTTCTTTACTGGTATTTGATGTATGTCTTTTAGTATCACAAAGACAAAAAGAAACTCCAGATGAAATTTTACACAAATATGATCACATATTTGTCTAGACACTAGCACCATATTGGAAATGACTAAACTACCAATTTTTTGGATGACCAAAATGTAAATGTTAACTGAAATTTGCAAGAATAGGCTGATTCATTTTCTCAATTCCTTAGATATTTCTATAATACATGCAAGATTTCAGGTAAAATCTCAATTTTGATTAAATTGAAAAAGCTAAAAAAAAGCTGACAAGTTTTGGGTGACATGGTAACTGACTTCCGCAAGTTAAGAAGTATAATAGCAGTTTTGGGTGATATGGTAACTGACATGGTAACTGAGAAAGCCCAATGTCACTTTTTCAGCAATGCATGACATAAATATATATGAAGAGTCAAAAGAAAAAATAAAATCCAATGAGAAATCATGAAAATATTAAAAGAGAAAATATCTAAAATGCAGCAAATTGGGATTACAGTCTCATTATGTAAGACATCCAACAGAAACAAAGGTAAGATCCATAACATATTAAAAGGGAGTACCCTTTGGAATATAAGCGGGGCGGAATTCAGCCAATCAAGTTTTGATGGGAACTCCGGAACCATAGGTGCACTGCCACTGCCATCAACATCAAATATAGTCATACATATGAAAATTATGGTAATCAAACAAAAAAATATTATTTAACCATTCAAAAAAATAGGCGAAGAAATCCTACATTGTATGATGCAATCAGGTAACTACCTGGCCTCTACATCAGATATGTAGTTCACAAATTGTTGAACTCTTATAGCCGAGGATTCTCCTATTATCAAAAGTAAATGACAAAATGTTAGCATTCTGTTAAGGTAATTTAGATCTATACAAACATATATACTTATCAGAGATGTGGAAGAAATCGACCCCATGATATATTTAAGAATCCCTTACATGGCCAACCAACAGGATTTGGAATGTCATAACATCAACAAAATATCTCCACATCCAAGCTTAATAGGCATTTGATTAAATTTTACAGATATTTTGGGGTATGTCTCAATTCAATGAGATGGAAGATCTGGAAAAATATGAACTACATCAGTAACCTTTCCTGGGTAGTGGTAATTGAGGATTTTAAGCACATCAGCTTGGATGAAGGTTCATTTCATATAATATTATTCTAAAATGAATGCAAAGGTTCGTATAATGTTATTTCAGAAATTTTATCAACATCTAAGGATAACATGCTCCTAATTATTTCTTGTAGACTAGAGTATATGTAGAAGCTAGACCTATCAACAATGAGACCCTAGAAGCTCAAAAATTCATTTATTCTAAACATAGAACTAAGGAGCATATTATGCAGTCATCATCCGAGAATCATAGCTTTTCACTTGTGTGTTCTCTCTAGGTGCTTCAAGTTTCAGTTCAAATATCTGTCAGATATCTACAAAAGCTATTTCTAGGGTTCTTTTTCATAATTTTCTGTTTTGGCCACAAATCTTAGTTTAAAGTACATGCCTGAAAATAGTACTCAAATTAAGATCCAGTTCGATCAAACGATTTCCTGGTAATCTTTGTGGTGAGAGAGAAAGAAATTAGAGTCATCCATCCAAGAAATCAGCCATAATGATTTAAGAAATAATTTAGGAATCTTATCCCCTAAATCTTTGACAGATATCCACTTCTAGTCAATCTAGAATATGACCAGTCAAAACTCAACTCCTCATTGGACTAGAATTCCATTTCTCTCACAAAGGGATACAAGGAAATTCAAAGTCAAAGAGTCCTGGTCAAAATTCAAAGATTGAAAGAATATTTTCTAAACACAAAATATTCTCCACATCCACAAAATATTTTCACAAAATCTTTCCCCAAGATTTTCTAAGATATCTTGTAACAAGCTAAATCTTTTTCAAATCTCCTGGATTCTCCACAAGATCTCCCAATATACTGAGAAATATCTGAGGCATCCCACTATGTGGGGTGTGTGGCCCATGTGGTTCCCACAAGTGTGGGGGCTGAGTCCTTGCCCCTTAGGCCCATGCGGGTCCCACTCCACAAAAAACCCGTTTAAATTTTGGAAATTACAGAAGTACCCATTTAGAGTTTTTTGTTCATTTAAAACTATGCGATTTTGTCGAGGGTTGCACGTACTGTGTGATTTGATGAGGGTTGCACATACAGAAATACCCTTTAAATTTTTTTGGATATTTTATAGTTCCATATTTCCTTTACAGTTGGGAATCACGTAGAAGTCCTAGAACTGTGTGATTTTGATGAGGGTTGCACGTACTAGGATAGGATAAAGTGAAAATTAGATTGGGCTGGTGATTCCTTCAGGGATGGGAGTCTCAATGGGGTAGAGCTCACAAGGTTTTAAGAATGGATGGTTATATTTCCGTAGAAACAGTTCAAAATTGTTTCAGTGGTGTTAGAGAATGGAGTAGGAGACTTGGACTATCTATTTCTTCTATTGATTTCCTCTGTCAAAGAAAAATGGAGCCTGTGACACTTATTTTCTGTTGAACTCCTCTAGCTATTGTGCTCCCTGGGCTTCTGGCCTTGCTCCCTGCCTGTGGAGACTTGAGCCCAATTTTGACGAAATTGCTCTCATCTGTGGCTATTTAAGAATTACTTGGAGACACATTTTCAGGGAAGCAAATGCTGTTGCCGCACCTTAGCTAGGGATGGTGCAAGCCCTAACAACTATCTGGCTACTTAAAAGATTTTTACCTCCCTTCCAAACTGTCACTGTAGAGATTTTTTGGTTTTTTATTGTTAACCCCTTTTGGGTTTTTTTATATAGGGCACCTGCCAAGCAGGCATGCCAACCATGTATATGTGTTAATACGCACATGATCTACACTGTAATCTCCTTATATGTGAACATTCTCAGAAAAAAACTCCTCTAGCTATTTTGTGCAAAACCTTGTGTTCGTTGATTTGATCTTTTGCATGCTTTAATATTTATTTAAAAAACAAGAATAAAATATCAAGGCATGCATTAATTGGTATCAGAGTAGGGATTTCCTAGGGAGTTCAAGTTATGATTTGATATCTCTAAGAAGACGAGTTTTTACTCCAAATCAAGAAGGATTTGCCTAATTGCGACAAACCTTTACCAAGAACTAGATAATGCAGGCATGATGGGTAGGCTAAACAACGGCATGGAAGGATCCAGAGGATCGGATATGAAGAGAAAAGGACTAATTGACTTCATTAATGAGGGATCTTGGCACTGGATGGTTTCCATGATCATCATGGAGAATCTTTATTTTCATTGTCTGTTTCACAAAATCAATAAGTCATAGATTAGGACTCGCTACCAATCTTTGACGAATACCAAGATGATGATTGGGTTCAGCAAAATATCCAATTTCAGAAAGGTGTTGGACTTTGAGGAGGAAACAGGTCCACACAAATTCATAAATAATGAAATTGTGGCTGAATTTGACACATAATTTCATCTATATATCATGATCTGTTTCTTGAGGCATTCGCTACCATTCATACTTTAAAGACAACATAGAAGAAGGTCAAAGAAGATTATTGATTTGATGCAGAATCCATCTTAGCTCTCCTCAAAACTTGAGGGCGATTTTTTACAAGCAGGGAAGATTGATTCATTTGTTATCCAAGCAGTATAACTTCTCATCCACAACTCAGATGCTTCAAATCGCATTTCGAGATCTTCAATTATCTAAAAAGGTTATTTCTGCTTCTTCTTCTTCTTTTTAGAATTTTTTTATTTTACGTCTCAAATCTTAGTATAAAACGTACGAGGGAAAATAGTAGCTAATTTTGGGACTAATTGATATTCTTGTGATATTAATCATCAAGGGGTAAATTCATCAGTTACCAAATTTTATATTTCCTTTTTAATTGGGCTTCGTGTGGCAGGTCCAGAACTATGAACTTTTTATGAGGGATGCACATAATAGGATAGGAGAGAGTGAAAATTAGATTAGGCACGTGATTCCTTTATGGCAGTCTTTGTGGGGAAGTCTACAAGTTTAGGAATGGACGGTTATGATTCCTCCAGGGCAGGGGAGTCTTTGTGAGGAAGTCTACAAGTTTAGTGATTGACGGCTAGGATTTATACGAACATTTTAAGGTTTTTTGTTTGGAAGTTGAGAGGATTATTTATTCTTGCCATCGATTTCTTCTGTTGAAAGAAATTTGAAGCTTGCAATGCTTATTATGAGTTGAGTTCCTTCTCTAGCTACTTCAAGCAGATATTTGAGTCTGTTGGATTCACCTCCTGCCAGCTCTAATATCCTTCATAAAAAAAATATCCAGCCCTGCTTCAAAAATGATCAAGTACATTCAAATTTGGAAGTTTTTGCATATTTATGCTGCAGAGAATGGATTTTGTTAAAAAAGAATCCAATGGATGAGGACATGAATATTTATGGCCTTGTTTTGAATTATGCTCATACCACATTCATATAAGTTAATTTCAATGCTAGCATATTATGAGGTGCCAGGTAACCCCAGGTCAGTAATGGATCTAGATGCCCAGGCAGCCTGCAGCAGCCTAAAATTCTAGGTCAAAGGAAAATGGTAAGGATTAATGGCAAAATAAAAAAAAGTGGTACCTTCATTTAATATAAAAGTATTGATCCTATGTTTACATCCATAAATTACAAATTTACTTATTTAGATGGCCAGTGAATATCAATTAAGTCATTAATGGAAGTGACATTCCTTCAGTGTGAGTTTGAGCCCCTACCATTACATACCCGATACATCATCCAAATGCCACCATGATCATAAAGCCATGGCAGAGATAGATAGACATACTTAATTTTTAATTAAAAAAAAGAGAAGATCCAGAAGTGGAATTTTATTCTCATTTTGGATGACAGTTTAATTTTTCTACAAATTGTTTGTCATTTTACAGAATCTGCTATTTGTCAGAAGGGTCATTCCTTTTTCATAACTACCAGTTTGTGGGCATTAGCAATCAAAGTCTACCTCAATTTGCGGGAATTATCACAGTCTAAGATACATATATGCTTTAAAATGGGTGCCATATCCATGTCAGAAGCCTCAAAAACATACCTAGAAACTATAAAATGATGTTTTAGACATGTCCAGAGCCATATCCATGCATCATAGATCACAATTTCAGAATCTCTAAGCTTCAATGCGTTTCTATGGAGTACTGAAACCAAATTACTGGCTTAGCAATAACTTGATGAAACTTTTGGGAATAAAGGTATATGCCCCTCCTGCTTTTATGGTGCCAAATAAACCCTCGGGTCCATGGAAAGTCTGTGGACCCCCCCAAAGTTTTCAAAGTTGAACATGAAACCCCCTTCCTTCTTCTTCTTTGGTCCAGTTTACATTCATACGCCCTTCTCTTTTAGACAATGCACCCTCCATCCACAGTCTAAGATACATATATGCTTTAAAATGGGTGCCATATCCAGGTCAGGAGCCTCAAAAACATACCTAGAAACTATAAACTGATGTTTTAGACATGTCCAGAGGCATATCCATGCATCATAAATCACAATTTCAGAACTCTAAGCTTCAATGCATTTCTATGGAGTACTGAAACCAAATTACTAGCTCAGCAATAACTTATGAAATTTTTTGGGAATAAAGGTATTCCCCTCCTGCTTTTATGGTGCCAAATAAACCCTCAGGTCCATGGAAAGTTTGTGGACCCCCCTCAAAGTTTTCAAAGCTGGACATGAAACCCCCTTCCTTCTTCTTCTTTGGTCCAGTTTACATACTACGCCCTTCTCTTTTAGACAATGTGCCCTTCATCCAAAACCCAAGAAGACCTCCTCCCATGAAGCAACCTCCCTCTCTCTCTCTCTCTTCCACCCCATGGGAGATAGATAGCCAAGAGTGACCAGCAGTGCATTGGATTGAGAGGTTTTTGGAATAGGCTAAATGGAGGAGGGATTTGGGGGTGATTACACCTGACACTATTGAATTCTTCTCCTTGAAGACCAATAGACTTCGTACGGCAACAAAACCCCATTTCCCTCTCTAAGGTCAACAAGAAATATTCAAAGATTTTAGAGAGAGAAACCTTCTTTCCAACTGGATTTCAGCCTTTTGTCGCAAAAAACTCTTCATAGCCTTGCCCTTTCTCCATTAAATCTCGACAAGTTTCAGTAAACAAAGTTGGTAAGCAGGCTTTTTCCATTGATGAGGATGAAATGAGAGAAATTAGTCCATAGCTATAAACTGAGATATTTCTTCAAAATCAGAAACTATTTCCAAAATTTCTACTCTCAAAATTTCATTTTCATATTGTTCTATTTGATCTTCGTTAAAACTCTCAGAGATGACAAGAACATCAGCAATGAGGACTTATTTGAGAATGAAAGCCCGTTCTGGTTTACCAAGGAAGGATTGACAAGGTGTTTTGAAAAGGAAGAAGATACCCCAAGTAGTTTGGCATAAGGATGATGCAGTTTTAGGCAGCATTTGACTACTCGGTCCGAGTGCCGAGTAATTGGGTCGAGTACTCAGGAGTCGGCACCTTGGTGAGCCCGAGTTACACCGAGTTGGGTGTCCCACTCGAGGATATTAAAAAAAAATTAAAACAAATCATAAAAATCCCAAAAAATAAGGAATTTATTTGTGATATGTTTTTTTTATGTTTTCTATCATTTTGGCAAATATTGGAAAGTGCTTTGGCCATAAAAACTTATTTTTACATTTTCCCATTTTTTTGAATTATTTTGACAATACCGCCAGTCACTAGTTGATTTTTAAACTCTATTTTTTTTCTACTTCTTTAACCTCATTTTGATGTGTTTTGCTTAATCTTACTTTAAACATACATTTCCTAGTTTTTTGGATTCTTTTTGTAATTTTTATAATTTTTCCTGCTCCAGTACTCGATACGACTCGAGCCGAGTTACTCAAACTCAGTCTGAGCACTCAGATCGGGCATGGACCAAGTACTGGGACCGAGCAGTGGTTTCCAACACTGGTTTTAGGGTCTCTCTAGAAATTTCAAGAGCCTCCAATAATTATAACAGGAAAACCAATTTGCAGTTACTGTCACTCCATGAAAGTAACCTAGAATTTTCTGGAGAGATAAACCCATTTCTTGTTGTCCAGAAACTTCCCCAAAGCCAATCAAAGAGCGAGAAAGAATATCAGTGGCTATTGGAGTAGGTTTAATGGTTTTCCTGGCAAGCCGAGGATGAAAAGAAGCACTAGAAAGAAGTTTTGAGAGAACATTTTTCCAAGAAGAGAAAAGAGAAAAGTTGGAGAAAAGCTAAGGGCTATGTGTCCCATATTTGAAACTCGAAGGGGTTAACCAAAAGTGCAAAAGAGAGAGAGAGAGAGAGAGAGAGAGAGAGAGAGAGAGAGAGAGAGAGAGAGAGAGAGAGAGAGAGAGAGAGAGAGAGAGAGAGAGAGAGAGAGAGGGGAGGGAATTTTTTTTTTTAAATATTTCAAACAAATTTAGAGAGAAATCAGGATAGAAATCGCTATCATCCCTTCCTCTCAAAGGTGTCATGTGATGACATTATTCTTAACCCAAGGGCTGCTGTTTCTGCCCTCAAGTCCAACAAGGATGGAGTTCCACCACTCCATTTTAATGTTTAAACCAAAGCATATTATTCCATATCATCAAAATAACTTAAACACAAATTTTGCTGCAGGCGAGAAAAAAAACCTTCAACTAAGAATAAAGTAAACAAAGGAAAAACACATAAGGAAGAGTGCGCACACACATAAAAGAAAATAATAACGTCCTCTCAAGAGCATTTCCTACCATTATTTTGCTCAAGGGTTGGACGGTTGACACCAAATAATAAATTCATGATGGCCTTCGGAGATGCATATTGCATTGCCTAAAAGACCATAATATAGTCCATGTTATGCTCTATAATGAAAACGCCTAAAATACAAAATTACAGCAGCAACAACGTTTAAAAAGAACAGATGAGAAATATAACTAGAAAAGACCCTCCAAAATGACAACATTGATAAGCTTATATAAATTATGAACCATACCTTCCAATTTGTGATGACGAAAAGGAAACAAGAGATACTGATGCCCAAACTGCCAAATCTCAATAGATCACGCCGGGAACCCTGCAACCTGCCATTAAAATTAACAACAGAGCCTCAAAGTTATGATTTCATAGCCACATACATCTTTTGAGATACCAGATAGAGCTTAGGCCATTTTTACCAACCATCCAAATACTATGAAAATAAAAAAGAATAATATATACAGATACACAATTTAGCAATTTTAATTGTAAATGCTATTTGCATCAGAGAAGAACCACAAAAATAAGACATGAATAAGATTTACATCAGAATGCATTGTGAGGCGAACATTTTAAATTTGTCAATAAAGGGCATGATTTTATATCATCTAGATGATTCCATATGGAACCAATTCCTAGAAAGCATCACAAAAACGGTTCTAAATCCATGCAGAAGGACCAAAACAATAACTCTTTTATAGGTAATTGCAGGATTTCATCCTACAATGAAAGGGCCCCAACCATTATACTACAGCAATTTAAATTGAATGAACAATAATTAATCGCAATGAAAGGGCCCCAACCATTATACTACAATGATTTAAACTGAATGCACAATAATTAACAACCACACTTTCACACAAATTTTTACACAACTTAATCATCATTATCATAGCCTTTTCCAAATTAATTGGAGTCAGCTACACGAATACTGGTCCGCCATTCTACTCTATTAAAGGTTATACCCTCGGTGAGGCCATAAGTCCCCATATCTTTTCAGACTACTTTCAACCACATCCTTTTAGACCTACCCCTTGCCCTTTTCAGTCCTTCCACTTGAACTAGCTCGCACCTCCTAACAAGTGTTGTACTTGGTCGGTGCCACATATGGCCAGTCCATCTAAGTCCACTGTCTCTCATCTCATGGCCTATTGGTGCTACACCTAAATTCTCCTGAATGTATTTATTTTGAATTCTATCCCTTTTTGCCTTGCCACTCATCTATCTAAACATACATTACTCCAATACAACATGCACCATAACCAACAAAAGTAAGTTTAGTAACAAAATACCAAAAGATAGAGCCAACAAGATCTAGAAACGAAAATCCAAACAGGATCATCTATTGTGTTAGATTTATTCTTAACCAATGCATTAGAAACCACTGAATGCTGAACTGGTGAGATATCAATAGTACCAATGAATAGCTCAGATGAGTTAAACTATGTCAAAGAGTCAAATGCATGCAATCTCTATTGTAAAAGAGTCAAATGCATGCAATCTCTATTGTAAGACATATATGTCACGAAGAGAGAAGAGGTGAAGGTGTTCCTTATTATTGTTGAGATATGGTAAAAAAATTTAACAATAGAGGTCTCTTGCTCCAAACCTCCAGGTTATGAGCAGATCGGGAAAACCCAATGTTTAAAAAAACGGATCGGTGACTCGAATTGGTCACGCCCATACCCGTGTTGGATCGGGGAATCGGAGAATTGGCAGAATCGACAATTTTTTTCTCAAACTTTTTTCAAAAAATCACTATAAATCTCTTAAATAGTGTTCTTTTAGTTTCTAAAAGAAATTAGGAGTGGTGCATTATGTACTTTCATTACTTTGTAAAACTAGGTTAATACTGAGATGTTTTCCTGTATGGATATCTGTAAAATTATTAATTGTAACATAATATTATAATATTGCATCAAAATAAATTTTAACTATTAAAAAAAACTTCCATAATATAAAATTAAAAAATAAATTTTCATATAAAGTGAAATTACCATCAAAGTATCAAACATTTATTAATTCGCTTTACTCATCCAAAATTATTACAACCTAGCTACCTATAAAATTATATACTGAAATTCAATAATTATTAGAAAAAGCTTCCATTTCATATGATTGAAAACAAAAATAAAACCCCCTATAAACTCCAATGTTAAGACATTAAAAAATTCAAAAAAAAATTTTTACCCTAAACAATAGCAACATGCATAGAGCTACAATAATAATAATAATAATAATATGGTAAAAAAGTTACCAAAATAAAGTCATTTTATTAATAAATAGCAAAAACTTTTATATGGCAATTTTTTAATTAAAACGTGTACACGGGTTGAGGCTTATTTAACATGATGTAATTTTAATGTGATCATATTCACATAATTATATTGGCATAACTTTAATATAATTACATTAATTTTTATTAACATAAACAATTTCATATAATTATATTAATTCTTATAAATTTTTTGATTTTGGTAAGTAATTATTGTAAATATCATCATCAGTTTAGCCTTTTCCCAATAAATTGGGGAATTCTTGTAAATATATTATTTGTAATTTATTTTTTGTAATTATATGCAATTAAAATTTAATTTTATATACTTTTTTTTGTAAATTATAAAAAATAAAAAATAAATATAATTACGCTAAAAGGACGTTAGCGGTTCCTTGGACGTTAGTCTATTTGTATAAGGGATAGACAAAATAATGGAAAATTTGTAAAGAAAAATCCCAAAAGAGAGGGAGTGTGATGGAAAGCTTAAAAGTAATTATCCCACATCGTTGGATGGTGGGAGGATGTGGAGGTATAAATGGTCAACCCCATAAGTTTCAATAATAAAATGCTCACATGGGAGGTGAGTTGTGCTCCACGCAAGTGGGACCCACGCGTGGTTAAAGTTGGTGTCATATGGCAGGCAGGTACTACCATGTGTTTTTTAAATGTATTCTTAAAAGTTGCAAATCCAAATTATACGAAAAATGTGTTCCTGAAGTTGCAAATCTAGATCATATGGAAAATATCCGGTTTTATGACAAAAAAAAAAGGAAAAGGATCGGTGACATGTCCGATTTGTGATGTCATGATACCGATCGATGACGTCAGCATACCGAGTCTGCATAGTTAAATCGCTGAATCCCCATTTATGCTTGGATCCAGAACGGTACTGGCGATTCCCTATCCGGATCGGATCACCGAATTTTTAAACACTAGAAAACCAGAAAGCTCAAGGGCTAAATAACCATAATGGGTCTGGAACAAATAGCTATGCCATTTCTAGGTGCAAGAATAGCCAAGGCCACGATGTGATCAAAACCTGGTCAATATAGCCAATGTGGTAACTCAGAAACATTGCACTTATTTAGGAACAAAATAATTTTTCAAATTTTTAAAGTAACCACGCAGCTAAGCTAATCAATGCATAAGGGAGTGTGAGGCCCCTGCCCCATCGATCCATCCTTTCTATCTGTCAGTTCCGTATCTAATAACATGCTAATGAGTCAGGCACTGACCTAATCGTCGTGTAACATATAAATTTCCATTTGAACTAAAGTCTCGAGTTAGAAGAATGCCTAGCACACTAAACTTGGAGAGCAGATTCCCATTATACACCAGCCAAACAAATCTATAGAGAGAAACTTGAAGCACTAAACAACAGATAATACATAACAAAACTACACAGGTATGTACCAATTGTGTATTCCGTCATGCAAGATTAGAACTTAATAGCATCACAATAGCCTGACAAACTAGCTGCTCACTCATGCAAACTAGAAAAGTGGAGTCCATACCAATGACCTATGGCCACAAATGCAGGACAAAAAGTTATGCCTTGCACCCAAAGCATGCAAGTAGGAAGTGGTAACCACTAGGCCATTGTTAAAAGTCCTTTTATCTTTATTTCTCTTTCATTTAAGTCATTTTGACCTTATATATCCTATTTCCAGCTTTTATGAGCAGTATTGTCATTTTTCTTATTTCATTAATATAAAAGAAAATATGAGAGCTATGTTAGGTCTATTGGACTCTCTCTCTCTCTCTCTCTCTCTCTCTGACATGGTATCAGAGCATTGATCCTTTCTTCCATCTTGCTCTTCATCCTTTATCTACTCTACGCTAAATTTTATTTCCTGCATTGTTTTGACTAACAACCAAGTCAGAAGAAGGCGTGGGAGGGGCAGATATATTGACACATTGAATGCGGGCATGCACATTATTGAGGGATGGTAGCTCATTGCTTGTCAAAATATTTTCAAGAACACGATGTTACTCGGAATTTAGCTACTCTGAATTCCTCATGTTGCTTCCTCTATAATTCCACATCACTAGATATAGGCTGATACAGATTCAACTCTTCCCACGTACCTCTAAGGGCACTATAATATTCATTCACAGTCTTATTACCCTGTTGCAATTGAAACATTTTGTCAAGCAATTCATATACCTGAGAGATGTTCTTATCTGATGAATATATTTCTTTCAGTGTCCCATTTATTAGTGTCCAGATACATTACAGGTGCAATTATTAGAGGTTCCATACTACTCCACAACCAAGTCATTATTATGTACTTCTCTCTCGTCCATTCTTCATATCTACTATCAGATTCACTAGGTGTGTCCTCAATCAGATATTTCAATTTCCCCTCAGCACCAGGGGATACTTAAACAGATTAAGCCCATACACTGAATTTTATTGAATTAATTTGTATTCCCACTTGTTCAAGAAGACTGAAGGCTCCAGGATTAATTTCATTATCCATGAGTGTAGGAAATAAAAGATAAAGAAGGCAACCAAGGTCAACATAATATAGTCACTCACCCCAAGCCTACTGCGATGCTAGGACCAACTTAGAAAAAAAAAAAAAAAAATTGAGAGAGAGATATTTGTCATTCAGATTTGAGCATAGTCATTTTCTCACACTTGAATAAACTAGTGTGACACCAAATTGTCCAAGTCTAAGTATTTCCATGTTTCCACTCTTGGAATAGACTACGGCAGCATCTATACGCACGAAAAATTTAGTTTTTTTAAGAGAAAATTCTAATGGACCATCCAAGATTGCCCACGAATCTTGAAACTAGGCAGCGATTCATCTATTGATCTCGATTTTTAAAGAGGAATCACACAAAAAGCAGCATTACCTCACTAAACATAGCCGCATGGGTTTCTACACAAAAAACCCTAGGAAACAGCCCTAGATTTTTAGAATGAACAACACGACGAAGAAACCTGAATTGTTTTTTTCCTCCTTTTTTCATTTTAATCAGGCACTACAAAAATCGATCCTAGGGTTTAAGTTCAATGATACAACATTGAATACATTTGTGGGGAGAGGTGATGAGGCAAAGGTCAAGGACGAAGTCATGACTTAGGACGAGGTTGTGGCAAAGGTGATAGAGGTAGGAGTTGTGCAACTCAAGTGATTGAGTGAGTTTGCTTTGTTCATTTGTTAGGTACTAACAATGATAAGTTAGATCCTTGAGCAGTCAAATGTGTTTTTAAGAGGTATTCATGCTTCTAGAAACGTTATCGCATGCTGGTTTACAACAAAAAATTATTTGTGTTAACATTGCCTTTTCTAAAAGGAAAAGTATACAAAGTGACCATTTACTTTCAATATAAGGGCGTTAGAATCACTTTTATTCGCCAAAATTTAAATTGGGTGGTTAAGTACGTCATTGACTAAATTCAAAGTTCAAAAAAAAAATTCTCGAACTTCGCGACACACCTCAAGCCATCTGCTTTGACATCTAATGGTTAGGAGTGATTATGACCTCCTTGTGACAATGATGAATGGTCTCACAATACATAATCACTTTCTAAAAATTCCCTTTATTTTCTCAGATTATGGTTGCATGACTGATGCAAATTTCTTTTATCCTGCTCCGTAAGTAGTCTCAAAGTCCTCATCTTCTATAGTTCCCCTTCATGTTCTTGTTGATACTTCTTCACCTCAATTACCTAGGCTTGTTAAACTTATTATTTCCACACATTATGATGTCCCTCAGAAGCAGCCCATAAAGGTTTATATGAGAAGCAAAGTCCAAGACGGAAACCCTAAACTAACTCAGCCAAGCACTCAATCATCTTCACCTATAGATCCACTTCCTGCTTCTAACTCACATTTTTGTGTCTGATGATATAATGTACCAATTGCCATCCATATACGTATAAGGTTTTGTGCTCAACATTTCATTGCTCATTTTGTTACCTTAGAAATTTATTTCCATTGTATCAAAGTTTTTCTTTAACTCTTCCATATATTTCTATCCCTAAGTCTTATCAAGAGAACTTTCTTATATCGGTAGAAGAAAGCAATGGAAAAAGAAAAGGATCCACTCAACTTGAACGATATTAAAGTAGCTAGATCAAAGCATGACATTAGTTTATCTCAAACAAAGTACGTGATTAATCTGTTGAAAAAAACTGGAATGTTAAATGCTAAATCAGTTGATACTCCTATAGATTCAAATACAAAATTATTGGTTGACAGGGGTGAGTTGCTTGAGGATCCAAGAAGGTACAGAAGATTGCTAATCAAGCTGATTTCTCTAACCATCATTGCATTAATATTCCTTTGGCAATAAGTTCGGTGAATTGGCTTATGCACTCTCCCAAGATTCCTCACTAGGATGTTGTTCGTACAATTTGAGGTATCTAAAGGGAGCTCTAGGTTGATGTCTGATTTACATGCCAAATAATCATTGACCATTGAGAGTTAACTCAGATGCTGATTGAGTAGGTTCTCCATCAGACAAGCAATCTACCACAAGCTATTGTACATCTATTTGTGAGAAGCTAGTTCCATGGAGAACTAAGAAACAAAATGCTTGGGCTAGATATTGTGTAGAAGCTCAATATAGAGCAATGAAACATACTACATGTGAATTGATGTGGCTGAATATATTGATGCAGGTGAAGTTTACTATTCTGAGCCTATGAAGATGTTAGGGCTTTTGGGGTCTTTAAAGCCCCTGAGAACATGTAATATAATAAATATAGTGAATTGTACACTTCAATGGGAGTGATGTTGGTTGATTGTCGTAAGGTTGGGCAATCTACGGCACAAGTCATATCCAAAACCCTTTTTCCCTAGGCATAGGCACAACCATTGAGGGTTTTCTGGAGGTGATCCCTTGTCGAGGTCGAAGAGATACCCAGGGACAGTGTTTGCAGGCCATGATAACTTTGTGGTCTTCTTTGTGCTATTATAACCTATGAGAGCAAGAGCTAAATCCTCAAAAAAGTTCTACACATCATATACATATGACAATTGCATTCTCAAAAGCAACCCTATAGAGGGATACGTGTCCTTGTATGTAGAGAGCGTCTCCCTTGCACTATAGTGACATGTGCATGTGACATGTTCTTAGAGGAGGAACATATAATCCACATATTAGGACCGTGGTTCCATTGTTTATTGATCAGCTTTGATGGGACAATCATGAACCCTTGCACATGACTGTAGATCATGAGTCCTATTGGGTCGGTTTGAGAAGCTAGTCATGGATCACGGTTTCTAGCTTGGGTGGAGTAACCTAACAATCCCTTTTCTTGACACAATGGTAACAATCCACTTCTAGAGGTAATTATGAGTATTTTAGAATGTTTAAGAAATTCAGAAATATTATTTTCAACTTCACTCATGTTTCTTATAATTTTTGGTTATTTTTAGAATTTTTTAATATTGATTCTATGCACTAAAAACTCTGAAAAGGGTATATTTTATATTTCGATATTAGTAGGGGCAAGGTGGGATCCACGTGAGGGGGCCTAGGGCTCAGCTCCCACAGCCCATATAGGGCGACAAGCCCCACATTGAGTGGGATGCCTCACTAAAATAAAATAATCTTTTGTTAGAGAAAATCTGGACAAAAACAATTTGGAAAAGATATTGTGAGAATATATTTTTTCGAGTAAAGAGTCCTTTAGATTTGGAAAAACATTTTATTGTTTTGACAATCAAGTTTGAAGTAAATCATCCAGTTGACTTTTGATTTCCTAAAATACCAAGGAGTTATTTCTCTGTGCTTTGGAGTCTAAACTTTATGGGAGCGTTTTTTGGAAGAACTTGTTCTAATCTAAGTAGAACTGGATATGGGCCAAAGTTTCAGGGGACAAAGATTCCTAGATTCTTTCCTAATCATGATGGGCAATAATAAGAATGGATAGCTCTGATTTATTTCTCTCAACGTATATGTTACCTGGGAATCCTAACGTTAAATTGAATCCTAATCCTAAGTGGAATAGCCTAGGGCCATTAAGGCCTATATAAGGAGAGGTCCTTCCCTCTTTCACATTATTAGTTTTTCAACCCTCTCTCTCATCTCTCTCTCTCTCCCCTCCATGCCACCTCTCTCTCTCAAGTGGTCTAAATAGACCCTAATTATAGTAGCCCAGGCTCTCAGCCTCATAGTTTTGTGGTAAGGTATTCCAAAGGTGTTTCCCAATACTAAGGAAGCATAGGACCAAAGGATCAGAGTACGACATTCGTTTGGTAATTAGATGCGGTGTGTGCTAGGTCCTAGGGGGTAACCCTAGGCAAAGATTAAATAAGCCTTCTTGGTTTGTAAGTTTAGTTTTGGTTCTTGATTCATATTTGTTAAGAAATCCTAATTATATTAGAAGTCCTATTTAAATTAAGATTCCTACTCGGACTAGGACTCCCACTTAAGTTAGAATTCCTAATTGTGTTAGAATTCATATTCTAAGCTTGACTTCATTTTTTGAATAAAAGTTTTATTTGGCCGTAAGAGTTAAATATCTTACACTGTAGTTGGTGTATTTCTACATTCTAATGTGGCAATTATAAGTACAAATTCCAATTATTCATGAAGAAAGAGGAAAAAAATTGAATTTATGTGTTGAAATTTTACATAGCTATACCTCTCAAAAGATGTATTGCAATGATAAAGTTGCAACCTATATAGCTAGCAATCCAATGTTTCATGAGAGAACTAAGCATATTAAAGTAGACTGTCACTTTATTCAGAAGAAGGTTACTAGTAAGTAGGTGTTTACTCCATATGTGAAATCTAAGGATCAATTGACAGACATCTTCACCAAAGCGTTTGGTCGTAATCTGTTCCAAACAAATTCTTCCAAGATGGGCACGGTGACCTTTAAGCTCCAACTTGAGGGGAAGTGCTAAAAGTTCTTTATCTTTATCTCTCTCTCACTTATGTTATTAGGATCAACATGTCCTATTTCCAGTTTGTATGGGGCAGCATTGTCATTTTTCTTATTTCTTCAATATAAGAGAGGTGCGTAAGGTCTCTCTCTCTCTCTCTCTCTCTCTCTCTCTCTCTCTCTCTCTCTCTCTCTCTCTCTCTCTGTTAGAATGGCCATCCCATCTCATCCACATGGTTGTGGGAATTCTCTATGACTTGAATCATCTTGATTTCCTGGTGATCAGAGCATGTTTGGATAGACCAACTTGATAAAGGCCACGGGGCCCCTACAAGGTGTAGCTGGGAATCACTTCACCCGCTTGAAGTGGAATCACTCAACATCCAATAGGAGGAATCACTCTACTCCTAATAGGAGAACGCACTCAATTCCAAGTGCAACAAAGCAGTTGCTTGGAAAAAGTTAAAAAAATGTTTTTTTTTTAATTTTCCGCTTGTGTTTTCAGCCACTATGTAAGGCTCTTGTATACTTCAAATGTAATTCTAGATGCTTCTAAAGTCCCCTCACCAAGTCCCTATGCATTGGAAGACCAAAATCCACCTTAAAACCCTCAAAACATTTACCAAAGATAAACACCACTTACAATGAATACCATCATTCATGCAACAACTATGTCAATGCAATCATAGTTCCTATGAAAACATTTCTGGTACAAAATACAAGAAATTTTCATGTATCACTTTCTCTAGTGCAACCACCATGTATTGACTGGTCATCCTAACTAGGAGATCTGGTTAGGTACAGCATCATTTGGTTTGTAAGCCCCCATAGCAGGTTGTTTCCATTCCTCTCTTTTTGCAGCTTCATTTTACATCATATGTGGTTCCTGAGATTGCAAGAACGCGACACATGCATAATATTCCTTACTCTACAATGTCAGATGAATACCCAGGATAGATATGTGAAAACCTTTTTGTAATCCAAAAGGCATCAAACCATGGATAGTAGCACTAAGTCTCCATGCTTAAGCAATTGGCATAAAGATGAAACCTTATATCAGGAAGACTACACATGCATATATGATGCAGATCTATGTCAAAGAAAATCAAGAAGTAACTTACTGTAAATAAATAAATAAATAATGTGTCACTCTCACAGAATTCCACAGTGCTAGAAAGGTCTGTCAGTGAGGGTATCCACCTCACCTTGCACCAAAACGATCATTGTAACCAGCTGATTGCATATTTTGGATCAATCCAGTACTCCCCTCAATACTATCTGTATTTGGAAACCCCAGCATCTTCTGATCTGCAATATCAATTCTTCATTAAAAACTATTGTGCTCAGCCATTACTACACAGAACAGCTAAAGGATGCTTCTTGTAACAAATCTTGTTAAGAGAAATAAGATCCTGCAGACCTGCAAAGATGTAGACTAAAACTAGTAGTCTTAAAATATATTACTTAATACAATCTAAAAAACATGTGCTTAGCTTCCACTATATGGATGAAAAAGGTACATCGTTTGTTCTGGATAGGCTTCCCACATAATAACCAAAAGATTGAGGACACAGTTGTACCACATGCATAGCAAAAAAACCAAAAATAGTGACACAAAGAGGCTTATATTATTAGCCTCGTTTTTTTTTAACTGAATGCTTATATGATTTAGCTCTTAGAACTACATACCATGCAGACTAGACCGATCATCACCACCGCCACCACCACCAAGAATGTCCTGAAGGAGAATGTCTCCAATCACTTTTCTTATTAGTGAAGGGCCAGCCTGCAGAAGAGTATCCTCTGATAGTGTGGTTGTCACGGCAATGCATCTGCAATCAACAAGAATGGGTCATTAAAATTAATGAAGTATTCTTTCATTCAAGAAACGTTATAGCATGTCATATGGCCCATTTCAAACTATGAAGGAAACCAATAAGTCTGTTCATAAGCTCAAACAGCTTCGCTGTAATAGTTCCCACACAAGGGAAAAGAAGCTTGTTCAACTAATAAGTTCAAAACCCCATGTATGGATAATGATTCTCCTTGAGAAACTGCTAACTTTGCTCGGAGGGGTCACCAAGGATCTAGAATTAAGAGCACCAACACAACCATGGAAGGGAGATTTCTTGGTTTCTGTAATTAATAACATAGTTACCAAGATCTCCCAACCAAGGGGATGAGTTGATCCCACTCTAGAACTCATGTACTCTAGGGAGGGGCAACTCGTTCTTTGTGATTTTTGATGCATTGGGATCTCAATCCTTCCCATGGGGGATCAAGATCCTGAGTTAAATGGGATCCAAGCTCCTTTGCATCATATCTGAGGGTTCATAAGTAAACTGAACCAAAGTTCCACCAATGTGGAGTCAAGATTTCCTTTCTATTCTCTCAGAGGTGGCGACTTATAGCCTCACTAAGAGTATGAGCTTTAATAGAGCATAATGGCAGACCAGGATTCATGTAGCCGTCCCCAATTAGTCGGGAAAAGACTCTGACGACGACGACGACAATGATGATGATGATGATGAGACTCGTTTGTCTCTCATTCCCCCTTTAAGAGGTCATGAATTCAATCCTTGAGCTTCAACCTACTGCCATGTAACAGTTATTTTGCATAATAACTTAACACTCTTAAGTATTGTATAATTGGTTGCATGTTTTCTTCACACACAATTTCCAATGGAAGTGGTTTATATTAAACCCTTTTGGAGTTTTTAACAGGTCAAGAGTTACCGTGAACATCATTACCATCGTAATACTCTCTATTCAACAAAGATAGATGCCCATGATTGTTATTATAGACATAAAGGCATAAACTACATTCAAAGAAAGCAAACATTAAATATTATATAGTGATTTGGTTTTCTTAATTTTTTTTAGGAAATTCCAATTTCTTTCAAAATTTTTTATTACCTTATTGAAAAGTGAACAACACTCAAAGGAATAGAGGAATATTAAAATTTAGGGAAATAATCACAAATATACCTTAATTTTCGTCTATTTAGGAAAAAAAACCCTCAACTTTCACAAATGCCCACACCCTTTTTGTTCAATTTTGGGCGTTTTTTGACCAAAATAACCTTCACAGTAGTCGTAGTACCGTGAAACACAATTACAGTACTTTAAGTACAGGAAAGTACCGTAAAAATTAACCCATGTTATACGGCACTTGAAATGCCGTAAACCGACCCATGTTAAACGGCATTTTAAGTACTCTAAAAATAACCTATGTTATACGTGT
Source organism: Amborella trichopoda (assembly GCF_054954075.1). Classification (NCBI taxonomy): domain Eukaryota; kingdom Viridiplantae; phylum Streptophyta; class Magnoliopsida; order Amborellales; family Amborellaceae; genus Amborella; species Amborella trichopoda. Next base: position 54,568,979 of record NC_142337.1, read on the forward strand.
TGGTGGTACAAGACCAATGAGCTAGAAATGCAATCTTTTAAAAATTTTCCATTGTATAAAAATTCAAGGGTCTAAATGCATGAATATCTTAATACAAAACCATAATACATATATTCCAGCCTTCAAACATGGTTTATACACATTTGAAAAATAAAATTCAACCCTAATAGGTCCCTTACAAGTCCCTTACTCAAAAATACAATTAAACTCAATACAATATTCAAATATTCACAATTTACATCTCTACAACATTTTGCATGACTTGCACTCGCAATTCCTCATTATATAAAAAATATATGATAATTTCATCTTCATTCTTCATCCTCATCATATATAACAATGTCTCATACACATCATACACTTGATACACATCATACACTTGATCATAATAACCCAATAAGATTTCAATTCGCATAAATAATAATGCATAGCGTTAAAGCTCATATCGCAAGATTAAAGAACAATCTCAGTATTCACACAGCAGACTCAATTTAATCAATCATGAATCCATTTAATAACTGTAATACATCAAATTAACATGCAAACATACATGGGGCAACCATGGTTCGAAACTTTCGCGCCCGGGCCACGAAAGGACCTTATGAGGACTTCATTTTGTCCCATTGTCTAAGGCATGTATGATAATAATACTTAAGGAGATCAATCCAATGGGAAGCAAATGATCACTTTTATTTCACTTAATGGGGATCAAATCATGAGAGTGACATGTATCAAAATAAACCTTCAAAGTTTGAGAGAGATACTACACAAAATAAGGAAGTTATGGTGAAACTATACCATGTGGTCCCTAACGGACCACACAAACTTTCAACATTCAAAAAGGAATTCAAGGGACTGTTTCATATGCTCAAATATGATGAAATAAATCTCCAATCAGTCATATAATCTCAGTAAAAATTCTAGAAAAATAAGATCAAGTTGAACTACTCAAGATCATGGAGTACGCAAGCTAGTCTACACATACGATGTGTATGGGCTACATTATTGCTATAGGACTCTTCAAATATCAAGTTTTCATGACCAAAAATGAAGAAAGCTACTGTTAATTAAGAATTACAGCAAGCTTTGATAATGGAAATGACGTAGGAATTACCAATGTAAGAAGAAAAATCAATACCTTAATGAAGCAATAGTATGGGCTTGATCACATAAATGAGGGACTACTCCATGGAACGATTTCAAATGACAGCTCAAGAAAGAAGATAGTCTCATGGGTGGCCACATTTTTGTCAATGGGGCTCTCTCTCTCTCTTTGAAGTGAATACGCAAGTTAATTATAATTGATCCCATAAGTTACTTTTATACTTAGATCATAAAGATGGATTTAATCTTGATCCTTAATGCCTTAGATCAATGGTACATGAGAGGCTTTTATCCAAGCCACTCATCCATATCTTATCACCAAGATCAATGGATAACCTTTTGACACCCTTTACTCTTTAAAACCTAGGTTTATAGTCATTTTACCATGAAGCCCTTAACTCAATTTTTTTATTTTCCATTAAGTCCAAATTCATGTTTACACTTATGCCCATGGTTTTTGAATAATCTGTAAGAGTCAATAAAAGACAAGGACATGGACATAAAGGTAATGGGTGTAGTTTGTATAGAGCCTAAGCTCTAAACAATCAAATTAGAGCCTACCTTCAAATAGTGTCGAGAAATGTGGTTTAAATATTGGAAATCTTTTTGATAGCCTTAAAATATATTTTCATCTTTATTTATAAAGTTTAAAGCTCAAAAATATAGTGTAGAACGAGAGATCTATGAAAACTTGAAAACCTTGAAAATTGACGTTCCAAAAATGCGTTACAAAATAATTATATTCAAAAGTTGAAATCTATTTTTTTCTCATGTCCATGCATCTTGATATTGAGATGATCAATTTGAGGATATTTGGGTATCAAAACAACATCTTCTAGTAAAATTTTTGAGGTAGGCTCGAATTTAATTGTTTAGAGCCTCAGCTCTTTATAAACTTTTTTTATGGGACATCCACACATGTGAATAAAAAATCTTATGACAACCAATAGGATTTTAACAACACTAAAGTTTCACAAGGGTTAAGCCCATAAGGTGGTGCCACATAAGATATACCCACATGCTACAAAATCATATATAAATAATTATATGAATCAAATTAATTCTCAGAATCTCATGACTTCATATATGCAAAAAATGGAACATATGAGCAAAAACAAACATGTGACTTAAATCAAACTTAAGTCATAAAAATATGTAACACTTTAAATAACAAGATAACATGTTATAACATAATACCAACAAAACAATTAATGACAAATAGGTCCCTGCATGGATCTGACGACAGCATGATCTCATCCACGAGTGGGGAGGTGGGGGTGCCACATGGCATCCTTATGACCACTTGCGGTGGCATCCCCATATGATGTCCTTGTTTGGTATTTATTGTTGGCTATGTGGCCTTTCAAGGCCTTAAAGCCAAGAGTCTTACACTTCGTGGAAGTTAAAAAGAGATTGAATCTAGTGCTTGACGCACTGAGGTCCATATTCATCTATCCCGAGTATTTAGGTATTGAGAGTATGTATTTTGAGAGCGTGAACTCTAGGGGAGCTGTGAGGGTTACCTCCCAGTCAGGACTATATTGATTAGAATGCCTCATAGTTGATATGATATGCCAGGGCATGAAGAATCCAATCAATAGAACCTGAATATTTAGAAGCGTATTCGCCCCGTATGAAATGGTCGGCTCATGCGACATAAGCTCGTATCCTGACACGAGACCGTTCCATGGCATGTGCACCCACAATCGTATGGGGAAGCCACTCTTCTATTGTATTATCTGACTTAGAATAACTAGTGCATATGTGCTTTTAAAGGACCCTTGTATTTGAGTAGAAACATGTCCCACAGGGGTGCACAAGTAATCCATTGAACCCTCGGTGACGGGAAGCTCTGGCTCAACGACTTTGATGTGACCAATTATGTGTCCCTGCCATAGACTGTGAAGCATAGGTCCATTGGGTCGGCTTGAGACACCGATCGAACGTCATTCGGTTTAGCTCAATGGAAGACTCTGACTAGTGTTGTAAGTCTAGAGATCTCAATTACCTTTGGCCCAAATTAAGATGAGAAAATATTTTATATTGATGAAAAATTGTGTAATAATGTTGAAAAATAATTTGAAGAATTTTTGGGATTTTTTAAACAATGAAAAATGTGATTTTCAAATTTAGGTTTCTTAAGTGAAAACTCTAATGGACCATCCAAGATTGCTCACAAATCTCGAAGCCAAGCAGCGATCCATCTATTGATCTCGATTTTTAAAGAGGAATCACACAAACAGTAGCATCACCTCACTAAACATAGATCCACATGACACAAAAAACCCTAGGAAACAGCCTTAGATTTTTAGAATGAACAACACGACGAAGAAACCAGAATTATTTTTTCCTCCTTTTTTCATTTTAATCAGGCACTACAAAAATTGATCCTAGGGTTTAAGTTCAATGATACAACATTGAATACATTTGTGGGGAGAGGTGATGAGGTAAAGGTCAGGGACGAAGTCATGACTTAAGAAGAGGTGGTGGCAAAGGTGATAGAGGTAAGAGTTGTGCAACTCAAGTGATTGAGTGAGTTTGCTTTGTTCATTTTTTAGGTACTAACAATGATAAGTTAGATCCTTGGGCAGTCAAATGTGTTTTTAAGAAGTATTCACGCTTCTAGAAACGTTATCGCATGCTGGTTTACAAAAGAAATTTATTTGCATCAACATTGCCTTTTCTGAAAGGAAAAGTATACAAAGAGACCATTTACTTTCAATATAAGGACGTTAGAATCACTTTTATTCGCCAAATTTTAAATTGGGTGGTTAAGTATGTCATTGACTAGATACAAAGTTGAAAAGAAAAAAATTTCGAACTTCGTGACACACCCCAAGCCATCTGCTTTGACATCTAATGGCTAGGAGTGATTATGACCTCCTTGTGACAATGATGAATGGCTGTTGAGAATTGGTGTCTTGTATTCTGAGGAAATATATCTGTCAAGGTTCGGATATATCTGTACATGGGATTCGATATATCTGAAACTTGATATATATAAATGTACAAGGGTATTTCGGTAATTTGTACTATCTATTTGGGACTCGATATATATCGTTGGAATTGGGGGTTCATCCAAAGTTGAGGGTTACGGGAAAAACGCAGATCTCTTTATAATTAAAATAAAGACAGAGACGGGAGGAAGAGAGCGAATTGTAACCCTATTTTCATTGTCAGTAAAGAAGCTCTAATCTCCCGTGAACGTAGGCACGTTGCCGAACCACGTATATCTTTGTATTGTGGTTGGTTGTCTCTTTCTTTTGTGTTTGTTCTTCTTTTCGTGGATTGCTTTTCGTTTCTACAAATTGGTATCAAAGCCTACAAGGTTATTCCGCGTTCTAGTGTTTGCTACCACGATGACAGGAAAGGGCTCAAGCGTCAAGTATGACATTGAGAACTTCAATGGAAAGAACAATTTCACCCTTTGACGATGAAAGATGAAGGATCTTTTGATACATCAAGGTCTGGCTAGGGCTTTGTAGGGAAATCGAAGAAACCAGCAAAGATGAACGATGAAGAGTGGCAAGAGATGGAGGAAAAGGCGGTAAGTGCGATTCGTCTGAATCTCTTAGATGACGCCTTGCGTTATGTGGTGGATCTCGAAAGTGCTCCGGAAGTTTGGACAAAACTCCAGAGTATCTATATGACGAAATCTCTGACGAACAAGTTGTTCTCGAAGAAGCAGTTGTATTCTCTTTAGATGGAAGAAGGCACATATTTGCTTGAACATCTCAGCGAGTTCAACCATATCATAAGCCAGTTAGTGAGCTTTGAGGTCGAAATCGAGGATGAAGACAAAACCCTACTTCTGTTGGCTTCGCTTCCAGGATCATACGATCACCTGGTTACGACTCTACTTTACGAGAAGGAGACTCTTGAGACAGATGAAGTCACTGCTACTCTTATGTCAAACGAGACAAGAAAGAAGACTAGCAGTATTAAATCTCAAGGAGAAGGTTTCTTTGGAGAACACAAAGAGAGTCATGAAAGAGGTAGATTAAATCAAAGGAGGTCTGGAAGCAGAAGTCGGTCAAAATCGAAGGGGAAGGGCAAGTTTATTTGCTATTACTGTAAAAAAGAAGGTCATATAAAAAGAGATTGCCCGAAAAGAAAGGAGGATATAAAGAGCATAAAAATAGGAAAAACATCTGATGAAGCTAGCGTGGCCGATAGCTCTGACGGAGATGATGGAAATCTTTTCTCTATATCTTCAGGTAATAATCAATTTACTGATTCTTGGATTTTAGATTCTTGTTGTTCTTTTAATGTGTCCAAATAAAAATTGGTTCGAAACCTACAAATCATATAGTGGTGGGTCTGTTCTAATGGGGAACGATGCAGTATGCAAGACCATTGGAATAGGAACTATCAAAAACAAGATGTTTGATGGGATGGTACGAACCTTATTTGATGTGAGGCATGTCCCACAATTAAAGAAAAACTTAATATCTCTGGGGGCTTTTGATTTGAATGGCAGCAAGTATACAACAACAAGTGGAGTCCTCAAAGTTAGTAAGGGATCTATGGTTGTCATGAAAAGTCAGATGACTAGGTACCTATACAGGTTGATAGGGAATACAGTTACAAGTGGAGCTTCTGTAACCATAGATGTTGAATCCAACACAGATGACACAAATCTGTGGCATATGCGTTTATGGCATATGAGTAAACAAGGTATGATGGAACTTCATAAAAGAAAATTGTTGAAGGGTGTCAGAGCCTGTAAACTGGATTTCTGTAAGTACTGTGTTTTCGGTAAACAGTGCAAGATTAGATTCAAAACTGCAATTCATACGAGCAAAGATATACTAGACTATGTACACACTAATGTATGGGGGCCTTCACCAATCAAATCCAAGGGTGGGGCAGAATACTTCATTACCTTCATTGACGATTATTCAAGAAAGGTCTGGGTCTACTTCATGAAACACAAAAGTGAAGCATTCACGAAGTTTAAACAATGAAAAACAGAGGTAGAACGGAAGATAGGAAAGAAACTAACATGTTTGAGATCAGATAATGGAAGGGAGTACAAGTCTAGAGAATTTCAAGAATTCTGTAAAGAAGAGGGGATTGTACGTCACTTTACCACACCAGAAACTCCTCAGCAAAATGGTGTAGCTGAGAGGATGAACAAGACTCTTTTGGAAAGAGCTCGTAGTATGAGATTGAATTCAGATTTGAAGAAAAGTTTCTAAGCAGAAGCAGTTAACATGGTCTGTTTCATCGTTAATAGGCCACCATCTACAGCGATTGATTGTAAAATTCCAGAGGAGATGTGAACAGGAAAGCCGATAGATTACTCTATGCTGAGGATCTTCGGATGTCTAGCCTATATCCATGTGCAAAGTGGGAAAAGTTCCAAATTAGAATCTAAGTCTAAGCAATGCATCTTTCTCGGTTTTGAGAAGGGAGTGAAGGGATTCAAGCTTTGGGATCTTACTTCACATAAGGTTGTGCTTAGTAAGGATGTTGCGTTTGATAAATCTCACATGGTGAAGTCAATAAACAAACAAAGATGAAAGTGATGGAGAAAGATTGACAGTCCAGGTGGAGCTAGAAGAGTCTGAAACACCAGAAGAGGAAAAATCATCTAACAGCATAGCAGAACAAAACAACAATCACATGTTTAACCCTGCAGTTTGGCAAAAGGTAGAAAAAAGTGTGTTCACAAAGCCTCTGTGGGATACGACTTTGAGGACATGGTTGCCTTTGCTCTAACTGTTGGTACTGGAGAAATCGACTCCTTCAAAGATGCTCTAAGTGATGCACAGAGTGATAAATGGATGACAGCCATGATGGATGAGATGGAGTCTTTGAAACAAAACAAGACTTGGGAGCTTGTCAAGAGGCCCAAGGGAAGGCTAGTGATTGAGTGCAAGTGGATCTTTCAGAAGAAAGAGGCAGCAACAGAAAAGGAATGTGAGAGATTCAAGGCTAGGCTCATAGCAAAGGGCTACGCTCAGAAGGAGGGAGTGGACTATAATGAAATATTCTCTTCGGTTGTCAAGCACACTTCAATAAGGCTACTGCTTGCTTTAGTAGCCATGTTTGATTTGAAGCTAGAACAGCTTGACGTGAAGACAACGTTTCTTCATGGTGATTTGAAGGAACAAATCTTTATGGAGCAACCTGAAGGCTTCAAGGTACATGGAAAGGAAGATCAAGTTTGCTTACTCAAGAGATCGCTTTATGGTCTTAAGCAATCTCCCAGGCAGTGGTACATGCGCTTGAGTTCTTTCATAGTGCGGATTAGCTATTCAAGAAGTGAGTATAATTGTTGTGTTTATTTTAAAGTTCTTGATGATAATTCCCTTATTCTCTTGATGCTTTATATTGATGACATGCTCATCGCTGCCAAGAATGCATGTGACAACTTTTCTCAAGTCTATGTTAAGTTTTGAGTTTGATATGAAGGATCTAAGGGCTGCTAATAGGATCTTTGGTATGGAGATTCATAGAGATAGAAGTGCAGGTAAACTCTGGGTAACTCAGAAAAGGTATGTTGAAAAGGTGTTGGAGCGTTTCAACATGGAAAAGGCCAAGTCAGTTAGCACTCCATTGGCGAGTCACTTCAAGTTACCTGAACGGCAATGTCCCACTACGGATGAGAAGATAGAGCAGATACCTCTGGTGCCCTATGCTAGCGCAATCGGAAGCTTCCTGTATGTTATGGTTTGTAGCAGACCCGAATTATCTCAAGTTGTAAGTGTTGTCAGTCAATACATGAGTATTCTTGAAAGGGAGCATTGAAATGCTATTAAATGGCTTTTCAGATATATGAGCGGGACGTCAGATCTCGAAATTATGTTCAGCTAGAAGAGAAGCTCTACAGAACTGGTGGGATATGTCGATTCCGACTATACTGGTGATTTAGACAAGCAAAGGGTCTACTACAGGGTACGTCTTCACACTAGCAGGTGGACCTATTTCATGGAAGGCAATGCTTCAACCTACGATTGCCTTGTCTACGATAGAGGCAAAGTACATGGCAACAGTTGAGGCTGCAAAGGAGGCGATCTAGTCAACTGGTTTGGCTCGTGAGTTGGGGGTAGAGCAAGAAAGTACTGTGTTGCACTATGATAGTCAGAGTTCCATAAATCTTGCAAAGAATCAAGTGTTTCATACAAGGACAAAACACATTGATGTGGCATATCACAAGATTAGAGAGTTTGTGTCAGAAAGAATCATTCACCGAAAGAAAATTCATACGAATGACAACCCTGGAGATATACTTACAAAGCCGGTCACCACGGAGAAGTTCAAGCTTTGCTTGGACTTGCTTAATGTCTCTCATTGTTGAGAGTGATGGAAGCACCCCATGGCAGGTGGGAGTGCAATATCGTACCTTTATAGAAGTACGGGGATAAACACATCTTCAGGGTAGCTCAACAGAATTCAAGCCAAGGTGGAGATTGTTGAGGATTGATGTCCCGTATTCTAAGAAAATATATCTACCAAGGTTCGGATATATCCGTACATGGGATTCAATATATTTGAGACTTGATATATATATTCGTACAAAGGTATTTCGGTAATTTGTACCATCTATCTGGGACTCGATATATATCGTTACGATTGGGGATTCATCTAAAGTTAGGGGTCAAGGAAAAAATGCAGATCTCTTTGTAGTTAAAATAAAAATAAAAAGGCGTGAGGAAGAGAGCGAATTGTAACCCTATTTTCATTGGCAGTAAAGAAGCTCTAAGCTCCCGTGGACGTAGGCAGGTTGACGAACCACGTATATATTTACGTTGTGGTTGGTTGTCTCTTTCTTTAGTGTTTGTTTCTTCTTTCTTGTTTTCGTGGATTGCTTTTCATTTCTACAATGGTCTCTCACACTAAATTTATTTCACATAAATACCAAACAAGGGCATCCTATGGGGATGCCACATGTATCCCAAGTGGCCATAGGGATGCCACCTGAAACCCCTACCTCCCCACTCGTGGATGACATGATGTTAACATCTTATCCATGTGGGGGCTTATTTGTCATTAGTTCTTTTGTTGGTATTATTATAGCATGTTATCTTGTTATTTAAAGTTTCATATATATTGTTATGATTTAAGTTTGATTTAAGTCGTGGTTTTTTTTGCTCACATGTCATTTTTGACATGTGTGAAGTCATGGGTTTTGAAAATTAATTTGATTTATATTATTATTCATATGATTTTGTGGCATGTAGGTATATCTTATGTAGCACCACCACCTTATCGGTTTGACCCATGTGAAACTTTAGTGTTATTAAAACCCTATTGGTGGTATCATAAGATATTTTATTCATATGTGTAGATGTCTCATATTACCTTTATGTCTATGTCCTTGTCTTTTAGGGGCCGTTTGGATACCTGGAAATATAGTCTATCAAATATATTACGGGCGTAATACATTACCTGCATATGGATTGTCACTGTTTGGGTAGTATTTAGATGAAACTTGGGAAATACATTGCAACTGTTTGGCTATTTATGGAAGAAATATGATAAATGCATTACCATCCAAATATGAAAAATATGGCTATGTTTGGATAACATGATTAGACTTTGGTTTCACCATGATAAGTCATTGGAATAATATGATTGGAATAACATGATTTTATTGTGATAAGCCTTATTTTTATTTATTTTTTATAGAAGTCTTTCAAAGGTCTCTCTATATATAATTTCCAATAAGCAATAAATTAATGATACCAAAATCAAAATCTTTATGGTAAAAGTTAAAAAATAGGAAAATATTTGATTAATAAACTGAAAGGTTTGGTAATTGCAGTAGAAAATTTTGAAGCATTGGAGGAGACTAAAGATTTCTCATCGATTACCAATTATTATTTTTATTATTTTTGTTTTTATACGAGAGCTTATGGAGGGCTAAAACCCAAATTGGGGATTGAGGGATGTAGAAATTTTTTTATTATAATTGCAGTAGAAAATTGTATTTCATCAAGTTCTACAACTGTTCAAATCAATTTAGATTTCACCTTACTTTCACTTGCCAATTATTAAAAAAAAATGTTTTTATATGAGAGGTAGATGAGGGCTACAACCAAATTGAGGAGAGAGGGATGTAGAAATATTTTATTATGCTTGCAGTAGAAAAATGTCCTCGTACACCTGTTCAAATCAATTTAGATTCCCCTTTTCATCCCCTACTTTCACTTTCTACTTTCCTAATAATTATACAATACAACGAATACTTGAGAGAGGGAAATATTTTTTAAAGCAGGGATAAGGCAAAGAGACGCACGTGAAAGATTTCCAAAGATTACCGGTCAACCTCGTAATAGATTTTTCACCCCTCACCTCGCGTAATGGATTTCATGATTTTTGCAGAAATCTCAAATAATGTATTTCCATTTCCTTACTATTAAAGTGTACTCAGACAGTGTAAATATCATATTTCCTTGTAATCTATTGTCACGTAATAGACTGCCACGTACCCAAACTGCTCCTTATTGACTTACACAAATTATTAAAAAACCATGGGCATAAGTGTAAACACGAATTTGGACTTAATGCGAAATAAAACATATAGCTAAGGGCTTTAAGGTAAAATGATCATAAACCTAGGTTTTAAGGACTGAAGGGTGTCAAAAGCTCATCCATTGATCTTGATGATAAGATATGGATGAGTGGCTTGGATAAAAGTCTCTCATGTGCCATTGATCTAAGCCATCAAGGATTAAGATCAAATCCATCTTTATGATCTAAGTATAAAAGGAACTTACGGGATCAATTATAACCCTAACTTGTGTATTCACTTCAAAGAGAGAGAGAGCCCTTGGCAAAAAGGTCGCCACCCATGAGACTATCTTCTTCATTGAGCTTTTATTTGAAACCTTTCCATGCAGTAGTCCTTCATTAAGGTATTAATTTTTTCTTCTTATATTTTAATTCTTACCTCATTATAATTATCAAAGTTTGCTATAATTCTTAATTTACTGTAGCTTTCTTCGTTTTTGGTCATGAAAACTTGATATTGGACAAATCCCAAAGCAGTAGTGTAGTTCATGCACATAGTATGCATAGACTAGCTTGCTTACTCCATGATCTTGAGAAGTATCAAATTGATTTTCTTGATCTTATTTTTCTAGAATTTTTACTGAGATTATACAACTGATGAGAGGTTTATTTCATCATATTTGAGCATATGAAATAGTCCCTTGAGTTCTTTTTTTAATGTTGAAAAATTCGTGTAGTCCCTTATAGACCACAAGGTGTAGTTTCACCATAACTTCCTTATTTTGTGTAGTACCTCTCAAACTTTGAAGGGCTATTTTGATACATATCTCTCTCATGATTTGATCCCCATTAAGTGAAATAAAAGTGATCATTTGCTTCCCATTGGATTGATCTCCTTGAGATATTATTATCACTCGTGCTTTAGACAATGGGACAAAATTAAGTCCTCAAAAGGCCCTTTCGTGTCCCGGGCACAAGGAGTTCGAGCTATGATTTCCCCATGTATGTTGGCATTTGATGTATTTACAGTTATTAAATAGATTCATTATTGGTTAAATTGAGTATGTTGTGTGAATATTGATAATGTTCTTTAATCTTGCTGTATGCGTTTTAATGTTATGCATTATTGTTTATGCGAATACAAATCTTATTGGATTATTATGATCAAGTGTATAATGTGTACGAGACATTGTGATATATGATGAGGATGAAAAACGAAGATGGAATTATCATAACTATGATATAATGACAAATTGCAAGTGCAAGTCATGCAATATGTTGTAGAGATGTGAATATTTGAATATTGTATTGAGTTTAAATGTATTTTTGAGTAAGGGATCGATTAGGGTTGAATTTTATTATTCAAATGTGTATAAATCATGTTTGTAGGTTGGAATATAAGTATTATGGTTTTGTATTGAGATATTCATACATTTAAACCCTTGAGTTTTTGTATAATGGAAAATTTAACAAAGATTGAATTTTTAGCCTATTGGTCTTATACCACAAACAAACGGTATCAGAGCAGCGCTCTAATATGGTCCCTTAGCCTTCCTATAATGTAATTTTCAAATTGCATAAACACTTGATCATCATTGCCATGATGTATGTGCTTTGATTTTCAGAAGTGATAGGGTCATTGGCATGAGAACTGTGAATGAATATTTTTCAGAACTGTTGTATGTTTGTGAGAGAATGCAAGGGCATTCAATACTTTATATAAGATAATGATATTTGGCCTTATTTTGTATTATTGAGGGTATTTTCAAATGGAAAAGGTCTCACTACCATATTGTGTATAATTTCGAAGTCATTGACTATTTATTTTAGTGTGCCAAATCTGAGAAATATATTTTCAAGAACTTTATACCATTTTCTGTGGGGGTTTTGATCAATCAAAACTTACGGGAATGAGTTAGGAAAATCTTGTACTATTGAGAAATCGAGTCTAGTTTAAATGTACTTTTGGGCTCATAGGAAAATTCCCCATATTTGGAAAGTTATGGTCGTTTTACTTAAGGGGTGTCATACTGTGATTTCTGCAACACAAAGCAAAAATTGACCCTCTGATAATCATGTTGTTTGATCCACTTCGGACCATTATTCAATGCTACTTTCCAAATGAAAGTTGTCTCATTTTGAGTTTATTTTATCTAAGAACAAGTCTCATGATTAAATGATGTGTAAATTTAAAGTTATGTCGATTGAATGGACCGAGCTCATCCTGAAAAACCAGAAAAACATTATTTCCTATATCTAATGTGTCAGAAGGGCATGAGTACTTTATATTTTTGTAATCCCACTATGAAGTATAAGTTGTTGAAAGTCCTTGTGAGTTCTTAAGGTGTTATAAATCAGTGGGAGGGTTATATAAACTCCACCAAATCGTGAGTGTTAGTTTTAATACACGATACCCAAGTCTTGGTCTAAATCCGAGCTACTGCCGGATAGTGTGTGATGAAGTTGACAACATGACTAAAGACATGTGAATGGATGAGATAATGATCACAATTACAAAAGAGAGAAATAAAGGGTGAAACCAAATCACAAATCGTAGACAAAGGAAATGGCACATTATGACTTGGTCACTTTAAAACCATAAGGTACGACTTCTTTCGACTTATGAGCATGATTTTAATATTTTGAGAATTCATTTATTAGAGAACAACCATTGTGGTTTTATGATATCATGTGAGTAATTATTGGTAGAATATCTTGGTGTTTTATATGAGTTTAATAATTGGAAGGCTTGGACTCGTCACATAAGCTACAAACTTGAATTAGGCCGATACTTACATATTGAGATTTTGAATGCTTGTGTTCACTCATATAAACTTAAGACATATGCCATATGCTTACGTAATTTGATTCTAGATCTATGATTCAAATTACCGATCCTATGGATATGGCTAATTCAAGATATATGGCATGTGTAAGGATTGTACTTGTGATTGCTTGAGAATTATGAGATTTGTGAAATGTTTATCATTTGTGAGTTGCTTTATGATTTGCGAACTCATGAGATGTATCATGAATATGACATTGACTAGTCGTTATGGTGCCTCAAGCTACATGTATTGTATTATCATATTGTGAGAATTTAGTGATGCATGATCGCGCCATAATTTTTATGTGAAAGTGCATGTGATATTATGCTATGAATAGCATATGAGGATTATTACATGGCACGTTAGGCTCAATGGTCATGAAAAAAGATTTTCATGTACGAGATAACATTTTCCTTTATAGTAGCATGTTTTTCACTATTTTGGAAATTAAGATCAATCGAACCAAAATGTATCTTGAGTATGGATTGGATTAATTAAGGAAATGTGATGAAAGAGATTTTATCTTAAACACTTATTCTTCTGAACGAGGATTTCTATACTTCAAATTTTTTAATACATGAGAATGTTAGAAACCATAAAGGGGATTCCTCTCCATTTTGTGTATTGCTACTTTGTATTGTAACTAAGCTAAACTCCATACTTCTTCCATTTTGGAAGACCACCCTTAAGGATGTTCTTTGAACATTATGGTATGACCACATAACCGTGTGTCATAATATTTGGGAGTATCTCATATTCATCAATCTTTGAATAAAGTACTTTTTGAAACCTTGAATTTTTACTTAAAAGCAAATTGCTTTCCAAGATATAAATTCAAGTTATTTTGAAAGACAACGTTGTTGGTTTCAATGGGAGCATCTTTAGTAAGTTTAAGTAGTAAATCCATCCGCAAAGAGAGGACCTTGGTATTGATTTGGGAAACACTTAAATCTCAAATTAATTTCACTTATGAGAAAATTAGAAGAGGCTTTGAATAAGAATGATTTGTAAATAGAAGCCAAAAGTAGTGTTTGACCTTTTATTTGAAATTGATCGTTTTATGAACCCATGGGCCATTTTCTTTCGCTGTATTATAAGTATTATTGTTTCATTTAGTGCCACAGTGAGAAGTCTTAAGTCGCTTAGAGACATGTCAATTGTAAGAGTTGTGAGGCATCTCTTTGATAGACTTTTGAATTTTCAATGATTAATTGTATGGCATTATGGTAATAGATCTTCACTTGTGTACACATGCATTCACTTTCACATAGATGATCCATTAGATAGCTTCTACCGATCTCTTAAAGGCTAGTAGGCCTTTCAATGGAGTACGCATAATCCACTTGAAAATGTTTTTAATAGCATGTGAGACCTTATGTAGAGTTACATAGTTATATATGGATTATAATATGATCATGTGATGATAAGGACACCTCATTTTGTGGGCTAGTCACGCTGATAGTGACTATTTATGCATGGATCATATACATATGACTTAATGCAATTGGTTGTTTATCATGAGATAATTTGTTAGACTAAATGTGAGATTAAATGTGAGAGAAATCCAATAAACTTTGATAAGTCCCACATAGCATGAGATATTGTCCTAAATTATTCGAACTTATAATGTGCTTCGTCACTCAAACATGCATAATTGAACCTCTCTTGATCTTGGGATTGGATATAATTAATAGGTTCATGATGGCACCTGCTAGCAATCTAATCAGAGTGTAATATCAATAAGACATTGAATGTATTGCATGGTGAAATGCTCGAAAGTCCAAACACTACTCCCACACCTTGGTTTTAATGGATAAGGTATCAGTTCATGACTAAGGAAACTTTGAGAACAATGCATGAGATTAAATCATGATTTTAATGAACTTTTGTTAGAGTAAAAATCTGTGTTACTTGAGAATCGATATGAACATAGAGTTGTGAACTTTTGAGCACATGAATAAATGTTGAGAGAGCAAATAAGTAAATAGATGTGAACATAAAAGCCAATCTTTATGAGCATAAATTGTCATGAACATGCACAAAAAAGTCTATATAAAAGTCATTTGGAAACTTGTGATCACATAAGAGATACGTAAGATTGGTGATGGGAAGTTTACAACACATAACATACAGCTTATCAACCATATTACCCATGCAAATGCTCTTTGTCATGCCATATGATCCCATATTTCTTTTCCTTTAGGGATACCCATTGCATTATTAGAATATGTGATTGTTGAAGACGACGATTACTACCGAAATTAGCACCTAATAGATTAGTACGTCCAGCAGTGGCATGGGTATGATGTAAAATCTTGACACATAAACTACATGATATTTGATTAAATATGTGGATGAAGGAGATCGAACATGACATTTAAATTGTGATTTATGGTTTATGTGACATACACCAGACATAAAAAGAGCTCATGACAATTTGCTCTTGCGATTGCATATGTTTGACCACTTGCTTTTATAAGTTCTTGACTATTGATTGTGTTAATGGACCATGTTGATTGACTATGCTTATGGAGTATACAATAGTTTACGCTTGTGCATGATTGGTTGTTGATACTTGCTCACTTGCTTGATATAAGTATTGCATTTATGGTAGAGAATGAATGTTTTAAATTATTTCATTGTGTATAAGAATGAAAGAGAACAGTTTATAAGACCTCAAAAGGCTAAGTGGGTGAATGTTGGTTATGTGGCTTCTCAAGGCTTTAAAGCCAAGAGTCTTACACTCAGCGGGAGTTAGAGAGAGATTGAATTTGAGTGCTTAGCGCACTGGGGCCATATTTATATACCCTGAGTATTTGAGGCATTGAGAGGATGCATTTTGAGAGTGTTAACTCTCGGGGTGGTGTGAGGGTTACCTCTCAGTCAGGACTATATTGATTAGAATGCCTCATAATTGATGTGATAAGCCATGGCATGGAGAATCCAATCGAGAATAATAGAACCCGAGTATTTAAAAAAATATTCGCCCTGTATGGAATTGGGGGCTCATGGAACATGAACCCGTACCTTGACATGAGACCGTTCCATGGCATGTGCACCCACAGTTGTATGGAGATGCTACTCTTCTGTAGTTTTATCCGACTTAGAAGAGCTAGTGCACAGGTGCTTTGAGAGGACCCATGTATTTGAGTAGGATCATGTCCCACAAGGGTGCACCAGTAATCCATTGAACCCCTGGTGACAGGAAGCTCTGGCTCAGCGACTTTGATTGTGACCAATTATATATCCTTGCCATAGACTGTGGAGCATAGGTCCATTGGGTCGGCTTGAGACACTGGTAGAACGTCATTTGTGTTAGCCCAATGGAAAACTTCAACTAGTATAATAAGTCTAGAGATCTCATTTACCTTTGCCCCAAATTAAGATGAGAAAAGATTTTACATTGATGACAAATTGTGTAAAAATGTCGAAAAATTATTTGGAAAATTTTTCGGATTTTTGGAGAATTTTTCAGATTTTTTAAAAAATAAAAAATTATATTTTCAATTCGTTTGACATAAATACCAAACAAGGATATCTTATAGCGATGCCACATGGATCCCAAGTGGCCATAGGGAGGCCACATGGCACCCCTACCTCCCTACTTGTGGATGACGTCATGCTAAAATCATATCCATGTGGGGACCTATTTGTCATTAGTTCTTTTGTTGGTATTATGTTATAACATGTTATCTTGTCCTAAGTAACATGGTTTTTTTTGTTCACATGTGCCATTTTTAGCATGTATGAAGTCATGGGATTTTTTAAAATTGATTTGATTTATATTATTATCCACATATGATTTTGTGGCATGTGGGTATATCTTATGTGGCACCACCTTATGGGCTTTACCCATGTGAAACATCAATATTGTTAAAATTCTATTGGTGGTGTCATAAGATATTTTATACACATGTGTGGATGTCTCATATTACCTTTATGTTCATGTCTTTGTTTTTTATTGACTCTCACAAATTATTAAAAAACCGTGGGCATAAGTGTAAACATGAATTTGGACTTAATGGGCAATAAAACGTAGAGCTAAGGGCTTTAAGGTAAAATGACTATAAACCTAGGTTTTAAGGAGTGAAGGGTGTTAAAAACTCATCCATTGATCTTGGTGATAAAATATGGACGAGTGACTTGGATAAAAGTCTCTCATGTGCCATTGATCTAAGGCATCAAGGATCAAGATCAAATCCATCTTTATGATCTAAGTATAAAAATAACTTATGAGATCAATTATAACCCTAACATGTGTATTCACTTCAAAGAGAGAGAGAGAGAAAGCCCTTAACAAAAAGGTAGTAGTCCCTCATTTATGTGATCAAGCATATACTATTGCTTCATTAAGGTATTGATTTTTCTTTTTACATTTTAATTCTTAACTCTAGGCCATTATCAAAGCTTGCTGTAAATCTTAATTTACAGTAGCTTTCTTCATTTTTGGACATGAAAACTTTGATATTTGAAGACTCCCAAAGCAATAGTGTGGTCCATACGCCTAGTATGTGTAAACTAGCTTGCTTACTCCATGATCTTGACTAGCCAGCTTGATTTTCTTGATCTTATTTTTCTGGAATATTTACTGAGAATATATAATTGATGAGAGGTTTATCTCATCATATTTGAGCATATGAAAAAGTCACTTGAGTTCCTTTTTTAACGTTGAAACTTTTGTGTAGTTCCTTATGGACCATATGGTGTAGTTTCACTATAACTTCCTTATTTTATGTAGTATCTATCTCAAACTTTGAAGGGTTATTTTGATACATGTTACTCTCATGATTTGATCCCCATTAAGTGAAATAGAAGTGATCATTTGCTTCCCATTGAATTGATCTCCTTGAATTATTATTATCACCCGTGCCTTAGACATTGGGAAAAAATTAAGTCCTCAAAAGGCCCTTTCGTGGCCCGGGCACATGGGGTTCGAACCATGGTTTCCCCATGTATGTTTACATGTTAATTTGATGTATTTACAGTTATTAAATAGATTCATGATTGGTTAAATTGAGTATGTTGTGTGAATATTAAGATTGTTCTTTAATCTTGCGGTATGAGCATTATTGTTTATGCGAATTGAAATCTTATTGGATGTGTATGAGACATTGTGATATATGATGAGGATGAAGTATAAAGATGGAATTATAATATAACTTTGATATAATGACGAATTGCGAGTGCAAGTCATACAATATGTTGTAAAGATGTACATTGTGAATATTTGAATATTGTATTAAATTTAATTGTATTTTTTAGTAAGGGATTTGTAAGGAACTTATTAGGGTTGAATTTTGTTATTCAAATGTATATAAATCATATTTGTAGGCTGGAATATATGTATTATGGTTTTGTATTGAGATATTCATGCATTTAAACCGTTGAGTTTTTGTACAATGGAAAATTTTTAAAAGATTGAATTTTTAAGCCCAATGGTCTTATCCCACAAACATTTATGTCAAGCAAATTTGAAAATAACATTTTTTATTTTTTAAACAATCTGAAAATTCTCCAAAAATCCCAAAAATTCTCTAAATGATTTCTCAACATTATTACACAGTTTCTCATCAATATAAAATCTTTTATCATCAATTTTAGTTTAATTTGAGCTAAAGGTAAATGAGATCTCTAGACTTATAATATTAGTCGGAGTCTTCCATTGGGCTAACCCGAATGACGTTCCACCGGTGTCTCTAGCCGCCCCAATGGACCTATGCTCCACAGTCTGTGGCAGGGACACATAAATGGTCACATCAAAGTCGTTGAGACAGAGCTTCCCGTCACCGCTTGCTCAATGGATTACTGGTGCACCCCTCTGGGACATGTTCCAGCTTAAATACAAGAGTCATCTCAAAGCACATGTACACTAGCTCTTCTAAGTCGAATAATACTATAGAAGAGAGGCTACCCCAAATGACAGTGGGTGCACATGCCATGGAACGGTCTTGTGTCAGGATACGAGCTTATGTCCCATGACCCAACCATTCCATACAGGGCGAATACTCTTTTAAATACTCATGTTCTATTATTCTCGATTGGATTCTCCAAGCAATACTCATATATAGTCTTGATTATGACGTATTCTAATCAATATAGTCTTGACAGGGAAGTAACCCTCACACCTACCCGAGAGTTCATACTCTCAAAATGTATACTCTCAATGCCTTAAATACTTGGGGTATATGAATCTGGGCCCTAGTGTGCCAAGCACCCAGATTCAGTCTCTCTCTAACTCCCACTGAGCATAAGACTCTTGGCTTTAAGGCTTTGAAAGACCACATAGCCAACATTCTCCCACTTAGCTTTTTGAGGCCTCAAACGGTTTACTCTCTCATTCTTATACACAATAAAATAATTTAAAACTTTTAGTACTACCATAAAAGCAATACTCATATCAAGCAAGGGAGCAAGTATCAAAAACCAAGTTAACTTTCTCAATCTCATATCATGCACAAGCGTAAACCATTGTATGCTCCACAAGCATAGTCAATCAACATGGTCCATTAACACAATCAATAGTCATGAACTAATAAAAGCACATGTGGTCAAACAAATGAAATCGCAAGAGCAAATTGTCATGAATGCTTTCTATGTCTGGTGTATGTCACATAAACTACAAATCACAATTTAAGTGTCATGTTCGATCTCCTTCATCCACATATTTAATCAAATATCATATAGTTTGTGTCAACAGTTCACATCATACTCATGTCAATGCTTGACATATTAATCTACTAAGTGCTAATTGCGGAAGTAATCATCTTCAACAATCACATATTCTAAGAATGCAATGGGTATCCCTAAAGGAAAAGAAATATGGGAACATATGGCATGGCAAAGTGTACAGTACTTACATGGGCAGAATGGTTGACAAGATATATGTTATGTGGTATAGTCTTCCCATCACCAATCTTATGTATTTCCTATGTATTCTCAAGTTTCCAAATCACTTTTATACAGAATTTTATGTGCATGTTCATGACAATTATGCTCATAAAGATTGACATATATGTTCACATCTATCTTCTTACTTGCTCTCTCAACATTTATTCATGTGAGCAAAAGTTCACAACTGTATGTTCATATCAATTCTCAGGAAACATATTTTTTTCGAACAAAAGTTCATTAAAAGCATGATTTAATCTCATGCATTGTTCTCAAAGTTTCCTTAGTCACGAACTGGTACCTTATCCATTCAAAACCAAGGTGAGGGAGTAGTGTTTGGACTTTCGAGCATTTCACCATTCAATACATTCAATCTCTTATTGATATTACACTCGGATTAGATGGCTAGCAGGTGCCATCATGAGCCTATTAATTAGATCTAATCCCAATATCAAGAGAGGTTCAATTATACACGTCCGAGTGACCAAGCACATTATAAGTTCCAATCAATTAAAAAAATATCTCACGCAATGTGGGACTTATCAAAGTTTATTGGATTTCTCTCACATTTAATCTCGCAAATTATCTCATGATCAACATCCAATTGCATTAAGTCATATGCATATGGTCCATGCATAGATAGTCGCTATCAGTGTGGCTAGCCCACAAAATAAGGTGTCCTTTATCATCATGTTATCATATCATAATCCACCAATAAATATGCAGCTCTACATAAGGTCTCACATGCTATTAAAAACATTTTCAAGTGGCTTATGTGTACTTCACTAAAAGGCCTACTAGCCTTTAAGAGACCAGTAAAAGCTATCTAGTGGATCATCTATGTGAAAGTGAATACATATGATCACCATGGCATAAAATGCATGTATAGACAAGTGAGGATCTATTACCATAATGTCACACAATTAATCATTGAAAATTCAAAAGTCTATCAAAGAGATGCCTCACAACTCTTACAATTGACATGTCTCTAAGTGACTTAAGACTTCTCACTGTGGCACTAAATGAAACAATAATACTTATAATACTGCGAAAGAAAACGGCCCATGGGTTCATAAAACGATCAATTTCAAATAAAAGGTCAAACACTACTTTTGGCTTTTATTTACAAATCATTCTTATTCAAAGCCTCTTTTAATTTTCTCATAAGTGAAATTAATTTGAAATATAAGTGTTTCCAAAATCAATACCATAGTTCTCTCTTTGAAGATGGTTTTACTACTTAGACTTACTAAAGATGCTCCCACTGAAACGAACAAGGTTGTCTTTCAAAATAACTTGAGTTTATGTCTTGGAAAGCAGTTTACTTTTAAGTAAAAATTCAAAGGTTTCAAAAAGAACTTTAGTCAAAGATTGATAACTATGAGATACTTCAAAATATTATGACACACGATTATGTGGTCATACCATAATGTTAAAAGAACCTCTTTAAGGGTGATCTTCCAAAATGAAAGATGCATGGAGTTTAGCATAGAAAGACAATACAAAGTAACAATACACAAAATGGGGTGGAATCCCAGCTATGGTTTCTAACATCCTCTTGTGCTAAAAATTTTTAAATATAACAATCCTCATTCAGAAGTGTTTAAGATAAAATCTCTTTCATCACATTTTCTTAA
This sequence comes from Amborella trichopoda, assembly GCF_054954075.1. Lineage (NCBI taxonomy): Eukaryota > Viridiplantae > Streptophyta > Magnoliopsida > Amborellales > Amborellaceae > Amborella > Amborella trichopoda. The sequence continues at coordinate 54,590,898 of NC_142337.1, forward strand.
TTATTACAATCCATACTCAAGATACATTTTGGTTCGATTCATCTCAATATCCAAATAGTGAAAAACATGCTATTATAAAGGAAAATGTTATCTCATACATGAAAATCTTTTTTCATGACTATTGAGCTTAGTGTGCCATGTAATAATCCTCATATGTCATTCATAACATAATACCACATTCACTTATTCACATAAGAATTATGGCACGATCATGCATCACAAAGTACTCACAATATGATAATACAATACATCACATTATCTCATCATTTAGGAAAGCTCAAAATAATGAAGCATGTAGCTTGAGGCACCATAAAGACTAGTCAATGTCATATTCATGATACATCTCATGAGTTCTAAAATCATAAAGCATCTCACAAATAATAAACATTTCACATATCTCATAATTCTCAAGCAATCACAAGTACACTCCTTACACGTCATATATTTTGAATTATCCATATCCATAGGATCGGTAATTTGAATCATAGATCATAGATCTAGAATCAAATTACTTAAGTATATGTCATATGGCTTAAGCTTATATAAGAGTGGACACAAGCATTCAAAAATCTCAATATGTATCAACCTAATTCAAGTTTATTGCTTATGTGAGAAGTCCAACCCTTCGAATTATTAAACTCATATAATACACCAAGATATTATATCAATAATTATTCACATGATATCATAAAACCAAAATGGTTGTTCACTAAGAAATGAATTCTCAATATATCAAAATCAGGCTCATAAGTAGAAAGAAGTCGTATACCTTATGGTTTTAAAGTGACTAACTAATAATGTGCCAATACCTTTGTATTCGATCTGTGATTTGGCTTTACACTTTATTTCTCTCTTTTGTAACTGTGATCATTGTCTCATCCATCCACATATGTCTTTAGTCTTGTTGTCAACTTCATCACACTATCCGAGAGTAGCCCAGATCTAGACCAAGACTCGGCTATCAGGTATTAAAACTAACACTCACGAGTTGGTGGGGTTTATATAACCCTCCCATTGATTTAAAACATCTCAAGAACTCACAAGAACTTTCAACAACTTATACTTCATAGTGGGATTAAAAAAAGGGAAATATCCCCTTATCCCCTATTTTTAAATTTCATATCTCATGACACCCAAGAATTGAAAATATTACTTGTAAGCAAAAGGTTTCCATCTTTTCTATCTTACAACCCCCTAGACCGCTTTGACCATAAATGTTTTACCCAAACAAACACTAAAATGACACCTTATCCAAACTCCATCTCTCTCTCTCAAAACTCCATCTCTCTCTAATACTAAAATTATATCTTTTCAATTCAATTACATTTTGATGTAATTAACTTGATATAGTAGATTTGACCTTTTGACCCTTTTAATGGCGATATTTTCTACTTTATACTTAGATTTTTTACTCCCATTATGGAATGCTTTCTATCATCATCACATTTTCTCTCTCTCAAACCCCATCTGCAACCAGGCTTCCTCTCCGTAGAATCCATGCGCAACCACTTCTCTTTTCTCTCTCTATTAATTCCTTCATGGACCAGAGTCTCTCTATCTCTCCACTAATTTTTTAGCCTTCTACAAGAACTAAAGTTGCAAGTCTCTCACTTTCTCTATCTTGATTTCATCTTTCTTCAACTTCTCTCTAAACCCCATTTCTTCTTTACCGGAAGTTGCAGGTTTCTCTCTCCAAAAACACGGCTTTCTTCATCATCTCTCTTACTAAAACATCCATACATGTGCAGCGTATCCCCCCTCTCTCTCTAAATCCGTTCCTTATTCCTCTCTCTAAATGCCCATTGATTCAACCCAGTTGCAGGTCTCTCCATCCTTTTCTCTCTAAAACCCACATTCGACACAGTTTGCATCTCTCTAGAAAGCACTCTCCTTTCTGCTCAAGTTGCATCTCTCTCTAAACCCCAAGCTGCAGAACCAGATCCTCTCTCTCTCAAAAACTTAAGTTGCAGAACCAGAGCAGCCATGACGACCACCCCTGAATGCTCCTTCAACTCATCTCTCCACCCTGTCGCCCTCTTCTCTCTCTACCTCATCCGCCCCCTCACCGTCCTCCCACTGCAACTCCTCCAAGCCCCTACGGCAAGCATAACCGCCATGGATGGGGCCCCTCCCTCCCCCCACCTCTGGCCTGGTTCTTAATGGAAAGCCCCACCTTCTGGTTAACCCTAATCTTGTTAACCCAAGGCCGCCCTTTCCACAACCCACAAACCCGAGCCGTAATTTCTCCGTTCCTCTTCCACTACCTCCACCGCAACTGTAGCTTCCCCCTCCGCCTCCGCCACCGCTAAAAAACTATAATTTCAAGCCAAAACCCACCTGGTTTTCCCTTACGTCAAGAGAGAGATGGAGTTTTAGAGAGAGAGATGGAGTTTAGATAGAGTGTCATTTAGTGTTTGTTTGGGTCAAAAATTTATGATCAAAGGGGTCCAAGGGGTTGTAAGATAGAAAAGATGGAGACCATTGCTTACAAGTAATATTTTCAATTATTGGGTCTCATGAGACATGGAAGTTAAAAATAGGGAAAAAGGGAATATTTTCCCTTAACAAACTATGAAGTACACATGCCCTTCTCACACATTGGATATGAGAAATAATATTTTTATGGTTTTTTAAAGATGAACACGGTCCAATTATATGGACATAACTTTAAATCTACACATCATGTAATCATAAGACTTGTTCTCAGATAAAATAAACTCAAAATAAAACAACTTTCAGTAAGAAAGTAGCATTGAATAATGGTTCGAAGTGGATCAAACAACCTGATTCTTAGAGGGTTAATTTCTACTGTGTAGCAAAAATTACAGTATGACACGCCTCAAGTAAAATGACCATAACTTTCCAAATATGGGGAATATTCCTATGAGCCCAAAACTACATTTAAACTAGACTCGATTCCTCAAAAGCACAAAGTGGTCCTAACTCATTCCCATAAGCTTTGATCAATAAAAACCCCCACTGAAAAATGAATAAAGTTCTTGAAAAGGCCTTTTCTCAGATCTGGCACACTTTAATAAAATGGTCAATAACTTCCAAAATATATATGATATGGTCATGAGACATTTTTCATATGAAAATACACTCAATAACACAAAATACTACGAAATATCATTCTGTTATATAAAGTATTGAATGCCCTACCATGCTCACACAAATATACAACAGTTCTAAAAAATATTCATTCACAGTTCTCATGCCAATGACACGATCGATTCTCAAATTCAAAGCACATACATCATAGCAATCATGATCAAGTGTTTATACAATTTGAAAATTAAATTATACACAATATAGGAGGACTAGGGGACCATATTAGAGCTCTGCTCTGATACCATTTATTGGTGGTATAAGACCAATGGGTTAGAAATGCAATCTTTTAAAACATTTCCATTGTATAAAACTCAAGGGCTTAAATGCATGAAAATCTCAATACAAAACTATAATACATAAAATCCAGCCTTCAAACATGGTTTATAAACATTTGAATAATAAAATTCAACCCTAATAGGTCCCTTACAAATCCCTTACTTAAAAATACAATTAAACTAAATACAATATTCAAATATTCACAATGTACATCTCTACAACGTTTTGCATGACTGGCACTTGCAATTCCTCATTATATCAAAATTATATGATAATTTCTTCATTCTTCATCCTCATCATATAACACAATGTCTCATACACATCATGCACTTAATCATAATAATCCAATAATAATTCAATTCGCATAAACAATAATGCATAGCATTAAAGCTCATACCGTAAGATTAAACAACAATCTCAATATTCACACAACATACTAAATTTAGCTAATCATGAATCCATTTAATACCTGTAAAAACATCAAATTAACATGCAAACATACATGGGAAAACTATGGTTCGAACCCCTTGTTCCCGGGCAACGAAATGGCCATTTGAGGACTTAATTTTGTCCCATTGAGGCACGAGTGATAATAACAACTCAAGGAGATCAATCCAATGGGAAGCAAATGAACACTTTTATTTCACTTAATGGGGATCAAATCATGAGAGACATGTTTCAAAATAGCCCTTCAAAGTTTTAGGGAGATACTACACAAAATAAGAAAGTTATGGTGAAACTACACCATTTGGTCCATAAGGGACCACACGAACTTTTCAACATTAAAAAATGAACTCAATAGACTATTTCATATGCTCAAATATAATGAAATAAACCTCTCATTAGTTGTATATTCTCAGTAAAAATTTCAGAAAAATAAGATCAAGAAAATCAAGTTGAAACTACTCAAGCTGATGGAGTAAGCAAGCTAGTCTACACATACTATGTGTATGGACTACAAAATAGCTTTGGGACTCTTCAAATATCAAGTTTTCATGAGCAAGAATGAAGAAGACTACTATTAATTAAGAATTAGAACAAGCTTTGATAATGGAAATGAAGTAGGAATAAAAAACATAAAAAGAAAAATCAATACCTTAATGAAGCAATAGTATAGGCTTAATCACATAAATGAGGGACTACTCCATAGAAGGGTTTCAAATGAAAACTCAGGGAAGAAGATAGTCTCATGGGTGGCCACATTTTTGTCAATGGGGCTCTCTGTCTCTCTCTTTGAAGTGAATACTCAAGTTATGATCATAATTGATTCCATAAGTTACTTTTATACTTAGATCATAAAGATGGATTTAATATTGATCCTTCATGCCTTAGAGCAATAGCATATGAGAGGCTTTTATCCAAGCCAATCATCCATATCTTATCAACAAGATCAATGGATGAGCTTTTGACGCCCTTCACTCCGTAAAACCTAGGTTTATAGTCATTTTACCTTGAAGCCCTTAACTCCATGTTTTATTTCCCATTAAATCCAAATTCATGCTTATAATTATGCCCATGATTTTTGAATAATTTGTGAGTCAATAAAAGACAAGGACATGGACATAAAGGTAATATGGGACATCCACACATGTGAATAAATTATCTTATGACAACACCAATAGGATTTTAACAACACTAAAGTTTCACATGGGTCACGCCCATAAGGTGGTGCCACATAAGATATACCCACATGCTACAAATCATATGTGGATAACAATATGAATCAAATTAATTCTCAAAATCTCATGACTTCAAACATGCTAAAAATGGCATGTATAAGCAAAAAAAAAAAAAATATACGTGACTTAAATCAAACATAAGTCATAACAATATATAATACTTTATATAACAAGTAATATGCTATAACATAATACCAGCAAAAGAATTAATGACAAATAAGTCTGTACATGGATATGACATCAGCATGATGTCATCCACGAGTGGGGAGGTGGGGGTGCAATGTGGCATCCCCATGGCCACTTGGGATTCATGTGGCGTCCCCATAGGATGTTCCATGTTTGGTATTTATGTCGAACAAATTTGAAAATCACATTTTTTATTGTTTAAAAAATCTGAAAAATTCTAAAAAAGTCCACAAAATTCTCTAAATGATTCTCAACATTATTACACAATTTCTCATCAATACAAAATATTTTCTCATCAATTTTAGATTAGTTTGGGCCAATGGTTTAAAAACCGGATCGGTGACCCGGATCGGGCTTTCCAAAAACCGATCCGGATCGGCGAATCGGCGATCCGGATCGGCGAATCGGCGATCCGGATCGGCGAATCGACGATCCGGATCGGAATCGGGTGAATCGGTCAGAATAAAGCTTCAAAAAAATCCGAAAAAATTATTAAAATTCATTATAAATATTGTTTTTTAGGAATTCAATAAAAAATGAGGGTACTCCATTAAGAATTTTCATGTTTTTGAATGAATATGCGAATATTGATATGTTCTTCCCTTGCATGAACCGCCATTCAACATTTAATTTACATCACATAAAAGGATAAACATAGAATTATCATGGAATAAGTATATCAACATACATGGACTACAATAAAGCATAAAATTAGTAACATACGATCTAAAAATAAAATGATAGACGACGTTGTTGTTCTTCTTGGTCACGCTGGTGCCATTGATTGAATTCGTTTGACAATTCATTGATTCGATCTAAAAACGAATCATCGATATTAGCGGGCGTCTGACTATTTTCAAATCCATGAGTGTTAGTGTTTTGTTGTGTTCCCAATCCAAAATCCCCGAAGCTTGTCCATCCTTCATGCTCACCTGCACTGTCGTGCTCATCCCTACACTGTTGCTGTTGGGACTCGATATGTGAATAATATGGCTGGGATAGGGTGGCCTCAGAATCATCATCTCTCTCATTTTCTCTTAGACCCCCTTCCCACTCTCCCTCATTAGGTGCAATATCACCGACATATTGTGGATACATTGGCTGGCTGCTTCCTCTTTCATGCCGCTCATCACTTTCTTCAATATCTTCATCACCGATAGCCTCAAGGAACGCTCTCTTGTGCAACACTGGCTCTTCCTCTTCTACTACCCATCGGTCTGCTGTGTCTGTGACAAATATTGTGTCTAAGTCTATCGGCCCATAGTCTTCAAGCTTCCTTCTTATTTGTCGCTCTCTAAGGTTTAAATTATAATGAACGTAGACTAGTTTATGAAGCTTCTCAGAAGCGAGTCGATTCCTCCTAGTAGTGTGCAACCATTGGAACGCACTCCAGTTGCGCTCACAGCCAGTAGCAGAACATGTCTAGGAGAGCACCTTGATTGCTATCCTCTTTAGGTGAGGTGCGTCAGTACCATATATCTCCCACCATTCAACTGGATTAAAATGTAAAAAGCATTGTAAGGGCAAGAACAATTCATAAGATTAAATATATGAATAAACAAAATATTAGCGAGGGGATAACCTGGATCCATCATAGTTCGAGAATTTCTGGCAAGTCTAGTTCCGAAGGATCCTATAGCATCCCTATACATAGCAAGCTAAAACAAATATAGTACGTTTTAGTGCATTATTGCTCACAAATATAACAACTCAATGAAGTTCTTACCCAAACATTAAATAATACCTCTTGTATTGCTGCTACTTGGTTTCGATGGCTTCTCTCCAACCTTGCAATAATGTATCTGACCCCTTCCATAATCTTGTGGGATTGTTCAGGTGTCAAATAGAAAAATTTTGGGTTAAAGTAGTAACCTAAAAAATATATAGGTAGAAAAATGTCATTTACAATTTCATAAAAAAATGATTTAAACTGAAACATTGTAATGATATAAATATATATTTACCAGCATAATGAATTGGACGTCCGAATTTGGTGTTCCACCTCTTTTCTATAATCTCGATCACTTTGCTAGCAAAATTACACTTCTCCCCAATAGCTGATTTCGCCCTCTCAATACCTTCATAAAGGATACCCATGGTAGCTTTCTTATCAGCATCCACCATTCTTAACACCGTGACCAAAGGGGCAGTGGCCTCTACAACACTGGAACATCGAGACCAGAACAGCCTATTTGAGATTATGTTATCCACTTTTATACCGGTACTGGACTTCGAGAGGCGGTCATTTAACCATTCTTCACAAGTAAACAATCTCTTTAATGCACCTTCAGATTGTCGAATGGAGTCCACAGCTAAGTAATCGGTCGCAAAGCGGGTTATGGCAGGCCTGATTATCTCTTTTTTCTTAGAGTGTTCTCTAAACAGAAATAATATTTTAGAGTGGTTGTATATAAATCTCGACACCAACCTTGCTTCATCAAGAGTCTCCTTCACAATTTTGATCTCACCGATTTCCTCTAACATAAGATCGATGCTGTGTGCAGCACACAGGGTCCATACTAGATGCTTCCTCTTATCCATCAATTTGCTGCCCGCAGAAACACATGCACGCGCATTGTCCGTAATAAACTGGACTACATGCTTATCTCCCACCTCCTCCACTATCTGATCATATAGTCGTACGTAGAAGTTTGCATCCTTCTTCTTCCCTGATACGTCTTTGCTAGACAAAAAAGCTGTACCTTTTGGGGAATAGGCCAAAAAGTTTAAAAACTCCTTTTTGCTAACTTTATTCAACCAACCATCACTCATGAGAGTAATTCCTGTCCTTGGCCAACTCTGTTTATATTCTTCAATCCACTTTTTAACTTCCTCTACCTCTTCATCTAATATTGGCCCACTGAGCTCATATGCTGTCGGGGGTTTTACCCCGGGCCCGGCTCTCTAGATTGCACTAACCATAGGTGGAAAATATGGGCTATTGGCTGCATCAAAGGGAATCCCTTTATCGTAGAACCATTTACCAACATATCTCCCTAACATGTTTCTTGTACCTTTAACCATGTCTTTTAGGGTCATCTGTTGTGACTTAGGCTTTGAGAGAAATGGGTCTTTACGACCATGACCTGCAATACTGGCACTCCTAGGTAACTTAGAAACAATTTCTTCAACAACTGATTCTCCTTGATACATATTGCCACCAACCCCTCCATACATATTTGAGCTGGGCCCGCCATACATGCTCGAGCTGGACCCGCCATGCATATCTGAACTAGGCCCACCATGCATATCGGAGCTAGGCCCACCATGCATGTCTGAGCTAGACCCACCAGGCATTCTAAACCCACATTCCCTCTGATATTGTTCATGTAAACTCAATCTTGTGGCCATGTCCAGCTCATTATTATATTGCTCTTCTAGGTCATAATTATATTGCTCTTCTGTATCATTCCTGCTTGATGGTGTATATAAACTAGCTATCTCCTCATTCATCCTATGTTTGGCAATTTTTTTACCTTTGCTAGCATTAAGAATTGCCACCATCTGTTTTTTTACATTACTAAGGACACTAGTGCATGCAGAAACTTCTCCCTTAACCCCTGCCAAGTGTTGCTTGAACCTATGTACCCCACTACTTATCACTCTTTGACAGTAATTACAAATAATTTTGTCTTTCTTGTTGGGATCAAGTCTGACCCCATGTTGCCATGCAGGGTCTTCTGTAGATCTTGACATGATTCAACTGTTTTAAGATGTAAAAAGTTTAAATTAACCTGACAGTTCAAAAAGAAAAATAATCACCATATGAAGTGATAATATATTGCGGTAGTTCATGTAGTCATATTCGTTGTTATTTGTTATTGCAAAAGGACAATAATATTTTCGTACATATCAATTACAAACATTTAGAATAATACAAAATGCAAGCTCCAAACATGGCTACAACTCAATTATCAAGAACATACATTTTTTGCATTAAAAAATTAATAATAAAAACAATTCTTCAAAGAGCCGGCTAACATCAATCATTCCAACTAAAAAATCCATGAACAACAGATAAAAAAAATACAGTTTTGTATTGAAAATATAATAACATGCATTTTTTTGCATAAATAATCCACCAACATACAATTTTTTCAACAAAAACTTTAACAATAAAAATTTAAAATATGGTTTAATACCTCATGATAATTAAAACCTTGTAGCGATTTTCACATCTTTTCAAAAAATCATCATTTTTCAAAAAATTCGATCATGGAAAAAAAAAAAAAAAAATTACAGCAAACTCAAACAATAAAAATTAAAAATTGGGTTTAAATGTTTAATACATCATGATAATCAAAACTTTATCACGATTTTCACATCTTTTCGAAAAATCATCATTTTTCAAAAAATTCGATCATGGATAAAAAGAAATAAAAAAAAAAAAGTACAGCAAATTTTCAAAAAATTCGATCATGGATTAAAAAAAAAAATTAACAAATTTTCAAAAAGTTCGATCATGGATTAAAAAAAAAAAATCATAAATTTTCTAAAAAATCGATCATGGATTACAAAAAATTCGATCATGGATTACAAAAAATTCGATCATGGATTACATAAAATTCGATCATGGATTACAAAAAAAAAAAAAAAACATAAAAAAACAAAAAATTCGATCGTGGATTACAAGAACAGAAAAAAACAATTCGATCATGGATTACAAAAAATTCAATCATGGGTTACAAAAAAAAAAAAAAAACAAAAAATTCGATCATGGATTACAAGTAAAAAAAACAAACATTTCGATCATGGATTACAAAAAAGTCGATCATGGATTACAGAAAATTCTATCATGGATTACAAAAAATTCGATCATGGATTACATAAAATTCGATCATGGACTACAAAAAAAAAAAAAAAAAAAAAATTCGATCGTGGATTACAAAAAAAGAAAAAAACATTTACATCATGGATAACAAAAAATTCAATCATAGATTACAAAAAACTCTATCATGGGTTACATTAAAAACAAAAAACAAAAAATTCGATCATGGATTACAAAAAAAAATAAACATTTCGATCATGGATTACAAAACATTCGATCATGGATTACAAAAAATTCTATCATGGGTTACAAAAATAAAAAATAAAAAATAAAATTCGATCATGGATTACAAGAAAAAAAAACAAACATTTCGATCATGGATTACAAAAAATTCGATCATGGGCTACAAAAAAAAAAAAACAAAAAAAAAAAAAAAAAATTGTTCTTCACAGAGTCGTTTTACATAAAGCGATTTTAACTCAAAAATTCACCTCTAAGTGAATAAATTACATCCAATTGAGTATATTTTCTGATAAACAACAATATAAGGAATCAAAAACCTAAATTTTTAACACATTATTTCTAATATATCATGAAAACAAAATCAAAAGGCGAAAAAAAAAAAAAAACAGCGGAATTTGGTTCCGCAGACATCTCACTGTTCATATCAAATTTCTTGTTGTAATTGACTAGATTACGTAAAATTGAAAATTTTAAATCATACTAGACACAATAAAGATTAAAAACCCTAATTATTGAACTCATTTTGTTCAAAATATGCCGTGAAATAAATCAAATGGCGGAAAAAAAAAAAAAACCCAAAGTTCTTACCTGTTTTTGTGAACCGAAGCCTTCAATCTCCAAAAAACTCTGTTTTTCTCAACGATTATCACAAATTAGTAACAAAAGGTTTTGATTCCCAGCTTTAAGATCAAAATGCCTACAAATTTTGAAAGATTCATGCCCTATTTGGCATAAAATTTCAGAAAAGGCGGAAACCCTAAACCCCGAAATTTTCGTGAACCAAAAACAACCAATTTTTCCACCATTTAATTCTTGAAAAAGCTGAATAAAGCTGTTTACAGCCTGCAAATCAGATCACATGCCAAAAAAAACAAAAAAAATGATCAAAAAATGACAAATTTGAAAGAATCCGTGAAGAACACTGTGCAACCCGTGTTCTTCACGGACTCGCCGATTCCGCACAGTGAATCGGCGAGTCAATGTGCAGAATCGTCTGGTTCTCTCTAGAACCGGACGATTCCCGATTTTTGAAACGATCCGGTCCATTTTCGTGAAATCCGAGTCGAACCGGGCGAGTCCGGTTTGACTCGGCGATTTTTTAAACGCTGGTTTGGGCCAAAGGTAAATGAGATCTCTAGACTTATAACACTAATCGGAGTCTTCCATTGGGCTAACCCAAATGACATTCTACCGGTGTCTCAAGCTGACCCAATGGACCTATGCTCCACAGTCTATGACATGAACACATAATTGACCACATCAAAGTCGCTGAGCCAGAGCTCCCCGTTACAAGGGGTTCAATGGATTACTGGTGCACCCCTGTTGGACATTTTCCTACTTAAATACAAGGGTCCTCTCAAAGCACATGTGCACTTGCTCTTCTAAGTTGCATAATACTATAGAAGAGTGGCTTCCCCATATGACTATGGGTGCACATGCTATGGAACGGTCTCGTGTCAAGATAGGGCTCATGTCCCATGAGCCGACCATTCCATACATGGTAAATACTCTTTTAAATACTCGAGGTTCTATTATTCTAGATTGGATTCTCCAAGCTCTGTCTTATCACATCAACTATGAGGCATTCTAATCAATATAGTCCTGATAGAGAGGTGACCCTCACACCTCCCCGAGAGTTCACATACTTAAAATGTATATTCTTAATGCCTCAATAGACGGGGTGTATGAATCTGAGCCCCAGTGCGCCAAGCACCCAGATTCAGTCTCTCTCTAACTCCCACTGAGCGTAAGACTCTTGGTTTTAAGGCCTTGAAAGGCCACATAGCCAACAATACGACCCTCGAAATCTCGTAAACCCTTTTCCCTTTCTCTTTATATTTATCTCTTTCATCTCTCTAATTCTTTTTATGTTTATCTCTTCTTTCTTTCTAATTCATTTTACGTTTATCTCTTCTTTCTTTCTAATTCATTTTACGCTTATCTCTTCTTTCTCTCTAATTCTTTTTAATATTTATCTCTTCTTTATCTCTTTAATTCTTTTTAATACTTATCTCTTCTTTCTCTCTCTAATTTTTTTATCTCTTATTTCTCTCTCTACTTACTTCTTCAACTCAATAAATATGATTCCAATGCGATACAAATCTGACTCCGTCTAATTTTCATAGGAGATGGGGTTGAAGGGAGCTTTTATAGGGGAGGGTAAGGTGCTCACAGGTTGTTATACAAATCTTCTTTGACAGAGAGAGAGTTAGAGAGAGAAAGAAGAGATAAAAAGGTATTAGAGAGAGAAAGAAGAGATAAATATTAAAAAAAATTAGAGAGAGAAAGAAGAGATAAACATAAAAAGAATTAGAGATGAAAGAGATAAATATAAACGGAAGGAAAAAAGGGTTTACGGTAATTAAAATGTCGTATAACATGAGTTAGTTTTTACGGTACTTAAAGTACTGTAATTGTGCTTCACGATAATACGACTACTGTAAAGGTTATTTTGGTCAAAAAACACCCAAAATTGAACAAAAAGGGTGTGGGAGAGATTTATGAAAGTCGAGGGTAAATTCAAGTAAATTCAGAGATTTACAGAAAGGTTATTTCTAAATAGACAAAAATTCAGGTAAATTTATGATAATTTCCCTAAAATTTATTATAGAATGATTTAATTTATTACATTTTTAATAGAATTTAGAATTTTAAAAATTCATTAATTATGTTTAATACCATATGGATTGTGCTCTTGACCTAGGGAAATAGAATGATATAATTTATTACATTTTTAATAGAATTTTGAATTTTAAAAATTCATTAATTATTTCTAATACTATATGGATTGTGCTCTTTAGCTAGGGAACCTAATTAAGTGCGCTTGAGGACCTTCAGTTCCAATCAGATGGAGCTCAGACAAGTAGAACTCATCATTGAATCTCTAGAAATTGGGATCGAGCTCTCCAACATAATGGGATCTCGATCCCTAAATTTTGGGGTGTGCGGATAGCAATCCTAAACCTAGGGACGTATGAACCTTTCACAATCCCTAGCTATCGATTATCCAAGTCCGCTAACTATCATTTATACTTCTTTCTTGGTTCCATTTCAAGTCAGCTTAGAACTTCATTTTCCTGGACTCTCTTTTGTTGCGTAAGTTAGTAGGTCTCTCTCTCTCTCTCTCTCTCTCTCTCTCTCTCAGACACACACATGCTTGAACATCCCCACAGAACTCTTTTTACTTGGTAAGGCAGCCCATGTGTCAGGTGCTCTACGATATTAAAATATAGGCTGTGTACAATGTAAATTTGCCCTTAGCAGAAATCAAATGAGAGGACCTGGAACAAGCAAGACGAAAAACAGAGAGAGAGAGGAGAAAGCAAAATCAAAAGAGAAGGGGGAGGAAGATTGAGGGGGATGTAGGAGAAAAATGAGTATTACCAAAGACGAAAGAGAAGAGGGTGGAAATAGAAAGAGAGGGGGTGAGAGAGAGAGACAGAGAATATGTGTGTCCTCTGATAAAAGGGTGTCCTAACCCTTTCAAATACTAATAAGGACAAACTATGAAGGAATATGAGAGTAAACTCTCACTGTATATTCATCCCTCATAAATTATCTTTATCTCAAGGAAAAGGTATAGAAAGCAAATAAATCCTTGCCATGGCATCTAAGGCTATCAATATGCACAAATGAATAATATTTTCGTGTTGCATTTAAAGACAATAAATTTAAGCTGTGCAGAAAAAATTAAATCACATCCTTGCCTCATTTGTGCAGCTTTAGCAGCTTGAACTCCAGCAAGTGCATCTTCAATGACAACACACTGATAAAAAACAAAGAGGTCATTAAAAATAACTTAAGAAACTCGTTTAGATCCTCAATAAAGAACTTCACAAGACTTCAATAAAAAATATGGCATTTTGTATCTGAAGTTCTAAACATAAACTGCTAATTTTAATGTGAAAACTGGTACTTACCTCTTTTCTCCTTTTCAAAAACATAAAGGTGCTTCATTAGAACAGAACAAGAAAGGATCTTTGCAAAAAATAAGGAAAAAATAGTATACCTTTTAACCAACTTACCCAAGTATAAAAGAAAAATTCAAAACCATGTGGTAAAAGCCCCTTTATCTTTATTTTGCTGTCATTTAAGTTATTAGGACCTATATGTCCTATTCCCAGTTTGCATGAGTAGTATTATCGTTTGCCTTATTTCATTAATATCAAAAGAAGTTATGAGAGGTGTGTGAAGTTTAATTGCACTCTAACATCTCTCTCTCTCTCTCTCTCTAGCATCGTATAATGCATTGATTAGTTCTTCCATCTTGCTCCTCATCCTTTCTCTATCTCTACCCTAAATTTTTTTTTTATTTCCTGTATTGCTCTTACCAAAATCCTAGGATTGATCTCGAGATGCGCAATTAGGAGGATTGATCTTGATATGCGCAATTAGGGGGAAAGGAAGGGGGGGTGGGTGCGGGGGGGGGGGAGGGGGGGGGCCGGAGGACGAAAGCAAAACTAGGGTTACTTCCTAGGGCTGCTTGATCCAAACCCTATGCTTGTTTCATAGGTTTTGTGTGTAACCCATGTAGGTCTGCATTTAGTGTGATCATGCTATCGTTTGTGTGATTAATCTCAGAAGATTGAGATCAATAGAGGAGCATTGAATAGTTTTGAGGTTTGTGGGCAATCGTGGATGATCTCATGATCCGCCAGAATTTTATCTCAAAAACCCTAAATCTATTGTGCATATAGATGATGCCCTAGTCTAATCAAAGAGTGGCACTGTGGTGACATGTTAGGCATTGGTAGTGATAGGTTAGATCCTCGAATGGTCGAGTGCTTTTCTAGGGTACTCACACTTCCAGAAAAGTTTATCATTGCCATCATCCTAGTTTACAAGAGAAATTTACATGCGTTAATGTTACATTTTCTAAAAATACTTCTTATTTTTTCAGTAGAGGGCTGTATGCTTCATGCAAATTTCTTTTATCCTGCTCCAGAAGTAGTCACAAAGTCCTCGTCTTCTATAGTTCTGCTTCCTGCTCCTGTTGATACTTCATCTTCACCTCAGTTACCTCAACCTGCCAAACCTATCAGTTACTTCCACTCACCATTCATGTCCCTCAGAGCAGCCCATAAAGGTTTACACGAGAAGGAAAGTGCAAGATGGATACCCTCAACTGGCTCAACCAGCTACTTCCGGCTTCTAAACTACATTGTGCTTGGTAATGATAATGTACCTATCCCCATATGTAAAGGTATAAGATCTTGTATACCTACACAAATTTATCCCCATCCTATCAAAGTTTTCCTGTGGCTTCTTTCAGCTGCTTCTATCCCAAGGTCTTATTTCTCATATTGGGTAGAAGATAGTAATTGAAGAGGAAATGATTGCACTCAAGTCAAATGATACTTGGGAACTCACTAAGTTACCAATCGAAAAATAACTATAGGATGTCGCTAGGTTTATGCAGTAAAATATCAGCGTAATGGCACTGTCGAGAGATTGAAAGCTAGGTTGGTGACCACTACATCTGAAGCATTGTTTGATAACCAAATATGAAAATTTTCTGTTAAGTTTTCAAATCATTTTTCTGAATTGTACTTTAAGGAATTGACAATTGTTCTCTGGAGGTGTTTGATTGGTCTATATTAACTGCAATTAAGAAATGTTCAAATCATATGGTCCATTTGGTTGGGCCATTGTAGATCACAAATCTAGAAACCATATCTTATATGTGGGGTCTCTCTCTCTCTCTCTCTCTCTCTCTCTCTCTCTCTCTCTCTCTCTCTCTCTCTCTCTCTAATGTAGGAGATTTGAGAAAAATCTTGGCCACCATCACTCTCCATGAATTTACACACTCTCTCTCATCTCTCTTTCCTTCTTCAAATAAATCCCTTTGCAGCCTAGTTGCCTAGAAAATGAGACCAAGTCTCCAATACCAAGTGCAGTCAAGAGCACGAAAGAAATCCTTTGAACCAATTCCTGACCGATGTCGATCTGGACCACAGAGAGATCACGGTATAACCGCGTGGCCAGTTTTTTGCTTGCTTAAGATCAAAGACCATCGGTGTAAAGGGGCAATACTATAAGCCCATTTTTTGTAATCTCAATGTATATTTTGTATAACTTTGGACAGATCGATACGATCATTTTGTATACGGTCGGTTGACCCATTTTTTACGGAGAGTCCTACCATGAAGGGAACTCTCGGTTCAAACACTCCATGTAAAATATTTATAGAAATATAATTAACTTTATCAAAAAAAATAAAAAAATTCCTGACCGATGTCCAACAAAAGTTCAATATTTTTTGACCACTCTGATGACACATATGTTGCTTCATCTCTCTATATATGCATCTAATGCCTCTTAGCCCTTATAAATGACTTCATAGTGGCCCCCATTAGGTTAAGTGCATCAATATTCACTATTCAAATTGCAAATGAAAGTACTTAAATAAGTCACCAAATTCATTTGAACCGCTTTCCAATTTATCATGACTCCATAACACAATGCCATTGAAAAGTTTGAACCATCGAATTCTTGTAAAGAAGGCAAAAAAACATAATAATAATAATAATAATCCTCTTCATAAAATGCTAATACACCAAAAAATATTCCAAAGATTCAATATAATTATGAAACCCAAAGAAAAAAGAAAATAAATGCAAAAAATGTTAAACACTGTTAAAATTAGATATAAAAAAGCACATTTGAATATTGTCATAAATAAAGTTTAGAAGATAAATTGATGCACAATAAATATCAATATAAAGTAAAAAAATAAAAAGAATAGGGTTTCCAGAAAGGAAAATTAAAAGGAAATCCTCCATATGAATTTAGAAATTTAGAAGAAATAAAAGAATAAAGAAAAACAACCCAGAATGACTAAAATTAAGACTATTTGAGGAGAAAAAATTTTCAGAATGGACTTACCCACCAATCCATCATAGATATGAACAAAAATTAGAACACAAATTGTAACAACAAACAAATGAGTTCAAAATCAAAAACCAGAAAAATCATGTAACTCAACAAATTCTCGCTTTTGTAGTTGCACAGTGAGAAAAAACTAAAAGAATTCCAGCATACAAACAAATTGCACGAAAAAAAAAGAAATAAACCAAAAAAAAAAAAATGAAAACCAAATGTTTGGACATCTAATAGAGCTTGACATCCAAAATTGAATGCCTGATAAGATTTGGAATAAAACACCAAACCGAAAAGCATTAAATCCTCAACAACCATAACCAAAAATATTCAAAATACAAAAATTCTTCAATATTAAATTCGCAATACATTCCAGAACTTCAAATTATTCGCACCGTCAATTGATTAAAAAATAACAGAATTACACAGGAAAAATCAAGAAAAGAGAAACAAATTACCATGATACATACAAATTCAATAAATTCAAAATTTTCAGCAGAAAATTAAAATTTCCCAGCAACAAATACAAAAGAAATTGCATATCAAATCAATTCACAAAAACCATAATAAGAAAAATTTGCCAAAATGGAAAAAAACCTAATCATCAGATCTAAACAAACCAAACAGAAGACAACAAATGAAAGGCCATAATACTTGCAAATACATATTAAAGAACCAATTAATGAGAGTACCCCATATTGATATAACTTTAAGATTTTAATTTTAATATTTCTATTTAATTTTAGAAAAAATAAATACCTGAATTGTGTTGGAGTACTTTTATTCTAGATTTAAAAGCTTTTTTCTCATGCTGCATTTTGAAATTCTCAAAAATCTAGCCAAGAATGCCCTAAATTACTTACTGGTTGGAACCCAAATTTTCATGGGGGTTTCAATATATTTAATTTTAGAAAAAATAAAATACCTGAGTTGTGTTGGAGTACTTTTATTCTATATTTAAAAGCTTTTTCCTCATGCTGCATTTTGAAATTCTCAAAAACCTAGACAAGAATGCCCTAAATTACTTAATGGTTGGAACCCAAATTTTCATGGGGGTTTTGATTGAATTCCACTGAACGGGTACCATGAAAGAGAAGTGGAGCATATTACAATGGGGTGAGGACTTTGTTATTTTGGGCGAGTTTAGCGAGTTTCTTAGATGGAGAAATAGAGAGAGAGACAGAGAGAGAGAGAGAGAACTGGGAAAAGCTTAAGAGAGATAGAGATTTGGGTGAGCTTCATTGAGTTGGGAGAGTGAGCTTCTTGAAGAGATAAAGCAAGCTTTGGGTTGGGTAAGCGAGCTTCTCATTAGAGAGAGAAAGAGACCGGACATGCCATGTTTTCCAAACTAAATGGGGAGACAGAGAGCAAAAGTTGCAGCAAGGGCCATGCCTTAGAGAGGGAGATTTGGGTGGATAAAGAGCTTAAGTAAGGTCCAGCGTGTAGAGAAAGACGGATGCCAAAACACCAAAACAATCAACTTCTCAATTAGTGTAACAATGTCACACTAGCCCGAGACTCACAACCAAATAGAAAGAAGAAGAACAACCCAGATGAGGTGGAAGGAAAACATTCATTAAACAAAAACATGGCGTACACAAAGGCATTACAATCTTGACACCCAAGATTAACCTTAATACATGTGACCCAGGGTTACACAAAAGCATTACAATCTTGACACCCAAGATTAACTTTAAAACATGTGACCCAATTTTCTCACCACAAACCTCTCTTTAAATAGAGGTTTTTACAACCATATTTCCTATAATAACTACCCACTTGCAACAATAACTACTAACCACTTAGTAGTTTTACAACTTCCTACTGCACAAACTTACAAGTGCAACCTTACTACATCACTCATGATAAAATAACATAAAAACTAATTTACTTTTTAAAAAATACAGTTTAACAATTTAACACTCCCTCTTAAAATGATTTTCTAGAAAGGAGACCATGCATACACGATCATCTCCATCATTTCCCAAATTGAAAATCCAACCAATTTAGCAAGCCACCAAAGAGATTCTCAAATTCCACCAAGTAGGGCTGCATAACCCACCCTTGAATGGACATAACATTAGGAATATACTCCCTCTTTAACCCATGAATGATAAGTCACTCCATTCGTGCCTCCGAATAGGTTCTTCCAAATCAACGAGAGAAATCTCCGAACAAAGATTCTTGATCTTCAAGAAGAATTGGGAAATAGTAAGATCACCTTGAGTTGATTTAGCCAATTCATTCTCCAACAATTGCAATTGAGCCACATCTTTCTTATTGAATAAACCCATCAAGAGTAGTCCAAATACCACAAGCCAATTTGCAGTACACAATATGATCAAATAGATTATGAGAAATAGATATCTTCAAGATGGACTCAGCCTTTGCATTTGCCCTCTATTTTTTTAATGCATCAGTTTTCGGTGTAGAAGCATCCTTATCATTTCCACCAACAACTTCCCATAAGTCTTCATCAACAAGGTAAGACTCCATACATGACCTCCATATCTTGTAGTTTGATTGGTTGAGCAACTCAATGCTAAAGCCATTCATCCTCCTACCCGAATTCATCTTAAGAAAAAATCAATCTTCTTCACCAAGGGAGTCAAGACCACATCACCACCACCCTTGTGGCTCTGAAACCATGTAGAGAAAGATGGACGCCAAAACACCGGAACAATCTACTTTTCAAATAGAGTAACAATGCCACACTAGCCCAAGACTCACAACCAAATAGAAAGAAGCAGAACAACCAAGACGAGGTGGAAGGAAAACATTCATTAAACAAAAACATGGGTTACACAAAGGCATTACAATCTTGACACCCAAGATTAACCTTAATACATGTGACCCAAGGGTAC
Organism: Amborella trichopoda; assembly: GCF_054954075.1. Taxonomy (NCBI): domain Eukaryota; kingdom Viridiplantae; phylum Streptophyta; class Magnoliopsida; order Amborellales; family Amborellaceae; genus Amborella; species Amborella trichopoda. The sequence goes on from NC_142337.1 coordinate 54,610,904, forward strand.
ACAAAGGTATCACAATCTTGACACCCAAGATTAACCTTAAAACATGTGACCCAAGTTTCTCACCACCTCTCTTTAAATAGAGGTTTTTACAACCATATTTCCTACAATAACTACCCACTTGCAACAATAACTACTAACCACCGAATAGTTTTACACTCCTACTACACAAATTTATAAGTGCAACCTTACTACATCACTCATGATAAAATAACATAAAAACTAATATACTTTTTAGAAAATACACTTTAACAATTTTAACATAGAGGGAGACTTTTGCAGTAGAGTAACACGAGAGAGAGAGAGATAAAGAGAGAGAGAGACAGAGAGAGAGAGGGTTACTACAATGGTGGGGGGGGAGTTGCAGCATGGGTAAGGTGAGAGAGAAAGTTGCAGCAGGTTAAAGTGAGAGAAAGAGAGAGAGAGAGAAAGAGAGAGAGAGAAAAAGAGAGAGAGAAAGAGAGAGAGATGCAACAAGGGGTAAGGAGCAACAAAGGAAGTGGAAAGAAAGAGAAAGATTTAGCAGGGGTGAGGAATGAGAAGCACACCTCTTTTCTCAAGAGGAGGAGGGGGGGGGGCGGGGGGGGGTTAGAGAGAGAGCTTCTCCAATTTTGCATGAGCTTCGCAAACAAAACTTTTTATAAAATGAGTCAGAAAGGATTTGCTTTGCTTAGCATTTTGGGGTTATTTGGCAGTGAGAAGATATTACTATTTGTAGAAATCAAACAAGTTAACATCCATTTTGAGAGTGGTGAAATTTCGAAAAGGCCCAAATTGTGGTCTAAGCAAGCTACCAAACAGGTTCCAAACCTTTGGCATTAATTACTCAGAAACTTTTGCTCATGTTGCTCAACTTAATTCAATCAAAATAATTATATCTATAAGAGCAAACGAGAGCTGGCTACTGTGGCAGCTCGATGCGAAGAATACCTTCCTCCATGGTGATTTTTGAGAGGTGCACAAGGAGCAACCACCTGGGTTTTTTGCTTAGGGGGAGTCAGACAAGGTCTGTAAGTTGAAATAAGCGACATGGTATAAGCAGTCCCCATGTTCTTGGGTTGAGAAATTTAGTGAGATAGTTGTGGCATATGGACAAAGGATTTGGCTAAGGTATTTTCTAGGAATTGAAGTAGTCATATCAAACCATAGCATTAGCTTGCCTCAAAGAAAGAATGTGACAGATTTGTTGACAGAAACTAGACTATTAGGGGCTAAACCAGTAGTATGGAATTAAACACAAAATTATTGATTCATATTGAGGATCCAGGAAGGTACAAAAGACTGGCAGGTAAGTTGATTTATCAAACAATTACTAAGCCTCATATTGCTTTTGCATTAGGTGTAACAAGTCGGTTTATGCACTCTCCCAGGATTCCTCACTAGGATTTATAGAATTTTGTGGTGTCTGAAGGGAGCTCCAGGTTGAGGACTGATTTACAGGCAAAATAATCATGTGACTATTGGGAGTCACTTAGATGTTGATTATAGGCAGGTTCTCCATCAAACAGGCGGTCTACCACTAGCTATTGTATATATATTGATGGTAATATAATTTCATGGTGAGTTAAGAAACAAATGTTGTGGCTAGATCTAGTGCAGGTGGTAAATATAGGAAGTGGCACATGCTACATGCGAATTGATGTGGCTGAAGACACTGATGCAGGAGATGGAGTTTAGTTTACTATTGTTGGGCCTATGAAGACGTATGCTGGAGATGGAGTTTACAATTGTTGGGCCTAAGAAGATGTATCGTGATAATAAATCTCCCACCTATATAGCCAGCGATATAATATTTCATGAAAGAATCAAGTATATTGAAGTAGACAGTCACATTATGTGGGAGAAAGTTAATAGTAAACAAGTGTCTACTTTGTTTGTGAAATCTAAGGGTCAGTTGGCAAACATATTCTCCAAAGCCCTTGGTCGTAATCTGATCCAAACAAGTTGTTCCAAGTTGGGGAATACACTTATTCTCCAATTTGCCTGGGAGTGGTAAAAGTCAAATTGTTTTTATTTCTCTTCCATTTAAGTTATTAGGACATACGTGTCCTATTTCTAGTTCATATGGGCAGTATTGACATTTTTCTTATTCCATTAATATAAAAAGAATATATGAGAGGTGCATGAGGCCTAATTGGCCATTTTGTTATGGACAATATTGACATTTTTCTTATTCCATTGTTCTTATTTATCTTTCCATTTAAAATATCAGGCATCTCTCTTGATTAACAACTTCCCCCATTTGTAAACCCATTCAACTACTTACCTAAGCTTGAGGGGAGCAAAAAGAGCAAAACTCTCATTCATGGATCTCAATACTTGGTTTCATGATTCTTCAAAGACTTAAAGACCTGTTTATTATATATTCAAGGCAAGGGAAGCCTTGAGGAGGAACTTAGCCTTAACAACATCCTGTGAAGATTACATAGGTTTAAAAACGATCCAAATCTAGCCCCTAATTGTGCAATGTAAGATGCACACCCTGTGATGTAAACTATTTAAAGGAACCCTACTTTGAAGTCAAAATATAGCATTTGAGTTCATGCAACTCATCGATTGTGGTATGCGACTAGCACAAATATACAAATGAGACTAGGTTCCTTTGAAGTCAAAATATAGCATTTGAGTTCATGCAACTCATCGATTGTGGTATGCGACTAGCACAAATATACAAATGAGACTAGGTTCCTTTGAAGTCAAAATATAGCATTTGAGTTCATGCAACTCATCGATTGTGGTATGCGACTAGATCAAATATGCAAATGAGACTAATGTCAACTTAGATGATTATAGTACTACAGAGACCACTATATGCACCCCTCGAGTCTCTGTCTTATTAATGCTTCTAGATAAAAGCTTAAACACATTTTGCTTATTTATCAAGTAAACAAAGAAAACTTATTTCTCCTGCAAATAAAAGAAATCCAGCACATGATTAATCACGTCACATTAAGATGGAGGTTTAGACATCTATCATAGAGCCTAATACAAAGACACCTACGAGCTTTTTTCAACTAGAAGCCAAAGCCAAAGGTAATAGCAACCTAAAAGATGCACAAATAGACCTTGGGTTTCTAAAAGCAAGATAATGGCCACTACAAATTTCAACCCATATTGTTATTTAATAGTACCATTGGTAAAAACCAATTGCTAGTTAAAAACATCTACACTCATGTCTAATAAAGCTCTTGACACAATTTATATTAAACATAATGATGGGTAAGAAATTAGTTCCATTAAAGAAAAAAAAGAGAAATTGGAATGTAAGATTACAAGGTTGATCCTAGAAGGAAGTTATATGAATTTGTAAATAAGAAAATTACTGACAACAGTAACCTTAAAAAATATATAAATGAGCACATTAAGCAATAAGGAATCCATGCTCACTAACAGGATCAAGTGCCCTCTTGCAATGAGTACCTACTACCACAGTCAACAACAAGGAACAGTCTCAGGGAACCTTTGTACTTGCCTCAGTAGGGGAAACATTCAAATTATTCGATGCTGCCAAAAAAATATCCGGAGCTGGTTTCAAATTTTCAAACGAATCTGCTGAGACAATCGCATCAAACCTGAAATTGAACAGGTGAACAAGTTCATGGTAAAGTTAAGAAACATAAAATTATATTAAATTGTCAATCAAAAGAACAAACTACTCAGCCTTCAGAAAGAACAAAGGAAATGAAACATAATTTTATTAAATAGCATCCATTCAAATTCAAGCCAATATTTCCTAATGTGATAAATTTTCCTCCAATATTCTTATTCTGACTTAAATTCTTCCTGCATGCTTGAAGCCTTGAACTACCATCTCTCACAAAATCACATAAATGTGAACCTTTTGTAATATTTAGACAAGGACCTCACTATGTATACATGTGGTCAATCATGAGAACTGGTACAAAGCCATCCACAAGACTTCTAAAATGGCCTACAGAATTATTTGTTTCCACAAGACATCATATCATATTACAGGGGCAGCTGCACATAGAACGTGGTCTTGCTCAGGAACCTTGATCCAGTGGTTTCAAGGTGGGACCAATGTGGGAACGGAATTCCCTTTCCCATGAGACCGTGTTCCCCTTCCATAAAGGGTTGTGAACCACCTGTTCAAATGTGAAATATATAGATCCACACATATGACTCTTCTAGACATTCTCCTTGTGCACTTCAATACACATTTGTCAAGTTTTGTTTTCTGCAGGGCCTGCTGGTCAACTAGGCCTAGACCATGTAACTCAGCCCAGCCAAGGGCTAAGTTCAGTGGCCGGACCGAGTTCAAACACTTCTATATGTTATTATATGTACTTAAATTCTAGGGGTGCTCCAAGGCGACTTGCTGGTAAAGCTGCAGTTGGAATGCTCACTTCCACTCCTGCTCCCAGCAACTATGTTTCGCATGGTTCATAAGGGTCCACCATTTGATTCGCACATTACGTGCCCTTTAAAGGGGATCCACTTGGAGCGTCTTGGAATTCTAATTAAGAGCAAAAATAGTGTATTCCTGCTAAAGCACAATGTACACTTACTTAAGAGAATTATCTCAAATTTAAATTTTGGGATCCACTTTATAATCATCAAATGAGTATTTTCAAAATAAAAAAATGGGTTTTGAGTTTCTAAACACAAATCTGGCAGCCCAAAATTCGGACGGTCTCCTTTCAATTTTAGGACATCCTTTCTTCAAGAAAAGGTCGAGTGTTTACAACCATTTTTTATTTGTTGAGGTTGGTACCTAGGTTGGGAGGTTACATCCTCAAAATTTGGAATCATAAACATACTCTAAGATATGTCATGATGTGCTCCCATGGAAGCATATAATGTTTGGCTTTAATAAAACAATGAAGTGTTCAAGTCACGTCGGCTGCTCCACATTATATATAGCCATTTCTTTTTCCTTCTTGTTTTCTTAAGAGCATTTGTTTCCCTTCTGTTTGTTACACACTTTTGTATTCCTAATGGGAGATATTATGATTCAGTCAATATCAAGAAAGATATTTCTTCTTCGTCAAACATGCATGGCTCCCAGCTCGTGAGAGCATGCAAAGATAATAAATATAGTTATTTGTGCACCTCGGTGGGAACGTATGTTGGTTGGCTGACTTAGTCGGGTTGGTCAGTCTATGAACCGGGTCATGTCTAAAATCCTTTTTTCCCCCCTAGGCATAAGCATAGGAGTGTCATCCCTTTTGAAGTCAAAGAGATGCCCAGGGGCGAGGTTTTGTGGGCCAGAAGAGCTCAATGATCTCCTGTGTGTAGTTGTAGCATTATAAGAGCAACGATCAAATCTTCAACATACTTCCGCACAACATGTACATATGACAGCTGCATTCCGAGAAGCAAGGGATACAAGTCATACGCATAGAGAAAGTCTCCCTTGCACTACAGTGATGCGCATGTGACTTGCTCTTAAAGGGGAACATATAATCCACATAAAAAGACCTTAGTTCTACTATTTATTGGCGAGGTTTGACAGGCCAATCATAAGTCCCTGCACATGACTGGGCCATGGGTCCTGTTGGGTTGGTTTGAGAAGATAGTTGTAGATCACATTTTTTGGCACGGGGGGAATGCCTTGACAGTAACTTTTGACCCATTGGTACCAATCGACTTCTAAAGGTATTTCTAAGTGTTTTAGAATTTTTTAAGAACTTCAAATATATTTGTTTCAAATTCATTTATGTCCATCATCAGAATCATCATCAGAGCCTTTTTCCCAACTATTTGGGGTCAGCTACACGAATCTTGATCTGCCATTCAGCTCTATCAAGGGCCATATCCTTAGTGAGGTTATAAGTCCCCATATCTTTTCTCACTACTTCCAACCATGTCCTTTAAGACCAACCATTTGTCTTTTTTTAGCCTTCCGCCTTAATAACTCGCACCTCCTAACAATTGTTGTACCATAAAAAATTCATTCAGAAGTATTTTTAAATACTTTTCAAAAACTTTTATGGTTCGAAAACTGTAAAAAGGGCATGGCATAGATGATATTTTAGAAATTAGTAGGGGCTTAGGGGCCAGCCCCCACATGAGGAGGGACAACATGTTGTGATGTGTAGTCCACATGGGCCAGACGCCCCACAAAGGTGGGACGCACCACTTATTTACAAAATTTCATGGACTTTGTTTATAATATATCTTGGAAAAGCTTTTGCAAGAATAGTTTATGGGAAGGTCTCCCATTATGTGGTAAATTTTTTACAAGAGAGATTTGAATTTGAAAATTGACCATGTCTTTTTGGCTTTGAATTTGTACAATGTCTTTGAGAGAGAAGAAATTCTAGTCCCAAAAGAAGATGAGTTTTGACTAGTCTTATCCTAAATTGACTAGAAGCAAATATGGGTGAAAGACTCGGGGAATAAGGTTCCTAACTCTAAATCATGATGGTTGATTTAAGGGAGTGATATCTCTGATTTGTTTTTTCTCACCTCACAGCCAGGAAATCTTTTGGTCAAACTAAATCCTAATTGAGATTGGAATATCCTAGGGCCATTAAGGCCTACATAAAGAGGGCTCCTCCCCTCACTCCCATCACCTGTGACCAAAGCTCTCTCCAGTCTCTCTCTCCTCCATGCCCCTCTTTAGTTCACCCTCGCCTCTCTCTCTCTCGAGGCAAGTAAGGGAGGGCCATAATGAGTGGCTCGCACCACCCAAGCCAGCCAAGTTCGCAGATACAACATCCAGCCCATTTCTTGTCTTGAGGTCAGGGTAAGTGCCTTTGTGGCATGACCCAAACTTTAAGGGCTAAAAGAAACCCAGTTTTGTTCCATGCCCTCAGCCCCATAGATCTATTAGAGGGTATTTCAGAGGTGCTTCCCAACTCTGAGGATTCAATAGGACCAAAGGACTAGAGTGCGTCATCGATTTGGTAATCATTGTGAATGTGCCAAGTCATAAGGAGGAAACTCTAAGCAAAGGTTCAAAAAGTCTTCCCAATTTCATTTATCTATTTTCTTAAAAGTTTTTAATTCATATTTGTTTTAGAAGTCCTAATTGAGAATAGGGTTGGCAATGGAGTTGGGGAATCAGTGGTTAAGGGGGCAGATGCCTCAACAAAGTTACAAAACATCCCAACCTCCATTCCCAAAAGCATTTTAGCCAAACCCAAGTAGTTAGGAAGGCTCAGATGATGATGATGATTCATATTTGTTTTAGAAATCCTATTTGAACGATGTGTCCTATTTGGATTAGGATTCCTACTCGGACTAAGGCCTACTTAGATTAGAATTCCAGATTGTATTTAAAGTCATAATGAAAGTTTGCATTCAGTATTATAAACGTAGTTTTGTTTGGCAGTAAAACTCAAAGATCCCAAATCGTAGTAGGTTTGTTTTCTATTTGTACATTGTATTGTGGCACTTGAAAGTAGAAATTCCATATATTAATAAAGGAATTATTGAATTTATCCGTGAAATTCTACATAGCCACACCTTTTTAGTGTGGCCTATAAGTGCCACAGAAGTCTTGTGCTTTGAAGCTATGAAAGCCAAAAGGGATTAACTTTCCTTGCAATATAGCACTTGATTTTTCATGTCAACAGAAGTAAACAAAATAATCCTATTGCATTCACAATAGAAGGTAACCACAGTACGTGTTTGAGGGGCTTGACTTCTGAGGTACCAGAATACACGCTCAAATTTAAAATTCATAAACCAATATCACTTCATAGGTTCTCAATGAATATAACGGGAACAGTAGTGTGCTATTTAACTCTATTCATTCATTGGCACAGAACAGTATTCAGTAGAAGCACTGCAAAGAGACAAATATAAACGCAAGGGAATGGGGAACTAAAATTTTCATTTAGCAACCATTGATTCCAAAGAATGTCAGTTCAGGTGACCAAGAGTCGACCTATACCTCTTAGAAGAACTACAATTGAGTTATTATTAGAGAGAGTCAGAAGACTTGTATGTTAGTCTACAGTGGGATGACCTGCATGTGAGCAAAATGTTTGCCGCTTAAAGAGTCAAGAAGATGTGAATTGTACATGTCAATATATATGTGAACAAATGTTCCAAATTTTTGTCATTTACGTTAGGATTCAAGAAGGCATGTTCCTATTATATTTCTTTACCATATATGTTTCTTTTTGGTTTTTGAATGTCACCATATGTAGTTCACATTTTCAAATTTTAATCAGCTACATAACAAGATATAGATGGAATATCCAATTGTGCATTGCAACAAAGAGGTGGCATGTTTACTTCAATTTGAACTTTTAAGTACTTCCAATTTCAAATTGCAGGACTTATGTTGATTCAAATCTGAATCTATCTTGAATTAACATAGCACATGCAGTAACGTTTGACCCACCAATCGACTTCTAGAGATATTTCTAAGTGTTTTAGAATTTTTTAAGAACTTCAAATATATTTGTTTCAAATTCATTTATGTCCATCATCATAATCATCATCAGAGCCATTTTCCCAACTATTTGGGGCCAGCTACACAAATCTTGATCTACGATTCAGCTCTATCAAGGGTCATATCCTTAGTGAGGATATAAGTCCCCATATCTTTTCTCACTTCCAACCATGTCCTTTTAGGCCAACCATTTGTCTTTTTGTAGCCTTCCGCTTGATTAACTTGCACCTCCTAACAATTGTTGTACCATAAAAAATTTATTCAGAAATATTTTTAAATACTTTTCAAAAACTTTTATGGTTCAAAAACCTTAAAACGGGCATGGCATAGATGATATTTTAGAAATTAGTAGGGGCAAGGTGGGACCCTTGTGGGGCCTAGGGACCCAGCCCCCACATGTGGAGGGACAACATGGGTTGTGACGTGTGGTCCACATGAGCCACACGCCCCACAAAGGTGGGACGCACCACTTATTTATAAAATTTCATGGACTTTGTTTATAAGATATCTTGGAAAATCTTTGGAAAAGCTTTTGCGAGAATAGTTTACAGGAAGGTCTCCCATTATGTGGTAAATTTTTTGCAAGAGAGAATTGAATTTGAAAATTGACCATGTCTTTTTGGCTTTAAATTTGTACAATGTCTTTGAGAGAGAAGAAATTCTAGTCAAAATAGAAGATGAGTTTTGACTAATCTTATCCTAAGTTGACTAGAAGAAAATATCGGTGAA